>NC_138585.1:16696496-17392070 GCF_964289735.1 Phaethon aethereus
CCATTTCCCAGCTGGCTCCCAAGGCCCTGATGTTGCAGAGTAGACGAGGTAACCCAGGTACCAGGAAAACATCTTGGGGGAATGAGGACAGAAAACCTCAGGGTTGAATGCAGCTCTAGCAGCCTGGTCATGGCACCCCGATTGGATGGTGTCACAGAAGGGCAAAAGGTAGCTCACCTCCCCATAAATACCCCATATGGGGTAAAAGCAGCTGCTTTCCCATGCTGGGACCTCCTCCCCATGAAGCACATCAGGAGTTCCTTTGTTTGGCAGACTTGTGAAGGGCTGGTTACATTTTACTCTCCCATGCCTACAGGCACTGCCATTTGGCACACAGAGCTGATGTAGCAGTTGCACGTGCATCTGAGCTTTGTAAATCCCATGTAGGAACATGCTAGCTCAGACACGCAAGATGAACTCAAAGCATAATGGAAGAGTGACATAAGTAGACCCCCATTTGTCAAATATTTGGCAAGGATTTCACAGCGTAGTGTAGCCTCTACCCTCTGTTTTCATATGCCAGGATACCTTCCAAAATGGCTTGTGCTTTAGATCCCATTCACTTCTTAAAAAAAACAAAAACAAAAACCAAAGAAACAAAAAGATAGTTTTCACCAAAACCTGCTGGGGGGTGGTGGTGGGGGGAAAAATCTACAGAAAGGCACAGCTGCACCTTGCAGATACACACATCTGAAGATTTTTTATGTAAGACTCCCCCTGACCGTGTGGAGAGCTGTTAAAATGTCAGATCATGGTTTGTTGCTCTCAGGGAGGCTGCTGCAGCACTCAGTCAGAACAAGTTTACATCTTGGAGGAATTAATTTGTCTGAATAATGTCATCCTGGTTAAACAAAATGTTAGGGAAAATATTGCAGCGTTCTGGTACACCTCCCTGAACTGTTGCCTATATATGGGGATTAGCCAGCGTGAAAGGGATCCTGCTGAGTCAAACTGGATTATAGCAGTATTATTTTATAGAGACAGAAGAGAAGGGGAAGGAGGGAGGAGCTAGGGAAACCTTGCAAAAATATCAGCTGTTTGACATGTTAAAGCAAACAGCATGGATGTGAAAATTCTGCCTGCTTACACAAGCGCATCAGAGCCAGATCAGCTGACAGCAGGAACCAAAAATAAGTTTTTACCCCTTTTAGCCCTGCAGGCAACCCCGCTTCCAAAAAGCAAGGTGGACTCCAATCCTTTCCCAGCCATCAGGGGATGTGCTGGCTGTGTTTCCACCAGGCACCAGTGCCATGGTGGCACACTGGTGGTGGTGATGTTCCTCACGTGGGGAGGATGTCGTGGGGAGCCTCGCTAGGCCTGCCCAATTGCCTAAACAGCTCGTAAGGGAGCAAACGAGCTTGCAGACTCAGCTCTCAGAGCCCTTGAGGAGCTGGTGCAGATGGCAGGAAGGGAAAACATGCAGGCTTTCAATAAAGGCCCTGAGGTGCCTCCATTTTTCATCACCAGGCATTCACACAACCATTTATGCGCTGATTGTTCAATGCTGGCTGGAGACTCGGGGCTCCAGCTCCATGTCACAAATGGGACATGCCCTTGTACGTCTTGTTTGCAGAGCTGGATCTGCAGTGTGTTCTTAGAGCGTGCCTGGAGGGCTGGTGTCCTCTCTCTCCAGCAAACAGCTTGACCTTACAGTGATAGCATCAATTCCTCCGCCTGTCTCTCTCTGACCCAGCGAATATTTACCTGTGCAGAGCAGAAAAGCTTGCCCAGGAGAAAGCAGGAGATGCCTACACCAACCGTCTGCACCCTGCAACACAAGGGGTAAGATTTGGGGCTGCCTTCCAACTCTCACTTCAAAATCAGCCCTAAATAGCCTACATTTCAGGTCAGTGGTCTGATCAGTAGGACTGCATGAAGGGCCTGAGGGTGGGTGAAGACCCCCCTACCCTGATTATGACATTGAAGAACAGACCCTGCTTAAGCACAGAAGAGCAGCAAAACTCAGGCAGGGGAGGAGGTGGTACTTTTCAGGCCACAAAGAGATGCTGAAAGAAGAGCCAAGGCTTGTGCCTCTCTCTTTGTAATGCTTCTATTCAGCAAAGCTGGCCGTGATGGATCAATATCCCCATGCCTGCTCCTCCTGGGAAGTGTCAGAGCCTAACAGAGTGTGGTGGAGTATGCTTAAAGTTGTGCTTTCCAATGCTGAGCTGAAGACTGCTGTGGTAGCAGTGGAAAAACACTCCTCCATCCTCCACTTCCCAATGCCAGAATATCAAATGCAATGCTAGGCTAGCCAGAGCTTACAAACACATGGTTCAAAAGGAAAAATTCAAATGGATTTGAGTCATGGGAGTACAAAAAAAAATATTCTCAAAAAAACCAAATAGAACATATCAGTCATGTAACTTAGAAAGCCAAAATTTCCTCCCAAAGCCAGCAGTGAAACAGTTTCCAAGATTCCAGGGTGCATCTCTGTCTGGAGCTAATATAGACATTTTTTTAATCCAAGTTTCAAGCCCAGTAAAATCCATTCCTGACAATAAGAACCCCTCTTGACCAGCCAGCCAAAGAAATCACGCCATTCCTCCTCAACCCACCTTTTCCCCACAGGTAGCATTGTAGTCCATACAGCTGCACCCCTCCAGCATCAGCCATGCCTATCGTGGTGCCCACCACACACATCCCATGGAGCAAGACCCTCTTCCGCCCCGCTTTTGCAGTCGGCAGTATTAGCCCTCTGCTCTTCCAAGCAGGGAGCTGGAGCAGGCTGGGAGCCTATCACAGGAGGACAGGCGCAGTCCCGACCCACATCTTCTCAACGAGCACTCCCATCCCTTCCCTGCCCCTCTCTGGCCCTGCACATCCCATGGTATTTTCTGCATGCTGGCCTCCGCTGGAGCTGCAAGGAGACCTCTCCCCTGAGCAGCCTCTCTGCTCATGTCTCCCGTGTATCTCAAAGGAATGGCAGTTTTGGGGTGGTTTTGCCCTCCAGCTGAGGTTTCAGAGCCTGGGTCACTCATCTCCAAGGCCCGTTTCCTAACCACATACATCTCATAAAACAGTCTGGGCGTACCGCACCTCCACTTTCTTTTCCTGGCTGTGTCATCAAAGAAAACGGTCAGAACTGCCTTTTCTGGTGGAGCCAGCCCTGAATGAGGGTGAATTAGAGCATGACTAAACAACCAGGCCACTCGGGAGCTATAGGTGGAGGAAAAGTTACTTTCTAGGTACTCAGATGAGGCTTGCCTTAAATACACCAAGCAAAGGTGACACAATTGGGATGACTGCAAGAGGGTTGTAGGTAGGGTTGGTTAAAATACTCTACCCTGAGAGGTACATGCAAGTCTCCACCATCACTCCCTAGAGATATGCATGTCAGACCAAGCACGTGGCTTGTAGCTAGATGAAGTTATCTGGAATGAATCCCACCACAGGCATCAGACCCATTTAATAGAAATCCAGTTGTCTCCGAATGAGACAAAAAATGTGCTCCCTTAAAGAAACAGCAGTAAAAACCACCCCCCCCCCCCAATTCCCTGTGTGCAAACATCAACAAAAACTAAGTTGTGTAATACATTTTGCAAAAGTAAAGCCAGAATAAATGCTTTGCCTCCAACACATAAGGAACATATTATTACCACATTGTCTTCAGTGATTATTCAAGCAATGCACTTAAACGTTCAGGGAGAAGAATGTTTGCTAAAATCTTGTTATGTAACGCAGGGAAAATGACTAATTCTGCCCTTGATCTTTTCGTATTTTGCTCCAAGTAAGAGTCACTAGATCTCATTCTCTGGTCGAAGCAGCAGCACGGCCAAATTCTGACCTGATTCCCCCAGTGGCTTCCCCCAGTGGGCCAATCCTATCCCTTGCAGCTGAGTTACTCCAGACATACTAAGCATAACTGGCTTCTGAATCAGTCCTTCAGGGCTGCACATTTCCAAAGACAGGTGGAATAAACAGCGCACATTTCTCCATGGTCCCTGCTGACAGAGGTCAGAGATCATTTACTTCCAGTTCCTCATGACTTGCGCGGTCTGGAGCCTTACGCATAAGCCAAGTGGGGCCAACTCCATTGAGCAGTCATAACCATAGTTTAGCAACTGCTGATTCACGGAGTGGGTTTGCTACATCAATTCCTCTCCTCATAGCAGATGCAGAATTTACTGAAGATCTTTCCTGTGTGTATCCTTATTTCCAGTTCATTTGCATCAAGAGTATACATAAAAGACAAATAGACCTGTCTGATCTTACAGACATCTACTAGAAGCTGCCATTTTCCTACCCTAGTGTGAAACCAAACAAATGAACAAACAAAAAAACCCCACAAGGACACAACCAAGAAAAGAAATTTGGCATTTATACACTTTCAATAGCCTTTTTAAAGCTGTGATCCAATCCAACCTACACTGGAGCGAAACCTGTCCCGCATACACAGAATGAAGGTGACACTGACCCTGGGGGGGGATTCTTGGAAGGACTGTAGCTAGTGCTGGTAAAAAGTATCTTGTTTATAGCTTCAGAAATGCCCCTGATTTACCCTCCCAAATGGAAATTTCCATGGGAAATGTCTCATCATGAGACACTTTTGAGAAGCAGCTTTTCACTAGTGGGGACAATAAAGGAAAGATCTGTTCTTGGGTGTTTTCTTTCAAAGCTTTTAGATTCCATCCTTCAAAACATGTGATTAAGATTTTCCTTTTAGGGGATAACTGGGGTGAACACAACAATTCCCGATCTTCAAGCTGAAATCCATTTCTTGTGTAACTCTGAGTACATGTCCCTAAGTCACTGGAGAGGCAGTGATGGGTTTTTGCTCTCACAGGGTTGTGTTGCCCCATCAGGTGGTGCATCACAGCTCAGGTGTCTGCAGTTCCCATCAGGCTGGGATTGTGTTTTTTATCCTTCCTATAACCTCCAAGTAGGAGTATAATGTTATGCATGATGAGATAGACTGGACAAGTCTAGGTCTTGTTTAGCTTAGAGTTAAGAGGGAGGAGAGTTATTGAAATCAAGTGTTTGGGATTTATCCAGGTATTCCCACAGCCAGAATCCAGCTCCTTGGAGCCAACCCTATATCATTCTCCCTGTTTTCCTGAGGACTTCCTCAGGTTGAAGTTCAAAGGCACTCATGAAGCTCTGTCACTGTATTAACCTGTACCAGTGAGATTTACCCAATCTGCCACAGAGGCCCTAGTCCTCACCCACCGAACACCTGCTACCTGCTACCTGTTATTTTTAATTAACAGCATCCAAAGTAAAATTACCAGCTCAGTCTTCAGTGAGTCTGACTTGAATCTATGCCCCCTCAGTAACAGCGAGGTCTGCTGTAAGCAGAGGAAAATGCATGAACATGCTAGTGGATAGCGAGGCAGAAAGCCCCAACCGTACCAGAAAGTTTCAGAGGGCAAACAAGGCTCTTTCTCCAACTAGAGCGCTGGGGCTTATTTTGCAATTAGGAAAGAGAAGATAAAGGGACAAGTGAATTTCCTGCTGTGATGGGGCATTTGCAATAGAGTCCCTATAACTACATCTTGTTCCTAGCGGTACCAATCTACACAGTGCTGGGTTATTATGTAGTGTCTTGGACTGCTTGGAGGTAATAAGCATTCACTGAAAATGGACTGCTATTAGCCACCGGCAAAAGCTGATTATAATAGTGCCAGCACTGGAATATGTTTTCCACCCATTTACAAGAGGAGTAAAATAACAGGAGGGGGGGAAAAAAAAAAAAAAAAGAAAAAAATCGCATTTGCCAGTGTTTGGCGCGTAGTGTGCTCTACATACAATTATCGAGAGAATGACAGGAAATTGACCCATTTACTCAGAAAAGTTCCTATCGTGTTCTGCACTATTTCATTTCATGCCCATTTGAGAACAAGTCATTTCTCTTCAGGGCAGAAGATAAATTGTCAGCTCGTACACACATCTCTCTTCATTGCCAGGCACAAAAATATCACAAAGAAACATTGCCCTGCCCTCTGCTTAATTTTCTTCTTCTTCATCTTCTCTAATAAATGGTGCTAACTATAAAAGTCAACGGACTGTAAATAAACCCAACTCTATTCCTACCTTACCTTATGATTGATTTTTGGGCATAATGTATTCCACCCACAAGGTCTCATCCGATTCAACCGCTCTTCTCAGTACCAGAGAAAAATCAGATGAGAACCTTGGTGGAATAGCTTTATGTAAAAACAGAAACATCTGGCAACTACAGTTTTCTTAATGGCACGTTAATACATGCTACACTGCATTATGGCCCAGCGGACAGGCTTTGCGTCAGCACCGAGAGCGTGTGTCCTGTGGTGGGAGTCTTCTGCCCAGGGCCTTCGCTGTGCATCTAACGCAGAGGTGCTGCCAGAACTGCCACCACAGAAAGGCAGTGTCAAGTGGTGCTCAGGTTATGGCAGGTATGTATGGGACAGGGTGCAGGGAAGCCTGTCCCGTCTTCACAGCTCTGCCCTTGGAATTAACCTGTCATTGGACCCAACCACTTCTCCTCTCACTCTGAATGTGCTTGACAGAGGGAGCAAAAGCAGCAATTGGATCACCATAATAATAGACAGAAAATCCACACGAAAAGAAGGAGCCAGGGACCTGAAGACAGCAAGGTCCAGGGGGAGAGGCAGCACATGTGGGTAAGAAGAAAAAAGGATGCCATGGAAATATCTCTATCTGCATCCTGAGCTCAGGTTTCTAGAGAACCGAGCTTGCTGTCCCTGCTGCTTTCAAGCGGCGATGCTTAGTCCTGGTTAGTATCAAGGACAGCAACAAACACAGAATTAAATGGCATCCCCAGTGGAAGTGCCAGCAGTCCGGGTCTGCAGGCAGAACGCAGGTGTCTCCCGTGCTGTACAGCTGGAGAACTGCTAACGTAAGGATGAGCCTCAGGCACGAAGAGCCAGCATGGCAGTAATTTTGTACTCCCAAGCTCCAGCCGTATCCTTCAAATACCCTTCCAGTCCTCAGCTGTTTTTTTCCAGTTTCCTGAGGTTTAAGTTGGAGCAGTCCAGCAAACCCTGAGTTCACACCACCTTTCTTGCAGCTGGTGTGCTGGCCAGCACACCTCAGCTTATCCTCAAGCTCATCCTTGTTCTGCAGGGTCTAACCAACTCTTTAGTATGTCTGTAGAGAATACAGTGCTAACGGTTCATTTGCTCTAGGACTTCATATTCAATCTGATCACTTGCCACCGTTCTTTCACCTGAGTATTAGCTTCCTTGTGCTCTTCCATCCTGGAACATCATTGCCAGGAGTGAAAATTACCAACCATTCGGAGCAGCAAATGAGATGGGGAAGGGAGCCCAGAGTCAGCACCGGCCTCAGTAGTTGCAGCACTTCAAGACTGAGCACAGCAAGACTCATGTTTTGCACAGAAACCAGTCATGGGAAATGTTATACTGACCGTAGTTTTGACTATGATGGAGCTATGCAGAGTATGAGATTGGGAAGTGTCTTGTGAAGGAAAGAAGAGCCTTTCTTCACAAACAAGCCAAATGTTCAAGGCTTTGTTAATTCACACCCAGACTCCCCCCCCCCCAAAAAAAAAAAAAAAGGAAAAAACAAACCAACCCCACAAGACAAAATGAAAAACAAAAAACAACTGTTCCCCAGTTAGGAGAAGGGATTAGCAGAGTAACAAAAGGAGGAGTTTCCAGGTCAAGAATCATTTGGGAATTACAGCCAAAACCAAATTGTTGGGGTCTGCTCTTTGTCCCAGGGAAAAGCTGTTTGCTGCTGCGTCGTACAGAGCACAGCTGCCTCTGAAACCCAGAGCCTGCACATGCCTACAGGGAATGTGAAAGAGAGGGAGAGAGAAAGAAAACAGCTCTCTGCCTCTCAGTGAGAGGGTTTTGCGCCTCTGTCTGACAGCATGGACTTTTGGATATGTGCGAGAGAACAGCAGAGAGCATTACCTGCTTGGGAACAGGACTGCTGTCCCCCCCGTGAGAGAAACTGGATTCGCTCAACTCCCTAGAAAAACAGTGAAAGCATTAAGAGACACTTTTACCTTCCTGTCTTCATCATGTGAGGAAAGAATTTCCTGTGGCTAATTACACATTTTAGCACCAAGATAGCGATTGTCCTCTAACTGCAAACATCTGCCTCCAGCCTGGGGTAGAGCCCAGCTCTGACCACAGGGCCTTGGGCACTGGCACTGGGCGGTTGCAGGATGAGATGGTGGTCCCCCACCTCCTGCCCAGTGATGCAGATGCAGTTATGGGAACGTGAACCTTGCTGTAATGGGATCCAGCACCGGAGGTGCCAGCTGCTGACTGTACAGCCTCCTGATACATGCCAACCCCATCCAGTTCTCATCCCAGCCGCCCGCCCTGCTTGCTCAAGGCCCACACAGGGGGCCTTTGGGTGTGCTAGCTACCCGGAGGAGCTGAGCTCTTTCCTTAAGGTCAAACTCAAAGCCCACCAGTCTACATACCTGTGGCAATTTTTCAACTGATGGGATATGGCCCTAGCTTTTTTCAGGTAACTGCTTGCTGCTTATCTACAAGCCAGGCTCCTTGAGCTCACTCTTGGTTCCTTAGAAGATAACCAAATTCTTTTTAACATTGAGAAAAAGAAGACGAGGCTCTTCAAATGCATGCCCTACTCCCTCTCCTTGCTTCCTATTCCTTTGTTTCCACGTGTTCAAGTAAACCTTGACTGCTGCCACAGCCCTGAAGTCATGTTGATTCCCATACAAGGGTGCGAGCAGGGCTGTGACCCATCCACCATTGGCGCAGGAGCAAACTCCCTTGTACACACAGAAATTTGCTTCCCCATTCCCTGCCCCGCTTCATACATCAATGCTCACCTTCTATCAACACACACACAAAAAAGGAAACAAATAACTTCTCCTGCCAACACATACATGCATACACATGCACAAATATTTTGGAAAAATTGAAGAATCTGAAGATGGAGGGGTTAGCGCCAGATTTTAAAAATTATTAAACATTATGTACAAAGAAAACATAATGAGCTCCTACGGGATGTAGAAAAAATTACCCATGAATGAGGGGAAAATGGATAACCACTCCTGGGTTTGCCACTAGTGAATTATTTAATAAACACTCCCCAGCAGATGGAATATATTTATCCACCCCATTGGAGCAAACTTTGCAATTTATTTACACTGCTTTAGAATATGATTATTTATTTAAAAAATAAACAAGGTATTCACAAGGGAAAAGGGAAGTAAACACAAGCTAAGGCGGGGGGTGAAAGCATCTTTTTAGCTTTTCAGTTAATTTTAGGGAGTTTCCTCTAAAATTCATGTGAATCCTCCTTACTTATCTTCAGCTTTAAAAACTACAAATTGAAAACTCCAGTAATGTAGCCAGTCTAGATTCACCACACGATCAAGAGGGTTGCTTTATGAGATGGGGTCTGTGCCTCTTAGGCTTTCATTAACCGTATGGTCTTGGGTACCAGAAGTTTGATCCAGCTCTCAGTAATTAATTTAAAGAAAACATTCAAATCACGATCAGCGGGAGCAGGCCCATACCTTAGACTAATTGGATTTACAGGATCAGGTCCCTTATCTAAACTCGAGTGACTCTACATCCGTGGCCCGCCAAACAGCACTTAGCCTTGCCATTTAATTAGCTACTTATTCTAAAATGCAAAGGGTGCCATTTAACAAAAATTGAAAATGCAAAAGGTACAATTTAGTACCATGTAAGTGCATGAGTATACTGCCTCGTCCCAAAATTAAAATAGCAATTGTGAGCAAAAGGCTTTGCCCACTCACAGCAAAGTGTGCTGCTGATAACTGCAGAGTGACTTGGACAAACCTGAGGGAAAGTCCACAAATGGAAGGAATACCTTTCCCAGGCAAATGCAAAGTCATTTCAGACTGAATTCAGGCTTCCAGATTCTTCCTGTGTGTATGTTCAGGTATACATTGGCCATGGAAGGGTGCACAGAAACTTTACTACCCCAATGGGCACAGATGCGTTTAGGAGCCACAAGTCATCTGGGAGAGGAAAGGTCAAGAGACAGACCCCACAGAGTAACACAAGGTTTCATACTTTGCCCACACAAAACAAAAGACAACCCCCAGCCCAAAACCACTATCCCCTCACCAAAGAAAAGACTAGTGGCTGTTGGTGAAACCTCTTCAAAGTTATTTTTTTAATGACCCATTGTGATTTTCTTTAAGACCAGTGTAGGTTATTTATAGATCTCAGTGGGAGAGTCCCATGGCAAAACCACCATCAACAGCTCTTGGAGAGGTAACAGTTTCAAAAGTGACCGAAAAATAAGATTACTTAGTAATAAGAGTTTAAGTCTCATTGTCAAGAGTGGGTTAGCAGATCAAAAGCAGCAAGTTTCTCAGTCATTTATATGCTTTTGAAAATGTTTCTCCAGGTCCCAACGGTATTTTTTCTCATACCTAATATGAATCAAAAAACCACTATTTTGTAAAAGATATTACCTTAAAAAAACAAACAGAGATCCGATAGACTAAAATCCAGCTGCAGGCACAGATGTCAATGCTTTACCAGCTAGCTAGTTCAGTAAAAAAGAGCTACTCTATAAATAAACCGGTATAGCGAATGCTATACATCTTTAAACTTAAAATGAAATACTAGAATACTAAAAGTGTTCAGACTGAGGAGAGCAGATCAATCCGTCCTCCTTGCTAAGAAACGGCTCAAACATAAGCACGTCCTCTCTTGAACTGGGAGTGCACTTTTCAATAAGAAAACCAAACTGACCTCTAAAATCTCAACATCCCGAAAGAGTAAAAGCAAGTTCACTGCATATTATTTCTGGAAAGACAGATATCAGATTTTAAAAATTGCTTCCACCAGAATATCCTAACGCATGATTACAGACAGAAGTACAGATGTGCACTTTGCTGGGATGCAGACGTTACGGGCAAGGGAGCAAAATGCCCCCCTACCGCCTCCCGAGCGCGCAAAATGCAAGTGTCAAACGCCTCATGGGGAGTTGTGCACTCATTTATTTTAAAGACAGAAAGGATTAAATACATCTACATAAAGGAAAGAAAAAGTGTTTAAACAACAATAAAAAAGATTTAGTGGTATTAATAAAGAACTCCCTTAAACCAGCATGTCACCATTAAAGTAATTAATAGAGCATGCAAGACACTTCAGCGGAAACTGAGCAGTGCTCACATTAGAGCCTCTTAAGTTTTCACATGACCTCAAGACAGACTATAGCACTTCTGTGCAAAAGTACCCTCTAAAACAGAGATGGGGGCATTCAAGTCTATAGAAAAGTGATTTTAAAGTTTAAGTGATATGGTCTAAGTCTAAAATGCAAAGGTTAAGGGAATGTTAGAAGGACAATAATTCTATCTGATTAAACTTTTATCTGAAGTGACAATAAAATGTTCAAAATGAATTAAGGATTTTATTAACAGATGCAGAAGCTCTATAAAAGAGTTTGAAATCTAAGTGGCAGAAAGGAGAGCGTTTTATGGGGTTTTTTTTTTTGTCTGGATGGAGGTGATATTGCTATAAAACTTTAATCTTATTGCCATGCCACAGTGAAAGTAAACTTGTCAGAGGCAATAGAGCAAATCAGGACTGCTTTCTCTTCCTTCTCTATGTAGCAAGGCCCTCTTTCCAGCATGTAAGTAAGAAAATGTATAGTCTATGTATGGCACTGATACTATAGGTGACAGACACATGTGGACAGGTTATGTGCTGGTGATTCACCTAGACTTCTGCTGGTTGCAATAGTCCCAGGTTGGTAAGTATAGGCAAGTTATATGGACCATTCCAGATGAGTACTGAGCAAAAATTGGTGCTATGCCTCCAGGGACTCTTCAGAATATTTCAGCCTTTCCAAAATGGAATTACCTATTTCAGGACTGTTTCAGATATTCTAGTTGTTTATTAGTACTTCTGTGTACTAAGAGGATCACACAAATTTCTGAGCTCTCGAACAAAAGCATTTCACTACCTTAGAGTGAATAAGTTTACACCAGACATAAATCTATGGAACAGGATAAAATACCAGACTTTTGTGAAAATGAATACTAAAAGCAGGGCATATATTACTTAGAGCAGAGCTCAGCCCCATCAGGGCAGTTTAGGATCAGTACCACTTGCCAGCCGTGATTTAGGCCATCACTAATTTTTCCTTCTGCCTTGCTGCCGCTAAATTCTGGCAACTTGGTTGCCTTGGTGATAGCTGCAGTGTCTGTGGCAGATGCACTGGAAGACATCTTGCAAAGTGGTTTGGCTTTTCTGGGAACTCTTGAGCCCTTTGCACGTTGGCAGGAGCGCTGCGGTGGCCATTCCACCACCCTCCAACCCACCAAGGCCAGCAGTGGGCACAACCTGGCCCCCAACCTGCCCCTGTCCCTCACCGCACCCTCCATGCAAGGACCCAGGGCTCAACCTCTCTCGCTCCCTGCAAAGCCCCATTGTGTGCTACAGCTGCCCCTACTCACTGCTGAGGAGCGAGCCCAGGAGGCAGCTTCAGCAATGCCCATACCCCTCTTTTGCCCTACACTACCCACAAGAAAAGCACAGCTCCTAAGAGGAGCAACTGACTGCAAATTGCTAGGGAGACTAGGATGTCAAACAAATATTTTTCTTTTCACAACAGAACATAAATATTTGGCAGCATATTTAATTCAAAAAGTCTAAAAGTTACTCAAATAGAGTGGAGAACGTTGCTATGATGTTCATTTGCTTCCTAAAATATGACCAGTCACAGATGGCTTGCTGTAGGAAATATTAAATAAATTTTTAAAACTGTTGTCTGGCTTTAACACAGATTGCATTTACACAGATACCTCTGTTGGTGGAATGCCAAGATGGTGTACCGGTTCAAACACGTCCTTAAACAAAAAACTACATTGTCAGGAGCTAATGGAATATTCATACTTAAAATCTCAATCCCTGATAACATCTGAAAGTTAATTTACATTTCACCAATGTTTTTCTCCCCCTCTTGCTATATTTCCCTTCACAAGCAAGGGAAAGTATCCAGGTTTGGTCAGTAGCAACTTAGGCTTTGGGCACTGTAATGATTATTTCTCTAGATTTTCAGAGTAGTTTGAAAAAAATACCTACATAAACAGCATTAGGTAACATGAGAATCTGAAAATAACAGAAGGCCACTTTGTGTTAAAGAGTCGAACAGCAAGCATGTAAACACAATGAGCTGCAGCATTAAACTATCACACGTTAGCAGATTAACTTCAGCAAGACAATAAAAATCAAAACAATACAAAGATCTTTTCCAATCAGCAGTGTCTGCAGGAGCACATTCCTACGTGCCCGAAGAAGCCTATCGAAGCCCTGCTTTATACCTGAAACCAAAGATGTTACCAGGGTCCTTGGTTTGGCTTTCTTCCCCCATGAAGCTCCATTTTTGACAACAGAGAAAGCCTGTGGAAACATGGGCACGTAGCACCCATGTAGCACACTGGTGGCATGGTTGCCACCCGTTTCCGATTCCCTGCACTTCCTGCACTGCCTCAGAGAGCTGGGTGGTAAGTCTGCTCAGAGGGTTACAGCACCAGGTTGCTGGGGAAAACCCATGTGGTGCTTCTGCATCAAACGTTTGTCAGGAAGGAGCAGCCAGGGAAAAGCAGGGGCAACACTGTGCAGATCTCACTTAAACCATCCGGACACCCCATCAGCTCCACGCTCACTGACGCACATGTTGCCATCACTGCCTCGACTCGTATGGATGGTCCTCACAGGGAGTGCAGGTCTCACTGGCCACATTAACCAATGTGCCCTCTGCTCCTGTGAAAGCTGCTACCTCCCAGTGCACAAGCATCTCCTGTCCCCAGCAAACGCTACAGCACCAGAGTTGAGCTATAATCTCGTTTTCCTTCTGCCCAAAATACCTCAGTGGATGATGTACCTCTTCTGTCAATATTGTACTTGGCCCACAGCTTTATAATCAATGCAGCTGAGAAAAAACATACTTGCAATTTGCTTTGACCCTCCATGAGCACCAAACACTCACCATACTTTTAGAATCAATACACTTTTTCCTCTTGTCATCATTCTTGCTTCTTGTGCTTTCCCTAAACTGGCATGATTTTGTTTTTTCTAACCAGAAATCTACCAAGCCCACTGGGGTTAGTGTGTGTGTGTGTGTGTGTGATGGCAAGTGAAACTGTTTCCTCTGCTGCAAACAAACGCTGCACGCAGGCAAACTGATGTCCCGGAGTGAAGAAATAGAGGCAGGACGCTAGAGGGAGGATCGACTCACAGACTGAGCTTTTGCCAGCGCAAATTCCTTGGAGTGTGGCTTCACCAAGGAGACGGCTGAAGTGGCATGCTGCAAAAGCCTGCTCGCCTCCCAGGCACTCAGGCTTGCAAATCTCTGTCTGGACCAAAGTAAGAGGGCATCTGGAGTCGGAGAGCGAGCAAGACAAGACCTTCTGTTCTCTGCAAGGCTGCTAAGGGAAAATCATACCTGCTAAATCCAAACACACCCCTTCCAGGACAGATTCAGCTCTGTTACTGGCAGGTATCACAGCCTGGCTGTAAGGCCTATGCTCTAGCAGCAGCTCTGCTAGCGATCAGCAATGCAAAATAATCAAAAGGGTTTGCTAAAAATATTAATCCTGTATTTACTTCAGTGGGTTCTGATTTTTTCATCTCTGGACACCGTGCAGCACTTTGACATACTGCATTAGGAAGGACAGAGCAAACTCAATAATACATGGATCTGATGGAAAGACGCACCTAAATTACAGGCCCTTTTTCAAATAAATCACAGCCTTTCCAAAATAATTGTCTCCGGCAGTTTGAATTGACAAACAACTATGCGGGGCTACAAGCAAGCAGTAGGATTTCATGGAAGGGAACACTGTCATGGTACCTCTCACCCTGCTGGGTTTTCCAAGTGCCCTCACTCTGCTTTCAGCTGATCGTTCATATTCATGCCCAGTCTCTAAATCGCAATGGTTTGAGGGGGGAAGAAAAGAACAAGGAAAAAGCTCCTTCATTTAAAGATCTTTGCAGGCTGAACTGCAACTAGGTAGAACATTGGGACACGGAAAACCTGAGTTGTACGCTGCAGGCTGTGTTTGTGGTCCTGGAACAGGTCACTCTAGCTCAGAACTGGAGGAAGCAGGGCTAGAAAAGACCCCTGGCTCTGCCCTTGCCCACAGAAGGTTTGACTAGATCTTAACTGTTCTTTACAGATGTTTGCCCCATCTGTCCTTGAAGGTTTCCAGCAATGCAGTTCCATACCCTAGTGAAACTACATTAAATCTTTCTGGGGTCAGTTCTTTATCTGCAATATAGAGGCAATGCCACTGCCTCTCCCCCAACTTCCTGCTGTTCACCAGGAAGGGTTTTAGAGGCAGAGGCTATCGCCTGTCATTCACTGACACACCACGATGAGAGTTTACTACAGCGGGATCTCTAGATGCTACTTGGGTAGCAAAGGGTGAAAGAAGTAAACAGTTTGCTGAGAAGTGGTGAAGTACAACTGAAAGAAAAGCAGAGATGAATGCTACAAACACTAGACGTGGCTTGCTGTCCAATACCCATCTACACTTGACAGCAAATGGGGAAGATTCTCCCACTACTAAAAAGATGCTGGTGCATAAGACTTTATTTTTTCCTTACAAGCTGTTTCTGCTAGCTTTCAAAGGCAGTCAAGAGTTGGGCTACCTTCTAAAGGGAAATCTCAACACACAGCTTGAAGTCATTGCTAAATGACTTCACCATCCCCTCTAGTGTAGTATGAGCCATAAGCAGATGTATAGCCAGGAGCCATAAAATCCCACTGGTCCTGCAGAAAGGGAGACTATTTTCTTCCTAAGAATATACAGTTGGTCAGTGGAAGTCACCCTGTGAGGCAAGGAATTCACTGAATGGCAGCAGTTGGTCCTTCACAATATCATCTTATTTCAGTTACATCAAGAACCCTCACAAAGTTTCCCATGATATAGTTTTTATAGATTAGACATGTCAAATCAATGCTTAGTTCATACAATAAAATATGAAAATGTCTCTCATTATAAAAGCACAAGGCAGAGACAACAGAGGCAAGAAGACAGTTAAAGTTTTTACGGCTGCCAACGCATGCAGGAAGAAAGATCGGGGTTCTGACAAGGCATCACACAAGTCTCAAGCAAGCCCAGATGTGGAGGAGGAGTCTTCCCCTAATAAGGGCATATTCTTAAAGATGGACTGTGGAGAAGAGTGGGAAATGATCCTTCTGTCCCTAGCAAAACTTTGCTAGCAAGACATCTGATTAACTGAACTAGTTAATCAGCACTTCATGCCTAATCTTCCAACACAGATCTATCTATTAATATGCTGTCCAGCACTATGGTGACTTCCAAAAATATCCCACTCATAACACTGCTATCATTGGTAGCCTCAAGTTGCTTTAATTCCACCACCTATAGCTGGTCTTCCTCTAAAGCAACACTCCACTCAGCTTTCTGGAAAGTCAATTATACCAAGGTGTGGCCTGATCCTCTCACTATGTACTTCAGCATCAGCTGCATTCGCAACAGTCAATACCATGAAAGAGCACAGCAACTGTAGTTTGAAAATAGGGTGCACTACACCCTTAATCCCATCAAGTGATTTGGACCAGTTAGCCAGGCACATCCTGTTGCACTGAGAAAAGAGTAATTTCATCCTCTAAGCCACCTGCAGCAGACAAGTGTGTGGTCTCACTCTGAGAATCCTCCACCAAGGTGAACCCACTGCAATTCTGTTACAGCCTTGGCTTGTAGACTTCTTGTCCCATCCTTGTTGGACAGCGAGATGAATTGGTCCTGTCCTCTTTGATACAAGCCTCTGAGTCTCCACAGAGGAGTTCCTACATAGCATACCTCATCATCTCATGGTACGCTTTCTCCCCTTTCTTTATAATTCCAGTTTAGAAAGGAGGTTATTGACCTCTTCCCCCCTGCAAAGGAACCTCTTCTTCCTGCCTAGTGACAAAATAAGAAGCATGACCCACCCCCCAGAACAGCTGGTAGGCCACTGAAAAAAACAGACGTAGGCTTCAAGAGGGTCAGCTAAGTTCAGCATTCGTCCCAGTTTTAACATGAGTTGCTTCATTGACATATTCTCTCACACACACACATACATACACGTTTTTGTACCTCAACTCAGACTCCTGGAAGCTCCAGGTGCAGCTTATGCAACAGCACCCCATCCTCCTCTATTTTATGCCCTGATTGCACAAGACCCTTTACCACTCCAAGTAGTAGCACTGAGCGTATGGCCGCCACTCCTCCCCCAGCTTCCATCTGTACTTTTTGTATCAACTGTTGCTGGGTGGTATTAATAGAAAGGGCTGTTACACTCTTAAGGGGTTTATTCATTTTTCAGTTTTAAAAATGATGATCAGTTTACCAGGCATGACAGTCTTCCCTTGCCATGATTTTTTTTCCAAAGAAGTTACCAACTGTGCCCTAACTAGCGAAATTATCAAAGCTAATAATCAATGGGATTAAAACACGCCTGTAAGCAAACCAAAACTCTTGACCTGTTTTGTGTCTGCTATGCTCACGGACCTCTGCTCTTGTGGGTCAGAAATACCCAGGGCAGGAGCCCGCTGCTGCCTGGTGCAGCCACGCTACGTCCCTCCACTACGGCAGCCGAGACGTAATGCTTTCGGATCCACGGGTCACAGGTTCAGCTCCCTGCTGCTGATGACTCACGCAGGAGCGCCGAACTAAAAACTAGCAACACCAGCTTTTTTCTAAGAGAGGATTGAAGAGCATTGATCTCAATGAAATATTTCGAGGGCAGAAAAATTCCACCACGTAAAGAGTGCGTGACTTCTCTTTAGTTTATTTTATATTTTTGTTCCAGTTGTCATTTTGAATTCAAACTCTTTGGAAAGCAGGCATAATAGTCTTAATGATCCCATTGAGCAGTTTAAATTCAAATTGTGGAGCACTTGCAATACCATGCTGGCAGCACTTTCCATAAATTACTCTCAAATTCAATACGTTGCTTGACAAAAAACAAGAATAAAGGGCTTTTTACTTTAAAAAGAAGAAAACTTGTATCACAAAAAAAAAAAAATCTTTAAATTATAGTTTCTCTTTTCTGGTCCAATTTAAATTGTTACATGGTTACTAAATTAGTGCTGTAATCTCTGCTTACAAATTGCAGAATTATTTTTAAAAATAGACAATTTTACTGCAGGGATCAACCTTACACTTTAAATTGTATGTGATGGAGGTAGCTGCTCTTGCAGAGCTTTCAAACAACCACACTCACGTGCACACAGGGGGTGAGGTTTACAATACCAGTCACACTGAAGCTGACAGCTGTTTTACCAGAGATTTCAATGAACGCAAATTGAGTTAACACCGTCATTTCAGAACGATTAGCAAATTTAAGCTTTCCCAGGATGCTCTGTGGCACCAGTGGCTCTAGTTGTACCATTGCCTAAAACTTCAGCATTTCTCTTGTGTTCTGGTCTGAACTATCTTCTCCTACTGAACTACAGCTTCTAATAGGCCAAAAAGTTAGAAGTTAGCAAGAGAGAGAAACCATGAAGATACGGGGTTTTTTTCTCACAAAACAAATGATCAGGGAAAAAAAAAAGGGGAGTACTGCAATCCTGATTTTAAAGCTGGAGAATGGCAGTGATCAGGCCGTGACTTCCCTGCACAATTCTTCCCCCTTCAAGTCCTTCCACAGCTTTGGTACTACGGAAAGATGAACCTTACCCTGCAAAATCCTTGTCAGTGATCTTCGGGGTAGAGGTTTAAGGTCATGTCCTCAATCTCACAGCACAGAACAGAAATGGGAAACCTCAATTCCTGGGTCTCCACAGGGCACTGCAGGGCATAGCCACCATCTTCCCCCATTCTAGCTAGACTGACAGATGTGAGGCAGTTTCTTTCCTCCCCTTCAATCGCTCATCATTTCTAGCCCACCACTTCTCTGAACTCCCTTTCATTTGACCCTGGCTAGTTCTGCTTTGCTCGGTTAGTTATTTCTGCTTTCTCATCCCCTTCCCCATCGCACCACGGTCCCTCCCTCAGGGCCCAGCAGTGGGTCACATTAACCTGGACCCGACAGAAGAAACCCTCAGAGGCCAGGAGCATCCGCAAGATCTTGCTGCTTTCTGTGCTAACTGCAAGCGCTTAGCAGCTCTCAGCGAGTTTATCTCCAACTGCCAACCACCGGACTGCCAGGAAAGGGGATAAAAATGGAGGAAAATTTCCACGTCTCGCAGAAAGTCATCAGGACATCAAAGAACATCCCATTCACAAAACAGCAGCATCACTCCTGCCAGACCGGTGTGTCTGGTTAACCTTGTGTTTAGTCCTTATGATAATACAGTATTTGGAAAGCAGACAGCTGGCACTGCTCTAACATCTTGCGCTTCAATCTTTTATAGCAACAGTTCCACTGATATTACTCTTAACCTTTTCTCTGCACTGAGCCCTGTGCTAAAATCTCTGCAACTACTTAGAGGAAGGAAACCAAATGTTTTTTGTCAGTAATTTGCCCTGTAAGGGAGGGGAAAAGTATACCGATAACATACTGCAGACACAGCATTCATCACGTGTACAGCAATACGCTGGTTACACTGGAAAACCTATCGTGATATTTCAGATGTTACTTGACTGTCGTAATGACTAGGAGACATCTGTCTCCTATTTACACTTTATTTTTTACAGTTGCTTTTAGTTCAGCAGAAGTGTCTTAATGGAGAAGACTGGTACTCTTTTAGAAATAACATTAATAATGAAAGAATCCTTGGATGCAGAGCAAAACCAGCAAACACATTGGCAACAGAACTCACTGCATTCATAAGATGTAACAGGAAATGATAGTGACTGGCTTTTGGGTGGGAAGATTTTTGTGTGAAAGAAATTAACTCTGGTACTCAAATTCCCATTAGGAAAAAACATTTTTTGAACAGGTAATTGATCTCCTTACATGTTAATTCAGACTTTTGGGGAATTTCATCTTAACTGGGTCACTGATAAATAAAACCAGAAACAAAACCAAAAAAACCACCCTTCTGCAGGCTACTTAGGCTTGGTATTGACTAACAAGTAATTAAATACAGTTCTTCTCAGTAATCTTAATTATGGCTTCACTCCACCACAACTAAGAAGAGTCATATAATAAACTGAGAAGATTCTAACTGTTGAAAAACGTGTATTTTTATTGTTGTGCATATTTTTTATGTGTGTACAGCCACAAGTCACACAAGGGAATTATTAAAAAAAAAAATCAAAGAATTAATGAATTTATATATCACAACCAGGCAAATATTATAGTTAATTTTCTTTATATAAATGAAGCAGCTTGGCTTAATGGTTTGCATAATAGGTCAAGAGTTTTGGACTTGGAGAAATGGGGATGTGTGCTAGAAATCAGTGTGAATTAGGTACACCAGTAAACAAGCTTCATTGAATTACTGAGAATCCTGTTTTCTCAGCTGGCCACAGCCATGGATTAGCTGTGCAATTCTGGGCTAGTCACACAGGCTCCATCTTTCATGGGAATTCAGGTCCACAGGAATCTGAGTCTGGGTTCTTCAGTCCCATTGATTGCTTACAGAACTAGAGCTCCAAGTGTCCAAGTTATTTTCTGATAACAGGGCTTGGGAAAGCTCAAAAAAAAAAAAAAAAAATCAGAGGCCACAATTCAGCAAAATCTTTAAGCACACACTATATTCTAAGCAGGTCATTAACTCTCATTGACTTCAGTACGACTGAAGTCAATGCATCACACATCTGAAGGCAGAAGCATTCAGATTGTGCTTCAGCAATTTAAGGGCCCCCAATCCATTTGCTAGAACAACTTGCAAGCCCAGCTCAGGCCCTCAATGTACTCAGGCACTCATCATCCTACTGAAGCCAATACAGGCCTCATTGCATTGAAAAATCAATGAGACATATGCTTTACGACACAAATGCCTCAGGCCTAAAGCCAATAGCATGGCAGGTGCCTATAGATGCTTTGTAGATGTGGCTCTTAGCACAGATCTAGAGTGCTGAGAGTCCTGAGGTTTCTGAAGGGTACTGAGACTTAAGCTCCCAACACTTTTTTCTTGCGCATTTAAGAGTTTAATGTGTGCTTGGGTTGGTTCCCCGCCCCCCGCGATAGATTGCCAGATTCCTGCTTTCCATTTCCCACTCAGAGTACCAGCTGTCCAGCTACACGTACGTAGCCTCATCAGCTTCACCATCCTTTCCCCTGCATGTGCAGCAGCAGATGGATCCAGACGTGTTTTGGGTTAAGTCCATAACCAGGTTTTTGTGGACTACATGGATAAACATTTAAAGGCCCCTTCTGGTTATATAAAAGAAAGCTATTAAACATTTACTCTTTCCTCTGTACTCAGTGCTGCAAAACCGTATCACAGAACGTACGAACACAGATGCAACCAGGCAATTATCATTCCTTTATCCTTTAAATAGATAGAAGATAAATTTGAAAGAAAATGAGGAACAGAATCCTTCTCCCTTTCCTTTTTTATCCTTTTATCTCCCAATGTAGGAAGTTTACTGAACCCTTGCCAACAATTCACTCAGGCTAATGAAGTGTATAAGTAATGGGATTAAATAATCTTAAACCATTACTACAGTGGCTAATGCAGATGTTTTCCCAAACTAAAGCAGATGAGTGGTGAAGAATGCATGCTTGATTTAAAAAAAGAGGAAAAGAAAGTATCAATCTGCCAGCAGACTAAGTCAATTCCAGCCTGAAGTTAATGAAATGTTTAATTCCGGTTACATAAAGTTGCTCCAATCATATTATGAATACACCTTCCAAAATTCTGCAGTGCTTCGCACATGGTCAAACTTGCCACACAATGAATCTTAAATTTTTTTATGGTGCAATCATTTTAGTGCAAACAAAAATGGAAACAGTTTAAAAGATCATTTAGTTTTTAAAAGCCAATTAACAAGGCGCATATATCACTGCCATTGTAAATAAGACAGAATCCTCCCTTTTTATATTCAATATTTCAGCAATAATCCCACTGCAAAGGCTCTGCAGAAACAGAAGGAATAATAGGATATTGGTGGCATTTTCAGAAATACATATTATTCCTTTAATTATTATTGGAATGCCAAAGATGTCAAGAAAAGCATCAATTTTTACATTCAGAAGTGCAAATCCAATTCTGAAAGATCTCAGGTCCAATGTTTATGAAAAGAACTCTGAATTGAAGGTTTAGAAGAAGACCTATCTATCAACGCTTTGAGAATGTTTTGGTGTTTTTCTTATTCCAAATTACAAGGATTATCCCTATATACCATATGCTAAGGTCACAGCAAGGTGAGGCCTCAGGCATGTTATGTGATGTTACTTTAATTTGCAACTGTGCAACTGGTTCCAACCAGCTCTAATGGGAGCCTCTTAAAAGGTGCAGTTCCTAGAGCAACTGTTAATTGTTTTCTTTAAGAGCTTGTTGGAGGCATGAAATGAGGGTTTAGGGTAAGGTAAGCTTCAAAAAGACATCCAATCCAAAGACCTTTAGTTCAGTAGAAGGGCTTCCATCAAGCTAAAGGTCTCGATTTTAGAAGTTTTAGTGCTATCTTGCATCCCATCTCCTTAATCTTAGTAGGCACCACAGTCTGCAAGCATTTTCATAACAGATTTCTCAACACTGAACGCCTCCGAGAGCAACCCTACCTCTTAAAAATCACTGCATAGTGTGCTCTGTACAGAGCCAAAGTGGTCACAAAAAACACCTCTTTGCCCTGCTTTGGCCGCTTCATTTCAGAGACAGGTTAGACCAGGAAACAAAATTCACCCAGGAAGCTAAAGAGATCAGAGTTCTTCTGAAGACCATGGAAAAACTGGTGCCCACAGTACTGCCATGGGATTGTCAGGTTTTTAGCTGTAAGGTAATTGTACAGCAATAAAAGAAATAAAATTTTCTAATGTCTGTGCTTTAAAATCAGGGTGCAAACGAGAATGGGTACTTACAATATAGCAGGGTTCACAGTAGGCTTTTTTCTCCACTGCATAGAAAGGCTGTCCCCTCAGCTTGTTGTTGCACATCATGCAGGTGAAGCACTCCACATGGAAGACCTGGTCCATGGCCGTGCAGCCAGTGCCTTCCCCAACAACATTCTCCCCACAGCGGGCACAGCGGCCTGTCACCAAAGGCAAAGGACATAAGTCAAAGTAAGATCCTGGTCTCAGCTGCAGAGAAGATCCTCCTGCACACCTGTGCTGCACAGTGAGTAAGGGGGACATGGCAGCTCAATCAACAGAAGAGCAATTTGTGCCACTGCTGGCAAAGATCCAGTGCCAGTGGAAGGCACTTCTGGTGCTGGCCCATATGAAAAGATCTAGAGAAGCTTGAAACTGGCTCCCAAGACTGCAACTGATTATCACTTCTACTGCTGCTGCTAGCCAGCAATCATCATAAGGAGTCTAAGTCCCAGATGCAAACCATTCAGCTATTATCTAACCCAGCTACATAGTCATCCTCAGCTCCTCTGTTAGATAGGACAAACCTGTGTCTAAAGTCTTGCTTCCACATGAAAGGATTTTGTGGTAGGATGCCCCATAAAGCTGCCTGGTGGCAGTGCAATTGTTACCATTTCAAGAGTAGTTTTTGCTTGTAGAGCTTAAACCAATTCCCTCAATGGAGCCAATCACACTGGCAAAAGGATTTAACTTCTTACGCTTTTGCCAGTATAGCAGTATCAACCCTCACACCCTTGCTAACATGCTGATGCTGGACTAGTTGCTATTTTAAATAAAAAGTAGTAGCTAAAGACTGAGTGATTACAAAGAATGCAATATCATCTCTTACATGGAAAAATTACTTTTTTCCTGTTTGAAGATTAATACGAATCAAGATATTGTGTCTATTTAAAGCACACAAACTATTCGTCAAGAAACTGATGTGTAGAGACTTTACTCTTATCTTCCTTCAAGAAAGGTGTGTCAGAAGCTGCTAGTAAGGACCCTAAGTAAAGACAAGCCCTAAGAGCTCTGGCTGTTTCTGAAAAAGGTCCCTAATACCACATACAAAAATATAACACACACAAAATTTCTACACACACACTCACAAAAGGCTTGTTGCCTTGTTCAGATTGTTGCTGGAAGTGTTATGTGGAAGATAGATTTAAAGTGAAAACAGTATTTCAGAGAAAGAGGGTTTCTTAGATCATGGGAAAGACATTTTCCTAGTGAAGACTGTGGTGCAGAGATGATGGAAAAGGGTGGGTGGAAGGCACACCTCTGCCGTTTTCTCTGCCATTCATTTGAGTTCTAGAAAAAAGAGATATTCCATGCAGGTCTGATGTCCTTATCCAGCAATGAGTGTTGAAAATAATTCATGCAGAGAGTCATGGAAGGTATTTAGGACAACCATAGCCACCCTACGCAGAAGAGCCCCACCGAAGGCAACAGAGCAACTATAGTCTGGGGCTTTGTCCCACTCAAAACAGTATTCTCCAGTTTGAGAATAACTGTGGTGTCCCCAGTCTTGGGACCCTGTGCTTCTCCTTCAAGGCTCTATGGGTGCAGTGGTGTGGTCACTGAGGATGGGAAGGAGGGGAGGGAAGTGAGAGCTGAGGTACAAGGAGGAAGGCAGACTGAGTTCAAAATACAGTTACTTATAAAAGCGTATACAAATAATATGTCCTTAATAATAATTAAATAAACCAGCAATGATACAATGTTCTCTCATACCATGGTCTGTTTTATTGGCCTTTTCAAACAAATACTGCAAAACTTCCTAAAAGGTCTTGGACATGTCTCATTGTCCCAACAGCAGGGCTGCTGTTCTTGTGCAGTGCAACATCGATGTCCCCGCACGCTTGATTTCTTCCCTGCCTGTTCCAGACCCCAATAGGATACATCCAGTAAACAAAGCATGTGAGCTACTTTTGGATCCCTCAGGATGCGGCAGGATGATATATATACACATATTTGAGATATATTAGGAAAGCTTGGAAGAGAACCCAGATCATCCTGATTTGCTACAATGGCATAACCGTAGTTGGCATTATACAGAACAGACAGTTCCTGACTCAAACATCTCCCAGTCTCAGCAATGTGGAGAGAGAATTCACCAGATAAAGCCAGACAAGCCTGGAAACCCCCCAAAAAGGAATTAATAATGTTGGTTTTATACTTAACTTTCTTTAGCATTTGTTATTCGCATTTTGATTGACAGTGTTGTGCTTTAATCACTCCACTGTAATGCTTCTTGTGAGGACTGCTTTTTTACGAGCAGAGAAGGAATGCAGGGTTCCCAGCATGGTGGTGAGGCTACAAAGCGTGGGGGAAGAATGGGAAAAAACATGAGGACTAGGAAGAAGGAAAAAAAAAAACCCACTGGAAAGAAGCACGGGAGCAGTACTGCTCTGGGAAGGAGGCAGAAGGAATCTACTGTATACACCACGGGAGTTGCACGTACAACAGGAGAGTGCTGCTTGGTCCTGTGTGCGGACAAGACCGAGCGTGCTCTGGGGCCTTCTCCGAACTGCTTGTGTAGCTGGGCTGTAATATGAAGAGACGTCTGGGGAGCAGTTAATATCTCTATATATAAAACATGAAATTGAAAGCCATTAGTGTATTACTTTACACAGTGTTTTTCCAGAGGGAATATTCCACTGAAGAATTTATTTTCCCTGGTGTGCCATTCTGGGATCATCCGGTATTATTTTTATGAGGCATTTGGACATGAAATAATGTAGTGTCTATGCAAACACTTCTCAGCTTTCTTTGTTAACATCTGAGTAGAACATGTGGGAATCTTTTCTTCCCCTCCTCCTCTTCTCACATTCATAATTTAGTTAGCTCTTGTATACTTCAACATTTATCTTCTTCTTTGACCAAGGCATCTCTCCATTTGTTGGAGAAGCTGTCTATATGTAGACCATACTTCTGGCTGTACTTCTTGTGTCAGGAGACCTGGGTCTGTTTCCTTACTCAAATATATACTCTTGTAATCTCTGGCAAATCACTTGGTGCCTTTGTACCTCCATCCTCTCTTTGAGCAAAGGGCATAAAGGCATCTTCTCTGCCTCCCAAAGGTGCCCTGAGGCTACATTCCTGCACGGCTCCGAGGCATTCCCCAACACTGCTGGTGGCCAGGTACAAACCAAAGAGCAGCACAACAGAAATCTTGGCCAACTTCTCCCCTTGAAGTTGGTATTTCCTTAGGCTTTCCTTCCTCTTTCTGGGTTTTTCCACAGAAGATTCCCATTCAGGCAGTGACAAACTTAACCCATCTACATTTATGAGAAGTCCAGCTTCTGCTATTATGTACACAGACAGAAATGCTCCTGTAAACGCTGGCACAGGAAAGCTTAAAGAAAAAGCTTCCTTTTTCATAAGTTTATATGCAAATTGTAACACTGTGGCCTGGAGCAAACCGTGTTTTTCATGAGACATGGCCACTCCAGTGAGAATCAAAACACAGACTCTGTGCCTAGCACCACTCTCAACTGACTCATTCGCCCAAAGGGCAAAAGCAAATAAGCCAAAATATTCAAATTTGGGAGCTTACAGTTAGGTGGCTGGCTCTATGTAAAGGCACACGGGCAAATACATGACCGGTCTGGCTTGCAGTGATGCAGCTTTTAGAGGCTGCACCTTCTGCAGACTTTGGTGCAGTCTTTGAACTTTTACACCAGACTTGTGTAAAATCAGGTCGCTTCCCCCAACCCCTGCATCTCACTCAAAATTGGTTGAAAATGGCTATTAGTTTCAAGCGTTGCTGGAGAGGGAGGAACTGACAGACAGGCACATGCACACAGGCAGTGCTATTGCACAAGCCTCATTTCCTTAGAAAACCAGAAAAACCCCACTAAAAACAATGTATCTATCATTATGTCTGATAAAAACAAAACAAAGGTCTGCTTTTCCTGTGTGCCAATTACCAACGGCGAAGGTATTTGTGGTCGGACTCACCACAATTAAGTGCCCACACATGTTCCCCATTTTAATATTTTCACACTGGTTGAAATAACCCAGTCCGTTGTATGCAGAATACCCATGAGTGAATACAGAACAAGTTGCACAGCTTATTGGGAAAGAAGTAGCAAAGGCAAAGCTTGCAAGACTCAAGAACAAACAGATTGCACAAAAAAGATTACACAAATAATCTAAGAGAAAAATAGCAGGCAGTGTATTACAGTAGAAACATAGAACAACGTGACCCATTTGCTTCCCACAGAGACAAACAGCACTTAAAAGGCAGCTTAAAGACAAAGGACAAAATTAGTACTAAACTGCACGAAGATGAAACTATGTCATTTCAACATTCTTTTGCCCCTTCAGCCCTTTTTAGGTCCTTTTTCAAGATCATTTCAGCAAAACCAGAAGGTGATATGTTGGCAGCAAGCCTGGGAGACTGAAGTCCTCTATTTGTGCATGAAAGAGGTTCGTAACCTTGGCCGTGACCTTCCTTCAGCCTCACCTGGCTGCCACATGTTGGTCTTACCTTGAGGGGACATACAGAGGTGCCCACAGAGGCTTCCCTGCTGAAACTGCTGTAAATGCCATCGTTACTGAGTAGATGACAGGGAAACACTTCAGCAGCTGAAAGGAAACATCAGCTACTATACTTTATTCTGAAACCTCCTCATTTACTCTTTTCTGTTGTACAAAAAATTTGAAATGTTGTGAATCTGAAGGAAAAGGGGGAAGGGAGGAGAGGAGCTCATATTGCACATGATGCTACTTCGAACTTCTCGTTATTTTATTATTAATACATGTTTTTTGCTTATACCACCACAGATCCTGACTGCTCAGACTGTGGAACAGCCCCGTTGTGCTGGGTATTGGACAAACACAGAATACAAAGAAGGATCCGGCTGCAGGAGTTTACAATCTAATACAAGCAGTAACAACTGAGTATAGACAGGAAATACAAAGAAGCAATCAGACAAAACCGGTCAGCAAGGAAAATTGTGGTCTCAGCACTCCAGATGTTTTACTATTGACAAGGAGTCTGTAGACAGCCCAGCAAAAGAAAAGGTTAAGGAAGAATTTGAAAGAGGATCCGGAGGGAGTTTGAGGGAAGTTTAATGGAATGCTTCTGAGGAAAGGACAAAGCACAAAAGGGAACGTAAGTGCTTAAAGATTGTACATAGACACCTGCAGACGGGAAGGATGAGTTGATATGTCACTGGAGAATACTAGAGAAAGAAGGGTGGGAATAGGTCATTACAGGCCACGCAAGTAAAGACAAGAAGCTTCTGTTAGATATGATGGAGAAATGAAACCAGGGGAGAGATTAAGAGGCAGGAGTGATCTGGCCTAAGTTACAAGTTAGAGAGTGATTTCTGCAGCTGCATTCCAGTTGAGCGCGAACAGGGAGAAGCTGCATTTTTAGAACAGGATGCTGCAGAGATTCAAGGTCACTGGAGCTTGGATGCAGGTTTTATCTGTGAAGATGAATAGGAAAGGCCATAGTCTGAGCTGTTACCCAGCAAGATTCTTAAGATTTGGCCAGCGTCTGGGCGTGATCTGGAGATGAGGAATTAGATACAGGGTGTCCAACCTTATCTGGGACATGAGTCACTTTTAAATGTCAGATTACGAACGTGAGCCAATCAGACAAACATCTACCACTGAAGATGGATGATGGAATATGTACATGCCATACTAATGCTTATGGCATAATATACCGATAGCAATCACACTGGAGCCAAATACAGAGGTAATGTAACTCCAGCCAGCCAGCCAGCTTGAGATGCTCCTGTTTGTACATCCAAGGATTGCATTAGCTTCTTTTAGTCTACAGCATTATTTGTCTGTCATACCTACTTAGACACTAAGCTGTCAGGGGCACCTACTGTCTCTTGCTATGCGAGGTACAGTGCCTAACACAAACAATTGAGGCAAATAACTAGAGATACTAAGAGTAAAGAAAGCAGAGAGAAAATGTGCAGACCTTCTGTCTACAAAAGGCTTAAATGCATGAATTCAAAGCCTGCATTCTATGTAGAGAGGAGATAGGGGATAATTTTCTGATAAAAGCATCCAAGTAGGAAGATTCTGCATTTGCTGAAATGTGGGGGAAAAAAATGTTGATATCTCAAAAACTTCTGCATGATGGAAAATACTGTTTCCCACCTAACTGTACTGTGGGAATATACCACAAGGTCGTATCCTCAGTGCCTATCAATTACACAATTTCCCTTGATCAGCTAAGTGTATTCCCAGTTCTCACCGCAGCCCTGATACTCTATGCAAGAAAGAACTAAAGAAATACAGCATACTGCCTTTACAAAAGTGTAAGAACATTTCTAAAATATGTAAATACATTGAACAAAATATCACGCTAAAAGTTCCCCTGGCAGCCTCAAGACACCCAGTATTTCCGCTGCATTATTTTTCTAATCATCTCTGTTTAGAGTTCGCCAGCGAATGCATTTTAGAGATTCATGACACATTCTGCTTTTGGACGGCTTTGAATCAGCTGGCAGTAAATGTGGAAAAATCATTATTCCTAATGAAGAAATATTGATGACAAAACAGCATTTCGAGGACAACGTTGACCATAAGTCAACAATGTAACAAGATTTTCCCTTCTCTCCTTCCTCTCTCCTAGTGACTTTTATCCAAGGGTTTTCAAGCATTTCCCAAGCACGTGAGATTCCTCAGGGCACCTATGTCAGACAGGCATGATTATTCCATTTTAAAGGGATATGGGAACAGAAGTTAATCCATTAGGATAACAGTGTAACAGCAGACCTTAACTGCCAGTAAACCTTATTCAAGTTAAGTCTCAATGGTAGAGATCCTGCAACTCATAAGCACCCAGTGGGTCCTGGGTTCCTTGATTTGTTCAAAGGGAATAAAATAGGAATCTCTCATCCACAAGAGAGGGTGTATTTCCTTCCTGTGGAGCATGGGAGGTATGCGTCCGACTGTGCTTATGTTAGGGAAAGATGCATTGATCATATTTGCCCCAGAGTTATTCTAACACTTTGGCACTGAGGGCCCTGCAATAACAGTAGGAAGCAAAACCCAAAGGTAGTTTTGTGTATTTTGTAGAAAACTATGCTATTTTTCTCATCTTATTCTTGCCTTCTTTGCCTACCTTTTTTTTTGCTTTTGAACTCAGACTTCTCACTGAGTGCGAAGCCCTTGAAAATGGTTTATTGTGCCAGGATCCAAGCTTGAAGTTTCGCCATTTGACAGTAGCAGGCTGTATGCATCAGTTGTCTTACACAGCCTTTGGACACAAGACAGATCAATCTCAATTCCCTCTTCTTCAGCAGATGTCAGAAAACACAATCTTTCACAGTAAACAGAGCTTCATGCTACAACGTGTGCCTGTAACACTTCATAAATTAAATCCAAGGCCGTGACTTAATTACTGTGTCCTGGTTATTCTGCTTTAACTGTGTTGCACTTGTACTCCAGATGTACAGGTCCCTGCAGTGACCTCCTTGTCATTTGTACTGCGCTTGTCCAGCAGTAGCTGCACTCTCCTGTTGTTTGCATGCCTTTCCTCCAACCACAATACAACTTCATATTCTCGCTTTGCTTGGCTGCAAACCTGACACATTCCCAGTATGCCCTGGAGGTCTCATTCCACTCCACACAGCAAATGCACTGCAACTGTGCAGGCTCACGCTGCTAACACTTTACTGTACCTTTTCAAACACTTCTCCATGCTGCTCACCACAAGGTTACTGTCCCAGCCAGTCACTAGCCCTCATGGTGAATCCTTCCAACACCTCGGGAAGGTGGAGGACTGTTAGGACACCCAACATGCAGGTGGGGAACTTGAGACCCACACAGCTTAAATAACCTTCTGAGGGTCACACAAGGAGTTTGTGACAGAGCCAGGAACTGAAACCACATCTTCTCAATCCCAGTTTAGTCTCTTCAATCACAAGACCATCTCTTAAAAGGCTTGATGGCAAGACAGGCTTGCAGCACAAAAACTCCATTTCAGAAGGAGGTCCCAGAACCAGCCCTGCTGGAATCCCATCCCCGGCAAGAGGAAGGTGCTCCCTGTGTAGGCTTCACTGTTGCTCTCTGGCAGCCTGGCTGAGCCATGTAGCAACTGAGCGTGAAGAGTTTTGTTCCTCTTCTACTGTCCTCTGTTCAATGAGAGAGAAAGAAAGGCCCGTGTTTCCTTCAATATCCATGTGGTGATGGTCCCTGTCCCCTACACAAATACATCACCCTCTCCTCAGCTCCCTGGGACACAAGAGACAATTTAGCTTGCTTCTGATATAAAGCATATTATGACAAGTGCTTACCAACACAGTAGAGGTACCTTCCTAAATTATTGCAACCACAATGCACCACTGCTCCAAAATAAAGGTTCAGAGAGGAGCACTCCTGATTTTCCCACAAAGCTATAAAAATTCAAGTTGAACAGGATCTTGAGAGGCTATGGAAACTATCTTACTGCCTCGAAGCCGGGATCAACTCTATCTACAACATTCTTGACAGATACTTGTTTAACCTGTTCCTAAGAACCTCCAGCAATGGAGGTTTCACCAACAACTTGGGCAAAAAATTTCAGTGAGTGCCTAACCTTACCACTAGCAAGCCTTTCTTTCCAGCCAACCAAAATGTCCCTCACAGTAATCTAAGCAAATGCCTTTTTACTCTACTCACGATGGACATAAAGAACACATATGGGCTTGGTACGGTCTATACCGGTTTTATGGGAAGCTTCTGAAGTATGGATCTGCATGAACCCTAAAGCAAAGTTGCTCCCCACCCCACCCAGGCAAGGCACATTTTGCAACGTAGGCAAATGTTGATCTGACCCTGTGCCCAACACATCGATGAGGTACCAGTCCAACTTGGGTGACCTGCAGTGAGTGTCCCAGCCCAGTGGGGGTCAGTGATGCTCTACAATATTTAAGGTCCCAGATACTTTTTTGCAGCATGCTCTGTTGCTTTTTTTTTGTGTTGGGTTTGTTGTTGTTGCTGTTACATTGTGTCAACTTTTTGGCACATGTTTTACCATGTGCAAAGGGGTTGAAATAGAGCTTCGGTAACATCTGGAGACAAAAGAAAAGGGGTGAAAAAAAGAGCGCAAAGAGAGGAAACATTCCTGACTTTGCTGATCGATCAAGGAAATACAAGGGAGAGAGTAAAATGTACTGTATTTCCTTTATAAATGTTTCCTTCGATGCTGATGAAAGTTGCCAGATGACAGAGACTACAGCTGTACATCCACTGAAGACTCCCGGCTTGAGAACCCGAGGAGCGAGGCGCTGGCGTAGCTTTGCCAGGCGCTCTCTGCTGGGGCACGGGACGTCGTCTCTGGAAGCAACAGCAATTCCTCCTCCAGCCCCTGCCTCCCCCAGGCTCCCCAACACTGCAAACACGGTGCCATGTCCCATGCTGCTTCCTGGGCACCCCTTGCTACCTGCTTCTCTTCACTACTGCTCCCAGCCTGGGCTTAATGCTAGTCATGGATATGATAAAGAAAAGTAGTTTTAAGTTGCAAGTGTAGAGTTGGATGGGAAGAAGTAGCATCTCAAAATTATTTTTTTCTAATTGAAAACATGTTTGTGTTTGGGGGTGAGACTTTCAAAGCACCGATTTGCACCAAAAACCCCAGCTGACAAATGCTTAACTAAGGAAGGAATGCAATAAATATCATTTGGTAAAAAAAAAAAAAAAAAATTTCCTACTTTCACAAAAATCCCCCACCTTCCTGTGCCATCACTCCTCTCCTTCAGGGGAAACTGATCTCATACAGGAATTTAAAAAAGCAAGAGACATAAAAACTTTTTTTTACCAAAGTAAAAATGGGGCAAAATTAATAAAGGCTGTGAGAAAGTGGGGTTTTTCTACGCTTTTAAAAGCTGAGAAAGCTCTTCTTTTATTTTCATAGGAAAATGAGAGTTTTTAAAACAAAGATGACTCTTCTCCTTGGAACACATCACTAATGTCAAAAACCTATTTTTTAATGAGACCTTACCATTACATGGCACCCAGGGAACAACCTCAGCAGCTCTTCACTAAAACCCTGCTAAGGGGGTGAAGATAAGGGTATCAGCCGAGTCCTAGCGGGGCAGGCAGGAAACCTTCCTCTGGGCAACTTACCCCAAAGCTGATACTGTGGGATTTTGCCCCCCCGGGAAGAACCTTATCATGGGAAATTGTTGCTGGCAGAGCTGTGGATCAGACTAATTTTGTCAGTTCTGGTGATCCCAACAGCAACAACCACTGAGCCAGGTCCCTCTGCACTTATACTTGCAAAGCCACATTGCATGATAAACCCTGGACAGAGGAAGTACCAAATACAAGACAGCACACAAGGTGAGCAACCGTGTCTGTCTGGATCTCCTGCAGGGAAAGGAAGGCAGGATAGGAGGTGGAAATCACTCCTTTTCCCACCCTTATCAGGGGCGACGGGCAGGGGGGACTTCTTGGGCAATCCCCTGGCCCACTGGGCTTGCTCTGTAATGCTGCACCAGATTGCAGGATCCTCTTTTGGAAAGCCACAAAAAATACCTTGCAATTACTGGGAGGGCCAGCGGTGGAAGCCCCAGCCAGCGGCTATGTGGGGGCAGCTCTCCCCAGCCTGTCTGGGTCCCCTCGCAGGTGTCTCTCCGAGTGTGCTGCCCCAGCCTGCTCGCCCACTGACTCAGGAGATTAGACTTGCTGGTAGAGCAGTGGAGGGTAGTTTCAGGGGCTGCTGCACCCGACCCTGTACACAAGCAGTGGCTGCAAAACAGAGCAGATCTGGAGGTCAGACGAGCTGGCCTCCTCTTCAGATGCTTGATGTTTGTTATGCCACGGTTCGTGCATCTTCTCCCACCCACTCCTCCAGGTGGGTAGGACCAGAAACCGGCTGCCCACATGCTCATGCTGCTGCTCGGTGCAAGCATGCCTTAAATGTAGATCAAATTCTCTTTAGCTCTTGCTTTCTTAACAGCTGAACCAAGGGTGCAGTCAGAAGGGATCAGCTAAGACTCACACTGATATAGATAGCAGCCTTTACGTCTAGGTCAAAAAATTAGTTGTCTTTTTTTTGTGTTCCCAAAGGACTACAGCTAGGTTTGCCGCTTTTAGCGTGAAAGCAGTCCCAAAGAGGCCAAGTGATGGGTCAAGGCCCTGCGGTGTTAGGTGCTGAACAAAGACAGAGCAAAAAATGCCCCATTTCCCAAAGACTTTCACCTCCAACTGCTTCCATGTTGCGCAAGGGCGCTTCAAATCACTTCTGTCCCCCAGCCCAGCCAACCCATTTCATAAGCCCCGGACAGGCGCCATCAGTATGTTCACTACCCAGCCAAAAATCACATCTGCTGCTGGGCATGAATGACTCAATTCACTCTTCCATAGCCTGGCTGTGCTCCAGCTGGTATTCGGCAGCTTGTCTACCTCGCTGCATCACTGGGAGGGTGGTGGCATGAAGTGATTTTTACCAAAGGCTCTGTTCAGTGGAGAAGGTGAAAAAGTAATGGCGAAGTTTTGAGTCAGAGATGCTTCCCATGCCAATGGCTCTGGCTTACCAACCTGGCATGCCTCCTGCATGCCTGCCTGGGGAAAAACATCTAACAAAAAACAAGAAACAGGGAAGAAACATGTCTTCCCCCTGCCAAAAGTGTGTGTGGGGGGGGCGGGTGAAAGAAAAGAAAAAGGTGGAGAAAGGCTGGATCCCACAAAGACTAGAGTCCTGAACAAATTGCAGCTCTCATATCCCCAACAGCTTTGAGGTCTGGGGTTTTCAAAGGTGTCTGACTTCATTAGAAGAAGATGTCCCACCAAATTTCAACCAGCACCTCATTTATTTAAGGTCTTTTGAAAATCCTGCCTTTCACAATCCAGCACCAGCCCAAAACTTCCTTGCTGTTTTGAAACATGCACTGTCTGCGTGTCGACAGCAGCCCTGCCTTAAATCACATCCATCAGGCACTGGAAACCACCTCACCTGTACGCTGACCATCCGCCATCCCTTGCACTGAATTCCATCACTCCAAATTTCTCAGCAGCTGGAATCAACTAACTGTTTTTTCCCATTAAAGCAACCTACTGGACAGAGGTTTCCTTCTTCGCCTCAAAATCTGGGAGTTTTCCAACCAGGTGCAAGGTCCAATATTTGTTTACTGTCTTGGACAAGTAACAGGAGTTTTACAACCTGGGATGAAGAGGCACTCCCATTCTGAAGGGGACGTGCAACATTTGTTTCTACTCAGGATGACCAGACATGTCATAACCTTAAAATGTGACATTGGTATTGACAGCAAAAGTCCTTTTAAAATAACATTTGATGCTGGCGACACCATATTAATTATACTAATGTAATTATGCAATAATTACAATTCTGTTCACCCTCTGGGTCATGGGACCTGCTTTTACTGGCTGAGGTAGATGGAAAGTAATACTGATAAGTCTCTAAACTGTTTTCAAAATGACCTCCCTGTAGCATATGCTGCTTATCTGGAGTCCATGATGGAGCAGTACGATATCAAGTATCCACAGATCATTATTCTCACCTGATTGTCACACTCTCAGAGTTTGATGGAAAGGGAGACAAAAGTTTTCTTGCTTGGCCTCCATTAGAAGTGAATTAGAAGTGAAAATATGAGATATGTATTTATAAAAATTATTATTTTATTTAAAGAAAGTATGTGGAAAACCCATCTGTACAATTGCATGTGTCACTCTCACACATCCTACAGCTTTTGATTCATAATTAGCAAAGCTTAAAAAATAATAATACGTTAAAAAAAATCTCACACCATAAAGCCAAGTTCTTTCTTGGCCCTAAGACTGCTCTGTTTGAGGTGGTGGTTTAAACTCTAGGACCTGCTGAGTAACAGTAGGAGACATGGGAAATGTGGGTTCTGATCCATATTCACCATGATACAGATTGTCCTGACGTTTAACCTGAAGTCCTCCATGAAGAGGCTCTGATGTTGATCAGCATCCACAAAGGAGCACTCAAAGTATTACTCATGACATTTCGAAGATGGAAGATTCTTTCTAAATTGGTTTCCACACAAGGAGCACCAATTCCTGTCTCCTGAATTATTCACACAATTCTTGACCTGAGAATTTTGCACTAATGGAAACTGAAACCCCAAAAGTTTTCCCTCCTCGTGATGGGGCTGAACCAATTGGAAAGGATCGATACAATATCCAGATGTCATGACAAGTCCTGCCAGTCCAATGTCTTTGAGCGGGCATTAGAAAAGGATACCATGAGCAGGGATTGTAAGTGTTTGCCAAAAACTCTGTGTTGAAAAACCTCCTTAACACCTTGAACCAGTGATGGCAACCTCTGTATGAACAAAGTTGGCAAATCATTGTGCTCTGAACTTTCAGGGCCATTGTTACTGGTTTCCTACATACATGGGAGCTCACTGTGAAGACTGTAAGTATATTTAATTCTCATTAAACACTTTGGTATGACAGTAGGGAAAACCGATGGACTTGTTTACATGCAATAACAGAATCATTTGAAATCCACCAGACCTCCAAATTTAGATCTGAGGTATGTGTAGAGACAGTCATTTCAGTTTATCCCAAGCCTGATTTTAACTGATGTAAACTTAGTGAACTTCAGGTACTTTTGAATTTATATGACCAATCTCAGAAAGCCAACGCAGGCTTAAGTCAGTTGGTTTCCATTTGCACCTAAAATGATGCAACTCTTGTTATGCTGACAAAGTCAGACGTGATGGGTAGATAGGGGAAGCTATTATTCACACCCCAGCAGAGCAAACTATGTGGGAGATTTTCGTCCCAGTGAAAGGCTACAACTTGCAAAAGCGAGCATCCAAAACAGACAATTGCAGTAATGTGAGACCCAATGCAAATATTTGAGACTTCAAACATTTTGGAAATTATCTTTCATTGTTTTGCACTGCTTTAAGCATCCCCTTTGCAGCCTCTGCAGAGATGAGGACCTGCAAAATAACATGTATTATGCAGCTCCTGGGAAGTCTCCAGCCCATGTTCCAGACCAGATGACTCCAGAAGCGTTTGAGTTAAGCTTCAGATCCATGTCCAAATATTAGAACACCTGCAAAAGGTTCGAATTCCAGTACTGCTTCACAAGAAAGTCAAAGCAACCGCTGCATAACAAGAGAGAGACTGTCATTTTGGAAACCACAGACTAAAGACTTAGGAACTTCTTTTCCTGCAGATGAGCCCTGTCTGAGGTACTAAGGGTCACCATGGGATATTCCTAGCTAAGAGGGACACAAAATTAGTAAACACTTGCCCAGGGGAAACAATATGAATATCTCATTTTATAGTGTTATTTCCGCTGCATATTGTTTTCTTCTCCATGTCCCCAGCGCACAAGCATGGAGCCACTGCACACACTGATCTCCTGAGAGCTTAGGCTACATTTAGCCAGCCAGACTTCTAGCCAAGCTGATGTCAGTTCAAGCATCTTCTAGTCAACACACACCTATTGAGATGTGACCCGCTATGCATCACAATCAGACCAGGCTCCAAAACATCACCCTGTAAAATGTAACTTGTTCTTCCAAACAGCTGCAATTTTCCTAGGCCAGAACAGCTCTTGTAATCAGACATTTGGTGGATGCACACCATTCCTACTTGCTGCCTAACAGCTGTTATTCATGGTCTCAGGACTTTGGTCATTTACAAGAGAATCAAGGCCACAGGTCAGCCTTCTTCTCTTCCCTCCTGAAAGTAAGTTGTTCTGCAAATGGCAATAGGCAGTGAGTCTGTGTGTGAACACCTTGCAAATGTACAAAACAGAAGGAAGGTGAGTCTGGAAGACCTGAAACAGCTTAGTTATGCTCCTCACCCAATGCCCTGCTATAATCAGGGCAAAGAAGTAACAGAAAAACCACCAAGATGCCAAGACTAATTGGCTTTCTATGAAGTATTGTTTTTGTTTAAAAGACCAAGCCACACTTAGATCAACAGGCCTTACGAACAAACTCATGAACATGGCATGACCAGAGCTAGCTCAGGGCACAGGTTTGCAACCCCAGAATAGCAATGTCCCTCTGCCCTAAGCTTGGGGCCGGCCTCTTTTCAGACACCCGTCTCTGACCCTCCTGCGGAGGTTCCTGAAACTTATCTGCGCAGTTTTTTACCTAAGCCCTCTAGACCTGAAAGTATGTGTCTCTCCTCTGCGTGAGCAAACAGAGCAGTTTCCCTTCCTCACTTGTTATAGAGACAGCAGTGCAGAAAGAGATGGAAAGAGTTTAAATGACAAGCTTTCACCAGGAGCTGGACATACAACTGACACAGCCCTTCTGGCTCTCCTCAGCTGCACTTCTGAAGGAGGGATGCCATAGAGATGGCAGTGCACCAGCTGTGCACATCTGCAGTGCACATGCTCCACTTTCTTCACCTTTTGAATTATGCCTGTGAAAAAACAGTGGAAATAATTCTGACCATAAACAACCTCCCTTTTTCACTCCCCTCCTCTTCTTGTTGCTTTGCACGGAAATTGAGTATACACGGAGTAAGAGGTTATGGTTGTTTCAGCATCAGTAGTGGCCTAATGGAATTACACAAGCACGGCACACTGAAGCCTGTGCTTTGCCATTTTATCTTTAGAAGAAGCCAATGTTTTTAGACATATACAGATAAATGATGGAATATTTTAAAATGTCCCACTCAAACATCCACTCTTATTGTAGTCGTACCCTCCCCAGTCCAGTCCTCCCTCCACACCTTCCTCCCTCCTCTAAATACACACATCAAATTTGCCAATGCTGGAGATAGTCACACTTCACAAGACCATGTAGGCATCAAATGCTGAATCAGTTCATGCAAGATATTGAGATGGAGAATGAGAAAGAAGGAAACACCATTAGAATCCAGGGTCCATGTAGCATCCTGCACTATATATATATATGCAAACACGCACATATATATGCATTTTAGGATTCTCACTAATTTCAGCCATGGGACAGAAATGAGAAGCAGCTGCCCAGCTTGTGGAGACAACAATGAGAACACACGACCAGATTTAGCTCCATGTAGGCAATGACGATCACTAGGACTTTCCTGTCCAGAAGAGCTGACTACACATGACAGTCTTCTGCAGGGCATACATGACCCACATTAGTGTCCTTTCCAAATGTCTCCCTCCAGGAAAGCTCAGCCAGACACAGTTCCTTAGCTCATGCAATCACAAATAATCCCCACGTTAAAAAGAAGGGGAAAGTCAGCATTGTCATGTCCCAGCCATTCATCAACACAAGAGAAAAGTCAAGGTAATAGACTTCGGGCTTTCTGCAGGTTTTTTGGAAGCCAGCAGCTGAATTCACTTGCCTTTTAGGGCAAGCAGATGAGGATACAATAGTGGCACTTTTACAAGCTGATTTTTTTCTGAGTGTAATTTTAAATGACAACAAAACCAATCAACCCCCCCCCCAAACTTTTCCTACTTCAAACCCACCCTCACATAAAATGCTGCACATCATCTCCCCAGTCTGCCCCTGAGAGCACAGACAGAATCAGAACAGGTGCTTAGTAGACAGTAAGTTATTAACCTCTCAAGATATTGTCTGGAATGAGAATTTGTTGAGGAAATTGCATATTAAAGCTGAACACTGCTGCTAACTGAATACAGCCTGATTCACAGCTTTAAACAAATAGTTTAGCGTGGCTGGGACAGTAATTTGGAAGGATCTACGAGAGAAAGTAATTCACATCCCAAGTCCAGGTGTCTGTTTTTAGCTGCAGACAGTGTCTTACACTCTGGAAGATCGTTGCACCCACACCTCTAAACTCTCTACAAAGGTGTCTGTTATGCCTTGGTGTTTTACTGAAGGAGTGTGCTCAATGTGGAGATTAACTTCATCAACTGTTAAAACCCATACACCTACCTGTGCTGTCCCCTTTTGCCCCTGGTGCTGTGAACATAGTTTTTCAGGGGTTAAGCTCTCACTCTTAGCTCACACTACCAGAGGTAACTATTTCTACATCTCTGTGTATGCCTTGGCAGACACACAAGAAAAAAAATGAAAAAAATAAATGCAAATGAGCAAGTTCATAAATGAAAGCTGGTGACAAGGTATCAGATGTGGTCTCCCGCCTCCGTTTTGCACCCACATTGATCCTATTGCTATTGAAGTTTTCCATTTCCCTCAATGGGGCTGGCTCAGGCAGGGCCACGGGACCCGCACGGTGCTTTGCCATATTCTGCTAATCAGCTGACAAAATCTGCACTGGCACAGTCCAGGCAGGTGACGTCTTAACAGCACGTTTCACAAGTTGAAACAGGTTTACTCTCAGCTGCGGGTAGCATCCCAAATGTCTGTCAGGGCTGGCTTCTCGTGATCTGCCTGCCAGTTTGGGATGACAGTCTCCCGACTTTTGAGCACCATTTGTGACCTTGGGTTGTAGTCAGAGATGTGAAAACTGTGTTCATGTCCAAGATGACATAATGAACAGCAAGGTGCATTTGCAGACATGAAAACAATGCAGCTCACTAAAAGCAGCAGGAAAGTTTGGCTACTCTTGATTCTTTTCATTCTTTTACTCCTCCCCTACCTCTTTTCACCACTGAGAAACACTCTATTGATTATGCTGACATTGACAGCAGAGCTGGAATTTTTTTTTTTTTTTCCACATCTCAGATGAGAAAGTGGGTTATGATTCATCTCACACAATCTGAGTCAAAGCGATTCCTTAAAAAAAAAAAAAGAAAAGAAAAGAAAAAACCAAACAGTTTTGATGCGTTTCCATCAGAAGAGAACAGGCTGGAGGAGAACACTCAGCAAATGAGACAGGTCTGTTTAATTCTTTTTTTAACACATTTCACTCCCAGACAAAATCTGGCCTTTCCCCCCAACTAAACCTCAGATGACACCCAAAATACCCCAAAAAGTTACTGGCAAAAGACAAACCACCATATCAAAAAAGACAGCATGAGACAAATGCCACCAGAAGAATTAAAAACAAATGCCACACTGTGCCTCCCCCTCCCCAAAATGGTGGTGGCTAGACTGGAAAGTAACAGATTACTATGGTGAATTATCAATTTTTGTAATAGCCTTCAACTATCTAAATGCTGAAGTTTGATAACATTAGTCAGTACATTATATTAACAACAGTTAAAATTACCAAGTGTGATCCTGGAGTGCTTTTTTCCCCTCTTTCTTATTTTCACAGCCATGTTATTAACCCTGGAAAACGAGGCTTGTGATCTCAATGCTGGGAAGAGCCTTCAGACCGGTTGCGATTTCTCATCAGACAAGGCTCACAAGTCCATTTTGTTGATTTTCACACAAAATAAAAGAGTGTGGCCATGGTTGTAAGGCACGGGACTTGAAGGAATTCTAGGCTCAATTCCCACTTTGCTACTGGTTCTCTGCATGACTCTGGGTGAGTCATCTAAACTTTGCCAGTCAGCCCCTCATTTGTAAATTAAGGACAATAATAATTTCCTGGTCCTTGCCGTATTTTCAGTTCGGGAGCTCTGAGGGATGCATACTGTTTCCTACTTCATGTTTAATTTGCACATAGTGCAGCGTGACCACAGTCCTGCTAGCAGGCCTTAGATGTTACTGCAGTACAAATAAGCCATAAAATAACATGGAAGCAACTACAAATTTAGTGCAACGAGCTTCAAACAATAGGTGAACTGTTTTCAGTTTTAAAAATGAAAAAAAAAAGGGTTCATTTATGCCAGGTCATGTGTGTAACTAACTCAAAACAAAGAGAAATTAAACTGTTTTCATGTTACTGGGACAAAGATTTGTCCAGCACTGCACGGCTGGAAGTGTGGTTTCTAACTCTAGCTCCAAACTGACTGCCTGTATTTCTCTCCACAACTTAGCCATAAGTCATGACGAAAAAAAGAATGTCTTGAGGCTTAAAACACTCCAAAGCTCTATCTGAAATGAAAATTATTTCTATAAAACTACAATCCAGAAAAACGTTCTCACTTGTTCATAGACACACATACATATACCCCCTCTTAAAATACCTGTGCATGAGAATTTAGTGCTTATGAAATCCTGGATGGAAATTCACTCATCTCCATAAAACAGATCTAACAGGAAGAGAGGGAGAACAAACCTTCTCCATCCGGCATGCTCCTAGACTAACAGTCTGCCTTTGGCTCCTGGCCTCCTCGAGGAAATTCCCAACCAGGGGTCCTCCAGGTGCCACAATTTATGGGTTTTAGTGAGGTGATGACATACCCACAGAGAAGCCCCCTGAGACCAGCCACCTCATTTCATGTGGGGCAGGAAACAGCCGTAAGGTAGGTCACACTTTCACTTCTTAATGACCTGAGTTAGCAATGGACTAATGACCTGCAGCCAAAGACTTGATGGCTCATTATCAATTCTTCAGCTATTTCAGTCCACAGAGAGGTTACTTTGGGCATGTAATTTTATCATGAACAAGCTAAATTCTCTTTGAACTGCTTCTCAAACAAAAGCAGAAAGATTTAGTTCATTTTCATGTAGGACTACTAATTTGGGGAGGTTTGGCTAGTAACCTCATCATCATCCAAAGTCTTTTCAGTCCTTTCAGGCTGAGCTTTGCTATCCAGTTGTACAGTTCCTAGCACACTAAGAGCCCTATCACAGCATAAGAAATCTCTACCACCCTCATGGATTAATTTTTTTCCATGGATTTGTTAATTTTTAAACATGCTGAAGAACCCTGTAGAATACAGCTGTACTTTAGAAACATTCTCTCTGATATTTCATTATCATGTTTCACTCCTCTTAGAAGACAGCAGGAAACTGTCAGCTTTCATTTACTGACTGTTGGGACAAACCCAATTCCTCTCATGATCTGAATCCCACCTTTCTTTCACAGCACACAGGTGATCATGGAAAACCTTTTGTTAAAATGTTACCTTGATATTCTGCTCTTAATCTCTATTAAGTGACTTCTGCATGAAATCAGTTCTGTTTAACAGTAAAAATATGTCCAGGTTGACTGCCAGCAATTCAAGCTAAACCAGGGACTTGATTTAGTCAAGACACCAAGGAAGTCATGCTGCTTCCTACCTGTTCCAGCTGACACACTATCACCTACAGCAACAAAGGGTAATTTTGGTTTTGATGGAAGATTTAGATGACATCTGTGAAGTCATGCTGGTCTCTACAGAGACTGTGCTTCAGAAACACTCATGATGCAAAGTCTTGTCCATTCTTGTGTGGATAAGAAGAGGAAAAAGGGAACGTGAGTCTCCTGCCTCCTGGCACATGTGGGTACCAGGTGCTCAGAGCTTATAGGAGTGCAACCTTCTTTCATTCCTGACTGCTACATCTGCTTGATCTTCATTAAGAGATGTGGACTTGAGACTTTATAAGACCAAGACCCCTGGCATAAAAAGATCTAAGTGCTTAGCTTCACAAAACATTTTTTCCATGATTACTGCAGAGTAGGATGTGGATCACATCAACAACAGGAAGAATCAAACTTTTGCATCTAGTCTTTCAAATGCTGAAAAGCAACTTAAACGAGCTCACAGCCTCTGTGTCCCTGTTTTCTCTTGCCTTTCTTGTGGCTGGAGATAAATGCATGTAGACATGGTATATTTTGCTCTCCAACCACTCACTGGCCTCCTCTTTTTCTCTTCCCACTTTGGATCTGTGGCCAAAATTCACCCTGTAGGTTGCGTTGAGACTATCCTTATGAATTTCCCTTCCAAACTCTACTTGTGCTTGCTGTACAAGGGTGCCGGCAGTCACAGGACTCCCTGAAAGACAGCTAGATGAGCGTGGCAAGCATTGACAGAAGTGAGACTGAAGAAACAGGCTCTGAAAGCCATTTACCAGGGTAATTAAAGCCCCTGGGGAGCCGAGGGAGGGTGAGTCCCCTTGCGGCAGGCCACAAGAGGGCAGCTGGATGTTGATGGTACCACACCATGACCTCCCCGAACGCAGGCTGCTCCCAGCCTTTGAGGCTGTACGCAAATGGTGGAATATGGTTTGAACATAAAAAATAATAACTAGAACGACAATGGAGAAAAGGGTCCCCATTACATGTCTGTTCTTCCTGCTTTTGTGAGCAGTTACATAACAGAAAATGCCTGTCAGCTCATCAGTCGTTGAAAATCAAACCTACTATTTTCTGACCCAGATGTTGTTCAGATGAGGACGTATGCTATCTTGCACCAGAAACCCTGCCTTTAAACAAAAGACATGATGACACATCACATTACATGGCAAAATTACGATGTAATTATGCTCTTGTAATAATAATATACATCTCTTAATCACAACCTTTTCAGAAGAGACCTAGGAATACAGGCAAGATATGACAACTTTCATTTTCTTTTTCTAGTGGTAATTCAGATGAAACTAAGAGGCTACCTGAACCTCTTAGAGGCTACAGAAATGCCTGACAAAGACTGAAATGCAACCGAGACCATGTTCAATTTAGAGACACTAGATCTGTTTAGCGCACAGAGCCATGTCAAAGGAAACAAAGATACCACGAACTGAAAGAAGCTGTACCTGGACAACCTCCTCATCTGAAGCTTCTATGACTCTAGCACTCTCTCTCCCCTATCTTACTTGGACTCCTACCTGCTAACCCATGTCCTGCCTCTCAAAAAGTAAAACGAGGGAACACCTTTGACACTGTCACCAGGTCTTTGGTCCTAGCGAAGGAATTTTAGCTTATGAATGGAAGCCTAATAGATGCAAAGCCAGTGAGTGGGAAGGTTGACAGAGCCTTGACAGACTCAATACTGGTGCTATTTATCGTTCTTCAGTCTTAACTGTGACACAGCACCTCAAAGAACCACTGGAGATGAAGGCTTCTCCATGGGGGGACACTCATACAACTTCTGCTGTTAATCAGCTCCTGTCTGAAGGACTATGCAGATTAAGTGCCCTGCAAATAGAGTGAAAGGGGAAAAAAGGGAGTTTGGAAAACTAAAATGATCTGCCACAGGTCTCACAAAAGGTCAGGATGAGAAGCAGAAAAGGAAGACAAGCATCCTGCTTGTTGGCCTTGCTCCTCAGCCCAACTCTGCACCACCTCTCTCATTGTGAAAGTCAGGGCATACAGCAAATACACATAAGCAAACTACATAACCTGAATTTTCATCTCTGAGACAAATCAAGGTCCCTTTGTTGCACAAACTGAGTATTTTCGACAGGACCATCTTAGTATCTCTTCTCCCCAGGTGCATCCCTCTAGCATGCTGGAACTACAAAAGGAGACTGCTGCATTATCAAACACATAAAACTGGTGGTTCCGTTGGTAGCTCTGAGCTCTTATGGTAAAATACCAGCAAAAGTTTCTTCCCACCGGTCAGGGGAAACTCCTCTGCTGTGGGGAGTGACTCAGCTGGGACATAGTCCAGAAGGCAACAGGAGATGAGGGGCCCTGGTGGCACTTTTCCAGTCTTAATCAGTACTGTCTGCATGGTGATAGAGACTGATAAGCTGCCAGAAGTAATTTTTTTCTATGAGACTTGAAACAGTGGTCCAGAACAGTTGTGATCTGTGTGTGTGGATTTGTTTTTTTAAAATGCAAAATCAAGGGCTTTAATTTCCCATGGTGGCCAACAAACAATTTTGATAGTTTCATCCTAATCTCCTGTAAATATCCATTTCTCCTCCCCCAATCTTACCCAATTTCCACTCCACAAAGTATTCTTTTTTTTTTCAACAAATCAGACATGCCTATCTACAATAGCACATTAATAGCACATTTATCAACAGGGAGGGCTGTGACAGAGAGAAACCATCCCTACTGTACAGTGCATAACGCATTTGGGAATCCTTTCTAATAAAAAGGGATTTGATTAAAGACAGCCAACTACCACAGATCAGCAACTGAATCAGCAGTAAAGAAGGAAGAGTAGCTTAGACATAAGAGACTTCAATTTGCTGATCTGCCACGGACTTCCCAGGAGAAGTCACTCCATAACCTACAGGATGGTAGGAGAGGACATACATGAAAGATCAGAGTGCTTAGACTTAGTATGGTAGTGTGGCCTTTCAGCAAAACTAAGTTAGGCAGAATACCCAGCACATGTGTTTAACTCCTAAAAATTCACAGTGTTTTTTTTTAATTATTATACTTAGTGATAATATTTCCATGTTTAAGCACTGCCTTGCAAATGGCAGCTAGAGGATTTCCCAGTGACTGGATTGTGCTGCTCTGGTAAGTCTAGGCAATAAAGAGCTGCAAATTGTGATCTTGCTGCTACGAAGTGTGTCTCCAGCATGCTTCTTCTGGCTCTTACCATGCACCCGGGCTCCTCGGGAATGCAGTGTGAACCATACCATGCTGCCAGGTATATGTGCTTGCATGAGTGATAGCTGGCTAGAACAGTTCCCCCCAACTCTGAAACCACTTTCAGTAATTCAGTAAGTTCCACCCAGGGAAGCTGCAGAGAGGTGTAGTGAGCACAGACCTGATGGAAGTGCTGGCTGTCCTGCTCCTGAACCCAGCTCACTTGGTCTGCCAGCAGTACCTGCCAGCAATTCCAGGGCAAAGAGTCAACTTTAGTGGCTCCTACTCCTCTCCCAGGGAACCTCCCCTCTGCCCATGCTGACTCCAGAATCAAGATGGCTTGATTGAAAACGAGAGATAGGGCAAGTGAAATTGCAGAAGGAAGATGGTTATGGAAAAGATCCCAGAGTGCTGACGGGCCAAGTAAAATGACCTTTCTGTAGCCTAACAGTTCAAATGTAATTATTCCAACAAATTATTTTCATGACAATATAACGCCTTGCAGCTTTCTAGCAAGGTTAATTAGATTCCTCAATTCAAAACCTATCTGCTCTTAACCAACTTTTAATACACTGAAATCCAGTTTTCTAAATTCAAACTAATAAAAGTGATTAGCTGACAGCTATCTGGTATGCTACAATTACCACGGCATTTAGACCTCAGGCAGAAGATATTTAATGCAAATCAGAGTCAATGTCTCTGCCCATTTGTCCTTTTTCTGATTATTTGATCAATGTGCCATATGAATCTTGTACAATCCATGCTACTGTGCTAAACAAATAAAGAACAAAGGCAGAGATATTGGTTGAGACAGTTAACCAAAGTTGAAAGACTCTTTTTTTCCTCCCACACTTAATTTGTTCTTTCCACATGAGCATGAAGTTACCGAGAGGCACTGGCTGACAGCTCAAGTAGATGGAGATTTAGCTCTGACATAGCCAGAATTAGTACAAAACTCCTCGCCTGCATTGCCATTATCAAAACCCCTCATCCACTGTGACTCCAGAGACCATCTTTCCCTGTGAGTAGCTCAGGCTGGAACAAACCTAGGAGGATGAGGGCAGCCCACCTCTTTGATTTTACCCAACCATAAAGAGCAGTTGTGTTCCAGAACTGCTGGTTTTGTTTTATGTTTTTCTTGGTAGGTATATAATTAGTTGTGGCCTGGTCTCCCAAATGCCTGCATGGGGCACAGCGTGCTTAGAGAGCTGAGGAAGAGTTCAGCCCAACACACGGTTTTTCTGCACATCAAGAATGCCAAGTCAGGACACCGCTTCAGAGATGACCTTCAGTGGCATAAACTCAGTGCAATTAGAAGATCAGTCAGGTACAGCTTGTAATTAAACAGCACCTGCCAGAAGGAGGACTAGGGTTCTTTGGTTTTCATCTTCCAGCTTGCATCATGCATGATTATTCCATCTTTGATGATGCTACCACTTATATAAACAACACTGGCAAAACTTCTGAATGCTCTGGAGCCTCCTTTCCATGTTCTTATCTCCTGATGAATTAAGAGCTATTGGCATGGCATTGGTCTGATCTCCCATCTGATAGCCAAATTGACGACCTAATGTTGAGAGACTTTATGTTCCAACCCTTAGAGCTATGCATCCCTTTTGGATGAAAAAACTTTGATATATCACACTCTCAAACAGCAGAGCCATCTTAGTGATACAGCATTAGTCTGCAAAACCCGAGCATTTCAGCTTCATAAACAGGCTTGTATTTAGTGCTCAACAAAACTAAAGCTCCACTTCAGGAAGCAATTTCTGAGCTGTGAGGAAAATTAATCACTAGAACAGCTTATCAGAGTAGGTGGTTGACTCACCGTTGCTTGAGGTCTTTAAGATAAGATTAGATTTTTAATTGTTTTTGAAGTCATGATTCAATCATGTTTCTGGGAGAAACTGAGAGTAGGACATTAGGCAGCATAATGGCAAGGTCCGTTCTGACTTTGGAGCCTATGAATCTCCAAGTTCTTTGTTCACCTGCCTACCTTCTTGGGCTATGAAGAGAACTGGGTGGGCTTTGGTCCATCACCCAGCTCCTGCCACTCACAGCTCTATGTTAAGAAAATGACTGTAATCAAATCTCATGCTTCAGGGCTTCAGCCATTTGCCTGAAGGGAGCGGGGAAAAAAGTTTCTCTGTCTTGCCTGCTCACGCTAATGGTTAAAACATGTTCTGTTTGTTTGATGCTTTGCTTTTAAAACATCAGAGAGTGAACACCAATGGATATGGGCAGAGATGAAATCAAACGCAGCAGCACAGAAGATGCTCTCTGGTTATCCTCTCTTCAGTTAGTCATTCTTGCTCACACCTCAGATCTGTTCTAGTCATGAACTCTGATGACTATCAATGTTTATAGAGAAGACATTTTGGCTGTGAGGGTGGAGACCATAGAAGGTAGAAGGTGTTGATGGAGGATGGCGACTGGTATCAACCCCATCTACAAGGCAATGTTTGTTTGATGAGAACATCTTGACCTTCTCATGTAATCAGATCCTTGTCTCTGCAAGATCCTTGCTTATTAGTGAAACCTTGGTCCCACTCGCTTTCCAATTAAACCAAACCACAAAAGTTTCTTTAAGCCAGAAATGTTTTGGTCCAACCAAAATCTATAGCAAATAGACCTAGGGGGCAATCTAAATTAAGTTTTTAAGAAATGATGAAATAAAGAAAGATAAAGAACACAAAATGAATGGCCTACCCCAGATCTTTAACCCTAGAAACTACAGCAGTTTGTTTCCTAACAACACTATCACCCAAGCCTGCAAGAAACTAAGCATACAGACAAAATGCATTAAATGTGCCTGAGGCTCTTGACTTTAATGCAGAATTCAGAGGCCATACCACCTGTGTTTTATATAAAGGCAAGATATATATTTTACACCTGTAGATGCCTGAGATAATTCCGTTTTATACCACTTAAAAAGGAAATTAGTTGCTTATCTTTTTCCAGGCGAGGAAGTTGACATGGGCCAATCAGTTCAGATTTGTCTTCCTCATACTTGTTGGACTAAGGTCTGGGCTAACAGGTCCCCATGTAAAGCCAGCCTGACTGACTCAAAACAGATTTCCCTTTAATCTATGCCAGCATACAGAAAATGAAAATCCATGCCTCGGGAGCAGAACACATTTACACTGCCAGGTTGTTTGCAGCTGCAATGAGAAGGAATGGAGCAGGTGGGCAAGGCAGCACACTGCACCTGAATTCAGCCTGGTAGCCTAGAAGCTAGGGACCAATGGTGTAAAAATGAACCAGGCACTGAAAAAATCAACTTTATAACCAGAAAGGCTACAAACATACAGCAAGTGAGCATGAGATTTATACTGAAATTACAGATGAATTCCTATGGATGATTACACTTCCAGCCCAAGCATGGAAAGAAAATCCATCAATACAAATGTCACTACATTAACAGTGCAACTGTCAGGCCCTCCCGTTACTGAACCTGGTAAATACAGAAAGGGGCTATGGACACTTGTGATGTAGCACTGCTCACCAAAGTAGTCATCAGAGGGAGGATTCTCCATGTCATACAGCATTTTCTTGGTCAGATGTTCCAGCTCATCCTCAGGTCTGAAGGCAGGAGTGCTTGATGCAGGTCCAGAGCTTGGATATGCGCTCTGAAAGAAAAAAAGGACAAACAGTGAGTGATGTGGTATAAAAGCATTCAATCACAGTAAGAGGGTCTATTAGCTGTTCAGGGTTGAACTTCATTCTTTGTCTTATTTTTGCTTTTTTTAAAACCCGAGGAATTCATGCACGTAAACACCTAATTTAATGTAACGAAAATGGACTCCTAAAAACATCCAGTGAAGTGTTATATATCCTCCTAGAATGATAACTATTCTGTGCCTCATAATTAGGTGTCTACTGGGTAGCACATAATAATAAATAAAGGAGAAAATTATTCCAAGGGTAACTTGATACAAACATTTTCCAACACTGAAAAAGGCTTTGGAAGCATTTCAGTTCGGATTTGGCAAAAGCTTCCATCACTTAACAACGCAATATAAAAGATGCTAGAACAATCATTCCTACAGTGGTGGAGTATATGGACAAAGACAGATAATCCCGAGCTGCTAGTTACGGTCTTTTCTTGTTTGTTTTGACAGAAATCCTCCTGTTAACATTAGTGAGAGCAGGAGCTGGTCCAATAGATTTTTAGTACTAGGGATACAAAGGTTTTAATATGTACTTAGGAACGGAGACCTCTCTTCCTTCACATGCTAGTAGCTTGCATACAGTATTTACAGTCTGTCTCAGTGAGCGTTCTCCCTGGAAAATAGCAGAAGTGCAGGCATATTTTGAGAAGCACAGAAATAGCCTCAAGCCTAGAAGTTTCTTAGAAGAAGCTAAGTTTGGTGTCCATAATAAGAAACTCGGTCATATCAGGATGAAAAAATGCTGACACCAGCTTTCCTTGCATGCACTGCTTTCTTGACAGACTTGCATGCGAAAACTAACTTATTTATGAAATGCAACATTTCAGTAAAGCAAGTGATTTCATTGATTAAGTGCTGCCTTCATCAAGGATTGGACCTTAGATATGAAACTTATGAAACTGAGCCTTAGTCTACAAGGATGCATTTTTCCATGCTCCATACCTACTTAAATGGGAAGAAAATGTAAAATCACCAGAGAAACAATACACTGGCCACATCTATCTGGCTTATAAAGACTACAGCTGACATGATGAATCTTTACTGACCCAGCCACGTTCAGCAGAGAACAGCAGCTTTAAAGCACTGCAAGAGAATTAACTAAATGCTTTCACATTTTTTTCTTTCAGGCAAGAAGGAGATTTCAAATGAGACATCAATCAGCGTAGAGAAGGTCTTAGAATGGTGCTTAGCAATAATATTTCAATCATCCACTCCCACAAACCAAACACGTGCATGTTCCTGACCTCGTCATATTTATTTTTCTAGGGCCCGTGCTAAGCTGTACACCACCATCCCCCTCACTTGTTGACCTGATCTATCTCACAGGCGCTGCACCCATGAGCGCGGCCGCACGGCTGCACTGCCGGGAAGTGCTGGATTTGCTGTGCACACACGATACGGCCGGGGCACCCGCTGCCTGCCTGCCACTTGCTCTCTAACAGAGTAGCAGCAGTGCACAAGGGAGATGGGTGGCACAGTCCCCTGGAAGAAAGGGCACCTGGAATAAGCCCCAGGCTGGATGAATTTCCCTGGAGGGCTGTGCAAGGTCTATTTGCTGTACGTTCAGCTTCCCTGACTAAGAATATAGATTGGACCTACCATTCATTCAGGTTTTCCCAGAGATGTTTTCTTTTTCTGCTCAGGGATTTCTTCTGAGCAATATTCAAGGGTTTTGTGCATTTCTCCAGGATTTCAAATGCCTAGTAGTTGTTCTGAGGTAGCTGTTGAACATCTGGAAATCCTGAACGTCCACACACAGCTCAGTAAACTCTGTTGTACAAATGCAAACACGCTGATGTGTTTGGTTTACCACAACTTATTTTTTCATATGGGGAGACAGGCCTGTATGGTGCACAGGACTTGCATTTGTTTTCCAAGTCATGTAAGTGCCATCTCTGTGGGATAGATAATTTTGGTGGGGATAAGGTCACTCATATGACTAGAAGTTTCAGAGCCAGGTACTTGACCCAGCACACCCAGATGCCCTTGGCCAGTGCTTTGTGGATGTTTTTAGAAGGCTAGTTGACAACTATTTCATTAGAAATAATAAATAGCATAACCCTGAAAAAAAGATTTATTAATAAGCCAATTAAAGGTGCCAAATGTAAAGCATTTAATCTTGGAACAACCTATTTTTTTCCTTTGCGCTCTTGTTCCTAAGAGCCAATCATGAATCTCACCTGGACATATATTTTAACATAGCAAGTGCAGCCAAGGATTTATTAGCTTGAGAAATCAATCTGGCAACTGAGCCTCTTAAAACATTATTCCATCTATTGTACCTCTTTCAGTTTCCATGCAGAAAGGAATGACCATTGCCACCCCATCGACTGAGACTCCTTCCCTAGACTTTGCATGGGGAAGACAGTACAGCATGAAGCTGATGATGGCCCCCATCCCTGTATTTCCACTGTTAGCGGTCACCAGTGTGGCACAAATGCGTGGAAGCACCATGCTCCAGCCCTTCTGTTGGGCTCTGTCCACACATAACCTGAAACACTGCTTTTACCTTTGGGCCTTAGAACGCAAATGGACCAACAGAAGGCACGAGCTGTTGGCTGTTCACAGAAAAGGGAGGTGAGGTGCATGGAGCTGAAGCGATTTGCCTATCATCACACGTGGGCTGTAAGGCAAAGACAAAACCTGCAGCCAGGCTGCTGTGAGCCCCACATCTTCAGCCTCGCGCGCAGCCTGCCAGCACCGGACTCAGCATTGCAGACCTACACCGGCCACTCTCCAACCCAAAGCCACTGCATTTGCAGGCCACCACCAGCCAGGCTTCAGCAGGACACCCTGGGCAGGTGGTGTATGAAGCCTCTCCCTCTCTTCCACACTGGCTTCCCACACCTCCCGATCAGGGGATCCACTCATGCCCGCTTCAGTAAGGGCTTGGGCTGTGCCATTTAAAATGAAAGACCAAAATCTGCAGATTTTTGATTCTGTCTGACTTTCTCTGGTTTTGGAGGCCACGTTGCCTCGTACACACAAAAAATAGGCTCCTCTCATGTTTTATCTACATTGCAGTTTTCCAAACCAGGCAGATATCTTATCCAGTACCCAATGTCAGCAATGATAACAAATACCAACCACAATGTTATGAGATGCTTTAACTTATTTTGACTAAAATGCTATGCCTTTTTGACCAACATTTAAGCAGTGCTAGGCACATCTTTTTCCTCCAAGCATGGCACATGCTGATTATGTGCCTCCAGGAAAACGCATTTCATGCATATGAACATGCTGTTGAGTTTGCTGGGCCACGCACGCACACAAACACAGAGAGAAAAGTGTATCCTTAGTCCAATCTAAAATGCTTGTTTCAGCAAAACAGTTTCCTTCCTCCTCCTTTGTTAGGTCAGGGTAAAAATATAACTCTGGCTTTTCTTACAAAACAGAGCTGTGTTCTTATTGTTTATTAAACTTCCTCTATTTTCTCCTGATCTGTACAATGATCAACGCTGTCTAGAAATCCAGTTTGCTGTCTAATCTACCGCAGCTATCTTCATGCATTCTCTATTCTCCATGATGCCTCAATGCACGCAAATATCTACTTCCTTAGCTAGACACAGCTCAAAGCTGGGATCTATGCTGAATTGCAACATGGGCCCCTAAATTCCCTGAGCACTACTCTGTCTGGCTAACCACAGCAACATCAGGGATGATAAACTGACCCATGAAAATGAAAAAGAGCCTTGGTCAGCAAAAAGCCAGCAGGAGGGACCACGTTTTGGCAGGAGCACCTCAGTCCAACCTTTGCTACTGCCACCAAATACCGAGCAACCTCAAGGAAGAGCATGATGACTGCAGTCCCACGTGCAGATGCAAATGCATTAATGAATAAACACTGTCCTGCATGCTTAATTAACGGTTTAGGAAAATGCCAGCATTCCCAGGGTTAAACCCGGTGGCAGAAAATATCTTCATGCTACAAACGAAAGGAAGTGAGTTAATTGCTTGTACAGCTCTCAAAGTGCTGCAACAACATCTGGCTCATCTTCCTCATTAAAGTTCAGTTCCTAAAAAGCCAGGTCAAAAGAAGCAGTTGCGTGGAATCACTCATAATTATTTTGGTACACGAAGTTGATACTTGTTTCACTGCTTCTCTGGCGTGTGTTTTCTACTCTAGACCTCACTGGCAATCAGTTGTCTCTGGTGTAATGGCTGCCCAGAAAAGGGAGCTCTGCAGTTAGTACGGCACATTCACCAACATGAACCTTCCCTATCCACATATAAATTTTTACCCAAATGGGTAAAAGCCACAGTGCAAAATCTGCAAAGACATCTGAAGATGATGCTGTGATGAATGCACCATCATTCAGAGTACACTGTATGTGGTCATTTTTTTTTGTCCATTTGCAAATATTGTGGAAGAAGCTTCATCTCTCTGAGAGAAAATAGCTTCAATTATGTGTTCCCAATTACAGAAACGTGGAAATTATCTTCTTTTCAGAAGGTAGAATTAGCCCTATTTGGAATTGAAAGGCAGCCAGAAACATCTTTCACTGATACTTACTTTCCCTTTCATTTTTTTCTTCTTGTTCATCTGCATAAAGTTAGCACTTTCCTTTCACTTCACTTACCAAAACTGATCATGAGTTAAATAAACAGTTAAATAGCATCGCAGCATATTTTGTATTCAATGGCCTGACAAAGACCATACTTTTTCATTTAAGTTATTGACTGTCCAAAACAATCGCAAACTTTCAGACCAAAAAATCCAGCATGGTGCCACATCTCTCATGAGTCGAGCTCCTAAAGAAATATCAAGATTGCCTGCAGCTGTAATTCAGTTTATAATTAAGGCCAACTGATCTTTCTTACAGAGAAGATGCACTGGAAAAAAATATTTTAATTGTTGATTTATTTTCCCAGCGAAAAGTTACAGCTGCCAGAGTACGTACAGATTCCTGAAAAGAAGATTCTGCCTAGATTCCTGGTGACACGCATGTTCCTGGGTTTACTCCTGGTCAGAGAGTAATTCATCAAGATCCTTTAAAGAAGCTGCCCTGCATGAGGAGATACCCACTGACAGGCAGTGACCTCCTGACGCCACCAGCAGCCCAAAATCACAAGTCTTTGGGTAGGCAGGAGCAAGGTCTCCTCTGGAACGTGCCAGACTGGGACAAGCCACCAGTTCCCTCGCTGCCTACCTGCCCTGCCACCACTTCCCGCAGCAAACCAGCAATCCAGAAAAGGCAGTTCTGGCAGCAAAGCCCTCATTTGTTAAACACTGGCTTGCTTTGAAGTAGGACAGTTTTGTAACTATTTCAAAGCTCGAGAGGATATTTTTCTTTATTTTTAAATTTCATTATTGTAACTGTATCCTCACTTAGACATCCATGCACATTCCCAGTCCTATTCTAATCCTGCTAAGCTCTTAGTTTCAATGATCTCTTGTGACAGCAAGTTACATAGAATTTGAGCAATTAAAAAAAAAAAAATTCTCAGTTTTACTTTCACAGCCTGCAATTTTGCCCAAATATCTCCTTTTCTTACACTGTGAAACTGGGATGCAGACAGGGGGAAGAGGAGGTATCTTGTCTGATAGTTTTAAAAGGAAGTCAATAGAACCAGAATGCAAAACCATTAAATAGCTGAGAAGTTCCCAGGACTTCTAAAAATCAGACTGCTCATACAGATGCCTGTTTCGACGCTCTGGAGCCCAGCTTTTAGCTTATTGTCATGAAAACAAATCTTGGTCACTGTGTATTAATACTGAATTCAATAGGATCACCGTACATGCACCCTAATTACTCTGTAAAATGGATTTAACAATATTTCTCTCAATTAATCAGTGCCTGCAAAGCTCTCCGAGCTTCTGCGATGTAAGTGACTACACAGTGACAGAGCATTTTATTAATCATCAAGCATGGTAATAAATGAGCATGACTGTTTTGTCCTTGTATTGCTTGTATTCTATTATATGCAAACAGACTAAGTAGCTTTTCTTCACGTTCTCACTAATGTTTTGAATCTGGAAGGGATGGTTATTTTTGCTAGGTGTTATAAAAGTTGGATAATCTGTAAACACCACTATCTGCTGCTTGATTCTGCAGTGAGCACAACATTGTTAAACGACAGCTTCCACTTCTATTAATGGAGAGTCATCGTTTCTGCTAGACACTGTGGTTTGTTTATATATTCAGGGTTAACAGGAGATGAGCTAGATTTTAATGGAGCAACATGGGCCATTTCTCACTAGAAAAAGCAAACCAGACAGATCTCCAAGTCATAAATACCTGACATGTTATCTCAGGAAACAGTAGATGTAAACTATATTTCAAATAAGAACACCTATAAAATACTACATTTTAATGTCCCATTGCTGCTTAAATGTATATACAGAAACAAGTGCAGCAGTGCCTGATCTTGCCTCGGGCCTCTTGGCCCTATCATTACCCAAATACGCTTTACTTGTCAAGGCTTATCTCGTATGAAAAAGGGAGTGGACTGTTTTGTTTTGTGTTTTCTTATTAATCCCACTTACTTTGGTAACAGACATTTTAGGCACTTTTTAAAAAAAAAACACAGGCACTCAAGGCACAAGCTGGATGGTACTACTGAGAGGGAGAATGAGGCATCACCATTATACCAATACACAGATAAAGAGATTGCATTATTTTAGCCCAATGTTTTTGGCTGGAAGAGCTTGGTCTGCTTCATAAAATTACATCAGGACGTCCTATGCTTTCTTGTCTATTTGTTTCAAGATTGAAGGCTTTATTCTGCTCTAAGCTGCTTCCCTTTCCACATCCCTCTGGGCTCAGAGTCAAGCACGCTCTTACTTCCATGCATCATCACCGGCAGTAAAGACCCGATAGGTTGCTTATCAAGTCCCCTGCTCTTTATGTCATAATACTGTAGGCTTCCAGGGCTGCCTTCAAAGCATTAATTAATTATTATATTTACTGCTATCAGCAGGTCAAAATCTGCATTTCAGAGTAGGAGCCACAAGCATCCATAGGCGATGACAGTCTCAAAGCCTTAGTCCCAAGCTGCATAAGGAAGTGCTGTAGGTCGGTTTGAATTCGCTTCTTGTCGTCTTGGCCATAAATCTGGGGGTACATAGTGCCACCTAGGGCTTCTTGCCTGGGGAGATGATGAGTCTCCAGACCTGTACAGAGCTCCCTTGTGTAAATCCAAGGTAGCACTACTGAAAGACATACAGCTGTGGGAGACTCTGGTCACAGTGAGTGGCACTCCAAAGCGGGGCTCACGGTCTCCCCAACAACCGAGCTGCATCCTCATTTTACAGGACAAGCACAGGGGTACACCTAGTAAAAATGGGAATGCTCCAAAATTCCTACTGATGAAGAGAGATGTGTTTGCTCACACAGTACACAACTAGCCCGGGCAATTCATTGCCACAATAAAATCACTGAAAAAACGTACTCGCCTTCCAAAAACTACCCTTCCAGAACCTACCCTAAAACACAAGGAAATAACTTGTGTTATAGAAAAGAACCTTTGGTCTTTTTTAAGTTTTTCTCTCGCAAAACACTTCACAAAGGCAGAGCTCAAGCATTTTTACAGTGAAAAATGACACTGTACAACGGGCTTAAACACACCTCTGGTACAGTGCCTTCTCTGGCGGACCACAGCGACGAGGGAGCTCACCGCCATTCACCATGCAGTACTGGGGGTTGGACTGGGTGCTCGTGCAATGAGCACCACCTGCCCTGCGGTTCAGCTTCATCGCCTATTGAAAAAATAGGCTGTCCCAGCTGCAGTGCCTTATCAGGTAACAAAAACAGAAGTGCTGGGGCATCACTTGTTTCAAAAGAAAAATAAATCTCACAATTTTATTGGTACTAATTTTGCATGTGAAACTTGCATTCATACTGTATTAACAGTTTAAATATAGCTTTCTTGCCAGATGCCTGAATATGCTAGAAAAGATACTTAAAATATGCAAATTGGGTTTCTGTTTTAATACACAAAGAAACTTCAAATCACATCAGTTTCCATCACCAAGACAGGTTTCAAGCTAAGCTTTTTTCATGTGAAAACTATAACAGCAAACAAATGGTTAACCAAATGTTTAACACACTATCTATAGTCTCACTTTTAGTCAACTGTGACATGGGCCATTACACTTCCCAGGACACCAGTGACTTAAATGAAGACTACATCTTTTGCTTAACATTAGAAGTTTTTATATATATATAAATTACAGTAAAAAAAGCTTCTCAGATTGGAGTGGGTGCTTGGTTCAGCATCCACAGGATTGGAGGGCAGGATTCCTAAGTTTCATTCTCAGCAGTATTCTTAACAAGTCTGATCCTGCACCCTGCTGTTATAAATGGTGTTCATAATGCTTGGCTGTCTCAAGAGAGTTTGAGAGTCTCAATGAACTCTTGATTACAAAATACTTTGAGATCCTTGAATGAAAGATGCTGAATGAGTACAAATTATGACTATTATTAATTATCTTTAGTAGCCAAAATTGTGCCTCCTTCCACTCACATGTACCTACGTTTTGCTTTTTAAGATTATAACATCTTCAAAACAAACACTGGTCTCCCAACATGCCCCTCAGCAATCTTTTTGTATAAATAAAAGTGATAAGAATCATATTAGCGAAAACAACAGTGTGACAAAAGCAAATCACATTCCTGCTGGACTCAGAAACTTCTTCCTTATCTCAAGACTGGAAGATTTCTCCATTTTACTCATCTTCAGATCCCCGAATCACCTGTTCTCTTTTCCTCATGTGTAGCTGTTTTCACTCTAAGAGCTTTGCTGTTTTCCTTTTAGCTTTGCACAGGCCATGTTTCTTGAAGTGGTTACTAGAGGGTCCCAACTCCTTCTAACAAAATGAGCACAAGTTCCTTTTGGAAAGTGGATGGGGAGCTCCGAACATGTCAGAACGTGTGAGCACTGAGCATGATCCTTCATTTGACCTTCAGTCTCTCAGGTGACTGAGTCAGAGGAAAGGACACAGAAACCTAACAGACAGTCCAGACATCTGGATTCTGCCCAGGCCACCTACTGTGCTCGCCCCTCAGCCAAGGCGTGCTTCAAGGATGACAAAAAATATTCAAAATGACCCCTTTTCTAGTGATGCAACAGAAAAGAGGATTTGCAAATAACAATGAGAGGATTGCTACTCTTCAGAGGGAAAGCTCATTTGCTTGCACCTGAAGGTCTTGTGTTGAAAGACTGTAGAAAAGAGTATTAAAAGGGTACTGACACAGCTCAAGACAATATGTAAGCAGTAAAATTCAGAGTTCATCCTCTAATTTCTGCTTCAATTAGAGCATCTCTATATTTTATACCATCTATATGGATGGTTTTGTTGCTGGATTGCTTTATACACCTTTAAGAGACTAAAGCTTTACTGCATTTAAAACAATTAATTATCTTCATGAAGAGCCCTCTACAGGTATCTTTAGGTTGCCTGAATCTCAGCTCAGCCATCTAACATCACAGAATCATACAATAGTTTGGGTTGAAAGGGACCTTTAAAGGTCATCTGGTCCAACCCCCCCTGCAGTGAGCAGGGACATCTTCAACTAGATCAGGTTGCTCACAGACCCATCCAATCTGACCTTGAATGTTTCCAGGGATGGGGCATCTACCATGTCAAGTACCATTTGCAAAGATATGTTTAATTCATGAGGAGCAATTGCTCAGACTGGCAGCATTCAGGCTCGCAGCAGCTCACACGTACTGCTTCCACCAGCAAGCCTTGACCTCTCTGTTATCTCCAGTCCAAGCTAGGCCAATGGCCTCTTCACAAAATTACCAGACGAGTTGATTATAATGACTTGTGATTAAAAACTTAAAGATCCTTCTCACCTTTTGTGAAATGGAGGTGTCCACCAAAAGTGGGCAGTTTGCTTGCAGACCTAATGCTACTCGCCCATATTAGAGTCTGGGGAAGTGTTTGGCAGCAAGCTTGCAGTGCAGCCCTCATACACAAAGCATGAGCTGTACTTGCAGGTGTTACTGTAGTGCCGAGCACTGTCAGGCAGAGGGTACAACACATTGGCAGTAAGGAAAATGGTGGTGAAATTAAACAGTGCCATCAGCAGCAGAGGGAGTAATACACCAGAAAAGTAGAAGGAGAGAGTGAAGGGCTGTAGCCCCCAGTGAATATCATCTTGATAGCCTAAGCACTGCTGCTTTAGAAGAGATCTGTACATGTTTCACTATCAATTACGCCAGGATAATCAGAAATAATATTTTCAGAACAAAGCCGTGCCAAATTCTATACTGCACTTGGGGGAAAAAGGCCAGGGCAAACGCCCGTCATCTAGATTATCATTTATTTCACCCAATGTACTTATGAAAATGATCTCTCAGTTGGCTCACAGCAGTAGAAATTTTTCAACAAAGTCATAATTCTCCTGTAATACAGTCCAGAGCAGTTAAGTATTACTCAGATAAAAGCTCCAAATCTCCCTTGAAACATTGTCCCTGCTCAGGAATTTCCCACAATCAGAGGGAGGTGTGAGCTGAGAAAAGGGCAGCAAGACATGAGGAATGATTTTCCCTCAGAGAGAATCACAGGCTGAGGACCCACTTGGTGGCCATATCATGGCAGGGAGGCAAAGAAACAGGGGTTATGGGCTGCAGAAAGTTTCCTCCTGCAGGAAGTTTCACCACGGCTATTCAATATTCAAAGGGTCTCAACCTTCTTCTTCCAACCTGCTGGAACAGGAGTGAAGATCTGAGTTGGCTGTGTGGAGAGGGCAAGAGGTGGCCCTTGGAGGAGAAGAGCCACAGGAGCAGAGAGGTCAACATAAGAGCTGGAACGAGGGCTCTGGCAACATGGGGAAGAGCCAGGGGAAAGCGTAGATTAGCTTTTTCCAACACAAATGTAACAATTTAAAAAGGCAGAACTAAAAAGACCAAACAGAAGTGCTGGCAGGAATAGGAAGCAGGGAAGACCAGTCAGAAGGCAGTGTGCAGTAGGAGATTTGAGACAGACCCCAGCACTAGAGCAGGGAAGAAGGAGAAGAAAGTGCAACCTGGTTAGGAGCTTCCAGAGTTGGCAAGAGCCCACAGAGAGAGAGCTGTGTGCACCCACTGCGTGAAGGAAGGTAGCTTAGGGAAGACTAATGTGCAAAGGAGCTGGATGAAATGGAAGGATGGACCAACAGCATCTCAGATCTGGGATCAAGCAGGAAAGCAAGAGCAAATGAGAGGTATCAGCATCAGCTGATTTTATTGAATACAAGAGTATACAGTGTGTGTATATATATATACACATATACAAAATACAATAAAATACTAGAGTACAAGATCTATCCAATGCTAACCAAAACTACGGGATTGGTCAGATGCTTCTGGACACACATACGTGTGTGTTTTGGCTGAGGCATCAGGGAGGGTGGGCACCCAGACACCCTCAAGTCTCACTTGATTCCCATATGGAAGGGTTATATGGGGTTCAAATGTCACATGCTCCCTGCCTCCACTTCTCTTGCTGCTTCTAGTGCGTGATCCCACGCCCATCACAGGCACACATTTCAGCCAAACGGAAAACTGCTTTCTGGTAACAATGCTCCAGATTGTTAGTGCCTAGGTGCTTGTGCTGTGGGGATTGATCTGTGCACTGCAGAAGTACCTATGGTCTCCAAGCCAGACCAAGTTAGGAATAAAGAGCAAGGAGAAGAAATTCCCTGCTCGGCACTGGAGTCAGAAGGGGATGTGGGGCTCCCTGGATTCAGAGCCATTCTACTGCTTTCCCTCGTCCTCTGCTTTTCCATCACCCTCTTAAAAAGTCCCAAGATCCTGGCAGCCAAATCAGGCTGTGCATGAAGGAGGGGAATCTGAATTTCCCCAGCTGCAGCCTCTAAGGCTGCCGCCAGCCTGAGGGTACAGCTACTACACTGACATACAGACCTAATGATCTGTGCTGTTCAAGGCATCAAATGCTTGAAGAAACTCACCCTGCTCAGAAGGCCACGCTCGAGCTGTATTTCTGTGCCGACTTTTGTGTGAGACTGGGACTGACTTTGAGGAGGTCAGGAAGAGCCTGATGGCTCAATAAATAAGAGACGCTTGGGAGAGTTAGCAGAACTGACAGCTCAACAAGATCCATGTTTAGCTGTCAAAACACTCCTCCATGTACAGAGATGCAGCTAAGAAGGCTGTCCACATACCTCCTGGGCTACAGACGAACTTATCTCGCTAACTGGTCAAGCGGTACTTTGTGAGGAATGGAACAAACTAAAAGAGGCGGTGGCGTGTGCAATTAGAGCTGAGGAGGCTGAGGGCTGTGGCAGGACATACCAGTGTGTCTGCACCACTTTGATGGATTAAAAAGATCACTTTATCCGTGAAACATTTTTGTGTCCTGTTCAACCACAACAGCAGCAGCCCCCTTCTGTTTTTTAATGATTAAGCAGCTCGCAGGTTGACTGAGCAAAGGCTGAAGGGGAAAAACAAAGAGAGATATATATAATTCTGCTTGCAGAATTTACTTGAAAAGGATGGGCTAGACATTCAGATGGTGCGAATCAGAGTCGCTCCAGGGAACTCGCTGATTTACACAGCAGCGGAGGATCTAGCTCAGCGTGCCAAAGTGAGCATGTACTCAGGTGTACACTGGCTGGTTGAGAGGCACTGTTTGAGTCAACAAGGCTGTCCAAGCCCAGCCCAGACTAACTGCAGCCCCGAGCCCTCAGCTGCATTTGTGTTTCACAGGAACATATGACACAGGGAGAAAACTGTCTCCCAAGCTGCCAGACCAAGAGCAAACACTGCAGACAAAGACCCCACTCTCTGGGGATACGGGTGATTGAAACCTCCTTCCTTGCAGGTGACACTCTAAGGCTTACTGAGTTAAAGTCCCTGCCTCCAACTATGGGGCCCTTCTCAGTCTGGCTTTCATGGACCCCTGCTACCACCTCTCAGGTCAGACTAACCTGTTTTTCAGGGCCTCTTCTCTCTTTGCTCTCCCTCTTGGAGAAGATCTCAGAGCAAATATGCCTCCTTCACCTCCCTTCTCACCAAACCTTGTTCCCAAGAGCCAAGCAAATTTCAAAAGCATACCTTGAAAAACGTTGTGTATGTCACTTTGCAGACTCCTTCCTCTTCTTTCCCTCAAAACTATGTATTCTGCTCTCCATGCTCCCTTCCTGCCCCTCTGCGTTAGTTTTACACTACTGAATAGGGATCTCAGGCCGCCTCCCTGTGTAGAAGACACATCTGAAAATCACTCACACACTTTAGATGGTTTGCAACATGGAGGAGGAGAAACAGTGACGCCAGGAAAGTGCTAGAAGAGATTGCCTGGGGAGAGTCTGCGATTTCCATCACTGAGGCTTTTCAGAGTAGGAACAAACAAATATTTGTGAAGAATGTCTTAGGCAGAGTTGATCCTGTCTCTGATCTGTTCCAGCCTTACTGTTTATGCTTCTGTGATTGTGATAGCAGTTGTGACATTCTGCAACAGAGCGGAGGAAAGCCAGCTGAAGGCCTTATGGATCATCTTCAGGGCTGAAGCTGCTTCAAGGAAAGGAAGCTCATGTGCAGTATTAAGTTACTTTATGGTTTTGTTCTAGACATTACATCAAAGAAACTTTATTCAGAAATGGTATGACAAAGAAGCCAGGTCCTAAACAGGCACAGTGACTGCCCTTCTTTTACCATCTCCAAGATGCTGTATCTCCAGCTTAGACTTCAGGTGCATGAGGCAGCTCACATTCAGAGCACCCATAGGCTGTAAGCATTTTTGTTAGACAACTAGAGGGCTTCTTTTGTCCTGGTCCACTGGAATGCCCATCTGGCACTTGGTGCTGAATCCCCATTAAAACCGCTCAGAAGTTAGACAGGATGCAGGGAGTCTGGTCAGGAGCAGGGAAATGGCAGGCAAAGAAGCATTCAGAAAATCAGCATAGGTGCCCCAGACAGCAAAAATGCTCCACGTGTCGGCTGTGCAAAGACCCACATGTGTCTGCAGTGGATGGAAGGAAAGAAGTTACTCTAGAAACATCCACGCAAGCTCTCCCTGCAATACCACCTTATGGGGAAAACAAATGGTAGGGGAGCTATCTAATCTACTCATTGCAAAGTCTTTAAACCACAAGACGGTATTTACTAGCTGGTACCAGACAACATTCAAGCAAGAACAGAAAGTCACTTTCCCAACCCTCCCTGTGAATTGCTCCCATCTGTGCAAGAGAGCAATCCAAAGTCCTTATGCCCATGACAGCACTGCAATCACACGCTTTGGTTTTTAAACCCAAAATAGCGCGAGCCAGACCATGGTGAGGCTAGTACATCACATGCAGCTGCACTGATAAAGAAGAGACATTGCAAGCGGCTCTCCGGGGCGCGGGTTGCTAAGGAACATCGCGAAACCACCGCAGATTTCACTGCCACTTGCTGGCTCTTTCCCCTCTTCCCACCTCGCTTGCACTGTGCCAGCTTCTTTGCCTCGAGCGTGCCATTCTTCCTGTCTGAAGTACGCAAAAACAAATCTGCCAGCAACAATGGAGCACGATTGCTTGGCATGTGTTCCTGAGGAAAGAAATCTCTCTAGCCTTTGATTTTCAAAGGCAGCCAACTGATGGGTAGGAGAAAAAAACCACTCTTGCCATTTTCTCCACGTCTGCATGTTATTTCATTCAACCTGTGCTACAATTAAGGATGGGTGGCAAGCCCAGGTGGTGCAACTCAATGGACTGACTTTGTGGGAGCCGTGCCAGCTTGCAGATAGTAAGACATGGTGCCCTGAATGCCACAGCTGTGCGCTCTGGACCCGTTCTCTTGCCCTAACATGCTGCTCTTTGGGAGGTTGTTGCAGGAGCCAGCACAGCTCTGCAAACATGGCTGGGCACCGCATGGTGCTCCCACTGCTCCAGTGGGCAGCAGGGCTTATGAGAAAGGGCATATAAGCCAGTGAAGGGCTGCTGGAGAACCAGGAGGGAAGGAAAAGGAAACTTCTGCTTACTCAAGAAAGAGCTGGCGTAGGGACAGACCAGTGACCAAGGTGGAAACAAAAGGCTTTCCAGTATTAATCAGTCATTAAATATTTTGAATGAATGATTAGGAAATGCAATGCTCCCTATTGAGGCATTAGAAATTTATATTTAGATGTTGAGTGTTTTTTTCCACCCTGCATTATTTTTAGCTACCAGCTGATGCTAGGCTGGTGGTGGCTGCTATCGGATCAATGAGGCTCTCCTGTGACGGCAGCTGGGTGAGAGATGGCAATCGGCAGCAGGATCTTGTTTGCCCCAGGGTGCTGGAGCCCCTGGCTGCACGGAGACAGCGCAAGAGCGGAGCAGTGGCTGGTTCCCCAGACCTGTACTCACACACCAAAGCTGCAGACCTGGTCGAATGCCCTTCAGTACCAACAGGGACCTGATTAAACTCTGAAAGTGGCAGAGAAGAGACACCTAAAAAGCCTGTGTAACTCTAGGAAATAACAAGAGAGAACATATTTGGAAGTGACTTTGAGAGACTGCTTAATAAGCCTCCTTATCCCAAGAAGAAGGAAAATACAGTATGTGTTTGAGGACCTATTAGACATGTTAATTCTGGAGACTAAGGAGGAAGCACTTCATTTTCCTAGTAATGGCACAGCACAAATCTTGAGCGTCCACAGTGCTTGTACTCACAACACCCTCTACACAAGGGGAAACTCATGTAATCAGCAGGGCACACCAGATCTGCAGTTTCTATCCGCTGCAGGGTCCTGTCTTCAAGAGGACCATTACCTGATGATGAAGCGATAAAAAAATACAAGAAACATAAACCAATAAAATACTAAATAGGATGTCAAAAGACTAATTCCTCCTTGACTCCAGGTAATTAAGACTGCTTTGAGATAGGAGGATTTACGTTTCTTCTCAAAAACAGACTCTTACGCAGTGTGACAGCACGCTTTCTTATCTCATGACAAGCCAGGCAAGGATGGTCAAGGTCTCATCTTGAACTTCACTCAGCAGCACAGCAGAGGCATGCCAATATGCAAATACCCTCTACGGATTCGTGTTATGTATCACGTGTTAACCTCTACACAAACAAGAGTGATTCTCATTTTATGAGGGAATACAAAAAGTTAAATGCAAGTGTACGCCAGTACATCAGCATTCCTATAGAGCACTTGCCCTGCACCACCACATCATCCTCCAGTGACCCTGTGGCATGACCTTAAAAATGAGAAATGGTGCCAGCATCTCCTAGAACAATTATGTGAACAACAGTAGCCCACCTTCATTTCCCCTTTAATCTACATTTCAAAAATTATATTCATCTGCAGAGACATGCTAGGTTGATACATGCCAGGCACAATTTATTCCTCAGTTCAAGCCATATGGTTCTAATAATAGTGGCTAATAAAGGAAGAGTATGTTTTCACCTGTAATTTTTCAAATCTCATCAAAAAGTGGAGCAACATAGAACACTGAAGACTGCAGCACAGCACATGTGCTCAGTCACATTTTGCACTGCTCTGCACTTGCTCTGCTAATGGCCCTTAATTAATATGCACAACCATCTCAGCATCAAGGGCAAAGAGAAAACGGTACAACTAAGTGTTTGCAGAAATGGTACCTTAAATTAAAACAAACAAAGCAATTGCAAGTTTAAGAAAAGTGCATTTTGGGATCAGAGCCCTCTAGCAGACTTTGGAAGTAACCAGGAACAGAAGACATCGAGTTATCTAATGGGTTTTTGGCAATCATTTTACTTCAGAAATAATTTTTCCAGTAGTACGGTGACAAATGCTCAAGGCCAACCTTGACATCTTGGTCTTGACATGTCTCAATAACCTCTGTAGTTAAAATCATCCATTCGGCACTTCCAGGAAAGACAGCCAGTAGATTTCTCACAGAGGAAAATCAGCAAGTAGCAACCATAGCTAACTCAGTAAAGCTTAATGGAAGGGAAGCAAGGGCTACAGCTGGTATTAACACCCTGGTCCAGAGCTAGGGGATTTTTGCCTAATTTATTGTGGAAAAAAGTATTATTCACAAAGTCATTCACAGAGTACATACTGCAACCCAGCGTTTAATATAATAGCCTGGCATCATCTGACTCCAGATGAAAGGGTAAGAGGATATATTTATAATGCACATGACTTCAGCTTCTAAGAATGCACTTCAAGGCAATAGCAATGTGGTCTTTTACCCAGCAGTGTTCACAGCCTGCCACAACTACTGTGCTAATCTGCCACAAAAGCATAGGTGTGTGCAGCCAGGTTTGCTGGAGGGAGGTTGGAGTATGGTTAGCAATCTAGCAAGGTTTGCTCCACTACTGAAGCACTCACTGTCTTCCAACTGCCTCCCACAACTGTGGATGAGCCCAAGGGCCAACCAAATCTTCCAGGTGACTTTTTGCTTATGGAAGAGTAACCCAACAAGCCATAGAGAGGCTGAGCAGGCAGCCACACATGGAGCTGTGGCAGACAGGTACCCTTGGATATCCCAGCAATATTCCCACAGCCAGCGAGGATGCACAGACTGGGTTTTCACAGCTTATATCTGGGCTGAGCTAAAACCATGTTCTCTGAACCTGAAAAATCCAACAGTGAAGACAGACTTACTCCAAAGGACTGAAGTGAGGCACAAGGCCATCTCAACAGGATAGCCTACACTCCTCAGCACAAAGAGGGGTTAGTCCAGGGTATCTCTGGGACACAAGTCTCCACGTCGATGTCATGAGTCTGATTTGACTGTACAAACCCACTTGAAGAGACAATCCTTCTCTCTAGGGGCTGCAGAATAAATAGGATCAGACTCAAATTTCTTATTAGATACATGTCTAATTGCTCAGGGTGCCACAAACTTCAGTGCAGGCCCTAAAAATCAATTCCCTCCCTTACTGCCATGTTTATTGGTTCAGCTCTTTAGAAGCTGAAATCTATTATTTCTTATCTCATGGGTTAGGAGACCAAAAGATAGGGGAAAGGGAAAGAGTAAGATGACCATCTGCCTTCCCAAGCAACTGGAAGTTGTCTCCTATCATTCAGGGGATCCAGCTATTTACTGTATATATATATATACACCCTTAAATCCAGAAACGTTTCTCTCTACAGCAGGAAGATTTTGCACATGAAGTGAATGCCAGAAGCTTACATTCTTAAGGGTCATATCTCCTGATACACATGACCCCTACTGAAAAGCATCCAACTGGGGACACTTCTTGTTAAAATCACAGACAGAATCATCATTAAAAAGACAAGCCCTCTGGAAAGGGAGGAAAAAAACCCCATGTTGCTAATAATCTGAGGGCATCATTTCTAACTACACATTTTTAGTGCAAGATGTATTTTTCTCTTATCAGCAGATTTCAGATTTTCAGACCAGATCCCCACCGACACCTGCTCTCCCTGCTCAGTGAGTACTAGTGCTAGCATGCCAGTACTAGCTCTAGTATGGGAGCTAGCTGATGCACAGTTCACGGCTGCCTCCACTTTGCATCCCATGCACTTTCCCAAAGCTAGCTGCTGTGTTTTCAGCGACCTGAGAAGAAATACTTGTTCCTTTCGTAATTAGATTCACAGTAAATGCGGGAAGCGAAGCAAAAAGAACACAATGTTCAAAGCTGCCACTCATGGTTAAATAATTAGTCAATATAACGCTCAAATGCTGCCTCTAGTGTTCATGCCAATCTGTATGGGGAGGCATTTGTCCTTACATTACTTTGGCGCCTCGTTTCAGTAATTTCTATAAGATGGCAGTCTGGCCTCAGCAGAGAATGGGTCACACCACTGCTAATTCAGATAGATTACTAAATCCAAATAAGAACAGAGAGGGATTAAAGGTGGTGAGGTGTTAACAAAGCTTTGGTAAACAATATATGCAAGAAATCCTTCCACCTGATTTTTATAAAGTAGTCCTTGTCTAAAAAAAGGGGGCTAATTAGCCGATAATTAGTGCAGAACCATAATCCTGTTTGGTCTACATGTCTGTTATACACGCAGAAGTGCTATCAGTTCCTGATGAGAGGGATTCCTTTACTTCTCCACACCACATCAGAGCCTACTCCTTCTGCTCAACAGTCAATAATACTGTGGGCCTTGGTAGTGTCCTGAAACACATCCCTAGTCTGGAGACAGCATTTTTCTGAGGTACTGCTCCAGCTAGATATTTATAGTGCTCCTCCCAGTGCAACATTTATCATGGCTGTATTTTTCCCCATAGTATTTGTGTGTGCTAGAAGGATTTCCTGACAAAAGGAGTCATGATGGTTTACAGCTGATTTTCAGCTGAACTTGATTCTTTTGGAGTGCTAGGTGATGCCTGAACGGATGCTGTTGCTTGTCTAAATAAGCTAACTTGGAAAGAAAGCACAAAACATTTCATGAGTAATAGCAACAAGTACAGACTAACTCCTGGAATGTTCCCGTGTCATCTGCACAGCCTTTGTAAAACGCTTCCATCAAAGGAATAGAGACTATGTCAACATTTACCTTAATCACGTAGCAGCTGCACGGCTGCCTAGCTCATACCTGGTTGGGCTGCAGAAGTTTTACTTCCACCTCATGCCACCCAAAAGCAGGAGTACTATAGACATGAATGAAGTTACCCTCTTGTAAAACAGAAGCAGGAAGAAGAGCCAGCTCTGGCACACAGCAACCCTTCCAGCTCAGCTAGACTATGAAGTCCCTGCCTGGAAGTTGTCCGCAAGGAACAACATTATGAGCTTTCTGAGGAAGAATTTGCTTCCAATGCATTTCACCAAGACTGAATTCAGTAAGAGTCAATAAAACAGCCACACATCACAGATGTGGCAACAAACAGTGCTCTGCAGCATGAAGCAGCCCAACCAAATACCAGCTCCTTTTCATAACACCGCTTGCTCCTGGAAAGGAGCCACTTCTCCCTGATCTTTGCCTGGTGCAGAGTCTACTCTGACTTGGGCTATTACGAATATCACTAATAAAAATGAGAATATCACTGCTAAAACCAAGAGCATGTCCCACAAGCAGGTCCTGCAAACACATCCAACCGGCTAAGTGCAATTCCAATTTATAGCACCTGTTGGATATGGAGGCTACCAAGCACGGAGGTAGTGGGTGTGTGCCTGAACACCCTGCCCAACCTTTAAGCATGTGAAAGCAGGGGGAGAGGAGAAACACCAGTAAGAGAACTCTGAAATGATTCATTTTAGTCTGAGTTTTACTATGCGTGCCTGACAGTGACTTCATTAATCAGATAGCTCACATCTGGGTTGCCACCCTCCCCTGGCTGCTCCATCCATCCACACAGCTTGCTGGGGGGAAAGAAGAGTGAGATGGGATCCAAATTAGAAACTATTTATAATTGTTGAAATAGAAAATTAATTGCTTTTCTTCTCCTTCTTCCCCCTTTCTCAAACACCCCTCCCAGAGAAATTTGTGCTAAGTCCTTGTGAACAAACACATGGAGAGTAACAGAACATGGTCCATATGTACTAGCAACCAAAAATAAACTGAAATCTGAAATGCATACAGTCAAGTGGATTCATAATGTCTGTCTCTACACCATGGTAACAGATGGTCAGTGAACTGTTACAAGACAGATCAAGACTAGTTAAACAGATGGGGAGTATTATTTTTATACTGGTTTATAAGTGAATATTTAAGTTTCCCCTAGGTTATCTGTATTACCATCAAAGGAGCACACTCCTGAAGTCTCCATCCAGCCAAAACCAAATTCTGTGGAATCTTTCACCCAAGGGAGTTACTCTGATTTCTCCCTGTGGCCTTTTGCTGGCATTGCTAGTACTTGTGGCAAAACCATTTGAGATCTCAGCAAGGATGGCCCAATGCTGTACGCCTCTGGAAGTCCTGCTGCTGCCTACAGCAGTCTGGGGTGTTGGGTCTCCGTTGCCGGCCGCGCTGTGCCACAGAGCTGTCCAATGCTGAAAGAGCAGTGGCGGCGGCGGCAGCGTGCGAGCCACAGGGCTCCTCCGGTGCATCCCCTCAGCTCTCTTCCTTCACCAGGTTTTGTTCCTGGTTCCTATTCATTCACAAAGCAGGAAGGATCTAAACAACTGGAGCTCAACTCAGGGGCTGAGTGCATAGTGGTGGCTAGCAAGAGCCATTACAGAGGGGAAAAGGGAAATGGGGCATTTTAGAAAAGATGCATTTAAAGGCTTGTCCATGTTGAAGGAATGCATGAGAAAGTCCAAAGACACAGCAGACTTCTCTACATTTTTTCAGTTCACATCACTTTTGTTGCAAGTCTCTCAGCTACAGATGTACTGGTCAGGTTCACCTTCCCCATCTCAGAGTTTAAGCAGAACATCTGGGTTCACAAGAGGGCAGGACAGACTAAAATATAATCAACAGCTCACAGTACCTTAAATCACATTCAAAAACCAAACCCATCATTTGGTGAAGACACATCTCACTGCCTGTTGTCTTGAAGGAACTGGACTTTTTAAAAACTACTGAATAGCCTTTGACAATCAGAGCAGCCTACTGTTTTCAAGGTGGGAAGAAAAACTTGGAGACAACCCTATTCACTTAATTGCAAGAGAGGAAAAATAAAAGTGACCAAAATACTTGTGTTCTGTAGGTGCGCATACTCTGAAAGAACCAGTCTCTTGCCCACAAGATGCCTAGTTCACATCTGCCCTACACCTTTTTAGCAATTCCTGCAGTGGGCAGGTGCAGATTAGTTACCCCCCCCCCCCATTTAAAACTATTTTTTTACAACCAGAGGGATGCAAAAAGGCTTCAAGTGTGACTATGATTCAGGCCTCCCTCTGGCATGATTCTGCTGCAACCAGATGTGGTCACAATTGCTGGAAAGGTGCTTGGTTTTGAATTCCCACCATCCAAATTAATTTCTTACCTTTCAGAGTGACCATTACCTTCTCATTGTTTGAAATACTGCTGACTACTGTTATGAAGCTGCAGGGTTTTGCCTGAAAGCATCAGCAGGGTTTGTACTTGCACTTCTTTATAAACGAGTTCCACTTTGTGGCTGCATTATCTGTCCAGCTGCCATCAGAAAATAGTGCTAAGGAAAAATGAAACTATCTTTGCAAGTATTTATTCCTAATTTACTAAGGGCTAACAGTATCCAGTGACAAAACCCAAAAAGTTCTCATTGAAATATTTCATTTACGTAACAGCTTGAAATCTCCAGGCTGAAGATTATGTGAGCACACATGCCTGTGTGCTAAGTCTTCAGTTAAAGAAAATATAAAAGCTTTGCAGTTTAGCCACTGGGAGATTTTTAAGCATTCACAGCCCTGTCTCTTTGCACATTAAATGTTAATGGGGCAACCACGCACGGCTGGCTCCACAGATAATGGTTCAGATAACAGTGGCTTTGTGATACCTATCACTGGGCTTCAGAGGTGAGGGGGCCTGCCTTGCTTCGCAGCTGATGACACCTTGTCAGAGCCGTGCCACCTTCTCCAAGTCAGTTCAGGAGTTCATTACATCTAGATAACAGCCTTTTTGCTCTCTGGCTCATGTTTATTAATGCCACACACAACTCGGTGATTCATCAGCGAAGATGGAGTGGTCTTCTGCAGCAAGCAGACAGCCTCCAGTTCATCCACTACCCTGGATGGAGTTCACCATAGGGCTTTTAATTTCATGAATTTGTTTACTGTAATTCCTGAAAGTCCAGTGCTGTTACAGAACAAGCTCATAACTGCACTTGACAAAGGTTCTGGGCTTGTCAAAATTCGTCCAATTTGTATGTTGTGTAAACAACATTGAAAATTTAGAAGTTTAGCATTAAGCCTTCTGTTATTAAAAAGGCATTTTAAAATATCACCACTAGAGAGAGATTTGCAGAACACATTATTGTTAGCATGGCTGAAGCGAGTAGTCTGCGTTGTGCTACTCTGTGCTTGTTCCACACACAGAACAGCAACCTACTGCTGCTCTCTTAGGCCAAGTGTCATAGCTCAGTGCACCCTGCTGTGGAAATTAGTTTTCTGAGACCCTGTAGCAATTACACAGAAAAGGCTTTGTAGTTTTGCTTGGTAGTTTAAAATAAACCCAACCGAGGAACTGGCAATACCAAAAACACTTGCAAAACCTAGTAAGGGCTTTAGGTCTGATGCACAAGAAGTCAACGTTTTGAAATCCTTTGCATCAAACTTACATTACTTTTACTTCTTTCGCTTGGGCATGCTTGCGACATCCCATTTCCACTCCTTCAATGTCAGTCCTTTTAACATACCTTCTCCATGCTCTGCTTTGGGTGCCAGCAGAAAAGAGTTGCTGGGAAAATAAGACTAAGATTTTTCAAGGACATAATCCCAAGCATATATTATGCTTATGTATAATATATATAATGTACATATATACAGATAGTCTAGCTGTATAAGCACACACCCACCTATAAAGCATCTAAATCATTAATCTGAGCAGCTCAATGAAGCGAGCTGGAAGTACTACCACAACAACATTTAGAAGATTGACTTACTTGTCTTTGGGCCTAATACAGACGCAGGAAATTTCACCTTGGGCCTGTGTTTCTAAACTTATCTCTGAGGACAACGGCATCCAGCCACTGGAGCTGTGATCCTCTGAGACAGCAAAGGCAAAAAGGGAAGAATGGCTCTGCACTCTGTACCGAGGCGTAAGACAATTCCGTGCTGCTAGTTTTTTTTATTTAGCACATGCATGTTTTATAGGGGTTCTGATTGAGTATGAGAATATAATTTGCAGGAAGATTGAAAAATACAAGGACACTTAAAGGGCCTTTGATGTGACTCAATTTCACTTAAGGGATAAAAATTGGTGCTTACTATGTCATAGGTGAAATTTTGGCTCAGCCAGAGTCAGTGGGAGTTTAGCCAAGGGCCAGGTTTTCAAATCATAATTTCTCTTCAGAGGCTAGCACAATCTGGTATTGGATTTATCCCACAGTCTGATTTTATCTCTGGAGAATGGGGGGTGGTTTTTGGGGGAAACACAAGAATGCCTGTTTCACTGAATGAATATACAAGAAACACAAGATAACTATTGTCATAACAAAAGATAATACTATTACATTTAACTTAATTTTGACTTATAAATATACTATCACAGAACCACTGTGCCACAGTTTTCAGAAACAGCAGTCAGATGAAGCTCGGAGGATCAGCAAATCCCTACTTTTCTAGAAAAAGGGAGTGATACCTAAAATAACATCAACAGCTAAAACCAGCTAAAATCCATTCCTCTGTTAAATAGAGGTTTATTCCTGAAACATACTTTTTAGACACTTTATTTTCAATACAATTTAGAGTTTGATGGACCAATGTGGTGTTATGGTGGTTGCTAAAACAGTTATGTTAGTTGTTAAAATTGTAACTTCCTTCTACCCAAAGCCATAAACCTTCCCATTTGTTGCATAATGCTGCAATTACTCCATAAACTCTGCTAGTCAGTTCGTTGACTGCAAAATAAGTGTCAATGAGAGCCATTGGCCTGCACAGAAGATGAGAATGCAAATGGAAACCAGGGGATTCACCAAACAGATTTATAGAGGAGGTTTTATTGACTATTATAACCGTCCACAAGATTCAAACTTTCCTCAGCAAATAAAATTTGCAATTGTAAAACAACAACATTGCAATGGAACTTTCCACTGCAGGATGTGAAGAGGGAGAGAAATAAATGCTGCTGCGCTCAGGGAGGTCGCGCTCACCCCCGCTGTTGCCCGCCGGGCCTTAATTCCCCTTCCCTAACCCACAGGGTTAAAAACATCCCCTTGCTGTACGTGGTGGTTGGCCTCTATAGGGGCTGGAAAATGCTCAGACTCTCTCGGGGGTGTGAAAAGAAGCTCTCGCTCTGACTAGGAAGAAGGAATATGGACAAAATGCCAGCAAGTTGGTTTTTATCTTCAATTTCCTGGACTACTGCACACTATCAAAAGCCTTTTGCTTCTTCAAACCCTTCAGTTCCTCTTCAGCTGAGCTGTGAAGTTGTTTCATCAACAAACTCAATATAAACTCTCAATGACAAGCCTGGAAGATTTATGATTTTTGTCATCTTTAAATAGCCATCATAAAAAAAAAATATTGGCAAGTTGCTGAATTCATTTGCTGGGAATTGACGCTTACTCATGGCTGCTGCTGCTAAGGGATAATGTGGTGACCTGCTACAGTAACGACCAGATAAGAGCTGGTAATAAACTGAAAGGAGAAAAGGACTTTAGGTCAAACATTTTCAAATTCACGTGCCTGAAGTCAAGCTTTGAAATGCATCTGTAAACACTAAATCAGGGGTCAGCTTTTCTGAACTGCTGCATCCCTGCAGCCCCTATTAAGTCAAATGCATTGTGCTATGGAAAATCATACCTTGGGCTGCTTCTATATTAGCCAAATATAGATGTGTATGTCTAATGCTGGGTGCCAGAGAAAAAAAACTGTCCTCAAAGCAAAGAAAAACGAGAAGAGAGATTGCAATGTGTTACAGCTGCAGTATCACTCTCTCACTGCACAGTTATTTCTAATGAGAAAGATCAGCATTCAACTTGTGTTTGCAAAACTAGGGTTCAAGGCCTTGATTTTATTTCATTGAAAAAAATCACCATTTGGCAACAGAACTGCAGACTTCTTTCTTTTTAAGAACAGAGAACGCAAGGCTGCCCAGGTCTCAAACCCTTCCAAATCCACTCCTAAAAAAATCACCGCAGCTCACCAACCCCATGGCAGGCCTGCATCTCTAGTGATATCAAACTTGGCATGGAGGAAACACCTTGACAGATCTGGCTTGACAAAGGTATGCCGGGAGAGCCGGGGCATCCTTGTTGCAACACACCAGCAGGAACTCTGTTCAGGAGCTCAGCAGATACTTGGTAGTAACAGCGGGATTCCCAACTAGAAGTGGCCTTTGCCAGGAGAAGTGTCTGGGAGCTACTCCCCGGGGTACATTTAATCCTGCTTCACTGATGGGAATGGGATGAGATAGTCTCCATCCGTCCCAGCCTTTACATTTCTAAGATACAATGAACTGAGGCATCTTGGGTGATGCCAAGGCATCTGTCTGTTCCCTCATGAATGTACATTTTTGGCAGACAGATGCCCAAATTGCTCCTCACTGCCAGCAGGAAAGACTTTTGGCGTCCCCTGCTGCTCTCTGTGCTGGAAATCAAGAGGGAACAGAAAGGGGAGACAGCTGCAGGGACCTATTTGTTATATTCCATTGTCACCAGGGAGTTTCCTTACTCCCTCTCCCTGCCTCTTCCACACAATCATTGGGTGTCTCCCACTTTCCCTGTAAGTGTTGGTCAGCATCACCCCATTTGTTCCATGTTCCCAATTGCTGCAGGACACAGCATGTAGGAAAAAATGCCCCATCCCTAACGAAGGTCATAGATGCACAGAGCTGGGCTACCACGACTGCCTCTCTCCAGAGCACCCTTTTTGTAATGCCACCAAAATGCAAGCAGAGCAGAGGCTGCGCAGCTTGGATGCTGCATTACGGAGCTGCTATCCTGTGATGGAGCAGAGTTAGGGTGGTGACCACATTGTTAAAATTTTGCTTTCAGCACACTAGTAGCATGTTGGGTGCTAAATGCTTCAGTCTGTCCCCATAACATGACCCAAACCCCAAAGAAATCCATTGGGTATGAATCTTTCTGCTCAATTTGCTCGGCTTTGCACCAAACCCTATCAGCATGACTGTCAGTGCAGAATAGCAGCAACATGGAGTGGTGGGTTCTCACCATGGACAAAAAGCAGGCAGTGGATGTATGAGGCTGAAGACAAACACCTGGGGCCAACCGGTAGCAATCATGGTCCTAGTCATGACAGTCATGGTCTAATCAGAGACCTGAACAGAGGCAGTGTCACACAGGAGAAGGGTGGGGACCACAGCAAAGAAGCGACTGAAGCTGCAGACAGGTGAATAAATCATGGATTCTGGGTGTGCAAGCTATAGCCAGATAACCAGGAAGGAAAAGTCCATATAAATGCAGTGAGCAAAGCCAAACCTATTCTAACCAAGTCCAAAGAAAGGCTGCATGCTTTGGACAGTCTCAGAGAAAATGAATTAAGGGGAAGGAATAAAATGAACAACCACCTTACAGGCTAAGCCAGAGATACTGGGAAATAGGCATCAGCACCAGCATGAGTTACTGGCTGAGGAAGAGCCTGGCCATGTCGAGGCTCAGGGATTAGGCAAGTGACACCCAGGAGGTTACTGGCTCTCGCAGATGGATCACAGGGCACTGCAAGGCACAGCACTCACATATTTTCAGCACGAGCAAACTTGCTAGCTGCAAATCTTACTGGACTTAAACAAAACGTGGCTCTTAATCAACAGATTGAATGTTGAGAAACCTGAGTGCGAGGCGGGTGCCGGAACCCACAGCCAGTGAAAGTTGTCATGCACCAGAGGACATGGCCAGACCAGGCTTTGAGCCTGAAATGACTGTGACAGGAGCAGCATGTTTTCTCTTTTTAATGCATTGCTGTTTCCTGCACTGTGTGGTTACAACAGTGCAGGTGACAGTGCAGCTGAATGGTGACACCACATATCACAAAGCCTAATTTCTCAAATCTCTTCTTGGGGCCAAAGAGGTGGAATCTGACCATGACTTTCATCTGATCAGTCTTAGTAAATTCAACAGGGTTGCCAAATGAGCTGCAGAAGTAACAGAAGGAATGTCCCCTGCTTGAAAACATTGCAGTCTCTTGAGTTACTAGGGCTGGGCTCTAGTAACCAAACCGAAGCGCAAACCTCACGTCTGTAAAAGCTGTCTCGCAGGCAATAGGAAACTATGCTTCATTAAACAGCAACTCAGCAGCTTGCACATGTGCTGTGTTTTGTAGTGTAACAGATTTAGGAATAGCAATGGATCAGGCTGACGTGACAAGTTTGGAAAAGACAAAGACAGGAAAATTTCTCAAAGCTTTTGATAAGGGCGTTTGCAGTTATTTCCCTGTGGTTTCTTGCTTCTCTCATGCTTAGCAGAGGAGTTGCATGATAGAGCTCTGTCAAAACCTTTCAGAGTCACTCTAGCTTAATTGTGAGCACCAGGATACCTAAGGTGCTGTCCTATGCAACAACTGTTTCAAAGCTGCTTTTGTTTGTGGTAGACATAAATCCTTAGCGTCCTGCTTTTCCTGGGTCTTCCATTCCACAGCTTTGGTTTGCTCTGGAGGGAACAGGGCTTCTGTGCTTGTTCAGTGCTTGCTCCTCTATTTTGGTCAGAGTTTCTGCTTTTTCCTGCTGAAACTTCTCTTCTTAATATAGGAAATTTTATCAATGGTTCAGAGGGCAATGTATTCACCTCTAGAACGCCTGCTGAACCAAGACCTCATTGTCCTGTTAACATAGGTACATTTTATTTCTGATTGTAGCCAAGGATTACAGAAAACTGGAAATGTGCAGGCTCTTCTATATGCAGGATCTTTCTGCTTTTTATTTGCATTTTAGGTGCTGTACGGGAATAAAGAGTGGATATTTCTCTTGTTCTAAACGTTGCAAGTTCTGCAGGATCTGTCTCACAGCCAGCCCCACAACTGGTGGAAAATGCTGCTCATGTAGGTAGCTAGCTCTGGAGAAACTGTGTTTAGTAAGGCATCTCTGAGAGGGGATTTTTCAAAGGGGATGCAAAACAAAGTACTTGACCCCCTTGTGATCACTGCTGCCAATATACATCCTAATGCTACCCTCCAGGCCAAATCACAAGTGTTAACATTCATTACAGGGCACCATCTCCTAGGCTTTGGGCGTCCCAAAACAGGCAAGAGCAGCTGGGTGTGCTCCTTTTGAAAAGCAGGTGCATGGGCACGTCTTCTGAATGCTGCAAGTATGCAAGAGAAAAATAACATTCCCTTTCTTGGAACTTATTTTCAGCGGTTGAACATTTCACAAAGAGAAACTGTTAGTGCAAATGCTCAAAAGGTCAGTCTCTAAATAAATAGAGAGACAGAGTGATGAAAGGGGTTAGTTGTTATTAATGAAGCTGAGATGATCACAAGTCAAAAAAAGCAAAGCAGCAATGAAGACAGAGAGCTATGAGCATGCTAGAAATTTTGGCAAGATCACATGTGAAGATACAAAAAGCAAAAGTTACATTCCCCGGCCCATGATGGAACATGCCCCAAAAAGCCTTCTTTACTTTTCCCCAGGATTTTCAGCTACTTTCACTCAGTTTAGGAGGATCAACAACTAGTTTTGCGCTACAAACGAGCACCACCTATCCCCACATAAATACTATGCTCAAGACAAAGGACGAAAACAAACCTAATTTGCAGCTACTACACAACCCTTGCTTTATCTTCATGCCTGAACAGGATTTCCCTTCAAAGCAGGTGCACATTTTTCCCTGACACACAGTACCAGTAAAACGTGGTTTGTAACTCACATAAAAAAAAATCTGTGCAGAGTCAATTACGAAAAACAAAAAACAAACAAAAAATACAATGACAACATTAGACAAAAGATAATAGTTTAAAATATTTAGGGAAGCTTTGATGATGTAAATCCTGTCCAAAGCTTTCCTATTTCATGGTGTTTACTTTTGGCACTTGCTTTTTTACCAGTGATGTGGCAGTGTTACAGTGACTATAAATACGTACTTGACAGAAAATGCAGAGCTGTAGAAGTTAGAGATCGGTTCTTGGCTCTGAGGTGAAATTCAAATCTGATTACGTATCCCAGTTAAGGACTGGCCTCCTTATAATGAACTAAGACCCAAACATCAGCACAGTCAAAATTTGGCTCTATAGTTTGTAACTTGACCCTAGGTAAATCTCAAACAGAACCATTTGTCATTCAAAACAAACAAACAAAAAAAAAATCCCTTGTTGTTTCTGAGTCATCACATTGCATTAGTTCAATTTTCAAAGGTGGATTTGTCTCCGTGGGTCAGAGAGCTTTTGGTGGGATCAGTAAGTGCTTCATGGCTCAAAGGTGGTTTGGCATCAAGGACACCACTCATACGGAGGGAAGACCTATGTCAAAACAGCCACGTGTTCACATCACGCAGAACCTCATGTGCAAGACTGCAAGTGGCTATTTGAAACTGCTCAGAGCCAGGCCCTCGCTCACTGAGAACAAGGAGAGCACTTTGGACATTCCTGTGAATATTAAACGTCTGCTAAAAGGGCAGGATGAAGTCTTCCCTCACACATGAGTAAAGCCTCTCCGTGCCATCTCACGTTGCGCTGTACGTCTTGTCCTCCTCCTGCTGGCACCCATCCAGGACAGTGTAATTAGAGGACACATGGTGTGACAAGAGCAAACAATATGACAAAAACACAGATCAACGGTCCCAGCACAAGTGAACAAAGGTGCTGAAGAAAGCCAGCAGCTCACTAGACGCTGAATGACAATGGGAAACTCTCCAAAGCAAAGAGTAGGACCAAAACAGCTCATGCACTGACGGGAAAATTAGCAGGTCTCCCAAGATGCTGAACTGTATATGTGGCACCAACAGATTTGCAAATGACCCAGATGAAGAGAACAATAGATATATGCAATGGCAGTTCCACAACACGGGGAACTGCAGAAACTGCTGAGTCTAACGGTCTCTTGGCTTGGGGAAAAAATGTAAAATAAAGGACAGAATGGTGGTATTACAGATCAGGGCATTGAGGAAACAGGACAGGAAACAGCAACAAACTGCTGGAACTCACTGCTGCAAGAAATAACCACGACAAACACTGCTGGGTCAACAGAACATCAAACATGATGGAAGCCTGGCCCTGGTCTTGACCTGTCACCTCTAGGTTAAAACACATTCGTGTTAAAACATGAACAGCAAGGGAGGGAAATGCTGAAGGTCAACCCTGCAAGGTGCCCCATGCTTTCAACAGAAGCCAACCAGTTGCACAAATTCCTTCTTGTATGTTAGAAGGTGCAAGAGAGAGATGTAGAGTGAGGAGAAAGGAGTACGTACATTCATGAATCAGCAAGTACTAATGTGTGTTGTGGTGGCAACAGAGTGAGAACAGGGAGAGATCAAACAAGCAGGGCTGACTATGCCTTGAGCTACACTCAAAGCCTTTCTTGAGGTTTGTTTTCTCAGTGCCATCCACAGGAGGAATTTTGGGCTTGATCCATCATCAGGCTGCTCTACTCTTTGGACTAAGACAAGGTAGGGGATAAACTTACATGCTGTGTGGACACTGCTGTCCCCCTAATAAACAACACAACCAAATGATTGATTGAGATAACATTTTACTAAAGGTGGCTGGTAACTGTTGGCTGTCCCCTTTCCCTTGCACTCTGAAACAAGCAGACAAGGCAGCTGCACTCTGACGTGTAAACATCCACACGCAAACCCACCCATGTTTGCTTTGCTCACTGCCCCGTGCATGTGCATCCCAGCCAGTGAGGTAATGTCATTCTGTAGCATCACCTGAAAGACATCCCAACTCTGGTTCCTGGCCTAGGCTGTGGTGCCCAGCAGCTCCCAGGAGGACACCCAGACATGCCCTTTTCCCAGAGAGCTTCTCTGGCAACCTAGCGCAGCATGAACAAAGGAAAATTGAAAGACTCACTGAAACTTGGATTTGGCGGTTTGGATGGCCTCACACAACAGCCCTCAGACCTGACAGGTGCCATCACAACTTCTCCTTTTAAGAGGAAGCACAGACCGCTGCGTGTCAAAACCTCTGGGTTCACTTCCCCACTTCAGCACCAACTCGCTCTTTGGACTTGGCACGTTAATTAACCCAAGCAAGGTTTGGTTTCCCCGTCTGCATGAAGAGTGACAGCTATTCAGAGGCATTCTTATGGTCCTTCACTGCTTGCACACGGAAGTCCCCAGGCTTCTTCCCTTGAGGGCAAATTTATAGATTCCATCAGAGTCCCTATAAAAGAAGAATGAGCCACTTGAATCGCACATGCCTGGGGCAAGCAGGCCTACGTGGGAAATCAGTGTGGAACAGCTCACACACAGTAATCCCCAGGGGAAAGGAAGGTAACACAGGGTCTAAGCCATCAAACCAAGCTGACAATTTATTTGATCAGCATGTGCTAAAAGCCGACACTAGGCCACTTAAACTAACCCACGTTTTGGTTGAAAACAACTCATTGCCCATGTTCAGCAGAAGGCCGTAAGTTGCAGTCCTCAGCATTAAAGTACTTTGAACTTCTTGAAGGAGCAGTAATTCTGAGTGATCACAGGTGAACAGCCATCACTGAGAACAGGGGTAGGACTCTAGAAGTGCAATTATCCAGCTGATACTTGCCTACATACATGCGCATGCATGTGGGTGTTAACATCTCACAGCAAACCCCAGGCTCAGCATATGTCAGGCAGTTGCCAGGTTGCTTCCTTTTGTCAGGTAGATTTTTATATTCATTTAGTCTTCTGATTTCTGACTCCTCATGGTTTTCCCAGCACTCAAATCTCTTGGGCTCCTGCCAATCTAAATCTATCCAGTGGCAATCACACAGGTCTGAGGAAAGCTGCACATCTTTGCTGAGGAATCACAGCCTCCTGCAATTCAAGTGAAAAATCAGTGCTGGGGAAGAAAGGCATCTGCAGAACAGCTGAGGCAGATATAAGCTGATAAGAAACCATCAGCAATAAAATCTCATCAGCAAAAGCCCAGTGTAGCTGCCTTGCTCTCTGTCATCACAATGCTCTGGACTTCGCACACAGATTTTGTATACGTTCATTGCTGAGGAGGAGTGAACAGCTGCCTCTTGTGCAGAGTGTAAGAGAAGCAGGAAAAAAACTATCTCCAAGAAAAATAGGATGTGAGGTACAGAGAAAACCTTCTGGGAAAAATCAGGAATAGCGGGCTTGGAAAGAACACTTAGGAGGAAACCCGTACCTGTAAAAATGGCCCAAGTTTTCAACATTATTTCTGTTTTGTATCTGTGAGGATGCATGTTCACAACCAACCCATTCTGACACCTATCTTTGCCCTCTACCTATACTGCCAACAGTCCTTTCTGACCAGTCTCACAACACTGGTGGTGTCTGTGCACAAACAACCCCAACCAGCTACATCCCAGTCCAAAAGCTATATCAAATCTCCACAGAAATGGATGAGTATCCACTGTGGGGTGTTATTTACCTGCGCTGTTCTGTTACTGCATTCCTCTTCCCGTTTCTTTACAAGAACTCAACATATAGATACCTTGTTATATGGGAAGCCAAATCTTTCTTTGCTCAGAATCAATGTCTCACAAAAGAAAGTATCGAAAAATGTTAAGGCTAGTATATACCAGTCCAAGCTCTCCTACATACCAGCAAGTATAAGGTGTTGATTCCCCTAGAGATAACTGTAAAGTCACTGGAACACCAGAATTAGGTTCAATGTTTAATTGTTTTGGGCAGGGAGTAACAGAAGAGGCTACTCTGTGATCCACTCAGTCTCCTAGTTGTTGCTTGAGAATGTCAGATGGCAAACACTAAGTTAGCCTTTGATCTATACTGCCAGCTGTTATTAAATCCACATAGTTGCTCCAAAGTTAATACAGCTTATACCAACACCACTCTGGTCCAATATACACATCACAAAATGATAACCTGTACATTACAACTCAAGTGCCTTCATTGGATAGATCAAGCTTACTACTAAAATATTATTCCATACGTATTCTGTACATGGGCTTCATATATGTGGTGTTGCATCTGCTGTGGCTTTTTTGGATGTTTGTGTGTTTCCATTCCTGGCTTCTTGTCTCACAAATTCCCAACAGCTGGAATTACTGTACAGAGGTAGCCTGACTCCAGCTGCAAAACAGCTCTTTTCATAATGGAGTTTGTTTTACAGCCTTCTAAAACTGAATGGGGTATAACGTGACCACCAAATGTCAGATGAGCCATCCCAGACTGAACACCAAAGGAAACTAGTTGAACAGTCCTGAACGCTGGGCAACAACATTTGTCCTCTTCCTCATTTTCCACATTCTTTGTATCTGGTTCACCATAAAACGTGCAGATGCTTCAGTAACAGAAAAGCCCAGGATGCTATCCCTCTGTCACACTGCATCAAGATGCAGACCAATGGAGAAGAAAGCCATGTGGCTGCTACCCATGTGAGCCTGGCTGAGTTACTTTCTCCCTCTGTCATTATGGAGAAATGACCATAAAAGCAGGATATTGCCATATGCCTTTCAGAGGTTTTGTGAAGAATTTAGTTAAGATTCATAAGAGGGCTCTGAAAATATAAAACACTACATAAACGTGAAAAGTTAACGGTTTTTAATAGCCACAGATTTAAGAGAGGTCTTTTCTTCGTTTCTATACAAAGGTGCAGAAATATCCTTCATTGCAAATAACCACTGTGCCTGCTGTGAGAGGCTCTGCACATGATTTCAATTGCCTTTCACATAGAAAATAGGAATAATACTTTGCATTTATAGACTTTAAAACTACTTTGCAGACAATCAAGTCTCAAAACCCCCACTGCGATACAGGAGGCAAACATTAGACCCGTTTTACAGAGGAAACTAAGAGGGGAAAAAAGGTTAAACTATCTAGCCTAGAGTCAGAAAGGAGACTTTTGAGAAATCAGGCATGCTAGCAAGGCCTATCTAGACCCACACATGCTTACTTGCTCTTCTTAGTAAACAGTTAACTCTCCTGTTCCCAAACTTCTATACAGCAGGGTGCAGACACTACATGGCAAGAATGGCCACAGCATTTATCTGTATTACAAGCATATTTAATCTTCTATAGGTACTTTGGCTGACCACAGAGAGTGCCTGGAATTGCATGAGGCCACTTATTCCATTTTCTAGCATGTGTGGCAGTAGAAAAGTTGTTGACAACTAAAAGTTAACCAAGCATTTATTTTTAGAACCTAAGTCCAATGTTATAGCGTCTGGAGTCATAACTACCCATTTCTCTGACATTAAGCTGAGCTACCACATGAGAAAATTGCTAGAATGATAGCATTTCTAGAGCATACTGAGTCACTGTCCAACTTCTAAAATGGGAAATAAAATAATTTCTCAGAAACTGTCAGCACAGTGGGAGGCAAAGTTTGCAGGAACTCAGCTAGTGTAGAAAAATTCAGGTTTCTACTCTAAAACAGGTCCCTTGGCACTAAACATGCTTTTTTTTTTTTTTTTTTTAAATTTCCTGATGATAGAAAAACAATTAGGTCCCATGGTATTGATTTCTTGGCATTATCGTGTATTTAGAACAATTATTAAGCAACACTAGCAAAATGATAATGGGGATAACCCGGGAGCAGCAGCAGCAGCAGCAGCAGCAGCACTGTGTAGAAGCGCGTATCATTTTTTGCTTTAATCTGAACCATCCTAGCAAAGTGCCATGGTCCCTGCCTGGAGGCTCTTTCTGTCCAGTCCCTGGAGAAAGATGCTCATGAACCTTGTCCCCCCACTACAGCAGGAATTCCCAGCCCAAGTGTGACCACCTCAGCTTGCCTCCTCAACGGCCCATGGGGAATGCTGACGTGAAAGAGTAGTAAAGTCCCTAGGGCAGTGATTTTCTGCTACTTTTAATTTGCATAGGTTTTTTTTTTTTCTCCCTTGGATGTGCAGGCCCCCACATAATGAATTCAAGCTTCTGCCAACAGGCTTTCATAGATCAGGGGGAAGTACAGCTCAGAAGTAATTTGCTGATGCTTGGGATTTGCAAGGCGAAAGGCACCGATCTACTGCACAGGTATGGAATAGCCTGCCCATGGGAGAAGCAGCTGTCTATGGTCCCACAGTTAACGATTAACTCCTAAACGGAAGCAGAAGGGTTGATGAGGGTTTACAACTGCATGTCCTTTGTATCCTTTTCAAAAGGAGAAACAGATGTTTCCAACCACCACAAACCTCCATTCCACAAATCTCTTGCTCTGGCTGTTACCTTGGGGCAGTGATTTCCGAAAGCTGAATTAAAAACCAAACAAATTAATTGCTTTGCTGGAAGGTTCAGAAAAGAGTCTGGGGCAGAGAGTCAGAGGTTGAATGCATTCCCTCACACAGCAGCACGTCTCTTGCCTGCTCAGAAGGCAGGAGACAGCATGGGAAAATCCTGTTCTAACACTGCTTTTTCTGCTGGTAATCAGGGTCTTCAGGGCTGCCAGTTCAACTGGAGAAGAGCCCTGGAAAGTCTTCTGCTTTGTCAGCGCCATGGTCTCAAGCATAAACCCCGTCTCATCTGTCTTAATACACAGTCTGGATGTGTTCGCTAGCATTAATTTGAATTTCTAAACAAACACCAGACCCTACCAACTTGTGTAATGGTGAAGAAGTTAATTTCATCTGAGATGTTTCGGTCCCGTCCCCCCCGCTTTCTCTCCCACTTTAAATTGATGCCATCTTGATTTTGGGGGGGGGGGGGGGGGGGGCAGGGCACTTTTGAGTGCTGCTGGCAGATACACATTTGTATGCATTTTCCATCTTTTAACGAACAAACAGGAGGAAAAAAAGTTAATTTTTCTAGCAGCCTGCTGTGATATAAATAAAAATAATAGGTACATTCACAGATTTTGAACTTTTTACAGCCACTGCTGCAAAAAGCAATTTTAATTTATAACCACGGAGTCTTGCAAAACATATAACGAAGACATAATAAAATGGAATGTTTATCCTGTGGCTCCCATTAGACCTCTTCCGTTCGATGGTTGTAACTAATGACTTGTTTTTCCACTTTTGTATTGGAAGCCTTATTATTGGGCTGCACAGAGCATACCTTATTTGATTTCCCTAGCAATGCCTGCACCTCTTGCTGAAGCCTGCAATTAGATGTTTATGAAATAATATTAAAAAGCTGCATAATCTCGCCTGTGGTCAAAAATGAAAAAAAAAAAAAAAAAGCACCAGCAACAAACCATCCCTGTTTGTATAATATTATACTGAGTACAATAGACTAATGTTCACTCCAGTGCATGTGTCCTTTTGACTAACCACTTCTATCTGACAACATTTTTTTGGCAACAGAACACATTGTACTTTTTGGATAATTGACTGTGGAATATAATGTTGTTTATTCAAAAGCGGGTCACACAGAACTGAGCTTCCAGTTGTCTTTATCCTTTTACCTTTCTTATCTTCATGCTGTTTAAATTTATGCTGAATTTCTTTTAATTACACGTATGGTTTTAATGGCTGTGCTGTATTTATTCACGAGAAGGTGACCTGATGGTGAAAGGGTAAAGAAAGGTGGGTGGGAAGCTGAATTCAGGTTTGAAAACTATATTTGGCCATACTTATTGGTGAGCAATCTCACAAAGTAACAAACACAAGCACATGCATTTCCAGCACACTCTGTTATCTACAGGGCCACGTTCGCCTGCAATACAACTGCGTTGTTCCTTTGTACTTAAAATCTACTAGAAACTTGTCCACCACTTGCTCAGTGATCTGGAAAGCCCCAATTTTAAGCTTAAGCCCTGGGGGACAAGCACCCTCAGGGAGAATGATGTGGAAACACCTAGAAGTCGTGAAAAATCCAGATAATGGGAAACGCAGTTAAGGAGAAGGGTTCAGGAGAAAGTTTCAACCGAAGTATTCAAATGAGGCCGCGCAAAAATTGATGTGTTTCTAAAGCATGTTCTTGGGATGCAGCCTGGGAGAAGAAAGGTCACAAGTGTTGCTTAACAGGAGGGAGAAAGGACTTTGATGCAGCAAAAGAAACAGAAGAGCTGCCTTCAAACACAAGCTGGAGAAAGAGGTGCAGGGCACCTCGCTGATCTGATCACCAGACCAGGGGAACATGATCACCACCTGGGACTTTAAGTCCTGAGGTTTACCAGTATACAAATGTAGCAGGGCACACCCTCACTGCAACTTCTGCTGTCCTCCGACTTAGACTGAAAAATACCATGCACTGGGCTTCCTGGTGACAGTCTGGAAGGAATTCATCTGTGGCATATACACAGCAGGAGCTTCCACGGCCACTTATGCAATTTTTGCCCTGAAAAACCATGAGTTTTCACTTCAAGTTCTTTCACAGCAACAACACAAAGAAGGTGGTTCATTTAATGAGCTGGAGGAAACCCCTGAAAAAAATACCCTTCAGGTGTTGGTAAAATAGAGTCTAACTAGGCAAAAACAGGATAAAAATTATTATAGCTAATCTGTATTATAGCTCAGGTGTGGTTCCATTTTACTGATGACTAAAGTAATCCTAATACGTCAGTTTAAGTTACTGCCAATTCATTTGAGGAAATCTTGTTTGTTTGTTTAGAAAAAGATTTAATTGGGGGGGATGAGTGATACTGACAGTAGTAATAAGTCATCTGTCTGTGCTGGTGCTAAACTACACCATGGAAAATCCTTGCTAATGCTAGATTGATCAGCTAACACACATTAGCTTCGCTATTCTAATTTGTTTTATGTAGCTGACTTTAGACAGCACATTTCAATCTGGACTATTTCGAGGATCCATGTAAAACTAAGTCACTGCCCTATTAGTGTGGATAAAGAGGCATATGAATATTACTCTGCTACAAGCCAAGACACAGTTGATCTGATATTTTTTCAAGCAGAGAGAATACACTGCATCTGTAACAAAGACGAAAATGTGATTGGAAAGTTTAGAGCCCTTAAATTAATTCCCTAGACAAAAAGTTGAGGCACCATATTCATAATATCATGTTATGTAACTTGCTCTGGAGCCAGGCAGCTACTAAGTGAAATAGTATGAGTTATAAAAACAAAATATTGTTGTGAAAACAATTTTACAGCTTTATAATTCACTATTATTTTCATTTAAGAACAAAACAGTCAGTATAATTGCAGATTCTGTTTGCCTTGCAGGAGTTCTTTCAGCTTGTGATAGGAAACCTCCTCTTCTTCTTAACTTCTTCTTTTTTCCAAAGGCTCCTATTTAACTTACTATATTGTGTTTCTTCATAGTTATTCAGAGGTAAATCTTAACAGAAAGCCCATTATGTGGGGGTCTAAGTTAGTTTAGTACCAGAACATTTACGATCAGTAAATGTAACTATATATTACCAACTACTTCTTACCATTACTCTTGGAGGAAAAAATATTCTATCATCAGCCGTTATAGACTACTTTCTACTCTTTATAACTGAGTATCTATTTTAGATGGGGTCCTACATCACTTGCACTGCTTGCTATGCACCATGACCATTTTCTAACTTGCCTGCTCATAGAAGTACTAGGCTCAAGAGTCTAGTTGTGGACAACCATGCTATCAATGGCAAAATGAATCATCTTTTAAATTGTGCACAGCTCCCTATACAAGGTGGTGCTTTAGTAACAAACCATTACTATAACATGTGTACATGTGCCATTAAGAACTGGATTAAGGCCACAAATATGCTTCACAGAGGTCAGTGGGAAAATCACCCAAGTGTAGGACGATCCACTCCAAATGACATGACCAAACCACATCACCCAAAGCATCCCTATGACGTGAGCAGTTCCTTGTCCTAACACTGCAGTGCATTACCATCAGGTCATAAGCCCAGAGAGTTTCACACCCACAGGGCAGCCAGAGCCCTTCTCACCTCAAACAGAAGAGCCATCCAAAGACACCAAGATGCTCCATGTCTCTTGTTCTCCCCAGCTCTCCTAATCAATTGGTGCCTAAGCTTCGGCAAGTTTCCCTACCCGTTCATGTCCTAGCTTCATTGCAATAAGCTTGACAATGACACAGAGGTAATTTGATAGAGGAACAGCTTCAGCACATGCTCTGGTGCCTTCGCTTTGGAAGAATTACAATGTGGTTGGACTCGGGTGTATTTTAAAACAGAAGGAAACAGCTCCCCAGTAATCAGCAGCACCATCACACACAATCGCCAGAGTATGCCTGTGAATTAATTAAGTGGCACTCACTTTTACGGGTACTGCTTTCTGAACTGAAAGCTGTAAACCAGTAGCAAGGCCAACCGCCTTTGTCTCATCATGCTACAGACCAGGATGTCCATTAGAGACCTGAGCTCAGCCAGCCCCAGGGTTCAGGCAGGCACTGTTGCTCAAAAACCAGACAGCCTCCCCATCAGATGTTCCTTTCCACCTACAGGTAAATATACATTCACGATATTTTATGGCCTCAGATACAAATCCTTATCTGTTCGACTGTAACATGATCTGGCAGTATCTGTCAAGGTAGATACTTGGTTATCAAGAGTTAAACAGCACAGAAACAGAGCCCTTAATTAACTTCAAGGTTGCCCCGTGCCTTATCATGTATGGAGGCATTGTCCTCAGCTTATTTTAAGAAGGAGCAAGAAAGAACATCCAGGTATTATGCCAAAAGCCTCTTTCTCAATTATTCTTCTTATATTACTAACCCATTGTGGCTGACTAAAGACTAAAGCTGCAAAAGCTGCATCCTGAAGCTGTAAATTTAAGTTGGTTTCTCAGTATATGCTGACCTGACTTACTCCTCTAACTGCGGGCTCCTTGTTATCTTTACCTTCAAGGTAATTGTTTGGCAACTCGTTGTTTCTCTATTTCAGGAAAGCAACTCAAATATATGATTCCTAAGAGACAAATCTGAGTAACTGCTCTGTCATCAGCTGGTTCCTGCTAGTGTATGGAGTGCCTAAATAATAAAAAAATAATACAAAGAACAAACAGTAAAGTTCTGGAGTGAAAATGTTAAATACATTTCAAGCTGAGAATACGGCTCTTTCAAAAGTTTAGGGTATAAACCAGACTGTGTCGGATTCCTGCAGTCAGGATAAGCACGCCATTCTGAAAACACCTCTTTGCACCTCTTGACCCAAAAATCCTGAAGAAATCCACAAAGATTTTCATGCAGAGACTTATAATACCTTGAAGAGGAAAACAGAGTACCACCAAGTCCGAACTCTGAGCTTCTCATCTCATTGTTAGACACCACTGCCTTCTTCCCCTCCTCCTCATTTTAACACAAGCAACAGCATTTAATTTAATCCACGCAGAAGGAATGACAGAGTCAGCAGCTGACATACAGCTAGTGCTGGTTAGAACTCTGAATTACTGTTTTATGAAGAATGTCAACATTTTGACATTTGTTGCTATTCTCAGGGTAGAAAGGAACTGCATATTCATCTGGAAATTTTGAAATGTCACACTGAAATCACAAATTCAACTCTGAATTTTGGAATTTCACCTTTTATTTCATTTTACAGTAGCTTTCAGTCTTCTTTAATTCATTAAATGCCAAAGCAGAGTATTTCAAATAAGCCGTTTTCATTGTCCTTGGTTGTGCTTTATTTTAGCATTTTAAAACTACGGGAAGCCACGGTCTCACACTGACAGAAAACCGAATTCAACCATCATTTTACACTATGTCTAAATCCCATCCAGTGGAAAGTTTTGATACATGACTTTTGGAAAGACGACACTTGGGTGGAGATAGGAGATTTTGGGGGAGAAGACACTGAGGGTAAGCCAGAGAGCGTACAGCAAGCTGCCTGCCTTTCTCCACAAGCAAAAAGCAACGCTAAGAAAGAATATATCCCTGTGACAGCAGGAGGGAATCTGGCAGATTGCATTTATTCATCTGCAGAGAACAAAAAATTCCTAGTCACTAGATTAACAGCAAACAGCATGAGCATTAGTCTCAGTTCAAACACAAGCGCCGGAGGTAACTTCTTTATGTGAGTGATGGCAGACTGTAAAAATTATTAAACCAGTACAAGAGAAGTGCATCAGTCATAGCAAAGAACACTGGTGAGCAGATGTTTCAGAGGCAAAGATGAAACTTCCAAGCGAATGTCTCCATCACAGGTATTAAATCAGTGGAAAAACTGACAAAAGCTGTGTAAAATGAGAAAACAGCGAGCTGTCACAGTCCCCTTTTGGGCACTGCAAGTTCCATGAGACCGTGTCAATGCTGGTTGCATCAGGCAGCAAAGAAACATCACCTCCAGCAGTGCAGAAACGACGCGGTGGTTGAGGTCTGCTAATCACGAGCGGCCGCCACCACCTAAACTATACCAAAAGCATAAGTTGCCTTGTTAATTTTACCTCCTGATTTCCATTTGTCTCCCCACTGAATTTCCACAGTGCTCACCTAGAACGGTGCACAACACTGAAGGGCTGTCTGAAGTGGAGGTCATGCTCCATGTGCACCGATGCCCGTATATATGTAAACGGGGACACTGGGATCGCGGCTGGTGTGGGCTAAACGCGCTAGGGAACTCGTACACTCGTGCCATACTTGTAAGAACAGACGCAGCTACCAAATGGACACTGCTCCCTTACTCCTTCCAGCAAATCTGCAGCAAAGGAGCATGGATTTAGATGCTATACTAAATCAGAGCTACAAGACATTTTTGTCCTACCCAAATCGGCAGATGTCTCTCAAGAGATCAATGTTTTTACGATTTCCACCATTCTGGATCAAAACCACAAGCTGTCTCAAGTGATTTCAGTGGCATCCAGTCTGGATGCTGAAAAAGTGCAGGTCCCTTTGGGAGGGAATGCGGTTCCCCAGACCTATGAGCAGATTCAGAAAGAGGAAGGAGAATACAGGGGGTCTTGGACCTAGGAAGGACAGACCTCCCAGGTGACTGCAGTGAGCATCCCTCAAATACACCAGGAGCCAGATGAGGTCCCTGAAAGGTCCACAAAGCCACCTGGGAGACACACAATAGCATCTCAAAAACATTCAACCATGACCAAAAACAGTGAAAGGACCTAGACCTGTTTGGAGATACGAGAGCTCAACAAGGATATTTGGTGTCTTAACCAGTCCAGCACAGAAACACTTGATGATAGCTGAGCTGGTCAGTGTGGGAGTTCTGTCAACTCTGTTTTGGCCACAGGGCAAACTTGCAGAAATTCTCCATGTCAGAAACTGGCTTTGCCATTTTTGTTTTCTACAGTGGACACCTTGATGCCAGAAATCAGCGTACCTAATGAGTCACGCTGGTCTTGTGCTCTCTGGCCTTTGGGAGGGGAGAAGTTACAAGAGAGGCTTCAGATTTTGACTCGGTATGAGCGGGTACAGCACCACTGGCATAAAGCACGAGAGTAGCCGGTTGTGTCACTTGTTTCTGTGACGTTCTCATGACAACTCTGCTGCTGGTCCTACAGAAATCCCCACCAACCTACCACCCAGAGGAGAAAGCTCCTGAGGTTTTTGGCCAGGAATGCCCTTGAAGCACATGAAGGTTTAAATGAGGACATACATTTCGCCAGTTCATTTCCTAACTAGGACATGGGCATTAATGCCAGACGGGTGCTACAAAAGACTAAAATGCACAGAGGTTTCACATGCATGACTCTCACTTCCATAATTGGCCCAAGGACAGAATGCAACACTGCGCTGTGAGTAAAACTTATTGTTCTCAGTGGGCTTTAAGAACCAGTACAGATTATTTGCTGTTCCCATACCGATCCAGATTTATTTTGGATCAGCAGCGACTTCAACACGATTAGTACACAGCAAAAAACACACAGCCACAGTACCGTGAACCTCTCCCTAGCCAGAATGCAAAATATAAATATCCTATTTTTTTTTTTACCCTTAAAAAACCCTAAATAAATTTAATGAAAAATTTTACCTCTCACAGTGATGGATCATGGTATGTATTAGAATTAAGGACCATGAACTTCTAATCTGAGATGGATTTGTTACAACAGCCTTAATATTTTGCACACAGAATGTGTTCAAAATTAAGAATGCACTTTTTTGAATACATTTAGACATTGTTTTATATTTTAAGATCACTCCCTTGCAAGAAGAAAAATTCCTAAAGGTCATCTTGCATTTCATGTGATATGTATTAATGCCTGCTTCTTACCCTGGCTTCTCAAATCAATTTCCTTAACTGAAAGGACTCAAATCAACCTTGAAAAGGCAAAACAGAACAAAATGCAGAAGCCAGTTGAGTGTAGGAAAATAAGTTAAAATTCACATTGTAGCCAACAAGTCAAATTACAGTGACAATTCTCTCTATCAAATACCTGGCTCTAACATAGCCTCCCATTTTTTCCTCCTTTAAATAAAGTAAGTTTATTTTATGAATGAGTTAGTCTGCAAAGGAAGAGAACAGCATGCAGTAAAACTGGACAACGCTGCTTCATTGGCAAAGTATACAGTGTTTTTTATTACTGAGCATTTCCTGTTAAGACTGTAAGATCACCTTCAATTATTCACCAATTAAACTATATGTGTTACAAAGTAGCAATCAAGCAGCGTCTGCCACCAATATGTTGGAGAAGAGTTGCAAGTTCAAAGTGAAATAGGTAATAATGCAGACATTTAGCAGGCTAGAAAGGAATGAAAGTTCTGGAGGGACTTATCACCAAGCAGACAATAGTCTGTTTTGCAGAAGAACTCAAATTATTTTTATAGAGATCTATATATATATGAAGTATCTCTGCATGTGTACTTGCAAATGCCACGTGCACACACAAACATATATATATAAACATATATATGGGCATACATGAAAGCCCAAACTTGAGCTAAATTAAATTGTCCCTCCAGCTTTGTAATGCAAATGAGACTAACAGGCTTGTGCTGTTTGTGGTTCGAGATTATTTGCGTTTCCATAGAGATGCTGACTGAAATAAAGTTTTAAAATTTTTTATATATATAAGCCTACTTGTATCTATAAAAGTCTAAATATGGATCTGCTGTACCTCAGCATTTCCTCCGTGACTCCACTGGAACCACAACAATTTACACCAGTTAAGGCTATGTGCAAATTGTGTGTCTTTCACTACTTTCCAATCTAAGCTCTACACCAAGTACCTGCAGAGCCGAGAGTTTACTACTTCTTTCCCCACTCCTAGCTTCATGGTAAGATAGGGGAGAAAAAGAGAAAAAGCAGTTTCTCAGCTGCTAGTAGCTAATATTTCAAGGCCTTCTGTAATTTATTGCCCTCTAAACTGCCTGGAGAAACATCTTTGCCTTCAAAAGTCCCCACTGTCAGGAAATCTGGAATTCAGGGAAAACAGTCTGTGTGCTGCTAGTGAAGGAAATGCCAAAGGGACAGACTTTCTGTTATGTGTCAGAAGCTTCTTCCCCTTATCGCTGAGAGCACCCACAAGCTGAAGAGCAGGGATGTGCTGAGATGACCCAGGCTGGGCCTGGGAAGCGATGGCTTCACTGCCTCTCCTGGGCTTGGCTGTCCTGACCCTTCGGTGGAGACTAAGCTCCTCAAAGGACCCCACAAAGCTATAAGCACTTGTGTCCTCCCAGAGTCACGTTAGATGGCTACCAGCAGAAGCGACAAAAGCCAGTCAGGGTCGAAGTCTGGGCAGAGAAACCAGGCAAACCAGTTTAACTTTCTATTTCAAATTGGCTTCACTTTATGAGGTCCAGGCACTGGTTCAAGTGGATGGAGGCCACCCAGCCTACCATCACCTGAGAGGAAAATCAGAGCTGAGCTCTGTGGGAACTCATTTCCATGTGGTTTCAGCAATAAGTGATTTTTGAACAGTGATACACCAGAGGTCAACCTCCGCAATTGCTCTGAACCACAATCAAAACCAGCCTCTTGTGTACCTCCTATCTGCCTGAGAAGAGGAAGGATTTGTCCAGTGAACCAGAGGTGTCCACGAGCACACGGAACAGAAGCTCACACCCAGCCTCTCGTCTGATCTTGGGAGGGCCCGGAAGGGAAAACCCACGTGCAGCAACACTGTACGGAGGTGCGGCCAGAGAGCTCCTCGGGTAACGGCACGTCAGAGAGACGAAACCTCCCCCCTGCCCACAGGGTGACATCGCACCTCCACACATGACACCGCCTTGCCCTTCGAGGCTGATGGTGTTTCTAAGCCCCCACAAAAGCCCCTTTTCAAAGCAGGCAAGAGTTCCCAATTTCCAGCTTTTAAGAAGCCATATGGTGGGAGACCTGCCCCAAGTTCCCAGGGCACTATTTAACCCCAGGAAGGGTGCCAGGGCACGTTCAGCCATGTGGCTCTCCGCTCCCCCGGGGAGGCTGGCGAGCACCTGCATCTCCTACCTTTTGCTGCACTGCAGGTGGCTGCGGGGCCAGCACCGGGTCGGTGATGTAGGTTTTCTTCGTGCCAGGTGGCTGGTAGAGCCCGGGAGGAGCCTGGCTCACGGTGTTACTGGCAGGATACGCTGGCTCAGACTTCCAGGTGCTCTGCGGCACGTAGGGCGCTTCGGAGCCATTCCTCCCCCCGTACCCCCCATAGTAGGGGTCCTGGTAGCGGCCCTGTGGAGGTGCATAGCCGTAGGCGGGCTCCGAGGGCCGGGCGGGCGGCGGGGCGTAGCTGTAGTCGGGCCCGTGGGGCTGTGGAGGGCCGTACTGCGGGGCGCCGGGGGGGCGGGCCGGCAGGGGGGCGTAGGGCTGGCCGGGCCCCAGGCTGCCGTAGTGTGCGGGCTGCGGGCCGGGCGGCTGGTAGTGCGGGCTGGGCTGCGCCGTCCTCACCTGGACGTTGAAGGCCGGGCGGCTGGGCGTGGAGGCTGTGGCGTAGGAGGCCGGCACTGGCTGCGGCTTCAGGGTGCCGACGGGAGTCACCGGGATGGGCGCTGGCTGCCCCGGGCCCTTGGCGGTGGACTTCTTGGTGGCGGTGAGGGGAGGCTGGTTGGGGATGATCATCCGCTTGTGGCCGGTGACGGGGGTGGACACGGATGGGGTGGTGGCGGCAGAGCTGCTCGAGGTCCCGGAGCCCTAGGGAGCAGGGAGAGAGAGCCGCAGCGTCAGCAGGAGGGACTGCTCGGGCGTCAGGTCGAGCAGCAAAGGGTTAAGTGGAAATGGGGTTTTACAGTAACATCTGCACAGCAACTCAAACTGCTTAGGAAAGCAGGAATGTACCTGAGACCACACATTATAAAATGGTAATAGCAACCTTCCCCTGCACTGACAGAACAGGGACGGTGCCACAGCAGCCAAGCAGAACTGCCATGCATGGCATTTCGTCGTTCCTCGGGGTTTTCTCTTCCACCTCAGAACAAACAAACTAAAAAGCAATAGATACAAGAAAAAGGGGGACTTGCTGGAGAATAATTAGAGGGAAACCCATGCATTCCTGTGAAAATTAGAGTGTTTTGAAAAAGAGACAAGATTAGATTAGAGTCTCTATGGAGGCAGCAAAATGGGATGGCCTGAAAGCAGCTCCCAAGCCGTAAGAATTAACTTGGATCAAAGCAAAACACAGAGGTGTCCCTGCCCCTGGCTCTGCTCCTAAGCACTGCTGGTTGAAAGCCTGGAGTGACCCCAGTGAAAGCAAATACTACACACGGCTTATTAAAGGGCAGAAAGCGGACCAGGATTCCTGAGAGCTTCAGAAGTCAGCTCCCGCCATGGCAGCCATGTAATGCTGCACCAGCACCCCGGGCACAGCAGTGTTCAGACATCCAGGGAAGAGGTTCACAGCAAGTGCCACTGTTTCCTGCAATTTGGCCACTAAATGAAGATTTGGTGCAGTGACACTATCCTAACAGGCATCGTACATCCTTCTGTCTAATGTACTTGCCTGTCTGGTTTACCCCTTATTTAAATCCCACATCCAAAACCACCAGTGTGAAAGGACATCTTTGTTAAAGAGCTAGCAAAGTGAAATAATGTCTGAAGAACACTGAAGATCACCATTAAGACTTTTCACCAAATCAAAGAAGAGCGGACTTGAATTTCTGAAATTTAGAGCTAGGTAAAATTTCTTACGCCTCTCTATTTTCCTTTATTCTGAAAGGGCATACCTGCATTTCATGCCTTCCTGCATAGAGAAGCATTAAAGTGAAGACGTGCAATTCAACAGTATTTCTTTGCTGTTGCACTTAACATGGTAGTCATATGAGCTTATATCCCATCCAAACTTTCTGCACCGGGCTGATCTCACCCATGATCTGCTTGATAACCTACAAGTTCACAGTAGCCCAAAGTCAGAACAGCTCACTCCTCACCAATGGTTGTGTTCACGCCAACGTGCCACCTTTCCCTAAATAACCAGTCTTGTATTCGTCCCCAGGTGTTCCTGCTTTATGCAGGCACCCTGACCTCTACCTACTGCCCCATCACACTCTTGCTGGGACCACAGGCCAGGGGACAGAGCAGTGGGGGCTCATCAGGATACCCCCCACACAAGCTCTACCTGGGCCAGAGAAATCCTCTGCCTGGTCAGCAGGTGGCGGCAATAAATTGCTGCCAAACCAACCCAGGACAGTGGCTGCAGAGGAACTTCAACCACCCATTTCTCTGGGCCTCCAAGGGTACCAAACTCACCTTCCATAGAAGGTGGGAGAAAGGCAGACACACCATCTGCCCAACATTTGGCAACCACTACATACAAAGAAAAGGGAGATAAGAACAAACCACTCAACGTCTACTCCACAGCCCACAGGCAAGTCTACCAAAGGAATAAGGAAGCTCTGCTAACCCAGTGCTTCCCTAGTGACGTGCAAATACCTTACTCCTGCAATCACACCTGCAAGGAAAACCTCTCATGAGAGTAAACCTCCCATGAGGAATCACTATAAATGAGCAAAAAACAGGCAAATAAGAGCATCAATCTGTTTTGAGATACGTAAAAGGTGTGTATGCAGAGGTGGAGAATAACAAGGCTGCACATTTCTGCTGGATTAGAAACATCTCAATGTATTCAAACCCTGACCTTGCCAACAGATCCATGACAAGGCAGTACATAGACAGACTGAAGAGATTTTGAAACTGAGAGCAAGGAAGAGCTGAAGCGTGTCTCAGTTGAACTGCAAGGGCAGAGGCAGGTTAAGGGTCTGTAGCCCTGCATTAATATCACCTGATTCTTCTATTTCTGAAACACCTGACCAGGAGCAGGCATTCCTCCATCCTTGCTTCAGAGCACAACTGCACCAGCACTCATTGCTAGCAAGAACATTTGCTTTCTCTTGGAATTATTCTCCCAGGTTGGCATTTATGCCTGGGAGTGCTAGAAACTTTCCCATTTCCTCACCTATTTCATTCTTGTAAATGACAGTAGTTTGTCCATTTACTGTAATGGGATGAAAGGTCCACAACATGGCACTGTGTAATTACCACCAGAAAAGCATTTTTTTTTCCCATGTGAAGAGGGAGAAGGTAGATAATGTTTTAAAGACAATGGCCTGTCAGGAGGAGGGGGAAAGCCCAAACATAAACAACATAAATGAGCCCTATTCATCACATCTTACGTTTCTGAACGCAGGCTCTGGAAGCAGGTGATGACAGACTGCCAGTAAATATCTTGTGATGGAAGTCTATTCCATCCCAAGAACTGGGGGACTTTAATCTTACATACAAACATCCACATAACACTTCACTTAATGTGTTGATGCCAGTCTCCTGCCTGGACTGGAATATACCTTAAGAAGAAATAATAACCCCTTCCTCCCAAAAAAAACTCACTGCCTGTTGACTGGCATTCTGAAAGGCTCTGAGCAGCTCCCACGTTTGACACTATGAAGAGTAGGAGTTGAGAGTTTCCCTTCCTGCATCAGAGCAGGAAGGCAGCAAGCTGGGGGTACCTGGGCCAGAGACCAAGCTTTGCCATCAACTTCACAGCAGAGGCTTGAGCTAACAAGTACCGGCTGCATTGTGGCATTCAAACCACAGGCTGCCTTGAGGAGGAGGAAGTTTGCATCAGTAGGAGTCCCCAGAGGCGTCCTGTGTGACTCATTCTGAATTCCTCTGAGGGTGCTGGGCAAGTGTGTGATGAAAGCTGGGCTTTAGTGGTGGTACAAAGGTAGTTAATGGGGTGTAGTAGAGAAACGGGACAGGTTAGAGGGAATTTAACACTTCTGGAACACAGATGATTTACAGGGATGCAAAGAGGAACACTGGCTGTAGCTCCTAAGCAAGGTATCACCATAAATACTCTGCCCTTTTGCCTGGGAAAGAGAAGGGTGGCCACAGTCCAGCCATCTCTATGTCCAGCCATGCACTCAAATATCACCCCAGGCTTAAACCTCTAGATTATTAATGGATTAAGAAAAGACTTTATAAGCACACATGAACTATGGACAAGATTCCTGCTCTGAGGACAGGCATGTGTGGAAGGATGAGAAAAGGGTACTTCGATACCATGGGAAGAGTGATTTCAACAGATGTCTGGAAGGCACTAGGAGGATAGGAGGGATGAATGAGGCTATAAAGATGCCAGATAGATGGAGAACGAGTAATGAACAGAAAGCTGGAAAGTGAAAAAATACCCCTATATCATTTGGTACAGTCCCAGCAAAACAGATGACTGTCACAAATGCTTCATCCACATCAGTCCACAGAACTTCTACTGGCACAATGAAGTAGACTTGTCCAAAAGCACATCGAAGTGACAGCCCAGAAGCATGAAAACAAGTAGAAATAGGTGAAAGAAAAAGGAGAAAGAGAAAGACTGGATTCATAGGAGTGCAGGCATCCCTTCCTCCAGCATTGCCTGGACAGCTCATTTCAAAACGATATTGCATTTGCAAGTGACTATCGCAGCCAAATGCGCTCTCTGACATCCTCTAAGGGCTGTTTTCAGAGGAAGACAGGCTTTCCTCTGCTCGCCATGCACTAGATGAAACCGTCTGACACACTTCGCAAGTTCAAATTAGAACCATGCTACTTACCATCAACCCCTTCTTGCAAATTCATATTTGCAAAGAGAGAGTAAACTAGAAACCCCAGGTGCTGATAGTGCAGAGTTGTTAAGAGAAACTAGAGTAGGAAGGAGTTAAATTCAGAACCTGATCTACCACAAGCATTATAATACAAAATCTTTGTTTTTTTTAAGGGGGAAAGCACAAGAACCTTGTTTAAACACAGATGGAAGTACCTAAATGTACTGCCTCTTCTACAAATGAATTATCCAGCAGTTCAAATAAAGGTGAACTAATACTGACAAAATCAAGTAAAACTCAATCAATGTGGGAGGAAAAAAACCCCAAAACACTTCTAAAAAAAGTTACCATGTGTAACCATGAGGGGAATCATTTTGCTTGGTAACTCCTGCCCCATCTTCTTAAATGCAGTGAAAGTTTATGAACATTTGCAGCAGTTTCTTGTGCCAACCATCATATTCTATGTCTATGGTGTTGTGATAAACCCATGCTGTCCTAGGGGTCTGACTGTCATCAAAGCTGGGTATCTGGATTCAAAGCTACCCGCTTTGGGAAACCCCAAATCCTCAGTATCTGTGTGTTCTTCTGTAGAAATTACTTACATAGATCTTAAATTAAATTCAATGTATACCTACAACTAAAAAGTCATCACATAGGTACAAGGGATGAAACCTGTTGTTCTACAGAAATTAGCCTACAATTCTATACCATTTACTGGGGTTAAATCTTAAGAAGAGTATGGAATAACTACAGTCTACAGTTGGAGCATGATTATGATCAGCTGGAATCCTTATGAAAAGGACTTCATTCTCCTTTTATTTTGTGCATTTGTAGAGCATTTTCTATAGAATCCCTTCAGTTATTCAGTTTCACAGACTGGATCAAAAATGGCAACACAAAGTTTATCACATTCTATTCAATTCTCCAGGCCTTTTTCATAAAGGTACAGTTGAATAGCTTTAGCCCTTTAGCTGTCAAATTATCACGTATAAAGATACATTACTCCAGCTCAGTGGTTTTCAACCTTTATGCTTGGCAGCCCCCAAATGTTTTTCAGGAGAGGCAAGCTCCTTTATGGAGAGAGTTAATCTACTGACAATAAACACTTTTTTTTAAGTTACCTTTCACTGAATTCTTCTTAATTACCTTAGGAGTGATCCACAGACCCCCAGCGTTTGCAGAGCACAGGTTGAGAAGCACTGCTCTAGCTGGGGCTGCCTTTTTTGAGCATTTCAGGCACTACTCACTCTAGGAGAGGAATGAAGCAACACCTCTTCCTCGAAAGGCGGAAACCTGGCAACTACCGGCGGGCTGAACCCAGGATGCCACGTTCCCCGGGGGCTGCCCGTTCACAGTGCCAGCACAGCACCTCTCTTCTTAAGTCAGCCACTCTTCTGCATGGTCCACCGGCACAAGCCGGATTGAAACACCAGGCCAGCTCAGGCATATGCCAGCTGAAATCTTTTAAGCATCACTCAGCGGTAGTGGTGGTCGGCCTGGGTGGGAAAGGCAGCGAAGGGTGGAAAATTAACTTGGCTTCTCCTGACGCTGCGGACGGGCATTCACCTCGGCTAACTGGAGGTGCTTAAAGCTCTCTGCGAAACGCTTCTCCACGGGGTCATTTATCCCATTCTAATATTGAAGCCTAAACCAGGGGAGATGAATCATCCGCTGGGGCAATCTACTTCACTCCACTGACTGTAAAAGGAGCATAAATACAGCCAAGACAAGTCACTGAATATTTAGACAGTGCAAGTTAGTGGAGACAAATTCCACAATAAGCAGGTAGTTTTGACGTGACTGTAAGAAGCACAGATACCTTTTCCGTGCATTAAGTGCACTTCCACTCACTCCCAGCTAGTGCTGCGCACCAAGGGGATTTCTGAGTGCCAGCAGCTCAGATGATCAGCCAGGACCCTGCCACACCGTACAGCCAATGCAGGACCGAGACACTGGGTTGCAGAGACATTTCCAGTGTATAAAAGGGGGTGACATGGGTGGGCCGCCCTTTCCCACCTCCTTTTCCACCTCCGTGCTGAATAGTGGCTCCCACTGGAACTGGAACTGCTGCCTTGGCAAAAGCAGTGGCTGGCCTGAGCTTCCCTCCTGCCTGAGGTAGCAGACCCCAGCTTCCCCTTAATTTGGGAAGGATAACCCCAGAGAAAAATCAAATACTCTGCTGTGAAACCTGGACCTTTAGGTACCTGAAAACGTGAATTGGTATTTTATGGGGTTTCCTGACATGCAGACACATCTAATTCCTGCTGACTTCAAATTCTGTATTCGAACAAGCTGACTTACTAGTGATAACGTATCGTCAGGTTCCCCTGAACATATCCTCTTTTTCTGTCTGAAATAACATCTGGGTTAAAAGGAGAAATCTGGCCTTTCATTTGGGAATTGCAGATGCCTGGAGTCCTGGGAGAGCTCCATCCGGGTTGCTGAATGTCCAGAGGTCCTGGGCAGATGCACTGCCCCCATTCAGCATACCTGATGCATTTTCAATATACCAGATTTTCTGTCCTTCTTTATAATGTCCAGGGAGTAGGCCAAGCACACTGAGGACGTTAGTCCCCTTTGCACTGCTGCTATGCGGTGCACACAGATCAGTTGCTAACACACATTTCCTTAGGTGTCAAAACGCCTTTTTTTGTGCCCCTGTACTCGGCACTGGTGAGGCCGCACCTTGAATACTGTGTTCAGTTTTGGGCCCCTCACTACAAGAAGGACATTGAGGTGCTGGAGCGTGTCCAGAGAAGGGCAACGAAGCTGGTGAGGGGTCTGGAGCACAAGTCTTATGAGGAGCGGCTGAGGGAACTGGGGTTGTTCAGTCTGGAGAAGAGGAGGCTGAGAGGAGACCTTATCGCTCTCTACAACTACCTGAAAGGGGGTTGTGGCGACAAGGGTGTTGGTCTCTTCTCCCAAGTAACTAGTGATAGGACGAGAGGAAATGGCCTCAAGTTGCGCCAGGGGAGGTTTAGATTGGATATTAGGAAAAATTTCTTCACTGAGAGGGTGGTCAGGCATTGGAACAGGCTGCCCAGGGAGGTGGTAGAGTCGCCATCTCTGGAAGTGTTCAAAAAACGTGTGGATGTGGTGCTTCAGGACATGGTTTAGGGGACATGGTGGCACTGGATTTATGGTTGGACTTGATGATCTTAAAGGTCCTTTCCAACCTAGTGATTCTGTGATTCTGTGATTAGAATCCAGTCCAAAATTTTGAAGTTTGGTCCAAAACCTTAAAACACTCTGCCAGAACACACTTATAATCAGATCAAGCTTTTCTTTACAGTTTCATCATTGTCTCATTTCTACTTTACAGCTAACAAGCGAGTGTCATGGAGGCATGGGCTGTGCAGGGATCAGCAGCCACAGTCCTACTTCCCAGATGTGTTTATATGGGATTCAGTTTGTTAGCTTGATCACCAGAAGCTATCAAGGTATTCGAATGGATTGCTCCTAGGCATTATACCAAAAGAAGAGGGGAAATCTAATAAAGTGTTCATCTCTGGTTCTCAAATGAAGAGAATACCTTACAGATGCCATAAAGTGTTACAAGAACACTACTGCTTCTGAGCTTTGATCTGTTTTTCAGCTGCTACCACGGGTGGAAAAGGAGTCAACATAGTTGTTAATGTTTCTGTTCACAAGCTCTTTTGCACTCCTTGTGATGGCCCAGCTTGAAACAGAAGGGAGAAGAGGGTGCACAAAAGAAAAGGTGATAACAAGTTGACCTCCAATATTTTATCATGGAAAACAGCCTTTCACAACTGACGTGCGCAGTTATAGGCACACACCTTGGTTCAGCTTTCAGTACGGGTGTCAAGTGTTCTGGGCAATCTGGGTTTCCACTTTCCGACACTCCATTAATTTCAAAGAGCCTGAACACATCTGAAAAGTTTGGTCTCTGAAACACAACAGTGTTATGCCAGGGAAGAATTTTGATTTTCTTTCTTGGTTTCATATTTACTTTTTTATTTGTTTACTCCAATGCTATCACTATAATGACTACTATGAGCTTTTTTATTCATTTTTCCCTTTCTGATGAGTGATCATCTGGTATTTATGAGAAGGACTATGTGCGAGACCAGTTTTAAAAGATGTGCAAACAACTGACCTAAATACTTCTAGCTCTAGAAATTCCACTTGATCAGTTCAAACGCAGTAGCAACTTCATCTACAAGAACATCAGATATCAGCACGAGAAATATCTTTGTCGAAAGGCTACAGAAGATGCCAGTCATGAGAGGTTAAATGTTTTCTGAATTCATCTTGGGATATTTCTGTGATTTCCCACTCTCATCACTAAATGACAAATTTGCGCCAATCTGGACCTCAGGAACACGCAGCGGCAGCCCCCTGCACTGGCTAAACCAGTGGCACACCAGCTTGGCAATAAATTACGTAAGAAGCTGTGTACCACAGCCCTTTGGTTATATCAGAATGCAGAACTACTGAATACGATCCCGGAACAGAATACCACAAAAAGAGTAGAGCGGTACCATGTGAAGACAAGTCACTATGTGAATGGAGCAGTGAAACTGAGCTCCTTAAGGAGAACCTTCTCTAAGGCTTACCAACGCGGGAATGTCCAAAGCATTTCCGTTCAGCAACCTGGGCTCTTCTAACAGGCTGAACAAGTCCCCGTACTTAATTTAGGCAAAATGTTGCCCTGTCTGACAATGGGGAAGCCCCCACCCCTCTATATATAAGAACTTTGGGTAAGCAAAGTATTTTTATGACTTTTGCTATTACTAAGCTAGTGAAGCTTAAAGTATCAATATTACACCGTTCACAGATTTAAAAACGTTTTTTTCTTCCTTTTATCATTTGCTATTTGTAATGGAAAAGAAGCTCATGTGCACAATAATAAGGGCAGGTTGGAAGGTTATACAGATTATGATGCTATCCATGGATGTGTATCATGATTATAAAAAATGGACTAAAAAGTTATAATGGAAGATGTGTGAGTGAGGAGAAGGGATATGCACCTGTGAGTGACAGGACGAAATACACATATTCATGAAGTCTTCTGGAGAAGTCTTCTACAACTTGTAAGGAAAAGTTATCTTGTAAGGAAAAGTTACCATTTTCTATTGTGTGTTGAACAACAAATTTAAAGAACAGTCCAAAAATGCTATAAAAGCTTCTCATTTCCTACTAAATTGCAAAGGAGTTTTACAGTGTTTATAGAGTATGCAAGCTTTCTTCCTTTATTAATTCTAGAGAACATTAAAAGAGTGTGCATATGCACACATAAAATAATATGAAATACATATGCACTCAGACACTACTTGGTTTATTTTGTGTTACTTGTTATTTGTTTATTATTCCATTTATTTGCTGCATTGCTTGCATTTATAACCTATTTATCTTTTCAAATTCCAAAACTCTATTAAACCAGATTAAAAAAATTATCCTACCAGAGGGCATAAACATTTTCAAATGTTAGCATTGTCTCTATTTCCTGTGAAAACCATGTGTTTTTATTCTTCTTTTCCCCACGTTTTAAAGCCTGTGCAAATAGTAGTACAGAAGAGCAGAAGCATCAGCAAACAATTCCGTGTTCATACAACATCTGCTTTCTTACGGTTCACTCAAGGTCCAGAACCCACCGTCATCCGCCAATATTTTTAGTGGGCTACAAAACGATTCAAGTTAGTAACTTGAGTGCTTAGCAGCAGAGAAAAACTATAGAGCCCCACCAAAAAAATATCAACTCAACCAAAAAAACCCATAAAAGACAGGCAGATGTGACAGAGAGGTTATTTTCCTATTAGGTCCAATGTACACCTTTCCAAAAAGCTGACGAGCTCCAACAACAGGTCAAATTTAACTGTTTTCCCAGATAGCTCCTTCTGGGAAGTGGAGTGGAACGTTCCCTCATTTATCCGTCTGCCTGGGTTATCACCACTGCCCAAAATACCTTAGTCTTTCCACAATATCGCATATTCCAAGTACGATGTTGAGAAATCTGATTGGAAAGGTTTTCTTTCACCTGCTGTGGCTTTTTAAATTATTCTATAGGTATACAAATACACACACCAAGGTGCATAAAATTTACCCACTGCAATATGTCTAGTCAAAACACCAAGGCAGTACTGTAACAAGTCAGGATAGAGAAAGAGAGCACCTTAATTTATACCACAAGAAAAAATGCCATCTGTAGCACAGAAATACTTGAGCCTAAAATTATACAGAAACTTCAGGATATTTTTAAATTAAGGTATTAACTCAGAGTAATGGCTGTTTTCTCACTATTCTCCTCTATAATTACATTAAATGTACAGTTAATAAAGTGTTTACTCAAAAGAGTTGATAAAAATTTAGAATTTAGAATCCTAATGGTATCACTCTAAAAAGCCTGCGTAAAGCAATGTCAAATCCATTGCCTCACTAGGCTCGGTTCTGTTGCAAATGGCATTATAAATTAATCCAGTTTTCCTAAATATGCCTTGAGGAAACAAAACCACAAATAGCCATTGTTAAGTTTTAATATAAAAAAAACACAAAAAACCCCAAAGAACAACAACAACAAAAAATCTTCTCTTCATTCTTAACCGGAAAGCAAGAGCTGTGTTTTTAACAACTGATATTGCTGAATAGGTTATATACTTAGTTCAAAAATGTCAACTTTTTTGATGCAGCTTAGTCCCACATACTAGTTTAACACCAGGCTTTCTCCTATGTCACACTCCTCTCAGCTCAGCAGTTTTAGAAAAAAAGAAAGTTGCTAAACTTCTTCAACAACGACCTAATGAGCCTGATTAATTTATGATTTATAATTTTCCTCGCTTACACTGTTCTTAGATCAAAATAACATCCCAAGACATTTACTCCATGGCTGCTGATTGGGTTAAGGTTATCACTGTTACAGCTGAGAACCAGAATATTCTTCAATACCTCTTGCTGCCTCACTTACATTTTTTAAAAAGTGCCTTATATCAAGCCAGATTCTGATCTCAGTGACACTGGTGCCAGCTTAAGCACGTCTGTTGACTACAGCAGATTTAATCCAAATACGCTGGCTGTTGCAGATCAGGATTTGGCCTACTACTGCCTCTGAATTTGGAGGGTTTTTCTCCCCACTGGGAACACAGCAGAGGTTTCTACGCAAACTGTAACAAATCCTACGGATCTAACCTCCTCCAGGTAATAACCATCTAGCTTTGCGTAAAACTCAACATGTAAGGAGACCTTGGCAATTCATCCTGCTGCAACCTGAACGAAAGCAAATGAAATTTATAATGGAGGCTAAATATAGCCTGCACTGGACCAAACCTCAGCACCTCTGAGCACCCAGCTCGGCACGTAACGGCAGCCCCATCGCCTGGTCCAGCTCTCAGGCCAGCTGTGCACCCTGACCTGTGCACCCATCCACAAACACTTTTGCATTAGGAATTAAAAACAAGCGTGCTAATTCAAAACAAACAGACATATCCTCTCTCTCTCCTCACTTCTTTCCTTGTGGTGGATACATAAATGCATACTGATGGCTACTGGGATTTATAGCCTAACTGATTTTGACTTTTTTAACTTCAGAATTTGAAACAGTGACTTTCTAGCCCTGGGGCAGGAGTGCTAAATGCTAAAAACTTTGGGACTAGGGAGTATTAATTTAGTCCTTCTGAGCAGCTTGGCTTCAACAATGTTCTAACAAGGGCTCAATGCTCTCCAAAACTCAGCAGTGGACGCCCAAAAACTGCAAGGAATTTTGGATCCAAAATGGAGTTTCGTGGCTTTCGTTCTTGTTTGTCACAGGTCAAATTAAGCTCCAGACCTGAACTTGAGGGGAGTGGGGAGAATTCAGGTCTCAATCTGAATTTACGGTATGATTAAATCGTATTTCATTTCTAGCTTGCAATGCCTTTTTTTTTTTTTTTTTTTTTGCGGTTCATGACATATTTGTATTTCAAGAAAAAAACATTATGCACGGAGCAAGCATCCTGGCATCACAAGTCATCAATAAATCTCTTTTCCATAACAACCCACAAGAATTCACTGCAGGACCCAATTGTTAAAACACAAAGCAATGACATTCTATAAGCTTTCAGAAGCATCATTCTAGCCCTTGTGGACTCTCTGAATTCTCTAAATGAGTCACTGGCCTCTCAACGGAATTGTCAAAACTTAGGTTAAGCCAGGTTAATTCCCCCCCCCCCTTTAACTTAGAAGTCCAGCTGCAGCGTGTGGCTTTCCAGTGAAAAGATCTAAATGCAGAGCCTGTTCACCCCAAACAGGAAATCTCGCGGGGCCCAAAGCTCACCTTTTCCTAAAAGCTAGAGATAAGCCATACGAAGGGGGAAAAATGTGATTTCCAAAGCCTCATGGACCATGTGATGTAAAGATCAATATTGCTCTTATATGGCACAAATAATTTTCTACTGAAGGCCAAAGGACCATAGTTGAAGCTACTGCAGTTGGGGTGGGGAACAGGCATCTGTAAGAAATAGGGGATGAGGAGAACAGACATTTTAACCGGAGCAGGGACAAGGGAGACGCCAAAAACAACCCTTCTAACCAAAGCAAGCGAGCAGACATAGTGTTTGAGGTTGGGCTCAGGGCTTCAACTAGATGGGACATGGAGAGGACATCCCCTCTGTCCTGCATGCTCTCCTGGGTGGGAGGTGAGATGACAAGTACTCATTCTCTCTGTCCAAGGCTACTTGTGACAACTACAGCTTGCAGCATGGCATCCTGCTTCAGGTACCTTGCCTCTAACCAACCACACAGTATCAGCTACACAGGAACCCCAAAACTAAAGTTTTTGCTGGGCAGACGCAGCCTAGCACCAGCTAAGCCCCAGCCACCATGTGTCCCTACCTCCAAGGTCTCCAGCGCAAGCACTGAGCCATCTCCAACCGCTCCTCCACACACAGAGACGTTGTCAGTAGCCCTGTTAAGTCCAGTTTTAAGCTGAAGGAAAAGCAGGGCTCCAGCACACGAAACTCTTATGAAGCTGCCGTGCACAGAGGGCCCAGTGGAATTTAACAGGCAGTAATGTCATGCTTTTGGGGTTTGGTTTTTTTCCTCTTTTTTTGCCACAGCTTGCTAGGCTGTCTTTTACAGACTTGTCTCTGTCCTGTGGGTTCAAGAACAGAAGACTGGAAAGGAATCCCCCTGCCTCCCTGCCACGTTATATCATACTCTTCATCAAGGGATAAACTATGCTGAAAGTAGCTCAAGCTTTTTGTGCCCCACCCCTACTCCTGCCAGAAGATCATTTTAAAACATCACTGCCTAGTTTGTTAGAAAAAAACTAAATTTCCAGGCTAAATATTTCATGTCCAGTTTGTCCTTACAAACAGGTACAGTAAACAAAACCCATGCCTTCGATTTCGATGGTCTATACAAATTTAGTTGAACCTGGTAAACTCTCTTTAATCTTCCAACAGCACTACAGTTTTCACCACTGAGAATATATCCTAAGGAGGAAAGGTTTTGTCTCAGCTGTAATTAATTCTTTTTTCAGTAATAAAAGAAAAACCTACCAGCATTTTTTTTAAGGCAAAAGAAGGAAAGAGGAAAAAAGGAAGGAGGCAAAGAAAATAAATAGTTTATCCTACTACTACTGCAGAAAAATGCTTAATTAAGGATTTTGGACTTCAAATAAAAAGTAGTTTCCAAGATTGCAGAAAAAGCTTAAAACATGATAAAAGCTAAATAGCCCCATGGCAAACTAAGAAGAAACTGAAATAAGTTTTTTTTAAAGAGAAAATACAAATAATTTTAAACTGATCCCATGATATTTTTAACAGCTGGAATTGATAATGCTGAACTCAGCCAAAATTCTACTACATTTAGTTTTGTATCTATCATAGTCCACAGGACTTTTCCATGAGACAGATAGATAGATATATAGGCTGATAGACAGATGGGTAGATACATAAAAAGAAAAAGGAAAAATATCATTAGAAAAGAGAACATTTTCTTGTCTGTTCTTTCAGTATGATTTTTTTTTCATTTCAATTTCTACCTTATTATTTCCTATAAGTAGAAACAGATTTTTCTCTCTTTCAAAAAATTCTTAAACAGACAACCTCCTTTGACAGTTTCAGCAGCAGATTAATCACTTTTGCAACCCACAAAAAAAAAGTTTTCTGGAAAGCATAACTGTCTGTAAATGTAAATGACAGAATTACTCTCTCTTATGCTAAGACGCCTACACATTCTCTCACTTCCATGACTCAGCACCAGATAAAAGCTTGCGAGATAATAAGTAGCAAACTTTCCTTTAGAACAATAAAAAATGGTTAAAAACACAACTCTAGCTCCGCCTGCCCCCTTCCTCCCCCAATAAAGAAAACCCCATGTGTTAAACCAAATTCTGCCAACAGATTCCCCTCCCAATGGAGTCAAGCACAATAGCCCAAAGACTTCAGAGAGGACGGGGACCAGGCTCGAGCAGCACCAAAATCAAAACACATGCAAACACGAGAGGCTTTTCTTTTTCTCCAAATGAGCACGAATAGGTCCATTTCAACAAAGAGGAATTTTATTACTGTTCATCCCCTGCCTTGCTCTAATTTGGTAGACAAATGAGTTGAAATTTTGCTCACCTATAATGAAAATTTCCAGGCACTCTAAGGCAATGAACGCACTCATGCCAAAAATCACAGAAACCTGTGGGGAAGGGAGGGGAATTTCAGTGGGACTTTCCCTCCTGCACTGTGGTCGTTGTCTGAGTTGAGCTTGTTAGAGCCAGGGTAACTTCTCCTTCAGCGAACCAAGTCAGTGGCAGACCCTTTGGACCAAAATATGACTCTTATTTTGGACAAATATTCAAAAAAAAAAAAGCCAAAAAGGAGGGGCTCAGACCTCATCTAGGCTCTTTTAATGCCCCTGAAATGAACAGGCATGGTCTTGATGCCATAACATCGCCAGCCAGCTTGCGAATGCTGCTGGAACACAGCCAGCCACCTCCTCTCCATACACTCTTGACAGCCCCAGCACGCAGATTAAGTAAACAAAGGGTGGTAATTAAGAGAGGGCTGATTATTTACTTATGAGGCAGAGATGCGGTGGACCTGAGGAGGAAAGGGGTGACTTTCCAAGCCCCAGTGCAGCCTGGAGTCCCCCTTGCTGAGTGATGGGCATTTCTGCTAAGAGCTTCCATCACCTCATGCGCCGAGTGGGTCACCATGAGCCCACATCCCTTGGTGGCAGCTCCCTCCAGCCAGGAGCTGAAAATGACCTAGTAAATAAAGCAGCAAAATGCTGCTCATGTCCAGCCGAGGAGTACTGCAGCCCCTCCTGAGCACGCTGCTGCTGGTGGCTTTTACATTTTTCATGCTGGAAATTGTAAATTAATGGTATTAGCCATTAAAGTTTAAATCTAAAGGAAAGCTCCAGGGCAAGGCTCTGTCAAGGCAGCGGCCCCGTTAGGTCCTTAATCTCTCTGCTGCGAGGATTAATGTACTGTCTCGCCTACACAAACACAGCCAGCTTGCACGACAGCATCCCGGGCCAGGGGCACGGGACTTCTTGACGGAGGGATGCTTTGAACTGAGCCAGAGGTAGAATCAAACCCTTCGAAATACCTTCATTAATAACGTGCATCTGCTCCGGAAGGACGCTGGCGAGCAGAGCTGAGGTTTCAGCGTGGTGCCGGCGGGGCTGCGGATGGAGCACACGAGTATGCCACAGAGACCCGGGCCCAGGCGGGAGAATCCCCATCCTGGCTGCTCCCCGCCTCTGCGTAGGGAGCACTGAGCAAACGGAGCAGCATCTGGATGCTCTGGCTCAGCCGGACAGCCGGCTGCCAGGCGGGTGAAGCATTGCCACTGCCAAATTCAGTGCCCCTCATCTTCATAGAGCAATGTCTTGAAATTTTGGGCAGGGTCCCCCAAGCTTTGGATACTTCCCAAAGAGAGCAACCAGGACTGGGAGAGGCACAGGGAGAGGGCTCCCATGTACCCACACACCATCCCTCTTCCCCAGCATTCCCGGAGAAAAGCCCTGTAAACTCTAGATGAGAATTTGTAGGCCCAGAAGATGACAGCACTGGCCCATTCGCATTTGTGTCTCAAAACCATGCTCTTTATTTCACAAATAACAGATTTTCCCGACTCAAAGCAGGTGTAGCTCCAGTGGTTTCTGTGCAGCCACATCTGCTCACACTCCAGGGCAAACACCAAACTATTTATTGCTACTTAAAATTTATTGCATTTTTGGTCCTCCATCCCGAAATGGCTTTTGTTCAAAAATTCCTTTTAAATCCTTCTATGCTGACTGGATAAATCAAACCTGACAATTAAAACGGTAAATTGTTCAGAACCTCAGAGTTTCCACCTGAGGATCTCCAAATACTTTTGGAACTGAAAGGCACTTAATCACTCCCATGCCTCTTGCAAAAAAGAACAACAACAACAAAAAAAGCATCCTTTTAAATTCTCTTTTCACAGATGAAAAACTGAAGTCCTGGGAGCCCGAAATGGCCCACTAGGAAGCCGCTTGCCCGAAAGACTGCTCATCCAGTAAATCAGAGGCAGGGCTGCGAAGGGAAGCCTGGAGTTTCAGCAACTCTCAGTCCTCTTGTTCTCACCACTTCATCAAACAACAGGCACAGCTATGTGATCATGCAGTTGTCAGTGTTTTCCCTCAAGGGGGCTGGACAGAAGATGCTGAAAGCATTTGGTCCACATGGTATTAAATGCTAGCACTGAACATTATTGTTCAATGATGAAAATTCAGACATAAATAACTGGCTTGTTTCGAATGAGTAAAAGGATGTCTGTGTTTGCAGGAAACTCACAAGAGGGAGTAAAGAACCAGGGTGTTCCTTTTCTTTTGTTATTACCCTTTTTATTTCTTTTGTAGCAGTGTCTGGAAATAAACCATCAGACAGAGGAGCTGCTCCCGTGGCTGCGGTGGCAGATGGCAAACAGGGCTCGAGACCGGGGCTTTGCTTCGGCAGGGCTGCGTGGGGAATTCTGCAGCGGGAGGAAACAAGGCGAAATGTGCAGGCTGCCGTCTGCATCCAGATAAAGCGCTGTCTGTTGCTAGAAGCACAAGTTGTTCTGAAAACAAGAGTCAATCATCTGTAGCCTTATTTCTGTACATTTCCTGCAGGGGTCTCATGAAATAAATGAGAATAAATGTAAGGGCGAGAGTTCCTATTAGGAGCAGCCTCGTCAGCATCACCCAGCCAAGCATTTACGTCATCAGCATGCTAATTTAATCAGACCTGAGCAGTGATGCTATAAATGGATTACCATCCCAGCTAGTGTGGTTACCGAGGTAACTCAGCCCTTTGTGCCACAGATACAATCGGCTTAATGATAATAAAAACCTCAGCACAAATGAAACAGAAGGAAAAGCCTGACAGGGCTGACGCATACGCGACCCTTTCTCTCATCTTCCCCCTCCCCTTCCCCAACCTCAGCCGCTTACTGCAATAAAATTAAGTGCCGCTGTGATCTGTATGCACAGCATTCCCATAGGGAACACGCAAGTAAATAGAACCCGCGGAAATAATTAATACGGGCCAACAACTAATGTCGTCAGCACTACTTAGTCATTCCACCGGCCCTGAATGGGAGAGGGACACACAGACAAGAAAACATCACACAGGCAGACTCCAAAGAGCCTGCAAAGGGCTTCAGAGAAGTAGCTGCTCACCCCCATGCAGCATTAATTATACCAACAGAGCGCTTGGGCCAAGAGCTGACTGCAACAGTGAGTTTAGTCACTGCCCACCCCTGCCAGGCGTGGGGCTTTTCCACATCATCTCCTGCTCATCGGAAACTGGAGGTGACCCGAGAGCGCGCAGCCCAAAGGCCAGGGACAAACTCAACAGCAACGTCACCCACCCGGAGGCGGAGGTGACTTGGACCTTTGCGGGGAGGGCTGAAGTGGGGCTCTGGGCTTTCCTGGGTTCAGACAGCTCCACAAAACCAGCAGCCTACCCACCTCCCAGCTTAGCCTGGACAAGGATAACCCTTGCAAAGTGCCAGTCTTGATGAGCTGAAAAGCAGTGATATCCCTGCCTTAAAATGGACAGAAGATCCTACTCTTCAGCTCCTCTAGCTCTTTGCCCAGTTGAACACAAAATTCCCTGTGGATGCTGAATGCCACACATTTTCCTCCTCAGACGCCAAAGATCAAAGTTCTCATAGCTTTCAAGAGCTGATTTTCTTTTCCTCCTAACCAAAATCTCAGCAACTATGAGCTCAAACACTAGCATTGAAGTGCCCAACTGCCAGAGCACCTGCCCTTACTGCAAGTCATCACCTCCTCACCTACCAATGCTTCATCTGAAGACACCAAACACTGCAACCAGATCAGAAGCAGAAGCACCATCACCTCGGGCTTGCCAGGCCCAAGAGTGGGTATTGCTCCTGTTCAGGCAGGATCTCAAGGGAATAGCATGAGACCAATAACTTTTGGTGGATTCGCCACGAGTGCAATGAATTCTCCATTGCCCGTCGAATAAACACATGCATCAAACTTGTTGCTTTGTAAATGCTAAAATGCAGCTCACGCAGCCTTTGGAAAAAATCCAGAGAGACCTCCCAACGTTTACAACTGGACATGTACAGAAATGGCTGTGCCCTTGCCTTTGTTTCACAGACCAAACCTCTATGTGTTGGTGGTGTGACTCTGTGAGGGCAGCTCATTCCACCCACAGGAGACCATCTCAGCAAGCCAACACAGCACTCTTCCAGTGACCAGAGGTACCCAAGTGTTTGGAACAGCATTAGTGAGAACAGAATAGGCATTAGTGAGATCAACTCTTCCAGAAGAAAAAGCTCTTTCTGGAAGTGGCAGAACACCAGCAAAGCCAAAGCTGCTTCTGTGCACTGTTACATGTCCCTGCAACGAGTGATAATAGCAGATTTGTCTATAGAATAGACAAATACAGGCTCATCTCTTGGGAAATCTCACTAAATACTTTCTCACTCCTCCACTAAGCAGAAGAGCACCAGTCCCCCGGGAAGTTTATTACATACTTCTAGAGAAATAGTTAAATAGTTCCTTTAGCAGCCCTTTTAGATCAGATTACGGGAGTACACTTTTCCCTGGAAGGGAGAGAATCCTATGCAAATGACACCAAATTACTATGAAAAGTTACGCTCTTGGCTGGAAACGTCCAACTGGCAGAAAGCACGGCGTTGTGCATCCTGATGTACGCATGCCCCCGCGGCAGCCAGGCAGGTGAGCCGCGAATAACCCAGGGAAAGGAGGCTGGGGGAGAAAAACCCCCAAACCAAAAGGCAGAGGCAGAGTGCCAGAACACGCCGTGCTGCAAACGGCGCGACTTGATGCCAAAAGGAAGCCATCACCTTTGCGTCAACGTAAAAGTCATTGCGACAGCTTGAGAGATTGTAACATTTAAGTGACACAGTGACAGCTTGATCCCGTCCGATAACCGCCACTCGCAGACGTGCCCCGAACACAAACCCTGCTTCCCTGGCTGCAGAGCAGCTGCTCGCTTAGGAAAGGCACGTACCTACGGGGGGATGCAACATGAGGAACGCTGCTCCGGGATGGTCACTCGGCCAGTTATTCTGCACCTGCCACGCCTGTGAGACTGGACTGTGGCTCCCTCCACCCTTATGGCACAGAAGGGATATGAGCAACGACTGATGGATGGAAGGAAAATAGGAAGAACAGGGATCGATGTGGAATGTTCCATTAATTTCAGTGGGAGCTACAGATGTGCAGCACTTCAGAGAAAGCCCTTAAATATCTTCGCTGCCACAACCAAGTGAAGACTGAACCACGCAGCCCCTCTTTTTCCCCTCGGGCCTTGCTCCTCCTGCCAGCCAGGTGGGCCTGAGGTGCTTACAGCAACGCAGGGCAATGCAGAACAGCCCATCCAGCTGCAGGTGTCCCGGCCACATTAAAAAGAGAATTAGGTGTTCGTTAAAATTTACAGTATACTTCTAACTTCTTTATAGTTAGGTGCTTGTTCTCTTGGCCACAAAATTATCCCTAATGGTATGCTGGGCCTAATAATGGCTCTTTTGGGTTTTGGTTTTTTTTGCCTGCCCCATGTCCTGCTTAGACAATTTAGTGCCGTGGAACTATGCCAGAGTAACAGCCCCAGGCACCAATGTCTTCATCGGGAGATGCAGAACCATCAGTGCTGGCACTTCTTTTCCCGAGGTGGCTCTTTTTTAGGTCCCCACAGCATGTCTGGGGGGGGGGATTCCTCTGACCCTCACTGGACATGACTTCTCAACACAGCAGGATTTCTGGCCATTTGCAAGTGGGTCCTAGTCGTGGCTGCCAGTTAAATCAATGACCAAAAAGGAAATACTGGAGAATTTGACTGTGAAAAAAGAGTCACTAGGCCAAATACTTATTTCACCCCTTACAACTGTAATTCTGAAGTGCCACTGTGCCCCTTCCTGCTGCCCAAAGGCCTTGTCATCCACCGGCAACATCACAGGAATGATTTTGTTATTGTCATTATTAACATGACTTTTTCAGTGACCCACAAAGGTAGAGCAGCACAACACACGCTCGCCAACAGTCGTCACTCCACATATAGACTAATGCCTTTAAAAAACAAGTCTGCTCTCCGTAACCAAGGTTATTTCACTGTTTCAGGTTGCCTTAAAACGAAATAAACAAATAAAAAGCTGAAATATTTTCCCAGTTGTTGAGCTTCCTAAAGGCATATTATGTACTTAAGAAGCATTAAGGCGGTGATCATCGTGGACAGAGGAACCAGTGGCTACAGAGCTTGCTCCCTTTAGAACAGCTGCTCTGATTTGCAAGTCCCTCGGATTGCGAAGGAAGCCAGAAAACGAAACCTTCGGTAATGGCTCAGTTCCAAGCCTTTATGGACAGATCGGTGGCAGGGCACTGAATTATTCTTAGAGAGAAAGCAGGGCACCCTCAGCTGTTTGCTGTGCACAAAGGCTGCCAGTGACCGCAAGGCAGCCGGGGACTCGCCGGTCTCAGACGTGCCGCGGGAGACCACCGCCACCCCTGCCGCGGCGCGCCCGAGCCCTCCGCTCCCTCGGGGAACGGGAGCTGGTCAAAGGCAACCCCTGATGATGCAGTACAGCCTCACTCTCCTTAAGCAAATCTCACAGATTGGAAGGGGCCTCAGGAGAGCGTTCGGTCCAGTCCTCTCCCTTAAGGTAGGTAGGGCTGACTGAAGGTAGGGCCCCACCTAAACTGTTCCTGATGTTTGCACGACCTGACCCAAAGCCCCTCCAGTAATCAAGGGCCTACCGTTTCTCCATGCCACCTTTTTCTGCACTTACCTATCCCTCCTATAGCAGTTTTACCCTAATGGCTAACCTAAACCTCTTCGGCTGGATTTTAAGTCACAGACATTGTGCTCGCCAAAGTAGATGTGCAGAACCTTTCATTCCCCTTTTCTTTGCAGCTGGAAGCAGAGAGACCCTGAACAATCGGGAGGCAAGAACACCCACAGGGAAGAGGTTATTTACATAAACAGGATCACAATGTGTGTGTGTTTATATATTTACTGCTTATAAAAAAATACCGCAATCCCTTTTCTTTTCTAATTAAAACACCCAGTTTGCCCTGCTGCACAATTGCTAAGCAGATTTAAAATGGGGACTTCAGTAGCTATTTTATGGCTAATCAAATGAGTAAATATAATGATCTGCTCCAATTCCCATTCTGATTACATAGTGTAGCTATTTCATTCCCTCAATAAGATCCTTCCACCCAAAAAGAATAGTTTAACAAGCTTAAGAGCAGAATGTTAGGCTCAATTTCTCTAAAGGGTAATAGAGTGGGAGTGTCTGTATAATTAGCTTTGTTGGGCTCCCTCCCTCACTTCACAATACTTTCTACACAGAGCTTTCACTGTCTCTACAGGTCCCCATGTTAAAGCAGCAAAATAATGCAGAGCACATTAGATTCACACTGGTTGTGCAGAGGAGTTCTGGAAGACAGAAAAAGAGCTGGAGAAGTACAGGTATTTCAGCCCAAAAGGGCTCAAGTTTTAATTTAGCTTTAGCAATAAAAGCACACATGTTTGTGTTCATACCTTATTCATCTCTAATGTATTGAACTCCTAGCTGTTTCTGAAAGTTAAGATCTGCCAGACTACTAACACACTGATCAAATCATAGTATAAATCACTGAAGTACACCCAACATTTTCTTCTCTGCACAGAACTTGAAATTAAATTAACAGCACACAATCTATAATGCAAAACATTACCTAACACGTTTGGAAGAGACTGATGCAGAATTCCCTTACAGAAAATAAAAGTATATGATATACTCATTTTTCACTGTAAGAAACAATTTTTTACATAAGCTGGCAAACCATAATATTTTGTGCTTGCAGAAGAATTTTCAGCTGAAGATCTGAAAATCCTTTCTGAAGTTAGACAGCCAGGTGGGATACGTGATTACTACCATCTCTGTTTTACAGATGGGAAACTTAATGCTAGAACAGTTCAAAAATCTTACTGAAAATACAGAGGACATGTCAGACATCCTGGTGGAGAAGGAGAACAACAGATCCTGTTCGGTTCCAAAGTACCATGCCTGCATCAGATGTCTCCCAAATCAGTCATCTTGTACCTCTCCTAGCATTTTGTGTTTGCTAGCATCAAAGTGCCCATGGATACTGTCTTCGGAAATTATCATGCAAAAACCTTGGCAAAGAGGTTAAGATCTAGTAAAATCGTTTAATCCTGCAATGACTGGAAAAAAATATTTGAAAAAACAGAGCACTACAGAAGATACTGTGAAAAGACAAAGTGTCACAGCCAAATCACAGGCTTCACCTCTAACAAACAAAATCCACGGTTAATCCATTACTTCAGAGTAAGTCAATAGCAAATAACAAAGGGAATAACAGTGGTCCAGGAGCCACTTCCATTTTATTGGCATTCAAACTCACCAGTTTGCAGTTAGACAGCAATACCTGGTCAGAAACAAATGGATACTGCACTTAAAGTTTTCAAATGCCTGTGAAACAACTACGTATACCAGGAGCCTTGAGTTTTGAAAACAGACAGCTAAAACTCTGAGTGGTACGTTTGCAAGGAGGAATGATTGTTCTGTCTCGTTCAGTGCTAGAAAGAAGCAACATGAAACCATCTGAGTGGGAGACAAATGGAGAACATAAAGAAGAAGGTGATGCTGCCCAATCTCCATGGGACTCCTTCGCCATGGGATGCTTTAAATTCCAGAGATTTACATGAGTTCATAAAGCACGATGGAGGAAAAATCCCTGACTGAGAATTGTGGAAGACATGATTTTTATCAAGCCAATCTCTGTGAAGAGCAAATTCTTAGATAAAGGGAAATGTTCTGGAGCAGTATTGCTATGAATTTGCACTACTCTTGTCTTCTTCCTTTGGTATTTACTGGGAAGGACACTGAGCTGGAGAGACCATTCATCTGACACAGGAAGGACAATCTTAATTTCAGGCCTTTATACACTGACACTTGACAGAAAGATACTGAAAAGCCAAGGCTTAAATTCCAGTTTCTGATCCAGGCATGTTCTTTTTCTAGAAACAAGACTTGTGCAACATCTGTCTTAAAAACAAACAACAACAACAACAACTGAAACACAACACAGCAGTAGACCAACACTATAATGATAGGAGCTGGGACAAAATGTAATTAAGTGCACTCAAGATGTGACTTACCTCCAAGCCCATTTGCAGACTACAAGGTCCTACTAAGTTACAAAAGCATTTATCTGAGTCCAGGAAGCAGGATGCTTCCATCCAACCAATGCTTTCATCAAATGAGCCAAGTCAGAGCTGAAGCTGGGTCTTCACAACTGCCAGCATTTGAGATGCTCACAAACTTGGCAGGTAAATAAGATATTAAAAATTCTCCCGGGGATAGTCTTCCAACAGAGTGAAGCTGCAGTCTCTTCTGCATGTGAGAAGTCCTATTAATGGAGGGCCAGTCAACAGCATGTGATGGAGCTAGTGCTGGACGCACTGGTATGTCCATACACAACACATGTCCAAGGCAGATGGCAGTCCTGAGCACAAAGCTTTACTGCCTCCCTTCGAGCATACCACACTTGTCTGCAGGAAAAATTCCCAGCTGCTGGGCACAACATCACACTTGGGAAAGCTAGTTCAAGCATCTTTGCAGAACAAGAGGATGTCCTTCACATTTCCTTGAGTCGTGAGTTTACAGCTCCTCAGAGGTGTATCGGCAGATTGAGGGACCTCGTTTGGATGTATAGGGAGTTCTTAGGCTGTTCAAGCAGAGAACAGCTTGAAAATGGAGAACAGCACCTTGGTAAGTACTACAAAGACAAACAGGGACCTGCTTTGGTGTTGGCTGTGCCAGCTTAGTCACACAGAAACGTGAAACAGTTGCACCAGTTTGCAAGATTGTGCTCAACATAAGCCTTGGAGAGAGACAATTTCTCCCAATCCACCCATGCTGTAGTCACAGAAGAGTGGAGAGAAGAAAGTCCCAGACATCCAGATGCAAATACTACAGGTCACAAACAGCGCAACATTCCCTATGCATCCTCACTGCACCAAGTACTGAACACTCACCCGAACACTTTACACTGAGCAGGCCGGCAAAGAAAAGGGTTTATCCCTATTTAACAGAAGAGCAGCTCAGAGACACAAGGTGGCTCAGCCAAGTTACACAACAGCAGGTGAGAGGTCTGGGGGTCTCAGGGACACAACTACAGCACAGGTCTGAGAAGAACTCACCTCCTTCTCAGGTTCAGGGTGGGACTACATTAAAAGAAAGTCCAGGTTAGCAATAGATGCTTCAGACTGAGTATTTCCTTCCTCCCCCCTCTTTCAGCGTAGCCTTACTATCTTTAGTAAGCTTAGAGGAAACAATTAGAAAAGCTGATGCCAAACAGTTCAGCCTGACCCTTCTCAGGGCCAAAGCCCCAAATTCCTACCCAGCAAAGCTCTGATGGACATATCTGGGAGTCCTGCAGGGTGCAGCAAGGAAAGCCCTTTCAGGGCTCAAGCTGCTGTTTTACAGCAAGAGACATTTTTAGCCTATAATTTTATCTCTTCCATCTTTCCTCATTGCTGGAAATTAAAATAAACATGGACCAGGGCCTAGGATTTTATTTTATCTGTCACATATTGCTATCATTAAACATACTTGAAACGAGTGGGTTTAGTTCAAATAAAACTGTCTCTTCCCTCTCCCTTTCTCAGCTCAACAAACATAAAATAGGAAACTGCGCTCCAATACATTCAGAAGCAATACACGTTACATCATGAGTAGATGATCCATCTGGCAGGCTGACACAGTAATAAGTTTGCTTAATTGTCAGGTCAGGCATATTACAGACCCAGACTGTCAGTCCTTTTATTACAGCTTTGTACTGGGGAATTTCAGCCTCCTTGTACTCTCTATGTATAGACGTGGTATGGGAAGTGAATGCATCCACGTGGTAGGAGCACACATGTATGCACACATATATGAAGTGTCACTCACAACAAGGAGATTAAATTAAGCAAGGAAACACTGAAGTAAAATAGCTCTTAGCAGCTGTATACATTTCAGTCTGGAATAATCACTCAAAGAAAGCAATGAGATATTTACATTTAATTTATTTGAAACCGGGCTGGAGAAAGCACTGATTATAGGGGATAATCCAGCACTGGCTCATAAGCAAGCGAGCCAGAGATCCTCAGATGTTCCCTCCATTTATACTTTCTAAGTGATCAGCCCGTCATTTGGTTTTTGGCTCCATGCAGTTCCTATCGTGCAGACAGTCTCCTGAGATTGTCCATATGTCCTCCTGAGAAATCACTGAGTACACTCAGCAAATGATCGAATTCGTCAAATGGTTGTTTTGCTTTTAAAAAGCCCACCAAACAAAACACAAAAAACCCTTTTCCTCCTTTGCTTTTGTACCTTACCTCATCTCCTTCTCTTCATTAATGAGCTCAATTCTGAGATTATTTCATTTACAGGAAGACTTGAAGGTGTTCTAAAATGTAATTCGTAGGAAAGATGCCAAGTATAAATTGTATTCTCTAGACCTGCATGCATTTGTGATTTTACATGAGCACGCACACATATGTTCAATACAGAAACAGCAGGTGGTCTCTAAAGTTTTATTGCCATTAGAAATGACCACATTACTCAGTGTCAAAGCCAAGTCTTGCCAAAAAGCAAAAAAGCCTGATGATTTCCAGGGTTATAGAGCCCTGCTTTGGGCTGCTGGCTCTTCCAGATACCCCCAAAACCTAAGAGTGATCTACATGTACCCTAAAGAAGCACTTAAGGATTGCATCCTCTGCGTGGTATCCCCACGGCTTTTTGTGCGGAGAGTGCTGTCTTGAGCACGGCAGCAGCTCTCTGTCACTGGGGCCTCATAAAACACCGTGACCTTCGTGGCCACTCCGTTCCACAACCCGAATCCCTGTCTTGCAATTTGGACATTAGCCGCTGATGCAGACTCCAGTCAAAATGTTTCCAGAAAAAGATTAAGTAGAGTTCGATACAATATTTGTACTATCTCCCTCCTGAACTATACAGTGCTCAAAAAAATCCCAGCTGAACAACAGTGGCTTATCCATCACTTTTTAAGACTGCAAAATGGTCTTAACTGCACAGATATCTTCGGTAACGCACAGTTGGTTTTTCTGCAAACCAGCACAGTAATGAACCCCGACACCCTCTCTTCCCCTCCTGATAATCACAGCTTGAAACTGCATGTGCGTCCTGGCTTTCTGCCAGATAGAAACAGAACTGTGCCTCCCATCTTTCTTGAATTTTCCTTCGATCATGACTTAATGGTTTTGGAAGAGGGAATCAAAATTGCCTGAAGCCCCAGGGACAACTGGAGTGATTACTAGTATGCAAGGCAGCAATTCTTCATGGCTCTGCACTCCTTGGGACAGCAGCAGGATCTCATCGACTTCTTACAAATCACTCCAAGAGGGGTAACACACCCAGGCTCTCATCAACCCAAAGATAAACAACAGTGCTACTTATGACAAGATAGCAAGGTCTATGACCCGGGTTATGCTAACAACCAGATGAGATGATCGCAACAATCCTATCTGTTTTTACCTATATAATGCCATAAAACTGTGCAACCTGCCCTTGCTCTTGCCGTACTTAGGTACATGAAACTACTTCTTTGCAAGCGAAGAATTCATTGTAAGACTTTGAATATTTTTCTTGGGAAGGGAAGAATCAGTCTCATACTGCAAACATTGGCAGAAATATTTATAACAACCACATCAAAATCTAATTTTTCTGGCCAGGTCCATTTCTTGTTTGGGTTTGGTTTGGGTTTTTTTTTTTCTTTTTCTTAAATCTGTGGGAGAAGACAGTAATACTTGTTGGACTAATGCATTATTAATTTCCCATAGAAAGAGCAGTTAGAGCACTCACTTTCAGCTGTGAAACAGCATGTTAGGTTTATCTTGCTGTAATTTTTTTTCCATTTCACCCTCTTTTACATACTCATAGAAGTTTCCTATTCACTATTGAAATACCATATGGTGATAATATATGCTAACACAGGCACAGTGACACAGTCCACAAGCCTGCTATTGAGCAAAAGTTGACAACATAAGGCTGAGAAAATTGTAAGTGCTTCCAAGCCACAATATGTACATCACCTAATTGCATTTCGCTGTGATGCAAAGAAGTCTGAGTCAAGGAAGGAACTTCCTTACAATGAAACTGTAACAGCCTGGAGTAATTTACAGTTATGTGAAGAGCTATAGCAAGGATCTATCAATTCATAGCTTTCAGATACGGGCTGGGTGTGGGTTGAGGTTTTTTTTAGCCTAGGCAGCTTTAATATACAGAAAGAGACAATGCATCTCAGCACCGCAGTCATCTCTCAAAAGGTTCCAGACAGGAAGGCAAAAGGCAATCAATAAGAGAAAATATAGACACAGCCCCCTAAACCATCCACAGATGCATCTGCCTCTTACTTTAATGGTTAACGGTTTTGAACTAGGAACATCTTGCAACAATACTGAGATATGTTCAGGCTATAAATGTATCATGTTTATTTATTCACTGGTAGCAGGGTCTAATGTAGATACTGCATAGCCAGCTCTTACTTCTCTGTAGGGCTCTAGATTCTTCTAGGCAGCCCTACCTGAAATGAGGCTGGGAACAGATCTGCTCTGCCTTTGGACTGTCCAGCAAGGGCTCCAGGGAGGGGTCCTCTCTCTCTGGTAGGACAGACCCTTGTAAGAACAGACCATGAAAGATAGGACGGACCAGCTAATGACAAAACTATCACAGAATGTCACCAACATGTGTCCAAAGACCTGTTTTACAATGAGCTGCATGGTCTCTCTGTGCCTCCTAAAGAATCAAACTTCTTCCTCAGGGCATTACAAGGATAACGTGTGAAAAGCTGCAAGTGCTCACACAAACAGGCACCAATAAGTAACCATGACAAACTTGTGAAGGCTGTACTTTAAGCACGAGGGCTCCCTAGCATGTTTAGCCTTCACCTTTCAAACGTATTTAGAAACTGCAACCTCAGAAGTTAGTTGCCCTCCTCTTTTAAAGAGCACAACTCAACAGTAACTCATGTCAGCAAGATCTACACCTGCCCTTCAATGGTCCCTGGATAGATTCGAGGCAATTCGAAGGCATGTCAAGGCAATGGTCTCCTTGTTATGAGTGTAATGCACAAATCACAAAGCCATCGTGCCCACTTTGGTGGAAATGGCCTGGGGAAGATGTCCCGCGCAGGCCACAGTGGGAGCAAAGTCCAGAGTGATGCATCGCCACGCAGGTGTTTCTCTAAGTTGCTGTGCTGTTCCCTTGGCTCTGAACTATTTCCCTTTCCCTAACAGGGAGGGAAACACAGCTGGTTCCTAGTGTGTGAAGAAGAGAAATAGTCAACACAAAAGGAACAGAAACCATAAAGAGCAGAGCAAAGGAAGCCTAATTTCCTATGGAGCTATGTCTTGCATCTTGAGCAGACTCCGACCCTTCCTGTTCTCCTCTGTTACCTCTCCTGACCGCCCCTCCTGCTTCCCTTCTCCCCCTAGTATTAGCCTTGGCATTTATCTGTGTATGTCAGCCAAACAATCAGTGTTTCAGGTCAGAGATCCTGGTTAAAGCACAGTCTGGAAGAGCAAAAGTTCAGGTTGCCTGCAAGACACACAGCAGACTCGGAGCTCACTGTGCATGTGTGTGGACGGGCCAGCCCACGGGCCACAGCGCGGACAGCCAGCACCACATTGCAGCTCCCCAAGAGATAACGGGTCTGGGTCCCTCCTCCCCAGCCACTGAGTTTTGCATACATACACCCCCCTCTTAGATCTACTTAAAAACAGCCGCTGGATTCAAACGGCATGTGGGGAGGAGCCAACTGCCAGATACCAATGGGTGCTGGGTGGGAAGAATTAAGCAACTATGCTTTCATTTCAAAATGCACCAGCTATTCCCTTGGTGGACATTGTGCAGGAGAGTGGCTGCCACACACGTGGGGACATCACTGCCTTGTGCCATAGGACTAAGTTCAACTTCATGCACTTCCTTGCAGTTGTTTGCAGGTGTGTCCTGGTTAAACCATGACAAGGTGGGGAGAACAGCTTCCCACCTCTAAAGTGCTGATGAGATCAGAGAGTGATGATACAGGTCCAGGACATGGCAACATTCTAGACCTGGGGGTCTGAATCTTTCAGGGTTTGCTTGCAAGAAAGTGCATCAAGGCATCTATTGCCTGTAGATCACAAAACTGCAGCCGAGTATCAAGCAACACCTTCCCACAGAAGAAACATAAGGGTTTTTATTGCCCCTGCCTGGTTCACATACTCCAGGACAAAGATGGATGCATTTCCTCACACTTTGGATCCCTCCAAAGCCTCTTGATGGGGATCATTCCCACGTACTCTCTCCCTACCCATTTGCATGTGCTGTGAGAAGAGGATAAATCTGTGATGGGGTGGCGAAGTGTCTGTGGTCTGGCCTCAGCTCCTCTGGTCACCCATGTACAAAGAAAGTCATCTAGTCCCCCAGTGCCTCGGTTCCTCCCTCACCCATGAAATAGCAAGCATACGCCTGTATTTCATAGGGCTGCCGTCGTGATGGTAAATTTAATGCCACTGAAGCACTCGGATGCATTGACCCATGCAACGATGCAAACAGAGTCTGCGTCCCAACAAAACACAGGTCTCTGCCCCAGAGGTGGCTGGTCTTTGCTGGCTGGTCACGCAGACAGCTTGATAAACGTGCCGGATCCCTTTGAGATGAGTGCCAAAAACCGAGCATGGGGAAATGATGACAGGCTTCCTGAGATGATGACAGGCTTCCTGAGATGGTGGTATACGGCAGCTTGGTCCCGTTGTGGGGAAGAAGATAGAAAACAAAATATAACAATAGGTAGAAGGCCTTGAACAGCTTTAGAGAGCAAGAGTCCCACTCTCAACCACTCACAACAAAATAATCACAAATGCAGAATGAAAAAAAGACTAAATTATGAGGTACTATTTGCTTTTTATCACTATTCCGAAAGTAAATGTTTATCTTTATCCATATACAAATTTGAGTTGCCTGCACAGATTTTAAAGTCAATATATCCAGCACTAGTCGTCATCTAAAGCTGTAGCCAAGCATGTAGGCAGAAAAGCCAATGGATGCAAAAACAGAGAAAGAGGAAGGGGAAAAGTAAACCTTACTGAGATTTCTGTGAACTTGATTATACATCAGAAAAAAGAAACCGCAGGAGTAGTGCTGCTTTATTTCTTCCTCTTGTACTATCATCAGAGTGAAAATAATACCCTGCAAAGGTCACTCTTATCCTGTTCATCTGTGACAAGCTGATAATCTGGGATCTCAGAAAATTTTCTTTAAAAATCTTCACGGACGTGCTCTTATCAAAAGGATTAAGGTTTAATACATACCAGCAGATGCAACCGATTCAAGCATCTGCTAATCAGAGCAGCATCAGTTTGCTGCATGCGCTGGCTGGAGCTGATGAGTGCAGGAAGGTTCCCCTTCTTGTAGAGAAAGGCCAAATCCAAACATACATGAAATCATCTGTTGGCTACGCCTCTCAACTCACACGCACGCGGCTGAACATCCCTGTCCTGTGCACACACCTCTGCCCGCAGGCACATCAGGGATGGCGTGACAGACGTGCCCTGCTCGCAGCCAGCACGCCCACAGCAGTACTCCTAGAAAGCTTCAACCTTGGGACCATCTCAAGCACCACCCACGTGGGGTGGGAATGTCACTCTGCCTTTGGAGAGGGGAACCACAGGAGGAGAGTTTCCTGAATGTAGAGTCTTTGCTTCTTGAGTGCTGTGAGGAATCCACTAAAATTGCTCCAGATGGGATGCTTGCTTTTCTACTTTAATCCACCCGGATTTTCGAAACAGCACAAAGCCAGCGCACTGCAGCCAGAAGCAGGAGCGCAGCTCTCAGAGGTGACCCCATCTTTAAAACAGCCTGTGCAATTCCTGATGTCAATGACAACAGCAAAAGTGTCACAGCCCACCAAGAACAGCCCTTGCCAGTACTCCTGCAGTGAGCCTGCACGAGCCTTCTGGTGCTACTACAAGCGACGGAGCTCAACAGCTCAACACCAGCTTGGGCACACCTCTGTGAGACACTGTTGTCTCTCTGTGTCCACATGAGCCATCTAAGACAGCAAGGAAACGGTGGCAACTCACAGCTTTCAGGAAAAGTGTTGTGTAGTGCATGTAGCTCTGGAGTACCTGGATGGTCCTACTAAAAGGTCATCAACAATTTAGGATGGACGGGGATGCTTCCCAGTTTCAGCAATGGGCTTATTCCCAATGAGCCCTTCTGTCCCACAACCAAAGAGATTAAAAAGCCCACAAAAACCAAAATGCACTGACCTCAAGTGAACAAATACAGAGAGTCTCTTCCCACTGGGAAAGCACTGCCTGGCTACCATGACTCAGAAGCCTCTTTGGCAAAGCTGTGCAGATGCCCACAGATTAGATGTGCTTAGACCAGCAGGAAGAGGCCTGGGCACTTTTATTTACCTCAGATATCATATCTGAAGACAGCAGAAGCTAAGCCATCAATTTCAACCCAAATTGCATTGAAAAAGACTCAGCACCATTCTGAACACCTGAAACAGCTGAATCCCACCAAGTTCCATAACTGAGGAACCACAAACTCTGTCACATAAATGCTACAAGAGGAGGGTATTAATTCTGTACTCACCAAAATAATCTTAATCTGCTTGTACCTCTAAATTTTCTTTCTTAGAAGAAAGAAAAACATTGCTGACAATAACTGGGACGCTAGCAAATACTCCAAGGACGGTGAGTGCAAAATCCTTTTGGTGTGTACCAGCCTAAGAAGCCAGGCTCAGGCAAACAACAGGAACAAGAAACCAGACTCTGAGCCTGGACTAGCAAATCTGCACGGACTGTTTTGAATATAGATTCAGCGATCTGTTTTTCACAGAGCCCATATGTCAATCCCACAGCCCAAACCAAGAGCAATCATAAGTCTCTTTTTCGATGCTGCGGGAATGTGCTGCTCTTTGCTGAGTAGAGGCTTTATTCACGGTTGGGGATACAGCTCCGCGTAAACAAAGATAAAACACCCGAACGCTTATCCGTGCATTACTGGCACGGCTGTAAGTGGGGCACTAAAATTAGAAATGCACACGGAAGAGTGCTCCTAGGAGTCTTCACTGCTCAACATTTTGCCTTGTTTTGTGGTTTGCCATACTACAGCTGAAACTGTTCAATCCTGTCCCATCATTCTGCAAGAAAATGTGTCCATTGCTTTTTCACTGCTTTTGTTATCCCCAACTGGTTGTCAAAAGACATGATGGAATAACAACCAATGCTGGCAAACATTTAAATCCCTTTTAAATTCCAGTCATTAGATGACATTATTTCCCAGTATGTTTGGAACTTAATGAAAATGTATCACTGATTTTTTAATTTAATTTTCTTTACTTTTTTTTTGTTCTGCAGCTCACATTGAGAATGAGCTTCTTTTTCCTCAAAATATTACTCAGTTAGACGGCAGTGTTGGATAGTGGCAGATGTCTAGTACTGGGGGCAATGATACAGAGTCAGAGACACAGGCGTGAATCCTTAGATACCTCACCTAACTCTGCCTTCATTTTCCCCATCTGTTAGATTAAAGAAATAATTTCTTCCTCTTTTTCATTATTTGTACAACCACATCACCTAAAGGCCTTCAACCCAGACCAAAGTTTCAATTTGCTCCATATGGGTAGTAAGAGGCAAATCACATTGAACAGGTTGCCAAGCTACAAGGACAGAAGAGATTTTGAGAGGAAGCAGAGTAGAAATGGTATGTTCAAGGTCATTTAGCACAGTGGTGATAGCTGTCAATGAAACAGGTCTCCAGAGTGCCAGCCCAGTTCCCTCTGGATCAAGCTGCCTCAGAGAGCTGTACACAAGTAGATTTGATCTTGTCCATCAGAGCACGTTTTTTTTTTACTATTAAATACTCCATAAATTTTGGCCACGCAGTATTTGCTTTAAAAAAAAGGTTAATTACCTTTGGACCAGGTACATCTTACAACCTGGTACACCTCCCACAAAGTCCTATTTTGCAAAACAGACAATATGTTGGAAATTCAGGATAAAACTCAAGAGTTTCAGGAGGTAGGTGTCCAATTCAGACAAAGCAATCAGCATTCAATACATAATTCACAGCAGGGACAAAAAATCCTGACCTTCCATATGCTGCTATTTCTCGTACTTAATTTTCATAGCCTCTGCTAGAAGCCGTCTCTCCAGAGTCACAAAGTTTTCTTGTTTTTAAAAAAATGCAAACATTTATTTTATGGGCTGAAATTTAGCATGTTTTTTTTTTTGCCTAAGGCCTTGCTCATCTCTTAAGCAAGGTTTTAAGCAGAACAGGTAAAAATTGGGGAAAATACCCTTCAACAGAGGAGCCAGATGACCATAGCATTCACCAGGCCACCTAGTCACGGTTTACTCAGTTTAGAAATAGCCCCTGCTCCCATCCATGGAAGTTATGCACCTAAATGCTTTGTGTATACAACCTCCTTTTACTAATGAAAGGCACAGTCGGTTCTCTGCCTCTGAACTTTCCAGTGGGTTACTGCAATTTAGAAGGTGTGATATGTAAACAGAAAACACATTGCAGCTACACAAGAGGAGCTCTGTACTTTACTCACCACACTAGCATTTCTAACTTTACCAAACAGGAGTAAAATATTAATTATATCTTTTCATAATGCATCTGCAGTTCTTCAAACAATACCTAAGGCAAGCTCATCTGTTAACATGCCATTGCGGTCACGGTAATTTTGAGATCATGTTGGTCTCCTCCTCCATTTAATTTACTGCACCAGAAGGCTGGAACTGGCTATGCTGGTGAAGGTCACACAGAAGTCTCTCAAGCTCAGGTAATGTTTGGACCTTTCTAAAACTCCAGCTCCAGCTGAATTCTTGAAATATGGTCTCTCCTACACCACCTCACATGACAGAAAGCATCCTTAGATGCTGCTGTGTTTCAGCTAAAGATGATGTCTTACTCTTGTCATTTTCTCCTCTTTTTTGATATGTGCAATTTTGAAAGAAAAAAACTGGCATTTTAATAACTTTTGACTGCTTCTGTGACTCAGAGAGACTTTCACTTGTGAGTCACAGGCTCAGCCTGGGGCCAAGGTGATGGTGGTCGAAAGCTGCTTCTCACCTGCATGTTGCTGATGGCCAGTATGAAGTAACCTGTCAATGCCTAGAAAACCTCTACTGCAGGGGACTCTCTCAACAACTGCCTCAAGACACAGACAAGAACTAACCAGAAATGAGGCCTGAGAGAATCTTTCACTTTGAGGTTCGGCAACATCAGGGTTGACTCACACTGGGGTACCAGAATCGCAGAAGGACCTCCTCCCACCAAACCAGCTTCTGTGGGAAGGAAAGATCTTTTCTGCTCCATAAAGGATCTATGTTGAGAAAATGCTTTTCAAATGCATCACTTCAGAGGAGAGGGCAACACAGCTCTGCAGGACAACAGCATCCTACCACCTCTGCCTGAGGCGTGGGGAGCAGCCAGCAGGACTTGGGTGACAACTCTACTTTCACTTTCCAGCTCAGCTGCCTTGAACTAGGCCAGGACCACTGGGTACCAAGAGGATGCTGCTGACCACAGGTGTCAAAGCTCCCTCCCTGCTCTCTATTAATGGTGGTCATTTTTAGCTCATGGCAATGTCCTTGTCACCTGCCTGGCACACAAAAAATGTTACCAGAGTGATGCCCAGGTAAGCAACGTGAGGATGGTGCAGAGGTTCATACTCTTCCATGTCCTCAGCAGCAGCTCTGCTGGCCAAGGGGAACTGTCTGGGGTTGACACTAGCCTACCCATTCTGAGAAGTATTATGGACTCTGCAAACCTGCTGCAGAGGGTGCAAATCCCTCTGCTTCAGAGGCTTCTCCTGGTGCAGCGCATTTCAGTGCGGTCCTGAACTCGTACCAAAAATTGAAAGAGCTTCCCTCTGTGTGAATTTCTGCCAATGGGTAGTGTATGTTAAATAAACTGCTTGTCATTATCCCACTATCATTCCTACTCCAGTGAGAGAGGACTATGTTAAGAGTTTTGCTTATGTTGCTTTAAAACTATCTCGAAGGCAAAATAAAAAAAAGAAACCTAACAATAAAATTTCTCTTATTCCAGAATAGCAGTATCCCCCAGGGCAAGGTATACCTATAAAATTATTATAATGCTTTAACCACATAAGCACAACTGGAAATGTCTTCTCTGAAAACAAGTCATAACTCTATTTTCCTATTTGCAGCCATTATCCTGATAAATTTGGGAAGGTCAGCTAGGGTGTAATGCAATAAATGGGCTGATGTTCTGAGAAAATACCTCACAATTTGCAGCCTAATCTATTATCTTACTATAAGACCACCAATGACTCACCAGTTTTAGTACTTAGAACAGATCAAACAAAGGAAAATATCAAAGTTTTACGTTCTAGTTCCACCTTTCAAGGACTTGTTTGAGTACTCTTTAATTACAGCAGATGATACATTCAACTCTGGCATTTTCTTTCTCTAACAGCTATAGTTATAAGTTGCTGTAGCTGTACTTTTCACAGGACATCATTACATTAACCAATAAACCCCCAAAAGTCTGATAAACTGAACAAAGAAAGTTGGGATCTGGGATTTGGTCCCAGAGATGAAATTCAGCTTCTTCTGCCCGCTGGATCGCACACAGTAATTATAACGCACCAGGGAGCAGCAGCATCCCGTCGCTCCTGGGTATGGGGGACAAGACTTCAGAGTCCCCACCTGAACTGTGGGCAAAAAGCCACAGGAACAAGGATGTGCACTGAGCAGCACACATCATCTTGGAGGCTGATGAACTTAAAAAGTCAGATCAAGTCCAAAACCTGGGCTATGCCTTCTGATCCTCCAGAAATTCAAATACACCTGCAGAACTCTCCATTTGAACACTGTGATTATTTTTTTTTTAATTTTTTGAAGTCACATAGGTACAAAATAAAAGCCAAAAAACACCTATTCACAGAATGCCAGGTCCCAAAGAAAGAAGTATCAGGAGACTGTGTACTGTCAACAAACGGCAAACGCTCAGCAAAGTGGAAGTTTCATGTCTCTACAAAGATGCTGGAGCTGACCGCAGGCATTGCCAAGGAAAATGGTTAGTATAAATCTCTTCCAGTTAACTCTCGCAGTGTTTTGACACTACAGAGCATTTCCCAGTGACAGTGTGCATTCATTGTGTTTGGCCCATGCAAACAAAATGAACATGGGTTATTCGACACAGTGCCTGAGCACTATATCCCTGGTAAAATTTGTCTCATCGCAACAACAAAAACCCAACAGGAAAAGGACCGAATTGTATCTGGTTTACGTTGTTGCTCTTTTTGACCGAGTAACTCAAATCACACTGTTTTTCCAGGATAAGTCTGTAAGTTTATGCAATAACTGTGTACATGCTGCTAGAATGAAAGAAAGAGTTTATCGGGAGGTCCCGCAGGAGGGATGGAAACCACAGAGGCCACCATGCCAGAGCCTCTGCGGGCAGATGGACGCTTTCAAGAGTGCACAAATCTGATTTAATTATGCTTTTGCTGAGTTCACATATTTAAACAGCAGCAAATCTAAATGAACTCTGATCACTACTTTAATTCTATTCCAAAGGCATTGACTCTCAGTTACTTAAAAGAAATGCAACAATGAAAAGAACCAAAAAAACCCCAAACTAAAGAGATGGCCTATACGGATAATGGGCATGCATCACATCACTCAACTTTCCCTTTGGTTCTTTTGACTTTTGGGGTTTAATTTAGGGCTGACATTGGTAAGACAAACACAACATATACATATAGGTGCATACATGCCTACAGACCCATATCTGTGTAAGAAATGGGACCAGTCATGAGACGAGGAAGCGAAGGCGCTGCACAACTGGGCACAAACACATCTGGGATGATTTTAGAGATCTCAAGAATTGCCCTTTTTAAAGTGTCACTGGGGTGTCACTGCTTCCTCTGATAAATAGATGACATCTTACCAGAACTTAAATAGCTCCACTCAAGCACTACCTAGATGAGTGACAAAAATTAGCTGAGCTGCTGTCACCCCTGCAGTCCTTGTCTAGACACAGCAGAGTAAGTGCGAATTCCAGTCTGCCTTGCTGGGCTACAGCCACCCTGACAGCTGAGCTACGATCCAAGCCACTTCGTCGCCACTGATTAGACGACAAAAACAAAAGAAAACAACTTGAAAACAACGCGGATATCTGAATCCTTCTGGCAGCATGACAGATAAAAGTTAACAAAACAGAAAAACAACAAGAAAATAAAAGCATGTGAACTGAGCAGGTTTTAATTCACAAGCTATTGTTGGTGGAAAGTTGAGGCAAATGAAAAGACATTTTTTGCAAGTAGTTTTCTAACAGTCTCCGTGGCAATCTAACAATCGGGATCAGAGGCCCTTCGCTCAGAGGTACGGCAGCTTTTGAGCCAGTGCCCCCTTCAGAGCGGCTGCGCCCTTCTCTCCATTGACAGCCACATCTGGATGCTATCAGGAGGAACTGGCATGCCTGCTCACAACAAATACCAAGCTGTTAGCAAATTGACTCCAGCAGTTGATGTTGGCCACTTTCCCACTCTCTGTTTACGCAATGTGCCACTAACCTGTTGAGTCCGAGGTTTGTAAGGGGAGCTGCTCTCTAGGTCAGCCAGGATGCTGGTCAGAGAGTCAATTTCTGCATCTAAACTGGACCGCCTCTCCTCAAGTGTCTTGCCACCAGGGTTCACCTTAAAGAAGAAAGAAGAAGAGCTCCAGTTATTCAAACCATTTGGCCTGGCACATGGTTTCTTACTGTCCTCATGAAGCTGCTACCATGCCCAGCAATAACTCTCGGATTGCATGGACAAACATGCTGAAATGCTGTATCTCTCCCAGAACCAGCAGCGAGCCTCCATCTCACAAGGGTTTAGGCTGCTTTGGGGCTTTTCTTCATGCATTTCCCACAATGGTCCCATTGTCTAACGTTGACTTGGAGGATTATGCAACTCGGCGTGCAATCTGCTGCCGAAGTGAGGAGGCAGGAGAATCCCCACTGCCACAGATGGAGAAGACGTATTTTAGAAGGATGCCTGGCTGGGCAGCCAGAGCTGGGGACAGGCTTGGAGCACCTGGATCCTGAGAGCATCTCTTCTGCCACGTCCCCATCCCAGGCAAAGCACAAACAGAGCAGAACTGCAAGCCACAGTGGCTGGCAACCGGCCACCTGCACCTATTATTATTATTTTAAATTTATTCGCGGTAGCTCTACCTGTCTGATTCAACACTTCTTCACAATTTCCACCTAAAAAATGAGCTCTTTCAAGGAGGAGTGAAAAAGTTCAATTATTTCTAGCAGATTCAAGGTGAAGGGCACAATTTGCAATAAGTGGTCACAAAATAACATAAACAAGGTCCTTGTGGAAAGGGTTATTACACAGGAAAGCCCATGCTCAGAGCAAATACCAACGTACATCCAGGACCGCTTCTGATTCAATACATCTTGCTTTCTCTCTGCTTTCAAAACAGACTAGCTGCACTTGTACCCAGGCTGGTAGGGACACTCACTTGGAAGGGAAGAGACATGAATTTTCACCACCACCACTTACCTCCAAAAGTAAAACCCAGGTCTCAACACCACAGGAGAGTATGTGATACCCAAGCCATTGTTCAAGGGTTGCACTGCAATCCCTGCTAGAATAAGCATTTTAAAAGAGGGCTCATTCAGACACTTTGTTTTTGAAAAATCAACTTAGTCCAAAACCTCCGGGAAGGACCTCTGTGCTGTACAGCCCAACCCAACAGCAGCACCTTCCAGCAGTGCACAAAGGCAAGCTAGGAAACATTTCCCTCCTCAACATTTTCAGTGCTTTGGAAATTAGGCAGCTCTGTCAGGAATGAGAAGTTCAAGAAAACCAGCTAAGGATCCCTACCAGGTGTGATGTAGGTGCCAGGAGCCAGCCCCACCGAGCCAGCCCACAGTTAGGGCATGTGCAGAAAACTAAGTTCTTGAGTAAGGTGAAATATTACACATTAAAAATCTTTTCTCAATCTGAGTCATAGTCAATATTTTTCTTCTGTCCTTCTGTGTCTGACTTATCTGCAAATCCCCCAGACAGAGTCTCTCTGTGTACGTGCAACTGCAGAGCTCAGTGCAGAAGAGCTCATTCGCAGCTTGACTACTACAATAATAAAAATACCAAAGAATTACCCAACAACTCACCTAATTTCAACTGTAAAGCCTGTTCAGACCATACCAGCACCTCCCCACAGACAATTCAGCTCTGTTTGCCTTCACTCTCACCAAGTTACTTCAATTTTCCAAGCCAAAAATTCACCTTTTCCTTTGGCTCACTGGCTGCTCCAGATAGTTTTTATTTAAATTTCATTTCAGAAGCATTCGATCATTACCTGTTTTACAGAACTCCCCAGTCATCAGTCTGACACATAAACAGCAAGTTGGTGAAGGAGAGACAGACTATGCAAAGCAGGCAGTCTCTGATCTGCCAAGCTTATACGTGCTGAGGCATTCATTAGTTCCTAACAATTATTAAATCTTATTGGATTACAATAAATTTGGCTTGACTAACAAGAAAATGGAAGCTCCAATGTGCTTTATGCAAGAACACGTCATTTAAAAGGCTGAGAGTCAGGTTAGAAACTACTTACAAACTCAATTCTTCTTGCCTATTTTTATTACAGAGCCAAAGTTTTTCCATCCAAACTATTGTTCAAAAAAAGAAATACTTTTCACAGGAATTACCCCAGACCATTACTCCTGGCTAGCTGTAGGCACCTGGATTTTTAAATCTGCAGAAGTACAATTTCCTTTCCATTATTAGTGTACTTCATGGCTCTTGTTTGGTTTTTCTCCATCCTCCAGTTGTTGGCCTATAACTACCGGGCAGCCACAGGCTTCCCAGACACAAAAGCTGCGATTGCTCCACTCCAGAGATTTTTTAAGCTAGCAGCCAAAAACCAGCCTGGAAACGGAGGAGGAGATACGAAGGGCACCCAAGGCCCAACATTTGAGGGGATAAATCAAGTCAATGGCAGACCCAGGAATAAAACTGGAGCCCACACACGGCCTGATTGGTACCCTGACCCTGGAGAGGAGGGATGGTGGCAGATGAGAAGATCAGCCTGTTTCATTTCTGCTTCTTAGCATTTCTGGGCCATATTATCCCCAGGTTCTCACTCCCCAGAACAATTACGCTATAGTTGACCAGCAAATGGTGCAGAACAAGTTGTTAAGGTTGTAAAAGTTAAATGTCCTTAGAAAACCTAGAAAAATAAAATAAAATAGCATAGAAACATCTCTATTGATTCTGGGCTCTGTAAAAGATTTATTTATTCAATTAAAACATAATCATCATAGATTAAGAGCCCAGTTCTACAAATGCTGGAGCACAATGCAGTACGATAGTGCCAACGAATAATGCTACCCACGTATGTAAGGGCCTATTGGGACAGGACTGGACTTTAAGTACATTTAAGAAACGGTAATCCTTGCGAAGACAGGTTTCTGCTTGCTCTCTCTTCCTCATCTCCATGAATCTCACATTTGTCTCCCCACAGCACTCCAGATTCAACCAAGGGATTTGCTGCATGTGGAAACAGCAGAAGAATTTGCAACACTAACTTTAGCAAGAGAGAGTTAAGCTATTTCTCTTCTCATGCTTTTCGTCATGACATTGCTATAAAAGTTTTATGATATTGCTCTGGAACAAACCCCGAACGCCAGGTCCCAAAGCAGAACAGGTTCGCACAGACACGGCTCTGCTCCGAGGAACCCAGACTGGTTAAGCCCGCGACCTCGTGGATACAAACACCGGAACCAGAAAGAACTGCTAATTCTATTTCTGTCTGTATTTATGGCGTTGTTGCAGACGTGTCACTTGCGCGTCCTCCCCAGCCAGAAGAATATGGAAAAATGGGTTTAAAAAGAAAAAGGATGCTATCTTTGGCCCAGCCAACTGAGTTCGACAAAAAGCAAACATAAGCCAACGCAGTCCAACAAATTACTCATGCCAGAGACTATCCACTCACGTGAACTTCTGCAACGCCTACACTCCTATCCCCTGGCTCAGCCCCTGCTGCAAGGCAAAAGGGAGAAAAACAGCGGAGAGCTTCGCTTGTTTGTCTGCCCCTGAATTGCTGGTGTGCAGCTCACAGCAGCTGTGATGGTAATCCACTCCTGTGCCCCATCAACCCACTCTGTTCCAATGAAAACTGGCTTTAATTCTGCTAATCGTACCACCCAACACCAGTCAGTGCCACAGGTCCCCCCGTGCCACCCCAAGGGACGTTCAGGAGAGAACGCGCAGTACAGAGGGCAACGCACGGCCTCCAAGTTCGCCTCACGGCGCTAAAAAGGCCGTAAGACTATTCACTGAGCTAGAACACATGAAAAGCACAATGATTTCCCTAGATGCCACCACCTTTTCCTACAGCCTAGATCACCTACTCTTCACATTTTGCAGGTTACAGCAGAAAAACAAGAACACTCCTCGTTTGTCCAAGCCAGCTCCTTGCAATGAGCTCAAAGAGAAGAATCTGGCTCCCAGATGTCCTTCCCCTAGTTCCTGCTCCAAATTCCTTTCCCTACCCAGACCCAGCTGCCTCTCTTTTATTCTGTTTTCCCCTCTCTCCATGCCCTGTTTGCTGCCGTGCAGTGCTGCAGCCTGGGACAGTCATTAGCCCCTGGGGCGAGTGATGCACTGTGGTCTGGGCCGCCAGGTGGGCTTCTGAGCTTCCACGGGAAATCATGTTGATGCCCGGTGGTGTTGCTGTGTCAGGGGAAGATGGAGGGTGGCTTTGCAGTAGCAACCTTCTGACTTACATGGACAGCGGGTTAGAAGTAACTCCAGAGTCCCAGGGTATATTTTCTTCCAAAATAAGGCAGCAGCCAAACTCCTGAACGCTTTCAGAGCATCAAGACTTTGCTCACCACCGTGCAATTTTCCAGCATCAAGATCCACCTTCTCCCCACCCACTTTCTCTAAAGTAGGTTGAGCTGAGCGTGTTTCAAGAGCATTGTGGCCAGCTTATCCTCTGAGCTGCGCCCCAGGAACGTGAGCTGTCATTATTGGGAGAGGCAATGCCGTTACTACATATGTACAGATGCGTCCAAGAGACCAGAGTTACAGCTGGATACACAACTTTCCTTGTAGCGTCAGCTCGCTCTGCACACTGTGCTATCACAAGTCACTGATGACCTCAGAACTCACAAGTGGAAGAATGGAGATGAACACCATGGATATTAAAAATGGTTGTAGCTAATGACTCGAAACAAACGGGCTGGGGGCCCCCAGTGCCCTCTGCTCTTGGTACAAGTGGTTTTACTGGGAGCCTGAGTGGTTGGGGAGCTCTCTTTGGGCTGTGACAGGTCAACACTGGTTGCATTTATGCATCCAAGAATGGGGAATAGCAGGGAGCAAAGGTGGTCATGGAAAGGAAGGACTAAAGCAACGATGGGCGTGAGGAAGAGGGGAATTTAGGCAAGTCAGGGGTAGATAGTAAATAAACACTCTTGCCCTGAAAGATTTTATTGTCTTTTCCTCCAGAAAATGTGACTGAGCCACAGATGAGGTGGCAGAGCTGGTAAGTTCAGCGACTGCTGCCTGCTTCCACAGGGTTGCACCCACAGCAGCCGCCCGCCACACTCTGCAGGCTGTCAAAGTCCTCGGGTAGGCACGGAGGTGGTAGGAATGAAACAGCTGAATGAAAACGAAACAGCTCTCCAAACAAGGAGTTAGCATCTCTTTCTACTCCACGGCCTCAGGCACTGAGCTTAGACAGAGATGCAGACAGCGAAAGAAGGATGGGGCTCTTCTTTCCTATTTTAGCTGGGGGCAGGAAGGGGAGAGGAGGGAAGGATGTTTGATTTTGATGGCATCCACTATACATACGAGACCATGAAAAATCTTAACCAGGAAGAAGTCATTCAGTCTTGATATACTTCAGGCTGCAGTTTAATTCCCCCCCCCCCATCTTTCTTTGCACTTTCTCCAACAATACCACTGCCAGAGGCAAGATCCTTTTCAGACACAGACCCTTGCCACCCCATCTCTCTCATCACAGCATTTCCCTTTCCAAGGTCACAAAAGCCATCCAAAGCACAAAAAGACACTGCACTGGCAAAAAGATGCACCCTTAAGGGCATATATCAGGAAAATGAGGCACCTTGAAGATGAGCTGCTATGTCTATTCTCCCCTGAGCCTAAAGACAAGTGCAAACATTTTGTTTCAAATTCCCCAATATAAATTAAAACAGTTCCCAGAGGCAGCCCCATCAAGCACACACATGGAGGCACAAGCTGACTGCAGCATTCGGGGTGAGGGGGTCTAAGACGCTTGATTGATGCCTAATCACCGTTCCAGGCACCAAGGAGGGGCTGGAAAAGTAGTCACACCCTTTAAAAACAGAAAGGTTGCGTCTTTTGAAACAAATCCGAAATGATGGAAGATTTCAGCAGATGTGACCGCAGTGATTTCACCAGACGTGATTGTATCAAGGATCTAATAGAAAAGAACTTCCCTGCTGTTCCATCAGGCTGAAGCCAGGCCTGAAATATCCTTTTTAGTCTTTTGATGACATCAAGGATAAAAGCCAAAGGGAAGTTAGGTTTTGATTTATTTTTTTCCCCTGCTCTTGCTTTTTTTTCAGGCACGGAATAGTTTTACCTGGTTTGTGTTGCTGGGTATTAGCTGGACCAAAGGAAAACAGTTAAAAAATTTGCAGTGGGCTGTTCAAAGGTGTCGTTCAATGACTCTTGGACACTGCTATCATTGAACTGAGCAACATTTCTATAACTCCGGCCACTTTTGAAGATCTCCCCTTAAGAAGGCAGGGGGTCTACCTGGAGCAGGACTTAAACGGGAGGCGATCATCCATTAAACATCAGCCTACCTCACTGCTCCAAAAAGGGCAAATAAACGTGCCAAATATTTCCCCCTGGCAAAGTTCACACCACAGGAGACACAAGAGGGTAAAGGGGGCTGCACTCCTGAGAGCCAAGCTCAGCTCAGTCCAGACCTCCAGCATGGGTCCAGGGTAGCCACAGTCCCACGTTTAATTTCGCCACCCATGTAAAATGTAAATAGCACTGTGTATCCTGAGGATTAACCGATCTTATCTCTGAAGCAGCAAGGTGTTGTAAAGAACTGCACAGGCTTACAGCTGGGGCAAATGAACAAGCAGATGAAGAAAAGTTATTTGCTAAGCATTGCTTGGAGACATCTTGCAAAACCTTAACAACCAATTTATAAACTCACTCTGGTGTAGGAGGCTTATAAAAATGACAAATAATAAAAATTTTAAAAAACCCGACACCACAAAACAGAGAAAGCAGATAACAGAAGAAGAAAGCATGAAACTAGAAGGCATCAGTCTCAAAACAAAGAAAAGGGGGTAGGTGTTTTGTCACACAACATGCTGCTAAGCTGCAGCTACTTCTGCTGCAAGATGCTGTGGTTGCTATGAGTTTACAGGAACTTCAAAAGCAGTTGGAAAAACATGTGGAAGAAAACTCCACCAAGATGATTTAAAAATAAATAAAGAATTCTCTGTGCTTCCTTTTTTACATTTTTGTCTGGCCACTCACTACTGACCATTGCTGATCTGATTTGGCTCTCTGTAGACATCTCGATGAAGTCCCTACTTGTGCTTTATATCCCCCAGCTGACACAGCCAGGAGTCACTTCTTCTGCTGGTGGGTACACGTCAGTCTCTGCAGGTTAATAACGGACCAACACCTGGAAGCCCACTTCTTCCCTTCTTGTAGCCGAGAGAATAGAAATCACAGCCAATTGCACCCAGCCTCCTAAGACACATATATGAAAGACAGCAAAGACTTTGTTGCAGTTATGAATCTGTATGATAATAAAGATTTATATTTGCCTAGAAATCAGTGTGACTGGCACTGCTCACATACAATAGTTAGGAAACATCCCCATCCCAAGGAGCTTATTGTCAACTGGATACCAGCCCCGGGAAGGGAAAGCAGGTAGAGTGGTGGGAGCGAGGTGCTGCAACTCAGAGACACAACCAAGCTCCCTCCGGCCACCAGAAAAAGAAACCCATCGGGCCAACCAATCTCCTTAATGGACATTTCATTCTCTGTATTTGCTGTTCCAGCTCTGAAAAAGCATGCCAGAAGACAGCAAACAGTCATCCTAACTCCAGCTGCAATTTCACTGCAGGATGGCCCTGATTTCACATGATCAGAGGATCTGAGCCACCACCATGCCAAGCGCTGGCTTGTGGGCCAGTGGCCCTTCTTCCATCACTTTAATAATCCATTGCCCTCTGCATATATCCTGAGAGGGGCCCCAATCCCCAAAACCGCACCTTGGCTCCGCTCAGGGGCAGGATGCCACCAGCGTGGATGGGCCGCAGTAATGCCAGGGCAGGCCCCAGGACTACGTTTCCTTCCAAACAGCTCCTGCCCTAACACTGGAAAGAAGTTTTTGCCACAAACACCCACGGTTTGTCCAGACTTCTCAAGAACATAGAAGAGGATTTGGCCCTGGATATTGGATGAGTGAGGAGAAACAAAGAAGGATAAAGCTGCATCACAGGGGTTTAGCCAACAGGCTCCATAGCCTGGGGTATGCTCTGCTGAAGCACTGGGCCCAAGGCCAGCAGCCAAGGACCCCAGTGGCTGTGATGGGACATGAACAACAGCCCATGAGATGTGCAACACTCCCTGCACCGTTGCCACCCTTGAGGACAACAGAAGGCCATTATGTGACAGGATACAAGAGGATGCAGCAAACTGGTCAAAGCACTCAACAAGATCTGCCTTGCAGCCTAGGTGGGTGCTCGTCGGTGCCCCAAAGCTGGAGATGCCAACACAGAGGTCCTGTGCTGCCCAGTCCCCTCAGCCCCCACCTGCTCTGCCCCAGGACAGTGTTGGCCACCCCCCTGCTCCCCACATCACAGACTGACGCCTCTGCCTCAGGCATTCAAACCTGCACCCGGCTCTTTCAGGTTTCTGACTGCTGCATTTTGCTCAGCAAGGAAATTCTGGAGACTTCAAGGTTAGCTAAACGGGACTTTCAAAATTGCCGTGCTACTGAAAAACAGCGACATGCCAAACGTCATTCAGTCGACGGGAGGATCTCTGTACTACAGGCCAGCTAATACATAGGGAAGAGGCACCGTGACCCTCAAGCATATGAAAGCAAGAGGATGGATTTGATAAGGAACAGTTGAGGGATGAAGAGAGAGCAGGAGTCCCACGAGCCAACATCTGCCAGAGCAGCAGACCCGACGGTCCTGATAGTTTACTTAACATGTCTGATCAAAAGCTCTGGGAGTCTTGTCTGTGTTAAGTGCTACCAGATGCAAAATCAGCAGCAAGATGAGGAGTGTATTAATAAACTAAGGAGGCACATAAAGTTATTTGAAAACTGAATGAGGAAGATGGGGAGAGAAGGGGGAGAATAAAACCGGTTTATTTTTCCATTAAGGCAATTTAATATTCTCCGGGTGGAGTTACAATCACATGTTCTTGGGAATTAAATTGAATTAGTGAAACGTTCCTGTTCATCCACAGAATATACAATATAAAGTGGAATATATCATTTTTCTCTTTATGCCTTCTGCAGGACAGCGCTACCTCTCTGATCGTGGGGCAAGAATACCTGGCCATGAAATCCTTTTGATCCAGCATGACTTTCACTGACTGTAACTAACTTTACCGCAGCAGAGAATACACCCTTTTCTTTTAATTAATGCAGTTACATTAGGACTCGCTATTGATAATTATGGTGACTATTAAAAGTTTCCCCTTTCTTTGCCCACTCCCCCACCAACTTAAACTCTGCTCCAGTATCGTCACAGATTAATGTTTAATTAGCCATCAAGCAGAGCTGATGCTCCCCCCAGAATATTGCTGCTTGCAGAAAAAGTGAGAACTAAGAGGAGATATCGGATATTTCATCATCTGCCTCCAAGGGGAACCATAACCGAAGAGTAACCAATTACCCCAATACAGTTGCAAAGTTTAATCAATGTAGAAACCAAATAGCTCATTAAGTGTCTACTGCAATAAAGGAAGACCTTCCCACTGACTCATACGACGTGAATGTTACATTTATAAAAGATCCCATGGGGATGTCCAAGAGCAAAGACTCTCTTCACCTCCAGTGAAGTCATGATCTTCCTCTTTCCTCTTCTGGAGTAAGAGAAGAGGGAAGAGAAGGATGCCTCCAACGGCACAGGATGTGTCTGACGAGCCATGAATTACACACGCCTACGCACAGGGTAAGCTGTCACAGCCAGCCCCCTGACTCTGGATTTATATTCCATAGGAGAAAACCACAACAAACACCCGCTCCTGCCTGGTGCCGCACCATCCTGGAGCAAGGAAAGCGCAGAGATGAAGGTGATTTTACTCCTTTCAACACTTCTGGTGAGTCTGGTGCTGAAATACGGTGTCCAGTTTGGAAGGCAGCATTTTAAAAACTTGAGAGACACCCCAGAAAAGCAGAAACATCTGACAAGGAGACACGCAGAGTGCTCGCTTGGTTTCACTTATGAAGGAGACTGAGTAGCTCAATAGCAATATCTAAACAGCTTCACAGAGTGAAAATGCCAGATACCATAAGACTGTCCAATCTAGCAAAATAGAAAAACACGCAGCAGCTGGGAAGCCAAAGCCAGGGAAATTCTATTTAAAAATAACAGAGATATTCACTTATGCATAATACTGCAGGTAATTAAATGCTAGAGCAAACTTCCAAGATTTCTCCATCTCTTATTGTCTGCAGATCAAGGCTGGATACCTTTGGTCTCCCTGGGTGACCAGGCGAAGCTTTATGATCCACGATAAGCAGAAGGGCACAGCTGACAATTTAATGGCTCTGCCTGGCCCCCACGTCGACAGAGGTGAGAAAGCAACATCACTGCTGCGTTCATAAAGATCTACTGAAATCGCTTTGTGTTTGTACCACTTTAACTGGAAATTAAATTTACATGAACAAACTCTTATCTCACACAAGACTGTATATTGTGACAGTTAAATGAAGAGCTTTTTAAAAGGGACACGTCTCAGCCAATTTCAATCAAAAAAGATAGGTTTTGTTAAAGCTACCAATTTCAGAAAATTAAGGTTGACTAAAACTGTTTTTAAAAACTCCTTTTGGAATTTAATCACACATTGGAAATCATATGCAGCTGCTTGTGTCACCTGCAAAAAGGCTGTATAAAACATAAGCATATGCTTAATTTTACATGTGTGCTTAAGTTCTATCAACTTCAATGAAGTTTAAGCACACATTCAAGCCTCTCCGAATTTGAGAAAGCATTCCTGAACATGGGCTGTGAAGCTATTAAAAAATCACCACCAAAAATTTTGGCTAGTCAATTTTCACAGCCTGAACAAGCTCCAAGTCCAGAAGTTAAACATATAGCATACTTCTGAATTTGTTTGCTTGTTTTGCTGTAATAGGAAGGGCGCACGCCAAAGCGTTTGCAAGGATTCAAGAATCTCCCAGCGAGCCTGGAAAAATGTCAGCAAAATGGATGTATAAAACTACATGAAAGTCAATGGCTTGGGTTTGGCTTCTGCAGAAATGAGTCACATTAAAATCTAATATATGTCTCTCAAAGCTGAGAAGAGGAAAATCTGGACTCTGCCTCAGTCTGCACGTTTTTGGGGCGGTTGATGGCTGCAGTCCACGGGCCGGGCAAGCCTCAGCTGGGCAGACCCCACAGCTCTGATTCACAGAGGAAGGTCCTTGCCTTCAAGAAGTTTGCAATCTCATTTTCCAAACCATTAGGCCCACTTTTACCTTCCCTTCAACGCTGCCAGATGTGTGTCTGGTATTTGATTTGGCTGGATGACCGTGGGTTTTCTTTCTTTTTTAACAACCTCCTCCTCATTTGGACACCTTAACCTTCTACACATTTCCTAAGTGAGAACCTCAGCTGAAGAAAAAGGACCTGAATTACACAGAAAGCTGAACAACGAATAACTTGTGCTGCCCAGAGCCCGCTGCAAAACCCTGCAGCGAGAATCCCCAGTGTGCAGATGCCTCCCAGGTGAGCTTCGAGATTTATTTTGATACTGTCCGCATCCAGATAAATGAACCTAAGTTGCTGTTTTTCAATAAGAATTCACGCATCAGAAAATGTGGTGTCACCAGTACACAGTAGACCTCAGGAAAATCTCTTTTAACCGTCTTTCTGCTTGGGGCCAACACAGCCACAGAAGCCAAACGGGATCTACTTATGCACAGAAAGTATATTCCCTAACTGTCTTTAAGAAGCTCATCCGACCGTGGCACTGACCACACGCCGCTCCCAGACCTACCTCCACGCGCACCTCTGCGCAGACCTTGGCAGTGGCGTCTTTTGGGAATACACAGCGGGGTAGTGCAGGGCAGAACCCGGGGAATTTGCAGAGCCAGAGGAAGGGGGAGGAAGGGGAAAGCAACTCAGGAGTGAGTGGAGTAACAGAGCTGAAGAGGAAGGCTAGACCCAGGACGTGACGAAATGTGAGGCTGTTTCCAGAGCAAGAGAGAGACGCAGAAACGAGGAGATGGAGAGGGAAGGACCTGTAGCTCAGGACTGTTGAATGAGAGGAGTTCGTACAGCACCTCTGGCAGAGCTGTCACTGGCTGGCTTCAGAGTTACTACAGATGTCCCAAACATTTCTATTTTACTTCTCTCACCACTAAAAACAACACTAAAAAGGTCATATGAAGTTTTCCAGATGCTCTTCCTTACCTGTTCTTTGTGTTAAAGCTAATCAACATCCTGCATTTTCATCAGCAAATCTAAACTGAAAAATACAGTTGTGGGGAATGGTCCTGCAAAGACGGAGTTTAATGGTGGCAGACACTTAAAATCATGCCTGCCCTTCTGTCCCAGAACAAATTCCTCCAGCTCTGGCTATGACAACATTTCTTATTGATAGTTCTACCACCTTCCAGCTTGCTCAGTCACTGTGCTGCACGGTCTTCGCAGAGGCAACATTTTCTGACAACAAAACCACCCGTCATGGCAGCTGAAGCTGTTTTTCACCAGTGATGAAAACTAAAAAACTGAGACGGGAACCTGCATTTAGGCCACTTCCATTCTTGGAAATTAGATGCTCTCACAACTTCTCCATATCCACATCTCATTACTGCCAGGCAAGATTTGCATCAAAAATAGGATGATGTTTGCCCTACTCTTGAAAGTACCCCAGGGCTGTAAAACTGAATTTAGACAGACAACTGGATTCTCCCATCAGTACAGCTGTATTTCCTTTCATCTTGTGTGACCAAATCTCCTTTCTGTACTGCACAGCATCACAGTACTTCAAGCACCAAAACCAAGGTGGGAACCTGACCCTCTCCACTCTGTCACGTTGCAGCCCACCAGTACGTCCAAGCTGCATGGAAAAACTGTGACTTGCTAAACCACACCTTCCAATCCCAGCCAGCTCCATAGAAAAGGCATAATGATTTGTCTGCTGCAATTTTTAGAATTCTGTCTTGGTACTGACAGTCTGTTTGTCTTAGTCTCGCCGCTGCATTACAGTTCCCTAATGCAACACAGGCTGCCCAGGATTTGACACAGGAGCAAGCGATTTTGCAAGAGATCTTTCCTAGGACCTGCTAATCCAACGGAAGATCTGAATAGCACTCAGAAATGAGAAGAATGGAAATTTCTTCAATTCTGATCATGTTCTCTCACTCTCTTCCATCACTCAGCTCATCTGCTTTGATAGGAGAATTCCTACACCTTCATTATCTTTTTATTTTCCCTCCGCTTAAATAATTCTACCTTGGATACGAAGAAGTTTTTGCTTCTTTTTTGTCTGTCGTGGGCCGGTACTAGCTCTGACAGGATAAAACCGCCTGCTTTTTCTGCGTGCTCTCCACGCCTCCTCTTGTTACTTTCCACATTCATGTCTCCATTATCCATAGGTGGATAATCCAGGTTACAGATTAACCTCTCTGCGGTGCCAGCACTGAACCCAACCCCAGCAGCGTGACAGTGCCCCACAGAGACATACCCACACGAGCCTGGAGGTGCCCACTGGGGCTTGTAACCTCGGACGCATGTGCTAACACTGCCTTGTGTCTTAACCTGGGATGGTTTTAGCTTGATGACCACTGAACATGACAACCAGCAACATCTCTGATCTCTGTCACATTTCTGTTCTCTGTCACAACTTTTTAGATGGTCCTGTACCCTTATTTAGATACGATCTGTATTAGGCTTTTGCTTTCTTCTGCTCCCTCACCTCATCGCCCGCTGTATGGCAGATTACCAAAAGCCGCTCTGTTCCACCTCCGAAAGCATCTCCCAGCCTCAGCCACAACCCTCCTCCCAAAGAAGGCACGAGCGCGCACCAGTGCAGGCCCTGGCACATCCTGCATGCTGTGTTACTATATTAAACAATAACATAACAAATACATTAAATAACACAGTAACAAGCATGATGAAAATAATGAGCACAGTTAACTGTTTGGATCCTTGCTTCCTTTAGTCTTTGCCGAGAGGTTCAGCTATTAAAGGCTGCGTTGCATTATAACACTGCCAAGATATTAATAGCCAGGCAGAGAGATGAATGGCACGCTTACGCCATACAATTAAAACTTTTCCAGTTTACCCTTTCAGTAAAATTTGTGGTTTATAATAAGCATCTTTGTCTATTCTGAAGAGAGTAAGGATTGGAAAGTTACATAGATGGGAACAGAGGTTCATTAAAGATTTAAAATAGAATGTGGTTTGGCATTGTAAAACAAACATGTGTATAAGATGGGTTGCATCAAGAGCTGACTGAAAGAAATGCTCAGTGTTCCTTTTCTCTTGTGATGCTGGATCTACTGGTCATGCTACCCACAGAAAGGGATAAAAAAGCAGCAGGAATAAAATGTGTATGCCTGTCCCTCAATGACACAGAGGGCTGCTCTACATCCCCACTCGTTATGCACTTCTCATAGATATATAGAGTGTGACATATATACGCACATGAGAAAAACATGCATTTTACATATCATGCATCCAGATATTCATCAACATATACAGACTTTGTATTACTGATTTTTCTCACCTTAGTGCCTAGAAACCCCTATTATAGATCAAAGACATATTGACCTGTAGAGAGACAGTGAGCATTTAAACATGCAGAGGGCATATGTGTTATTTGTTCAAGTCTAATCCAGAGCACAGAACATTCCTGTTTCTCAAATGCACAAGGAAGGCAGAAGAAGGGAGACGGATCAAAAGCATTCCTGCAAAGCCAAGGTTTGAGTAAGAGGGTTAACATTACCAGGTAATTTATTTATACTGTTGGACACGGCTTCAATTTAGATAAAAGGCAATTGCTTATCACATGGATTTTAATAAATCAGGTTAGGAGTTCCAGAAATCTGCAAAAGCTGGATGTTGAATGAGATACACGCAGAGTATGGCTTTATTTACAGAGTCATTGGGAGCGACTGCTCCTCGCCAGGAGCCAGGCAGCCCCGCTGGCAGCAAGAGCTGTGCTGCGTTACTGATGTTCCTCGCCAGCGAGCACCTACGCCCAGGCCAATAATCCCGATGATTAACAAAATCTAGCACTAGAGGGAGGCTGAACACATGTTCTGCTCTCTTTGGCCTTTCAGCTTCTCCAAACATTAAAAGGCAGGCGATTTAAAGCAAGCCCAGCACCCAGGCAGAGCTCAGCCTCCACACAGGAGTTGTGCTGTTTAAGGCAGCACGCCCTGTAGGGAAAAATCACACTTTTTTCTTCCCCCCAACTCTTTGTCAATATGTGCACCCAAAATAAAAAGAAAAAAGAAAAGAGAAAAAAAGAAAATTCCTCTGTTCTGGCTGTTTCCTTAGCCGGTGAGTCACAGCCCACGACGAGGCACTGCCGCTCACTGGGAGGGAGTCAGACAGCGAAATGCCTGGCAACCTCCTCCGTAACAAGGATGAGGCTCTCGCCGCTCACATCTATCAACACGTTCCCACCTTCTCCCAGGCGCGAGCACCAGGGAGGAGCGAGACGGGTCTCCTCTGAACAGCCTTGTAGAGGAAGGCGCATACGCCTTCAGACCGCATTTTGGCATTTCTCCTTCCCAAATTCCTTGGCAATAGGAATTTGAGCCCTTCGGCTGATTTTCTGCGTATCGCAACAGGATGATACAGCCTGGTCCACGGGTCCAGTAGGTTTAAACGTTTTAACATGTACAGGTTTAAGGTTTTAACATGTACAGGGCAGCACTGCAGCCCCTCCACAACTTATAACAAGAATTGCTGTATTAAACTATTTTATCACAGACTCATAGAAAGGTTTGGGTTGGAAGGGACCTTAAAAGACCATCTAGCTCCAACCCCCCTGACATGGGCAGGGACACCTTTCACTAGATCGAGTTGCTCAAAGCCCTGTCCAACCTGGCCTTGAACACTTCCAGGTAGGAGGCATCCCCAACTTCTCCAGGCAACCTATTCCAGTATCTCACCAACCTCACAGTAAAGAAGTTCTTCCAAATATCTAATTGAAATCTACTCTTCATGCAACTGTTCAAAGTCTGATTGTTTCTTCAGTCTAAACCCCATCCTAAGTTACTTTTGCACATCCCTTTTGATATATCCCAAATTCATTCTGGTCTCAGCCACTGATGGTATCTACTCATTTAATTGCAGTTTTTACGGTAATGAGGCTGTGCAATGTAGCAGACAGAATTGCTCTGGGACACAGGTGATCCAGGTCCCATTTTTAACCTGCCACTGGTCAGCCTGGTGACCCAGGCAAAGCACTTTCCCTGTCTCAGCTTCCTTATCAGGGAGAAACCAGTATTTCTTTTGTAAAGTGTTTTGTGGCCTGTCAATAAAACACACACTGATAACAGCCAGGGGATGTTGGGAAAGAGGTGATCTCCCAGCTGAATACAATCCTCCCCCTTCTGTGTTGCAGCAGCAGCTATAGGGTCCCAAATGAACATCAGATCCATACTGCAGATGCAGCACCTGTGGGTAATTAGCAGCGACTCGCAAACGCACATTTTTCCAAGGTGGCCCTTGGCAGGTCCGCAGCTGAGGGTCGCATCTGCTCTGAGCCAGGCTCTGCCCCGAAACCAAACGCCGGGCTCTGAACCTCTGCTTTAAGGAGAACTTGTCGTTTCAAAGCTAGTGGAAACGCAAAGCCCCCACGATACGGCTTATCAAAACGCTCCGTAGCACATACGGCTCCAGAGCCTTCCCGGGGCCGGGGCGTGGGATAGGGACCGGCTTTCCACACCACTGTGTGCAGTCCCCATCCCTGAGCAACCCTGCCTGGCGAGGAAGGAAAGAAATCGCCGGTGCCGTGAGCGAGGGTCCCTCTCTGTGAGCAAACAGGGCACTCGAGAGGTTGCTTATGAGAGTTTTTCACTTTTGCTTTCCCTGGCCTGGGCAGAATGCCTGTTTTGAAACTAGAAGGCAGGGGAAAAAAAAAAAAATCTGCCTCCCTCCCTCCCAGATCTATCTATTTCCCTTTGACAAACAGTGATTTCATTTTTCTTCCCGTCCAGGGGTTTTTTTTTTTTTCTCTCTTTTAAACTGAGCCCAAGCCAACGTGGCAAAAGGCTCTTTGCTCATGTCCTTATTTGTCAAACACGCCATCGCCGCACCCTCACCGCCATTCTGGGAACAAGCCCTCGACTTCGCCGGTCGACTTCAGCCGAAGGGGAACTTCCCAACACAACTCACCCCCAGCCCCAACACACTCTTCTTTTTAAATAAACATTTCCTTTTCTTTTTAAAGCATTACAGTTAATAAGAGTTTAAATTTCATTCCCCTTTCTTCCCCAGCCCTGCTGTGAATCCGAACATGACGGATCTAGATGGGAAAACAGAAATTACAAGAAAATGCCAGATCTATTGCAAAGGTATTTCACGACCCAGTCCTCTGATTTCCATCAGGGAAGTCAGATACTAAAGTACCTTTTTGGATCCGATCCTAAGTGGCCAGTTCTACTGTCCAAATAGAGATCCAGAGATAAACAGGCCTATGAAAACTGGGCATTATTATTTTAACTGCTGCTCTTAAGCTACAATTTAAACTGCAATAGTATGTGCAGCTTTCAGCCGTCTGCTAACAGTAACGCACGAAATGATAATAAACTAAGCATATATATTCTGCTGCCCTCATCAACTTAACACCTAGTATAAAAAGCTTTACCTGGAGCCACAGCACACATATTTCATAAGCTGTCATCAGCACTCTGCCATCCAGAGAGAAATTTCTGCTGTAAAGGGGCTGATCTGCTTCAGCAGATAAACTGCAAACTCTGGAGTAAATCTGGAGGTCTTGCACCGGGTCTGCAGGGCCCAAACCACCCCAGGCAGCAGCCTCAGATCTTGAACATGCTCAGGAATGGGGTCATCTCCTCCACCACTTACATTTAGCAACGGGGAAACTGAGGCATGGAAATGAAGTGGCCTGGCATCAGAGAGCAGAATCAGGCTTGGCTTTAGGTTGCTGGAGCCTGATCCAACACATGCGCACGAGATCCCTGCCTTCAGGCAACCATGTCCTGAGGGCTGAGAAAGGATTCACAGCAGAAGGAACACAGCCACCATTTGTTCTGCTCCTTCAGCACGGGAACCCCCATCTGGAGTTGTGAAAATGATTGCTTTTGCTGCTCCTGCAAGATAAGGAGCTGATCTTGCGAGACGAGCCCCCGCCAGCTCCTGACTTAGCCCTGGCTTTTGTCTTCTCCCGATCTCCTTCACAGGATGGAAGGGAAAAGAAGGGAAAAAGGTGACAAGAAGGCACAAATTAAAGGCACAGGCCCGTGTTTGCTGTGCAGAGTACATCTGGGGGTGGTGACAGGCAGGAGTGCGGGGCATGACCAGTAAGCTCGCCTCCCTCCGAGTGGGATGCCACGTGAAGGAATCTCGCTCTAACCAAACTCCTGCCAAAACCCAATGCTGTGAACAAGGCTCCAGCCCCAGCTTCCCAAAGCCAGAGAGAAAGGGTGTGACAAATAGCAGCATCATGAGCTCAGCGGGGAAGAGCCGTCCTGTCGGGTGGTTCTACCAAGGAGCATGTCCCAGTGATGTCCCCAAGAGGCTCCGGCACGTCTTTGGACCCATCACAGGAGGGAGGCACAAGGAGCTGAAGACAGAAGCCCCTTCCAGTAAACACAGCATGGTCCTCTTCTTGGGCGGCCCAGCAAGGGGGCAGCCGGACAACCCCTTCCCTCTGCCCAGGCTCCTGCGCAGGCAGCCATGCAGGCAGCACCCTGTCCTCGCCAGGACCCTGCTGCTTTGCCGCTTCCCAGGGCAGTCTGAAGGCTGCCCTGCTCCCACGGGGTCCACTCGTCTTGGAGAGATAAGAGACAGAACAACACTTGCTGGGGAATTACTTCATTCCCCCAAGGCTGGGAAAAGCCATGCTCCACACTTGGCTAATGTCCGTGACGGCTGCAGCCTTTCCTGGCAAAGGAGAACACAATTCTCATTAACCCCTTCCCTCTCGAAGGCTGCTTATAACGCTGAACCCACTGCAGGAACACACTGAGACGTTGTGATAGCATCTGAACATCTCGTCACAGGCAAGAGATCACAGGAAGCCCACACGGAGGGAGATGTTTTCTTTTTACAGAGGCACAAAGTAGATGAACTGATTGTAGAGTTTGTGGTGGGGTCAGGAACTAAGTCAGGTCTCTTGAATCCTGGTTAATGTCTGCCCACTGGCCTATTCTCAAGTTCAAATCTACCAAGGGACACAACACTGCCACAACCTCCCAGGGTCATCCCCAAGGCTGTGGGTATGTGGTGACACAACTCTCATCAGCCTCAAACCTAGATCACACTGGCTTTGCTCTCACTGCTCCTCCTAAGGAGGCTCTTCCAGACCTTCACAGCCTCAGTGCTTAGAAACGTCTAAAAACCAGCATGAAGGTACTTCTGGCAAGGTCAGCCTCTCCTGTTCCTGCACCAACACTCACCCAGAAACGAAATAGTTCTTCTCTGGTGCTTATTCCCCAAATGTATTTCAAATATATCCCCTCCTCAGCCTTCCTTTTGCTCAGCTAAGAAGCCAAACTCTTCTAGTCTCCACTGGCAAGATCAGCTCCTCAGTCCTTGATCACCTTGACAGCCTGTCCCTACAGTCTGAAAACACCTCTCCTGAATGTGCCTGAGCTAACACAACAGTACCCGGCACTCCAGGCAAGCCGGAGATGTCTGCACAAAGGTGTTCATACCTTTCAAAGGTGTTCAAGGTGTGACCCTATCCACACAGGACATGCCATCATCACCTGATGCATCTTAGAAGTTGCACTTTCATCCAGATGGCAAATCTTGAGCATCCAAGCCAGTAAAAAGGGGGTGAAAAGGGTCTCAGTGACATCACTGGAGCATGGGGCAGGGCTTATTTCCTTCACTTAATTTTAGGCGTCTAAACAAAGCACTTTTAGGATCGGATTACTGCCCTAAAGTCTCTCCACAGTCCATGGAAGGAGATGGCCTTTCCAGAAAACAATTCTTTCTGGGAAGGTTTCATTCCCATCCACCATCACAAGGACATAAGGCAATTAGTCTTCTAATTCAAGCCGGATGGGAAAAATCCTTTAATAGCCCAGCAAATTTTGAATGGAAATATTCCCTACTTGGGAAACACAGCTTGCTAAAGCTGACTTGGTTGTTCCTGACACATGATTTCTAACCACAGCACTTTGCCACCTTATTTTATTACCATCCATTCATTTCCACAATTTTTTGATCAGTTCTGCACAAAAGATAAAATTCTTGTCATCTTACCTGCACATTAAATGTAACGTCATCCAGAGGGGGCGGGGGGGGGAAGGCACCTTGTGATGATGTGATGTTCCCGAGGTCATCCACAGGAGGTGGGGGTGGAGGAAGGAAGTCCCCTAGGAGAGAGAATGGGAGAACTTAAGAGTCACCAGCATTTCCCCACACCATGACACAGATGATCAGGATGAACCCTGCAATACTCGCAGTTTCTGCCATGCGTTTTGTGGCACAGAAAGTAACACATCATTTAACCATTAAATGCTCAGCTGCACCCTCTCACTGCTTCAGGAGATGGCTACGACAGCTCAGTAACGTTGGCAGGTTGCTCAGAGGTGCTCAGACCCTGCAGCAGACGGTGACTTGCCACAAAGCCTGAAGGCATCAACAACCAGCTCCGCAGATCGAAGCTTGCATCTCAAATCTGCCGCAGGCAACTACAAAAGTTGCAGTAGTGAACGCCCTGCGTCCAGCCCTGCCATGGATCCCACCCAATTCAGCCCTCTTGGGTGCTAAATTATGCCAGCTCTTCTTGATTGCTATAAAGACAGTATCTGATGCTGTCTAAAAGCAGGGATTCCCTGCTGCAAAGAACACATGGAGGGCTGGAGCTGGAGCTCAAAATCTAGACCAGCCCATCTCCTGCATCCCTGCTGCTGGCAGGCAGCCATGCTCTTTGCATCTCCCTCTTCCCATAGGGACCTTATAGGTTCATGTAAAGAACTGCTGGGAAGATCTCACGCTCTTCTCAGTGACAATAGCTATGTGATGAGCCAGTTGCAAGCTCAGAAGCATCCACCTCTTAATTCTGAGGAGGTTTTTTAAATGAGGCTGATGTACAAAACATCTACACTTTAATTTGTTCATCTTAAACTTCCAAAAGTGCTGATGTAAAGACAAAACAGCATACTGGCTGTGAAGCCATCCAGCTTAGCGTAGAGATGGGACACCTCTCTTGGAAAACTTCATGGGAGGTGGGAGCACAAATAAGAAAACAAGGACAGAGCTGCACAGGCTGTGGGCAGCAGGACACCAGGCTCTGAAAGCACCTCCTAAAGATGGAAAAAAGGGCGTTTGTCATTAACACTGGATTTGGCTCCTGGGGATGCAGTTGCCTGTAATTTGGACCACTTTGGTGGTCCATTTTTATTTCTTCTCATAAAGCTTGATGCTGCACGTAGAGTTGTTTGCTCTCCTGTGTGCAGCGTCTGGGATGGACGTTCAAGATGAATAAAAGCGTGATATTTCATGTACATAGGAACTGTTGCTTTTGGAGGGTTTTAACCCTTTTGGGAGGAAACATGGGCACCCTAATTGACCCGCCACATCTCCATGCAGTGCCACACCACCTTCCAGCTACAGGGTCTCAGTGCCGTCTCCAAATACCAAGAAGCAGCTTCCAAACCGCTCGGAGAGGAGCTGAGCCAAACCCCAGCGACCCGCAGTCCTCTGGACCACCCTTGCCCAGGCTCAAAGCCCCAGGCGCCAGCTGGGCAGCACCACCAGCACAGCACCTTCGTGCTATTCACCATGGAAAGCAGATGGGTCTGCAGCCCCATAAATCTATTTGATTTCAAATCGCCCTCTGAAAGGCATAAACTCCCCCTAGAACTTTTAGGAATCTTATTTCCCAGGAAAGTAATTTCTTCCCATTCTCCCCAAAGTGAGCATGGCTAAGACTCAAAAAAACCCCTCCGAATCCCTAAGAAAGTATCATCCTAAAAACAGATGCACAAAGATAGTTCAAAAACAACACACTGAAAACTAATTTAAGACAACCATGTTGCTCCAATACATAAAATCCCATGAAACCTACTGGCTCATGATATTATAGAGTTCAAGATCGATTTTTGTAAAAAAATTATGTACAATAACATCTGCAGTATCCTCCTCTTTGCCCTATAATTAATCCAATCTTTTATTTCAAATCATATGAAACACAATACAGAGTAAAAAGAAAGAAGAAATACTTTGAAATTAATATCTTGGCGTTTAGTTCTAAAAAATGCTGGGATGTTTCAGTGCTAAGTAAATTTTTCTCCTTCGCTCTGAGAATGACCCTCCAACCACCGTGATTTCGCAAACAAATTCAACTCCAGCAGATACACACTTCCCAAAGAATACACTTCAGATGATGTTTCTCCAGTTAGTTCTGGCTCCGATGCCAGAGACTCATGTCCCTGCACAGCACATTAGTCAGACACTCTTGCTTTATCACAACCCTTTAAAACACCTAAGCAAACTCTAGGTAGAAAAGGTGTTGAAGGGGATGAGACAGGGAAAGGCACAGGGTTTGTGCATAAACAGAAGGGAAAAATAACAGTTGCTATAACAAAAGGGGAAAAATAATGATTGATAGAACAAACACAAAATAAATATCATTTTGCCCCTTTGGAAGATCTATTCCTCCCGAAAGAAAAAAACATTGGCAAGATTTTTCAGAAAAGGAGCAAAAGACAGAAACAAAGAAGAGCCCTTTTCTAGAGTTTGGAAGAAAACACTTTTCTTTGCAGTATGAGACAGCTGGCTTCAACTGCAACCCAGCCCAGCTCTGCTGACTCTGTCAGATAAGCTGCTGGCTCCACTCTCCCCACAAACGGGAAGGTTTCTAGACTGGGAAGCAGAAAGCAGATGCCTGATGAACTGGGGGGACCTTGCAGATGTTTGGCCTTTTCCTGGTCCTCTGCAAACAGATGGACTTTTCTGCTTCGCAGCTTTAGTTATTTATTCTGCCACTGCACTTTCCTCTTTCCCACACACCGCCATAGGACCCGGTGCTGTTCCCACTGCACTCGCGGGAGAGTGTTCCCTCGGATGCAGGAGGGAAAGCTGTTACTGTATTATTATTATTATTATTGGCATTGCTGGAAGCCTCCCTCCAGCAGAGAGGGAAGCATGCAAAGACCGTGATACCTCTGTCCCGAACAGCGAATGGTTTTAGATGACGTGTGGAAGAAACAGGTCTACACTGGAGGAGTAAAGGAGGAAAAAAGCTGAAGCAAGCTTACATTTCATTTAAGTGGCATCTCCCCACAGACTGCTCCAATGCACCTCAGGGACCTTCCCTCACCTCAGAAGCTTTGCAAGACAGACAGATTTCACTTGCTTAGAGCCGGGGAAGCCAGAGGAGGAGGCAGGAAAGTCCATGTACAGGCAGAGCATATCGCTGCCACCCGCTGCTGACCACCTCCAGCACCAGCCAGCTACATGGGGAGCCGTCTGGGGAAAGGGCCATCCCCTGGTCCACATGGATGTGCCGGCGGCCATAGGGCAATCGAGGTTCTGGAGTTACCAGAATTAACCATGGAGGACGTGTCCCACCCTGAATGCTCACCCTCTCCTGACTGATTTAACCCTGCTGCCCCTCTGTAAATAAGGGATACAATGGGCGACAGGCTTATTACCACTGATTGCTGCTCAGCACTGAGATGGGCGTTATGGTTGACATCCACCTGGCATCAGCCTGAACACTTGGAGGTACTTAAGTTATGAGAGTGACTGCACCGAGCTCCATCAATGAAGACACCAATACACCTCCAGGAAGGAATTTATACTTCAGGGCAGGTGAGATCACCTTCCGACAGCGAGTTCCCCCGTGGAGGCAGCCTGGGGCCTTTGCACCACAGCGCAGCTTGCCTTCAGCTCTCGCAACGGGAAAACTCTACCCATTACCACATGTTTAGAGAAGAAGATAAACACTCCTCGTCATGCCAGCTACTTGTTTCTTCTTACAGCTGTGAAGACCGCGAGTCAACCTACGAAGGGGCTGCACGGTGCAACACATGCACCAGCTCGGTTATTTCAAATACGATGGCTCAGCGTGCCGTGAAACCGCAGCTCTGAGCTCTTCACCCACGCCTGCTCCTGCACCGGAGCATCACCCAGCACAACCACAAGAGAAGACACTGTCAGCCCCAGTAATGCTCTTCTCCATGTTTTACAATCAAGTAATTAGACAGAAATTAAGTCTGTCCATCATGGCTATCTTGGGAAACTATAGCAGAACCATAAACACAAGCGATGCCTCCCAAGCCCCAGCCCGGCTTCTGGCTCCAATCACATCTGTGCCATGGAGATGCATTTGCAAGGTCTTACCCCTTCCTCCCCAAAATCTCCCCTCTTACGCTTTCCAAGGAGATTCAGACATTTCATTACTACGCTTTTCAAATGTACAAATAAAAAAAATTGTTCAAAGCCTTAACAGATGTCCACATCAGCACGAGCCTGTCAGGCCGAACAGAAACTCAACGTTTTTGCCATTGGCTGCCTGATGCCTTCTGGGTACAAGTACAAGCTGAGAAAAACATCCTGTCTCATGCACCAAGCACCTTTCTCACTTACAGTCTAACCTTTAAATTTTTAAGTGCACTTCATTTTTTTGCAGGATCAGGCTCGTATGTCTCAAGTCTTTGTTTTCAGGGAGAATATATCTGCCAGTCGACAAATGAGTTGCAGCACAGTAATTGCCTCCCCCCTTGACTGACACAGTTGTTTAGACATGAAGATTTGCAGCTTTGAAACTTCTAGACACGAAGATCTCACATGTTCAGTAAGAAGAGACTGTTTGGGGGAAAAACCCTCGGAAACACAAAAAAGCAAAACATCATATTTTTTCCCTGAAACAATAACTTAATGAAATCTATCAACCAACAAAACAGGGTTCACACTGGTCTTCCCAGATCTCTGGCTGACATCTGAAGACTACATGCCCAGATGTTTTTCATTTTTCCCCTTCCAAACAAAAATAACCCTTTCTCATTGTCATCTTGATAATTTCTGACTCTGAAGCTGGTACAGAATCGGTTTGAATCACCTGAAAAACACAGCTCTCCCCTGATTCAAAGACCAGAATAAGGACAACAGAGCAAACCCCCACTGATGTGTTTCCATTCTGATGCAGACAGAGTCCATTTGGGAAAGTACTGGGCAGATACAGGCATTTCCCACTGCCCTGTCAAGTATTTAACTTCTACTGCAGAAAGCCAAAGCTTGCAATTTGAGGGTGATCTACATTGAAACAATTAAGATTTACATTTAAAGTCTAATTCGTTTAGCACTGAGCTAAAACCCTTTTGACTGAGGCTACCATGGACCTGTATTCCACAATAACCACTGCAAAAACCTGCAGAATATCGCAGCATTACTATGTGGTCTGGGAAACTTTATACTGAAGTGATGCCGCAGGATTTTTATAGAAAGCTTCAGCTAGATATGACCTGGTGACTCTTAGGTGTGAACACGCATCTTACTATGTATCCCAAAACGAACATTTTCCTGTAACATCTGCATTTAACACATGTCACTGTACAAGGAAAGCACACAATTAAAATCATGTTTTGTGTTGGCGCATCCTTGGTCAAAACCATGTCAGGAGGGGTCATCGACACCACGTCAGTGCACAGAAAACTGTCTCATGATTACACACCAGCTCCACGATCTACCTAAATATTCCACATTGACCTGTGATTCCTAAAATAAAGCAGCTCCACCAACCCAAAGCGCTGTTTAAATTACCACTCTCTTACCAATCCCTAATCCTACCATTTGAACTACTTTTGCTAATCAGCTACTGTATTAATAAGCAAGAGGGAGAGAAAAAAACCAAAAAAAACACACGGGCTAATTTCATCCTCAGTATTTAAAAAAGGAATACTGAGTCTGTCAGGTAGTTGCACTGAAAATTTACTTCACCACCTGCTAGCTGAAATATTGCTTTTATGGATTTATATTGTATTAAAAGGTCACTGGCTGTTTAAGTCTTAAACAGTTTTAATCATTCTAAAAGTCTCTTAACAGTAAGAAAAGGAAGCTCAGAACAAACAGCAGCAGGGATTCTAATTAAAAGGGCCAATTCCTCTAATTTTATTTGGGGTTAATTATTCAGGATTCACTCTCTGATGTGTAAGGAATAACAATTAGTAATTTTAGTGATTTGAGGAACATTGGAGGTGTAATCAGTTAAAATGAGTGAGTGTTTACAACACAAGATGTTGAATTAGTTTCTCCCAGCTGGAGAACAGGAACATTAGTCCCCTACAGTTCAGGGCTATGAATCGCAGTCCTGCTTAAAATATGCTCTTCAAAGGAAAAAAAACCAAACAAAAACCCAAAACTCACATGCCAACGACCATCTGGTAATTTTGTTTACTACATGGAAAGTCAATAGGCAACACGTGCCATGGCAGCTTACACATCCTTACCTCCACCTTCATCCCCTTGTCCAACTACCCAAACCCCTGGGATTCACTAGAACCAATTCCCAGTATTTTTCCTACCTGCACAACTTCAGCTGGACTACCACTCTACTGCCGCGGCCACCTTTTACCACAGCTAGCTGGCATAATGAAAGCAGCCGCCTGTGGAACTTTCAAATGTTCATTAACTTCGGTGGTTAAATACACAAAGGAAAAGTGACCGTGCGATTAACTTAAAACCTCTAGGTACAATTCCTCCTGCAAACACAAATCCAAAATAGCTCTGTTGGAATCGCTCTGGATTTCTTCCAGCGTTACTAGAGCCAGAAGAAGTTACTGAAGCTTTCAGGAGCAGCAGATGAGACACTGATGGGGACAGAGGAGCTGCATGGGAGAGCGCTAACAGGGAGATCCAACACTGGCTGCTCTGACATTTGGGTCTGAGCTGAGACAGCAGTTTTTTCCACTGCTCAAGAGGTAACTGCGTTTTACCACCATTTAGGCATCACCAGGTACTTTGGTGGGCTGGAGCTGGACCTCTTGCACTGCCTACAAGTCTGTGACTGCTAAAAGGAGCGGCATTGGCACACCATGCCAGGCTCACTTCAGATGATACAGCTTTCAGCAACTTGATTTAGCACGAACAGATGCTATCTTTAGTGTCCTGTACAAAGATCTTTCACTCCAGCTCTGGTCACCAGCGGGGAAAATCCCACCCACCCTTGGTTCACATCAGAACTCACTGACCTCCCTCTCAAAACAGCCCAAAGGCAGTAATTAGCACAAGGGTAGAAGACAAGGGCTCAGTTCCCCAAATTATGCAAAATCTCAGCCGCTTTGCCACAGTGGATGCCCCTCATTGTGAAAACAACGCTTTTTTTTTTTTTATGAGACTGCGTTTTTATTCAGCTTATGTCTGTCGATACCTAGCCATGCCATCCTTCTCAGCAAAACGCAACCGATGCTCCTGCAGCCCCAACGGTCGCAGGGTATGTGGAGGCAGGTATAACCACGTGCTGGGTTGTTTTCCCCCATGCACATCAGCCGAACATCCTACACACCGTACGCTTACGATATACTCCACTAAGTACTAACGCATCGATACAAGGCTGCATTTTGATTCTTCAACTTACTCTTCCACATAACCGTGGGACAAAGCATTCCAGCTAATATCCCACGCCAACCTCTCTGCAATAGAGATGACTTATTTTGCTCACCTGTTTTGTAAACACAATGCAAACGAGCCAGTTCTGCTCCTGCTCCGATCACGTTACTCCTAACAGTTACCTCATAACGTTGATATCTGCTTAGAGGAGAGGTCTGCTAGTATCAGACCTCAGCTCAACAGAAAATACATCAGTCCTTTACTAAAGCTTAGTGAAGGACTAAAGCTGAGTCAATGCAAGAAACAGCCCACGGCACTCTAAAACTTTAATTAAAATCTGTGCTAAAATAGAAGGAGGACAAAGAGCCATAAGATTAATAGAAAAACTCTAAGCACCGTTCTTTGTCATAGACTTCTTTTAGGACTTTGGGGATGTCACCTAGTCCCACTCCACCTCGGTCCACAGGCATGCAAAGCCTTCCTTTGCCTTCCCTCTGGTGTGTATTTGTAGACGTAAGGATGGAGTCCATCTTCCTTGGTCTGTGCAGCAATTAGTACGATGAGATCCTGCTTTCAGTTGCAGCTGCTCAGGCCCAATAACAGGGACAAAAGTAGGTCTGAATAACTTAAAAAAATAAAAATACAGAAAACAACCTGCTGAGATGGAAAGATTTCAACACAAACAACTGGAAATAGGCTGGAAATCAGGGCATCTAAGTCAGAAGCACAGACCCTATCTTTGGAGGGGAAACACGGGCTGCATTCCCACATACCATCCCTCCCCTGTGCAGAGTGAAAGGTCCATGAAACAACTCAACAAGGGAAACGCTGCCTCACTCAGAACAAAACCAAAACGGGTTATCTATTTGTTTATTAGATTATGGTATTCAACTCATTTGTTCATTGCTAAGAGCTCCTGACAAGAGTTGACATATGCATTAGTTTACTAAAGAGGGCTGTTGTGAAGGAGTTGAAAAAAAATGAGCTACGCCACTGGATTAAGACCTCGTTCTCGCTGGCTGCTGTTGCATGGCACAGTCAAGACAAATCTGGTTTTTCGGTCAGCTTTCTCCCCTTCCCCAAGGAAGATGGGGACCATGTCCTTTGGATACATCCTTTCTTATCACCAACCAAACCCCCTCTGTGTCCAGTGATGAAATACAAAACACTGCGCAGATCACAAAAAACATCTCCCAGAGCTCTTTACTGCCAAGGGACTTTCTCAAGTTTGCAGCCAAGTTTTTAAGCAATCTCAGGCTTATCTTTGCCTATAATTGTTATTATGTTGTTTTCACACTTTGGGGGTGAATTGCAATCTGAGCGGTCAGAGGAAATTCAATGTGCTACAGCCTTGGCTTCAGCCTTGGAGCCAGCAGTGGCCCATGCTGCAAAACATCTGGAAGAGCTGGATCCATTCTTCTTGCCCAGCACGCGAACGAGAGGAACAACAAACAACACTGCTGTAACTAGACCATTTCCCTGGGTGATGGCATCAACCTTCCTGCAAGACATCCTCCTCACGAAGTTTTTTGCTGCTGGCTTGAGAGGCTGGAGCAAAACATCAAGAGGGAAACACATGTATGCTCTCACAGAAGAGCTGATCAAAAATGCTCCCATAAACTGATTTTCAAACCGGCTCATTCAGTTCATCCTATCCCCTTCCCCACGCCTCCCTATGTAACTCTTATAAACATCCAAACTTGGAAAGATTAAAGCACATGTGTCTTTATCAGATGTGTCTTAGTTCACTGTTTTCACCTTTCTTCTTTCTATTGCAATTAGTCAGTGCTACTGGGGAGCAGAAAAAGTAGTTAGGTCTTCTTAATGCCACAAAATTAATTGCTTGCTTATCCACCAGTGTTAACAGTTGAATAATAAATTACATCCTTAATCCCTGAAGATAATTTAAGATAAAATCAAATGTTGGATAAACAGAATTCACCTTTATTTTCTTCTTTCAAAGTAAAAAACTAATTTTCCATATCTCCATATATAAATTTATATAAATATATATTTATACTGAGTGGTGGTCATTTTTGTGGAGGGAGTTTGGTTCCTTTTGTTAGTACCTACTAGAAATGTCCCACACGATCTTGCTAGACTATGGAAGAGGAATGGGATTATAATCAAAAGAAAAAAAAAACGGGGGGGAAGTATCTTTCCCTGTGTAGATTCCACCTGGAGGTGCTCTACATCCTCTCTACTATACTTTTCAGTAACAGGGAAGGCAGAGGAGAAAAAAAGTGATGCAGGGTTTCTTCTCCTTGAGAAGAATTTTACCCTAAACCACTGATATACAAGCTTTCTTTACCAAGGATCACTGCTCAACACCCCAAAGTTACTATACACACTTACATGTGCAGTTATCACCATATTTTAAGCAGAAATGCTTTAAAATTTACACTTTTCCATAATTCAACACAGTAACTGGTTAGGAAACATTACGTGCTAAACTGACTTTTTAGATAAGTAACTACATTTATGTTTTCCGTATTCCACAAAATCCCCTACCAAGAACTGCCCCCCTCATCCTTCTCCTTGCTGGTCAGAGCCCAGAGCACTGCGGTGGGGAAAACATGAGGAAGGAGAGCACTTCCCATCAGGAAGATCCTAAAGTGGGAGAGGAAGAGGTTAATGAGAGACACAAAAAGGACTTCCCAAGGATGAGAATAATATCCCCATTCATGACACTCTTTACAATAAAATTAACTCCTTAAAGTGACCCAAGCAGACCATCTATTCTCAGAATAGAAGTAGGGATAAGTGGTGGCACCACAGTACCTGTGCTGCTTTGGGAGGACATGTGGCTCTCGTCTTGTGTTCCTAACAGGAATGACCATGGTATTGTTGTTATCCAAGCACACATTTCAAGCTTCTGACCGTTCTGTGAAAGCAGTCAACCAAACCAGCAGTTTTGATGTAACTCTGCTCAGGATACGGTGCCTCCTTCCCAGAGAAAAAGTATTAGGGTCTGGCACCAGCCGAGGGTTACTGAGAGGGTGCCCTTGCAGTAAAACATACCACAGTAAAAGCTGGGTCAATTATTTGGTGTAGAGAAACATGGGTGAGATAGTTTTCACAGAATCACAGAATCATTAAGGTTGGAAAAGACCTTTAAGATCATCAAGTCCAGCCATCAACCCAACACCACCATGCCCACTAAACCATGTCCTGAAGTGCCACATCCACATGTTTTTTTTTTTAATACTTCCAGTGACGGTGACTCTACCACCTCCCTGGGCAGCCTCTTCCAGTGCTTGACCACTCTCTCCGTAAAGAAATTTTTCCTAATATCCAATCTAAACCTCCCCTGGCGCAACTTGAGGCCATTTTCTCTTGTCCTATCACTAGTTACTTGGGAGAAGAGACCAACACCCATTTCGCCACAATCCCCTTTCAGGTAGTTGTAGAGAGCGATAAGGTCTCCCCTCAGCCTCCTCTTCTCCAGACTGAACAACCCCAGTTCCCTCAGCCACTCGTCATAAGACTTGTGCTCCAGACCCCTCACCAGCTTCGTTGCCCTTCTCTGGACACGCTCCAGCACCTCAGCATCCTTCTTGTAGTGAGGGGCCCAACACTGAACACAGGATTCAAGGTGCGGCCTCACCAGTGCCGAGTACCGGGGCACGATCACTTCCCTGCTCCTGCTGGCCACACTATTTCTGATACAGGCCAGGACGCTGTTGGCCTTCTTGGCCACCTGGGCACACTGCCGGCTCATATTCAGCCGGCTGTCAACCAGCACCCCCAGGTCCCTTTCCGCCGGGCAGCTCTCCAGCCACTCCTCCCCAAGCCTGCAGCGTTGCATGGGGTTGTTGTGGCTGAAGTGCAGGACCCAGCACTTGGCCTTATTAAACCTCATACAGTTGATCCCAGCCCATCGATCCAGCCTGTCCAGATCCCTCTGCAGAGCCCTCCTACCCTGCAGCAGATCAACACTCCCACCCAACTTGGTGTCATCTGCAAACTTACTGAGGGAGCACTCGATCCCCTCATCCAGATCATCAACAAAGATATTGAACAAGACCGGTCCTAAGACTGAGCCCTGGGGAATACCACTTGTGACAATTAATTCGGATTGAATTAAAATTTTTCCATTTAACCAACAGAAAATGAATTACTGGAATATTTGTGGATATTTTCAGATTCCAGTTAAAAGAAAAAATGCGGAAGAAAATTAAAATCTTCTGCAAAGATTGTGGTTTTGTTTAAAAAGCCAGAGATTTTATTCTTGAAATAAAATATTGTGGAAAAAAAATGATAACAAATTGTAGTAACACATTGCTACAGCTTTTAGACTGGACTTCTGAAACCTTCACTCTGAGGTTCAGTTTTCCCTCAGAGCTGTTACTTGCACAATTTTAGGCCAAAATAATTACAGTCAGTTAGGTCGGGAATCTCTCTTGATTTTCTTTTATCCTAACTTCTTTTCCAGCCTTGCTGCAGGAAAATACAAATCCATTCTTTTCAGATTAATGATTGATCTTCATTCTAAATCCTCACTCCAATATTACTAACCTCTCAGAAAACAATTAAAATGGATATATTGTTTGAGTGTGTGCTCAGGGAGCAAGAGAAGAGGATAAATCTTCTATAAGCACAAAAAACTCTATCATACTTTGAGACTTGCTGATGCCTGCAGTGACACACAAAGGTTATTCGCTGTGACATATTCATCTCCCCATACTACCAGAAGCACATTCCTGGAGCAGTGAATGGAAAGGAGAGAGTGCTTAGCAGCACAGGGGAAGAGTGGATGGCCCATCTCATCTTCTAACAAAAAACCCTCCATCAGTTAGACTGGAAGAATAGACCTTTTTCTCCATCAGGCAAAAGATGTTGTGGGAAGGAGAATAACTTCCAATTCAACGTTACTAGCAAGCTGAAAGAGCCAGAGAGCGCCCAAGCTGGCAGTCTGGCTTGGAAATTATTTTAATGCACAGAGATGCCTGATGTGCTGAGGCTGTATGATGAATCATGAAGCGTAGGTTATTTGGAGTTGTTTATTAGCCCAGTTTCCCTGAGCTCTGAGAATTTTGGATCCAATGTCTCTACTTTCTTCATGAATCAAAACACGGAGAGAAGCATCTTCTGGGCCAAGTGCTCTGGACTGGCTTGTCTCCACGCTGCTCAAGTTTAGTGCTCTTTGTAGCAGACTGGTTGCATCAACACTATCCATCCCCTGGTCTAAATTTTTCCCATGACCAAAGTGGTGCCCTGGAGCTGAGAACTACTCTCTTGCCTTTTTCCAATCCCAAGTGAAATAATGGGAAGGTCGTGTTGCTGCTTACCACTGTGGTGTTTTGATAGCATAACGATGAGAAAGCATACTGTGTGTCCTGGTAAAAGTGCACATGGAAATATTTAAGGATGAAGAGTTTTCTTAGAGGATCATCATTGGCAGAGGAAGACAAACTTGAGAGTCACGGCCCTAGTGTCTGCCTAGAGAAGAAGAGAACCATCCTCCTTTGGAGAGCACTAACCAGCTTTGCTAAACAAACCCAAACAACGGCAGGTTTTGAAAACCCACACTGCAATTTTGCAATGCATGACTTGCTGCATGCAGTCATCCAAGGTGACTGCTTTATGCAAAAGCAAAGCTAATTCCTAGAAGATTTAAACAATCACAGTCAGATTTCCTTGATGAAAGACACCCAAGTGAATAACAACCTTATTTAAAAAGAAAACATGGCATGTTTGGGTACTTGGGCTGTCAAGAAAACAAGAAGTAATCAAGAACACACCTGAGAATGATCTGAAATTAGCCAATCTTTCTACATAAAGGAAGAATTTTAAATTTAAAAATACAGGCACAACCTAGCTTTAAAATCCAGTACCACATCTAGACAAAACCTAGATGTGGATGTTGAAGATCATTTAAGGAACGGGATTCTGTGCTTTCAAGAGACTGAGAGATTTACTCTATATCCTTATCAGGCCATACATATCACATCATGTCATGCTGATTAGCATCATGCCTGATTAAAATCTTTAATTCCACTGGATTTAAAAGGCTAATTTGAGAGCCACTCAAACAAGAGCCCAAGGCTGAAGCTGATCACAAGCACAGAAGGCACACTGAGACTGACACACTGATATCTGCTCCTCTCATTCTTCAAAATGTTGCAGCTAAAATCATCTAACCAAGATGGGTAAACAAAGACGTGTGTCAGGTCAGACAGCAAAACCTTTCAAGGCAATGGCTCCACACTCATCATGAGAAAGGAGATAAAATCTACTTTGGCTCCCCTTTACTATATGGTTAACATTTGCAAGAGAAAAATCAGATGACTGCTTAAAGCTTGGGATGATGCACGCCATCTTCAAGCTATTCTTAAGCAAAATGTTTAATGTTTCATGTGGTTTGGAAATGGCTTAAATTCCCTGCTGAATTTTTCATGCCCGTACACAATTTAGCCTTTATCAAAAAAATCACCTTCAATTATGTACTCTGCAGAAAATGCAGAAATTCTTCAGAAGGATTCTATCCCCTTCCTCCCCTTTTGTTTGTTGTTTTTTGGCTTGCTAGGGTCTGCATAAAATAGCCTTACTTGGATATGCCCACTGAAATGGGACTTCACTTCTGCTGCTCATAGAAAATCAACTCCCCTTTCTTTCCCACTCTCCCCCCATGCCTTTATTTTAATTGAGGGGAATGGCAAGAGAGAAGAGCACTGGGGAGGGGATAAAAGCTTGCTAACTTTTGGACAGACACGGCTTTTTACCCTGATACACAATAGGGAGTTGTAAATCTGCAGCAGCGGGGCCGCCGTGGAGCGAACTCGGCAGGCGGGCAGCCTTCGGGCAATAAAGCCTGCAGAAGGCACGCCGCTCGCAGTGCAAGAGATGCGGCAGGAAAATGGGCGTAATTAGAGCACTGCAATGTGTCAGCTATTCTTGGAGGCAGAACAGCCCCTCAGGAGCTATTGCAGGAGAGCAAAGCGAGGACAGCCCTCGGACCACTCTAACCCACGTCACAGGCATCCCCAGGAACATGAAGCCATCCTCCCATGTTCTGTCCTGCCGAGCAGCTCAGGTTAAAGATACCGCCTCCCTCTTGCTTTTGTTCTCTGAACACCTTCATTTTGCTGAGTATACATCCCCTAAGGTTCCAGGAATATTAACATAAGTCACACACAAATATTATTTTAAAGAAGTGATTCCCATAGTTCTCCTGGTTTTGGAGATGCATCTTAAAAAAGCTCTCCTAATATACTGGAACAGAACCCGTATTACCTCTTCGTAAAAGAAATCCAACTTCTAGGCTTCTAAATTCATTGGTAAGCAGTTCAGACTTCCTTTTATACTGTAAGATTTCCTTCCCATAAGACACAATATATATTGCCTCAAGGGAAAAGCAGCTTTATGAAGAGGAAGCTACATGTGCCAGAATTGTTCTCTTTCATTATTTGCAACATCCTTTCTCCCTCCAATTGTTTTAATAGAGTTGGTCACCAGAAGAACCTGCAGCAAAAACACCGATACCCTCAGCAGAGCATCTACCTGCCAAGAGCCCCAAACAACATCTGCTCTCCTGCAGAGCCTTCTCAATTTCCAGAAAACACACTTTTTCTGTGCGTGCCCCATATGCAGTTCTGATAGAAAGATGACTCTGCTAATAGACTTACTTTCTGCTGTTCCTACCAGAACAACGTTTAAGGAATGGATAACTCGCCATTAACCTCCCACCTACATACATTTTTGTAGAACTTCATTGAATAGAGAATGAAGAAGGAAAAAAGAAAGAGAGAAAACATTCAGTAGTGACCAGTGTTACAGGGAGGAAAAAAAAAATAAAATCTGGTGTCTGATGGTCCTACACGTGATCCAAAGTAACGTCCTCCGCATGCATGCACGTGCTTGCATGTAGCATGGACTCAGTTACACGCTTAAGTTCAAGTGCATGCTTAAAATTTACGTCCCACAGGCCTTTGCAAAGCATGTATCAAATTAGGCATTTGTGGAAATGCTTTGCTAAGCAAAAGGATCAGTTTACGTACTTTCCCCAAAGATTCTGCTGAAATGAGGCTGAATGGTTGCAGTGGTACCTCTCAGGAGATCCCCAATTCTTCCCCGAAGCATTCATTTGCTGGGATTTCACTCTGGCGCATTCAGCTCTGGGAAATCAGTTTGGGAAACTGGGACCATGGAATTTGCAGCATTAGAAACGACAGTATTGCCAGGGGTAGCTAATGTAACCATACACCCCCCCACTGATCCAGATCACACACCCCACCAGGGCCACTGACATCTCTTCAATTTCTTTTAAAATCTCCTCTAAGGGGTATAATCTCCCCAAATCCAAGCAGAGGGAAATCCAGGGTTCCCCCAAATCAGAAACTACTTGATTTGGGACAGAAGGAACCTGCTGCCAGAAGGACTGAATGGAGTTGCTAAAAATAAGCAAATATTCCCAGTGTTTCTGCACTCCTCTCCCTGAAGTGAAATGATCAAGAGGATTAATTTTAGAGTATGCACAGTTTTAATGTGAAAAAACCCAAGTTGCATCTTAGCTTTTAAGCAAAGACCAGATGGAAAGTCTATCATTAGAAATGCCAAAGGGAGAATACACTCAAAGTTCGCTCCAGGATGGAAAGGTCATTTCTAGTCATCCTTGTTTTAAATGTTCTCAGAAGCACTCAAGCTTTCTGTAATAAGATGGTTTTCTTTCAGTTTATCAACTTGATTTCCTCTAAAATAAAATAAAAAACCCTCCAAAACAAAACAAAAATCACCAAACAATGCAAGACAGAAACTTTAAAGGCAGACGCCAGCTCTCTTTTCTTCTCTCCAGAGCAAAAGAGTCATTAAATTTTTAATGAATTATTGTTTAGATGACAAGAAATGCCACAAAAATGATCTGCTGATTCCACCCAGGGGTGTTTACTTAGAGCTTCACGGGGAAATTTATGAGACAACAGGCAACAGACAACATGTCAATGAAGTCTAAGAAGCAACGCTTTGCTTATCAGGTACTGCTGTTGATGAAGAACATGTCAAGCTGATGAGAAATGAGTCAGGTTTCACCACAATGTTCAAAGTAATGTCCCAAATCCCCAGCATAGATCATATGCCAACTGGCCGATACAAATCCACCAGCCCATTTGCATCATAACTACCATGCTGCTGGTCATAGTATCTGAGAAGCTCATTAAGGACCTCCTTAGTGCTAAAGATGCCTTCTTAACTCTAGTAGCTCACATATGATGAATGGAGATGGCAAAACTGTGATCAGTGATTTTCACTGGAGTTATTAGGGTGACCTGAAGATAACGCAGTACTTACAGCTTTACTCCACTTGCTAACTCACACAAGAGTTACAAACACTCAGCTTCAACTAAGATTTCACCAGTTCCTAGTCCCCACGGGCCAGCTAACTGCGAAACAAACTCCCTCCCCATTAAGATAAGTCCACAGCTGAAGTACAGTATGTGAATAAGCCTGCTGGGACACAGCTTCCAAACCCTAACGGGAAAATATTTAATCAAAGACAGAAAACTCCACTTTCTTATTTTCCAGCAAATATAAAAAAAGCACATAGATATGATGATATAAAATTGGTATTTTCACAGTAAACACATCTGTGTCCCAGTGCAGATTATTCCCAATAAGAACTGGAGCTACTGGCTAAAGCTGAAAGTGTTTTTTTCCTTGCAGGCAGTGCCTTTTCTCAGCTCTACTGGGCCAGCCCTGACAAAAAGGATCTGGCTTCAGGTCCTCCTTATGCATAAATAACAAACTTATTTGCATGGTCCAGACAGCTGCATTTATGTAAATCCATTCAGAGGAGCCACTGCTGACCTAGCTTAGTGGCAACTGGGCTGTGCAAGCGGATGGAAACGTGACCTGTGGTACCGCTGAATGAGGGACAACCAGACAAAACCAAGTTTTCATTCTCAAATGCCATGCTAAAACATTGGGATCAGCAAACAAATGCTTTGTTGTTTCTTGGCCACTTGCAAATGGTGATTATTCCGTATGAAATAATTAACAAACAAGCACAGACTCCTCCAAGCTCTCTTTAGAAATCTTCTTTTCAAAACACACCCTCATTTTAATCATTTACCGTTTGCAATAGAGAAGAAGGAAAAACAAGAAGGTAAGAAATCTGAGACTACCAAACCTTCCCTAGTCCCCACAAATAGACATTTGTTGCCTTCCAATAGACTTGACTAATCATTTTCCTAAGTAGCCAAAAGATTTCGCAATTAAATGCTTGTAGAAATAAGATGCATCTTCCTGCTTCTTCTGATGCCTCATGAGTTTTCCAGCTCCTTTTATAAAGAGCTTTCATTATTCTGGGCATGAGAGAGCCAGAACTGCTACAAGAGAAAGCTCCGATTTCAGCTCCATCCCAGTCACCAGATGAATGCCCAGAACCTTCATCACTGCTCTCAGATCACAGGGAACAAAAATAAACAAGAAAAGGGGAGTTTGAGTCCCAGGATAAGAACTGCATTTGCTGGACAGGTTTGTTAGAAAAAACAACCTCTGGACTTGATGTAAAATAAGCATATTTGGTTAGGTACTAGGAGATCAAATAGATAGGAAGCCTCACAATTCCCTTCCTGCAGCCTCACGTTTGTGGTGACAACTGCACTTTCCACCAATGAAATGTGACCTTTAGGCCCTGACATTTAGGCCCAGATTTTCCAACTTGTGGTACCTCCGCCTCCAGTTTCACAGGAGGTGGAGGTGGAATTCATAGCACTTTAACGTTTAAATAGTTGGCAGTGTCCATCAAACATGAGCCCATGTCTTACCCAACAGATTCTTAAAATGGAATATTCCCGCTCCGGAGACCCATGCCATGCTGGATGGTCACCTTACAGGAGGTATTGGACGTACTGTATCTCTTAAGAAAACCAACATGCCAAGCGAAAGCTCATCTCTCAAAATAGTTACCCTACTACCTTATTTCTCTTATTTGTTTCCCTACCACAGTTACACAACACATTCTCGCTGGGGCAAAAAGGATCATTGGTAAGAGCACTTTTGGACACATACAAACGGGCAGCACTAAATGTGCACCAGAAACAGGAAGATTAATAGTCTTCTCACATGAGAAGGCATAACAAAGCAAATGGATCCTCCGTTAGCTTGTCTCAGAAATATCACAGAATCATAGAATGATTTTGCTTGGAAGGGACCTTAAAGATCATGTAGTTCAAACACTCCTGCCATGGGCAGGGACACCTTCTGCTAGACCAGGTTGCTCAAAGCCCCATCCAACATGGACCTGAACACTTCCAGGGATGCAGCATCCACAACTTCTCTGTGCAACCTGTTCCTGTGCCTCACCACCCTCATAGTGAAGAATTTCTTCCTTATATCTAATCTAAATTTACCCTCTTTCAGTTTAAAGCCATTATCCCTTGTCCTATCACTACATGCCCTTGTAAAAAGTCCCTCTCCAGTTTTCTTGTAGGCCCCCTTGAGGCACTGAAAGGCTGCTATAAGGTCTGCCCAGAGCTTTCTTCTCCAGGCTGAACAACCCCAACTCTCTCAGCCTGTCTTCATAGGAGAGGTGCTCCAGCCCTCTGATCATCTTCATGGCCCTCCTCTGGAATCACTCCATCAGGTCCGTGTCCTTCTTATGCTGGGGACTGCAGAGTTGAATGCAGTACTCCAGATGGGGTCTCACGAGAGCGGAGTAGAGGGGGAAAATCACCTCCCTCGACCTACTCATCACACTTCTTTTTATGCAGCACAGAATACGGTTGGCTTTCTGGACTGTGAGCACACAACTCCGGGTCATGTCGAGCTTCTTCTCCAGTCCTCCTCCTCAGGGCTGCTCTCAATCCATTCTCCACCTAGCCTGTATTTGTGCTTGGGATTGCCCCGACCCATGTGAAGGACCTTGCACTTGGCCTTGTTGAACTTCGTGAGGTTTCTACAGGCGCATCTCTCAAGCCTGTCAAGGTCCCTCTGGATGGCATCCCTTCCCTCTAGCATGTCAACCACATGACACAGCTTGGTGCTGCCAGCAAACTTGCTGAGAGTGCAGTGAATTCCACTGTTCATGTCGCTGACAAAGATGTTAAACGGCACCAGTCTCAATGTTGACGCCTGAGGAACACCACTGGTCTCCACTTGGACATTGAGCCATTGACCACAACTCTTCAAGTGCGACCATCCAGCCAATTCCTTATCCACTGAGTGGTCCATCCATCAAATCCATGTCTCTCCAATTTAGAGAGACAGGGGGGCTGGACTAGATGACCTTTAAAGGTCCCTTCCAACCCAAAGATTCTATGATTCCAAGTCATGCGGAACAGTGTCAAATGCTTTGCACAAGTCTCAGGAAAGCACCATATACTCAGAGTGGGAACATGGTGGTTCAGCAATTATTCGTTTAAAAAGTCTAAATGTGATTGTAGGGAAAGAGCTCAGCTGTGATCACGCATCACATCTCTTGTCTTGGATTAGCTTGCTAGTTTAAAGTATTTTCTGTCTGGCCAACAAAAGCTATTTACTGGCATGGAGAAATGTTTTAAATATTAAGAGTTTTCAGGCTCAGCCAAACCAATCGCTCCTTCAGCTCTCTAAAAGACTCTTGCCCCTAATGAGGGAAGTGAACAACTGAACGAAACCTAGAGATATGGCAGCTGGAGATCCACCAGCCCAACCCCCTCCTGCTGCTGCAAGGTCACTTCTCCCTCTTGAGAGCATATGTCCCGTTTTTACACACACAGGCTGAGAGCCTGATGCGCCAAGAGAAGTCGGTCAAGTATTCTCATGTTACAAACCCAACTGCTTTTTCTGCTGTAGAGAAGGATTACAGGCTCAAACTCTGCAGGACCACTGTTGGCAGGGATGGCTTAACAAGGAAAAACGGAATTAGGCATTTAATCCAAATCTAAGGCACTGAATGGACTAAGCAGAAGATGAGGAATATGCTGCAACACTTCATACATTACCCACAGACATGTGTGGCCTCATGTCCATGCAGATACGGAGGAGATGCAGGCCAGCTGTGATTTTACCCAGCTCACACTTCTTTCACATGTTGCCTCTTGTCTTTATAAATTCATTTTTATGTAAGACAGCTGTGTCAAACTTGAGCTCCCATTGCAATTTTCCTTCTATACTTGCAAAATTGAATTCAGTCAGACAGGTCCTATTTCTCCTTGGGCACCACACAAAAAATTTCAAATGGCTCTATAGTCAGTACAAAAAGTGATGTCAAAAGCGTAATCAGAAGGAGGAAAGGACCCAATTACAAAAGCAAAATCTGTGAGATAATCTTGGTCCCAGGACAGTGACGGGTGGCAATTGGGAACACCTCATCTATCTGTCAGCGGGGGTCATTCGATGAGCATGTCACCAAGAGGAAAAGTGGCACGTCAAAATGCCGATTACAACTTTCCAGACCCAAACTGTGCTTCAGCCTCCTCTGCCCCTTGTGCCTTCATCTCTAACATGACAGGAAGGTAACCTTGAGCAACAGGAATTCATTTTTCAAGAAGGAGCCTAACTGTTAAACTGCAGTTTAACAACCGAGTACTGGTTTTGCAGAAGTTGCGCACTCCGGCCGGGGAGCTGCCTGACTGTCTTGAGGAAGTGCATGGTGTTAACTTCCCAAACTGAGTCACCGTTGTAAGCCCTGGGGTGGTATTTATAGAGTTGGGGGAAAATTTCCAGGAAACATCACTTACTGGCACTCACAAAAATAGCAAGGAAACTCTTCAATTACTGAATTTTTAAGGAAGAAAGTCTTTCTTTATGACAAGACAGCAAAAGCAGCAGCCTCTATGATTTGCTTGGAAGCAGTTACAATTAATATTGTTCCTTATCTCACTTTTCTCTGACAGTAGTAGATGCTGCTAAGCTATTAATTCTGTACAGCTGCAAGGTTGTCTTTTTTCTCCTCTCCATTCTACCGATAATTTCCAGGCTAAGATGTTGAAGGCAGCCTTGTCTCTGAAAACTTTAGTAATTGCCTCCTGGAACATGTCTGCAATACCATCCATAGGTTGAACCTGAGCAAATGCACACAGAGACTTGAGCAAACTCAGGTACCAACAACAGCTCAACCACAGTAGCCCAGAGGTCAGCCCGAACCCTCTACCCAACTATCCAGGATCCCGATTTGGGGGAATGGTTACAGCCTTCATTAAACCACATGAATCTACAGGTAAACTTGTTACTGGAAGTCAAGCTATCCCATGCAGAGGTGAGCTGATCCCTCTGCACAACCTAGACATGACCTGGGATCACAGAGCAGACAAAAGCAGAGGAAGGGCACAGATTAGTAGCTGGATTAGTCACCTGAAAGTGTCTGTTCCTCTCCACACATGCAACAGTTTCCTTATGCCTCCTGAGCCAGGGACTAAGCCAGGTTTTCAGAAACGTTTTGTCCCTGCAATAGTTTTAAGGATGCAACCTCAAATGTGGGGGAGGCTCAACCATCTTAGAGCATGCGCCTTTCCATTAAACACACATGGATTTCTGCTCTTGCTTAGTGAGGGTGGGCAGACTACCCCAGACATGGTCCCCATCTCCTATGCACCCAGCATACCCCATTGGGAAGGTTGTAGACCAGCTGACCACAGAAGTGCAACTTTCTGGAATAAAAAAAAATCTTCTAAAGTCACATGATATGAGCACATGAGCTTGCCCCCATCCCGCACACAAAATGCAAGTGCCTAATTTTATTACTGTGACTTCCAGACTGTACCCACCACAGGTCCAGCTCTCTACCAAGCTGTCAATCAGCACAGCACACAGTCCATGACACTCATGGGACGTGACACCCCATGCAATGCAATGGAGACCAAACAAGTTTGTTTTGTACATGCCACTGCGGTGTCGGCAGACACAGCAACGTGCTTTGGCTAGTACTGACATGGGAAGTATTCAAAGCACTCAGGCAGAGATAAGAGGCTCCCCTCATCTCCTGCCTGAGACACACTGACCTCCCCTCCCTCCCTTCTCCCTGGCATTGCTAAAGATAATACAAAAATCTGCCACTTATTTTTTAAAATGTCTCTGTTTCAGAGGTTATTTTTCCCCCGTTTTTTCTGAGGCCAATCGAAAATAAAAGTTTACCAGGAAGACGACAAGCAAAAAAAAAAGTGTCTGATATCACTGGATCCACCCTATAAGGATCTCACACATAAAAGAATTATGTCCCTGAGCACTTTCCAAGAGACTTTCAGAAAATTTCATCTTTCTACTTCCCTGGCTGGATAGTCTGTTTGAGTAATTTTCTCTTTCTCCTGGGGCTGGTTGCTAAGAGACGCGCTATTACTTCTCCCTCTCTTATGACCCGATTACTGTGATCAGCAAAGACAGCGTGCAGACAACAGCCTGACACGGCTCATACAAGAACATCGGGCTTGTTACAAAATGATGGACTGTATTAACACTCCGCAACCCCTTCGCTCGCCGTGGCCTTTGCAGTCTCCTGGCACAACTGGGGGCTTTTACTTCCCCGGCTTCTGAAGTGTGCGTTCAAACATTTTAAATCACAGGACTGGGAAGGGAGAAGAATGGACTTTTACCTCCTGTGTTTCGCGGCCTGCTAGCCAGGGCAGTGCTAATGGATCCTCATTCAGAAACCCTCCTTTCCTTATCCCTCCTGAGAAGTGGCCCAGGAGCTATGACTATCCCTTTTCGCTCTCCTGCAAAAAACTTTGCAAACACACATCAGGTTAGCACGTTCCCTTGAAGGCTTCAATGGCACATTGTAAAGCTGCTCTTGACACTTCAGGGGCCAAGAGATGGCCTGGTCCAAAAAGCTTAGGAAAGTTGCTTTTGTTGATGTCGTTACCAAAGAACAGGTCTGCTGACAGCTGGTATGGCTCAGGAGGGGGTCACCAACCTCAGACCATCAGTCTCCACTCAGTAAGAACTCAACCCTCATCACATTCACTTTTTATAACATAAATTTCCAACTTCTATAATTTCTTCTTTTAAGCCTACTTTTGAAAGATTGTGTTTAGTACTACTGTTTTAGTACCGCTTTCCTGCTCCGGAGGGCCCCCACTCCTCCCACCAGCTTGCTCGTGGGCAGCTCCCGCAGCAGGACCCCTGGGCAGACCCTCACAGCACAGGTGCCCGGACTGTACGAAGCCTGATGCCTTTGCAGAATATCTAGAAAAGCCAGGTGCTAAATCTTTCCAAACGGATCTAGTAACAGAGATAGCCCTGATGTGCAGGTCCCTCCTCTTATCATTATTCCTCACCTCCATGGCATTTCCCATAAACTCAGTGCTTGGCAAAACAAATGCCAGTTCTCATGTCGGTGTGATTTCTACCAACCAGCCCTGCGTACCAGGCTTTGCCTTATGGTTTGGTCATGTCTAGACTAAACCAAAACCTTTCCTTAGTCATTGTCATCACAGGAATTAAGAGTTGGAAAAGACCTGTGAGTCTTTTGCACATCACAGCTCCTCAAATAGTTTGAGTAAATCCCCAATCGAGCTCCTAGAGCATGCTGGCACATTCTTCCATGGCTACGACTTTCCAGCGTGCACGCTAGTTAAAGAAGGCGGCAGAAGGGGAAATTTTAGATAGTGATGTCTGCTTATCACCTTCTGCATAACCACCCTCTCTGGGGCAGCCAGAGCCGTGGGTCTCTAAGTCCTACTCGGAAGCCCTCAGCTCTTGTGCCCAGTCCATCTCAACATGCTTCGCTTAGCAACAAGCATTTTGGCCCTCATATGTTTAGTCAAAATTGTAATCGTGTAGTGTCCACTGCCAGAAATGCCTGCTCTTTGGCCACAAGTACAGTTTTTGTGGCTTCAAGAGTTGCTCATTCATTCTTCTAACCTTTTATTAGACCAACCTGTAATATAATACAATAGACATTTATTGGTTGCTCTGACTTCTCAGTACTCCGTCTGCCAGACTAAAAAAGCTTTAGGCAGAGAAAAGGAAAAATATATGTATAATCCTTTATTATAACAGTTTTCAGGGAAGATAGGAGAGCTGCATTGTGTGAACAAGGGCAAAAAAATAAAAAAATATTACTCGATTGTTAACTGTCATATAACAATTGTTATTATTTAACAGACTAGCATCTGGAGGATGTTAAAATTTCAGATTAAAATAAAAGGGACAAGTGCTGCTTGCTTGCATTCAAGTTATTTCTGCATTAACATTGCTTTCGCTTTGATTGGGCACCACAGCCCTTTAAAAACTATACAGAGGACAATCATTATCTTTTTAAAAGTAGGTTTGATATAGTAAATGACAGATGTTTGCAATTCAATTTATGAAAAGATGGCTTCTTTCCATTCCAGTGTATGTCAGAACCGTCTTTTTTTCTCTTTTTCCCTTCCCTTTTTTGCCCTTTTTCTTTATTCTACCCAAACTATTGTGGTTCGCAGAACAGGCCACTGCGAAGATGAATCACTATTCAGTGTTTGAAATAATGAAGTGGAAAAATTAAATATAGTATCTTGGAAGAACAGACAGACAGGAGGAAAAGAAAATGAGAAAAAAAAATAGGCACGGCAGAAAAAATTAAAAATCTACCTGCTGAGGAGTGTAATGTTTGCTTTATGATACCAAATAACAGAGAAAATATGAGCTCACTCACCAGAATTAAAAACAAGGCTAGGCACTACTTCAAGTAGTTCCCAAATAAGAGGCAATGTGTTCCAGAGCCTGTGAAAGTTTAATATTTGTAATTCTAACAAAACACAGTCAGAATTGTTAATAAAACCTGGTGGCTTGACTTGACATTTTGTGAACTACGGGTAAGTATACTGGTTCAATAATAGTTTTTATGCACCTATTTTATGTTGCATTTTTTCCCCGGTGCCATTATCTGAGGTGGTATTTCAAGAAAGAAAATGTTCATGCTGAGAGCAAAGCCAAGAGCAGAGACCTACATATTTGTCTCTAACCAAAAAAGCAGATGCAGACACTATTAACCAGCCCAAGCAGTCACAGCTTCTGGGATGACTGCAATCAGAACAGTAGGACCCACCCCGAGCCAGTTAATTTACACCGGTGAGAATCACAAGTCCTGATCCCGGTTCACCGTGCTGTGGACAACTGGGCAAAACTCCCCGTCTCCGTAACGCATAAGCTATCGAGTGGAGAGATGCTGCCCGGGCATAACGGCACCAGCTCGCTCTCACGCCTCTTCAACCCAGCTCAGCTTGCTTGGAGCAATTCAAATCCGCTATTACACAAATGAGAACCACCACTCACATCCAACTGGTTTCACTTGGTTCTTAACCAACGGGGAAGAGGATGTCATTAGAGAGAAATCAATGGAGACTTCCGAAAGGCTGCTCCGAACTGGTTCGCTGCTACCCCTTAATGAGGGACCCCCGCCTTCCCGGTTGTTCTGTGGGGTTCAGGGGCTTTGTCTGTGCTTTAAATGCTCTTGCGTAGAAGGTAGCAAAGCCACCACAGAGAGGCCTGGAGCTTCAAGTTCATTTTCACAGGCTGCATTTTGTAAGACCCTGCGGATGATGCAGTCCTGACACTAATGAATAAAGTATTGTTTCATCTGCTTCAGCACAAGACACACTTGGAAGAACGAAAGCAAGGATTAAGGGCTTTAAAAGTTTAGAATACTCAATTTAAAAAAGCTTTCTCAAAAAAAAAAGGAAAAAAAGCACCAGTGTGGGGGCTGTGCTCAAGCACAGTCAGGATGATTTGCAACGGTGAAGTTACCTCTTTATTTCCACAACATTTTTCATCTCCACGAGCTCAATCCTGAGAGGGATGGAACTACAGCATCCGTTGCAATGATGGGACCAGAAAAGGGTTAGTGCACTTCTCAGCCTATTTTTTTGTCCCATCACTGAGACGCTGCCTTTCCCCTGAAGCATCAATGACTTTTTCAGCCGGTGGCAGAGCTGAGGAGCGAGGCAGGACGCAGAGACCGGCAAGTCTCGCTGGAAAAAACTTTGGCACTCGCAGGACTCGATCCAACATCAAAACGACCGAGTAACGACGCATTCTCGTGCCTCACCTGGGCTGCAGCAACCGTCAGCGTGCGTAACCCATGACGCAGGCAAGACAGCGAGCCTCCGCTTCCGCCGCGGTGAAAGACTAACTGGCGTTATCGCGTGTTAGCGTTGGGCCAGGCGCACACGAACCACCACCGCAGCGCGGCCGAGGCCCAGCTCGCTCCGCGCCCCGGCCTCCTTCCCGCGGCGGGCGCAGCACCGCAGGAGAAGCACCGAGGAGCCTGTGTGCCGCCGCTGCCAACACAGCCCTCCCGCTAGCGAGGGCTCCTCTTGCTGTGGTGCAGACCCAGCACAGACAACCAGAAAAAAAAAAACACAACACAAAACCCACAGAATCTCCCAAGTCAGCCTGAATTTATTCTTTCAGGCTCTCATCCAAGCAATGAATAGACTCTGGACCCGCTTAGCTTCTATGAACTGTCAAAGATTGCAGAGCAGGGAACAGCACAGCTAAAACACAGAGTGTCTAGTCCAATAAATCCATACCCAAGCTTCAAAAATTAGACAGAGCTACTGATAGCAGCTGCTGTCAACAGAACGCACTAGGTCCATCTACCTATTAAAAACCTGCCCCAACAAACAGCCTAACAGTTCATGCTCCCAGTCCCCTACAGACACAGCAGAATGTAATCTGCCAGTGCTCAAGAGCCTCCACATGCATGAGGAGGAGGAGGGCAGAGAGGGCCGAACCCCGGGAAACCTGGCTCAGCCGAGTTTAGGCGCACACATTGCTGTCAGCCACGTAACGTCGCCCTGGAGCTGGGGTTGCTGTTGTGCCCTGTCTCCTGAGTTGCTGCCCTGTCCTCCAACCAAGGTAAATGGAAGGATATAGTCAAAAAAAAAAAAAAAAAAGGTAATGAAAACCTCAAAGACCTTCACATGAGTCTTGTTGTTCACCATATCTTAAAGTTGCCCGAGGAAAGGAAGGAGAACGGAAGAGCTTGCTTTGATTCTCATCCCTTCGTTTAGTTTCCATTAAGTCCATATTAACTGTTTCTGCAGGTATTACATTCACCACGGGTAGCAATTACAAGGAAAAGACATCAGCTCTAATAAATACTGAATTTAGAAGGACCCAGTAGCGTAAACTAAAGCAGCTAATTTTGCAAAGCATGTCCTCAGAGCCTCAGAAGGTGTCAGAAAAGCACGTCCAAGCGCTGTGCAGCCCTGTAAACCAAGCGACTGCCCTGGACAGTCTGTCCTGCTGTCTGCACATCCCTTTCTGGCCAGGGATGGCACTGTGGTCTCTCATGCTGTCTCAGGCAGCTTGAGAAACACACACAGTCAGATTAGTATGAATGAAAGACATTGCCAGTATATGAGGAACTTGGTTTCTTGGGAGTGAAGACGGTCATCTCCACAGGAGCAGGAGATCTCCTGGGTGCCAAGCAATGATCTGGCACTTCCCAGTAGGTGAGGATGGACTCTTTCCCAGCCACCATCCAGTCACCCTTCAAGTGACCGTGCTTGACGGCAGAGGAGGTGTATTCGACCTGCAGGAGCTCTGGCAGTGCTCGTCAATGCTGGACTGGGAAGCCCAACCCTGCAACTTGGCCAGGCTTCATCAGCAGTGTTGTTTCTCCTGGACTTGCACTGCTCATGTCTGTGAGGTTTGATTTGGAGGGGAGGGGGGAAGGCAAGGGGAAAAGAGCTTTTGCAGTTATGAAAACAAGCTTGAAACCAAAAGGATCCAAAGAGAAAGGCAAACCACGCTGCAAAGCCTGCCACTCACTGTACTCGAGCCTCCCAATGGTCCGAAGAGCCCCGACTCAGGCTTTTCCAAGCGCCTCAACCTGACAACAGGTTTCTACATGTTTTTGAAGCCCCTGACTTTGGCCTCACAACCCCTGGTGCCATCCCAGTGCACCCTGACCATCCCACCAGAGCAGCACTCATTTGGGTGCAGCTACCAGCTCTCCTCCCCGTGACAACAGAACGTGCGAGCTCACACTCGTGCCGCCGTCACCAGGCCCACGGCGGCGTGCACAAAGCCAGTGGATCAAGCACCACCAACCTCACTCTGCATCAGATGCCTCCTTCGTCTGCCCTGGAGGGTGAGGCCCCATTTCCTGGGACTAGTGAAAGGAGGAGAAAAGGGAATTTGCTTCATCTGCAAGCTATAAATCCTCCCCATCTTCCTAAGCCCAGCCTAGATGGCAGCAGCTGCATGGCAGGGTTTCCCCAAGGCCCTAGCTTTGTTGATGGTGCTTAAATACCAATTTAAGTGTAAAAGCTGGAAAGCAGGAGAGAAATAAGCAGCAGGGAAAGGAGGGAGGGCAACCGTAGAATCACAGAATGGTTTGGGTTGGAGGGGACCTTCAAAGTTCATCTAGTCCATGGGCAGGGACATCTTTCACTAGAACAGGATGCTCAAAGCTTCATCCAACCTGACAGTGAACACTTCCAATGAAGGGGCATCCAATGCTTTTAAAGGAAACAAAATTAATACTGTTTCCTTGGAAGGAGGCATTATTTTGCTTAAGAGATTTTTTTGCTCAGGGAGTGCAGAGGATGAGACCTTCTATACATGCTGTTGGATGGGGTCTGCTGAGGAACAGACGGAAGAAGCAGGTAGCACCAAACGTGTGAGCACAGAGAAAGGAGCCAAATACAAGAGGCAGACTGTCAGCACCCATGGCTGGATGATGTCTCATCCACCTTGGGACCCATCTTCTCCCAACATGCAGAAGATGCTTTCCAACTGCAAACACAGCCAGCTTCATCTATAGACCACCACCCTTGGCCCCGGTGCCATTCTTTTAGAGCCACTGCTCAAATGTCTTGACACCTAATTTTGATTTCCAGCCTAACTCATTAGCAGCTATGCTTCCTCCCCATGCACACTTACTTATCTTGTAGAACATCACCTTCCCCAAGTTCAGACAGCTCTCCTCCCTCTGCGGGGTAAATACAGAGCTGTGTAAAACATCGGACACCTGTACGTCCCAGGGACCACGGTGCTCACTCCTCCCAGGATCAGGCAAGGTTAATCCCTCGTCAGCTGTTGCAGTGAGGAACACTAGCACTAAATCCTCCAGAAACCCAGCCCAGACCACAGCACGTGGAAGTCTGGTCTGGTGTTTGTAGGACCTATAAAAACACAGCTGTGCTTGCCTCTCCAGCCAGCTGCACAGCAGAGAGCCGTGCAGGACATTAAATCAGAAGTGCAGTCTTATTGATTATTATTACCACTACAATCATACCCGGGGGCCCCCAAACAGATCCCTGCGACAAGAAGACACAGTCTCTGCTTTGATGAGTCGACAAATCTAGTTTGAAACAAGTTGCAGCGAGTCAGTGTGGCACACAGCGAGGGGGAGAGCTGGCAGCACTGGGAAAATTGCTCACTTAGCTGGTCTAAACCACACACGCCTTGAGTGCTTCCAGTCACATTAAAATGCTGCCGGTTTATAAACCGCTGGCTGTTGCGATTTCACTTTTTTCCAGTCATTTAACCATTTCTTACTTGTTTTAAATTTGCATTGAGTAGGTTTTGATCTGGCTGATTTTTGTGCGGGTGTCGGGGAAGAAAAAATAAAATCAAAAGGTGAGACCAAGGAAATGCCTTGGTGGGAGGAAGAGGGGGGTGCAGCCATTCCCACACTGTGCACACAGCGCCTGCTCCACAGCCTGTCACTCTACTGTCTTTCCCCTGCGCTTTCAACACGTTCAAAAAATAAAACTGCAAGTGCTACGAGCCAGGCAGACCCGCTACATGCACGCAACATATCTACAAAGTAATAATAAATAAGCACGAGGCCAGAGAATGCATCTTCCTGAACGTTAAAAGCAAGAAGCTGAAGAAATTACCAGGAACAGAATTCGCTGGTCTCCCAGAGAGACTCCCAATACCACCCCTGCAGCCTCTGGAAGCAGGGAGCCGACGCCAGCGACGCGGCTGGGGCAGGCGAGGCCGTGCCAGGCTGCGACGTGCACAGCCGCCTTCTGCCCCGCGGCAGCCCTGGGACAGCCCTTCCCTGGAGCCGCACCGCTGCTCGCGCCCATCTCCGGCAGCAGGATGCTGCGCTGCGTGCTGCCCGTGCGCTGGGCGGAAAGCCCACGGGGCTCTGGCGAAGCACCTCCGGAGGGATGAAACCACGCTGGGTACCAGGGGATGCTGCAGCTCCTCCAGCTACAGACTCACAGCTAACCAGAAAGACCTGTGACTGGTGGAGGACAAATTTAGGCAAAACAACTCGCGGTGCTCCTTTACACAGGGAACCAGTGGGGCGTGGAGCCGTCTCCCAGGCTGAATTATTGCTGCAAAAACAACAGAGGTCATTGAAGAATCAATTAGGGAGCCTGGAGGAGAGAAGGGAGCCACAGAAAGTGAATGAAGCATGTTGGGCTAAATATTTTCTCGCTGTCCCCCCTCGCCTGCCAGATCCCAGAAGTCTCGTGCTCTCAGGGTTACATACGGCTGGGCTAATGGCTTTGCACTGGCTGCTGACACCGACCAGCAGCATGTCACCTTCTGAAACTGGATTATCTTAAGCTGCAGACACACTGTCACATCACTAAGCCAGTCCCTGACCAGGCCTTAGCCAACCCTTAGCTCTTCCAGGACTGTCAGATGACAACGGGATCTCCAAAAGCATCAGACAAGACAAGGGACCGGCACTACAAAAAGCCTCCTGTGAGCTCCCAGTGTCTCCTGGTTCCTAACAGACCTGGCAATGCTCCTGGGTAAATCAGTGTCGCACAAGAAATGTTTGCGTGCCTCATCTCCTCTCCTCGACCTGCAGCATCTGCTCTGCTCTCAGGGAAAGCCTCCTTCCCCACATGCCAAGAAACAAAGAATTTTTTAGATGGCATACTGACATTTTTCACCAAAAAAAAAAAAAATAGCAGCTAATCAACAACAGTTTTCCTAGAAAAAGTGTCATTTTCCATCATTATTTTAAATTTTAAGATAATTAGAAAAATAAGCATTTCCATTTGACTTGAAGGTGACATTTTCATTGCACTTCAGAAGTTGATTATTTTTTACTTTTTTAATTCCAAATGTCTTTCTCTTCCTTGTACTCGCTAACGTTTTGTTACTGAAGGCAACAGAGCAGATGCGTATGACTTCGCTTTTCCCCTCCAACATATTTTCTTTTTTCATTCTGAATTCTCTGAAGTTAGAGCATTAGAGGGGAAAATAAAAAATGAAACATTCATCAGACTTTTCCAACTTTCCTACAAAATGTCCTTAACTCTAGAACATCGCTCCAGTGCGAGATTTAATATGCTGCTTTGTTTTTCTTTCTACTTTCCATTATTCTGTAGCCTACCTGAAAATGCATACGCTTTCAAAGGATAGAGTAGAAAAAGGAAAAAAAGATACAGATGACATTTATCTTACTGCACTCAACACAAAAGAGGGAAAAGTGGTGATGGAACAAAGTAGAGCATCCAAAACCAAAAACCAAAAGCTGGTATGGCAATTTTCTTGAATACAGATGAGTTGGTTTGGGGGTGGGTTTTTTTGGGGGGGGTTGGGGGGGAGTGGAGGATGGAGAGGAGGAGGGTGAAGAGCTTTCCACCCATTTCTAACCATAGTAAATGACTGGGAATAGAAAAGTCACTACTCTGCCAGGACAACTACCACTCTGTCCTAAAATCCTTGGCTTCCACCTTGTTTCTGCTGCAGTAAGGTTCCATCACACACTCTCCCCTGTCAGCTAAGGGCATCCCGCGTGCTCCAACTGGCAGGTTTCCAGTGGCCAACCCCAGAGGTGCTCCCAGTGCTGGGAACTCCCTCCCTCCATCTGTCCACAAGCCAGGAACCCAACTCCCACACTCGTAGCTTGACTACATGATGACAGGAGGACTTTCAGAGCAGGAGGTAGAGGAAGGCCGACACACAGTGATTGACACGTGTTTGTTTTACTGACATAACAGCTCCAGAGGCTATTGCAATGGTCATGTAAATACCCTCAGGATTATATCATGAAATTATTTCATATTCAAGAGTGTTCCATAGTAGAGGGAAAAAAATAAAAGTAAAATTGAATCAAACCAGCGGGCTGGAGAGGAAGCACTCCTAGACCCATTCTGCCAAAATTACGCCCTACCACCCCAATTATACCCATATCCCCACAGCTCAGTTCTGTATTTGTAAAGGATTTCCATTGTGCTGGGATGAAAGAACCAATACTGAAAAGGGTTGCTCAAGCCCCAGCTCCTTGGATCAACACATACCAGCAGAGACCAAACAAGCAAAACCCCTTGAAAAGTATCAGTCGTGGACATAGGACATCTGCTTCCAATTAAAAACAAGAAAGATCTGTCCCCGCATCCTCTGCAAGGCCCACACCTCTCAGGAGGGTAGCTAGCCAGAGCAAGGGTAAGAGATACCTTCACATTCTTCTTGATTTGAATGATCTGAAACATTCAGACATTCAAACAAACAGTTTGCTCCCACAAACTCATCAACAAAGAGCAAGTCAAGAACAGCCTGTGTTAGCAGTCAGTTCCTCTGAATTAGACAGTTGTGGTTCCTTCCTAAAAAAAAAAAATTACATGCTTACCATCACCTCCTGGTTGCTTGTATGGGTTGTACTTTGGCTTGGGGGCAACAACAGGCGCAAACTTCTTTGGTGTCTGCTGGGTGGACACAGAGATGCTGGGGGTCCCAAAAGTGTGTGTGGTCTCCATCCTTGCAGTAACGTGACCAACAGGCTCGTTGGTACTCTTGGGTGGCAGCCAGGACGGGTGGGACATGGTTCAGATCTGAGAGGAGAGGCAAAGAGAATCAAACGTGTCAGGAATTTAGGCTGGGGAAATAACAGTTGCAAACCTACTGCTTTGCTGGTTTATCAAATCAAACCCAGAAAACCCTTTAAGCGTGGACAAGTTAAACACGTTATCTTTAAACATATTGGTCCTGATGCATAGGACTTAGGACACAAACTTGTCTTTCTTTTCCCAGTAGGTCAGAATTACTGATCAGCTCATTGGTGCTGCCTGCAAAAAGTGTTGCTGTTTTCCTCTTCAAACCAAAGCAGAGGCAGGCTGATACCCCAGAGAAGCCCATCAATCCCACCATCCATTCAGCATAGCAGTGATATATTTGCCTTTCCCTGCTGGGCTTTTGTGAGTACATTAACGTACAACAGCACAGGTGCTCTGGGGACAAGTGTAGTCACAGATAGGAAGACACATTTCCAAAATACACCTTTAGCACTTTTTCACATGTCATTTAGGACCCCGCGTTCCAGTGAATTTCATTCAAACTTTTAAGAAAAAGGATTTCAAAAGCCCCTAGCCATTTCTGATGCCTCCATTTCTGAATGCCCAGCTTAATATATTTTAAAAGCATGCCAATTTTGAAAAAATGCCAGAATCCCACAACCGCTGACAACCAGGCTCCTTTTAGACATCTCAACTTGTGTAACAGAAAACAGAGGAAGCCCAAATCATTACTTATTTATGAAAATCTTGGCTTTGGCCTCTTAAAAGCCTACATCACTTTTGAGAACTGGACTCAGACACTGCTGAAAATGTTGCCCATAAAAAACCTGTTCATTGCAATGAACAAGTGCTTTTCACCACACACAAACCACACTCGCTGGGTAGCAGCGAGGGTCCTACTGTACCATAAGATGGTCTTACAGAGATGGATTTGAGATGTGATGAGGAAATGAAGACCCCCCAGAGACAAGCACCAATGCTAGTTTTGGAGCTCTTGAGCACCCTGCCACTTCTGTCCACACTGTGCTTTGGTGCCAGGACTCCTGGCCACCAAAACCAGCAGGCAGCCGCAACCCAATCAGGAAAAATTTGTTTTGATCATAGAAAAGGATCAATGCAAGATATAAAACCAGGCCACGGAAGACATTAACAGATTGCCATTGCAGAAAAGCACTTCCATCTGGGAACAACAGGACAAAGCGGAGGCACTGGGACTGCTGGATTTGCAAAGAGGTGATCTCTAACTGCAGCAGCGAGTTCAATCTGCAGGGGCTGAGATGCAAGAGAGAGTTGTAGCTCTGCTGAGCATGGCAGCAAAGGGCTGCATTAGCTGGTGTGAACAGTCTTCTGAGCTCAGGGTGGAAAGAGGAAAGGGGATGGACAAGAGGTGGCCTCTGGCAGGTGTAGACCCTCTTGGAGTGAAATCATTACCGTAGCCCACAGTGTTCCAGCTCTCTTAACTGTTCTGACACAGCTCTGTGGTCATGCATGCAGACGTCTATTTGAACAGCTCACGAGGAGGTCCTTCCAAGGCTGAGAAGCGCAGCCACATACAGCTCATTGACACCGTGCAGGAACGCAGCCACGGGTCCACTCCTCGCCTGCCTAGGCATACTCTTGGTGCCTCACAGCTAAGAATTCCGTGCACACATGCTTCTCAGAGAAACAAACAACACCGAGCTCTTCGACCAGCCCCCAGGATTATATGGAACATCTAAGCAGGAAGAAGGCATATCTGATAGCATACCTAAGTCAACCTAGAGAAAACAAAGCAGAAAACACTCCATTTCCCCTTTCTCCTAATTTGGGCTCACACGTCACTAGAAACATGAAGACTAAGCTGTTGGAACTTAGGAACAGAGCTTTTTTGCCAACTCATCCTGGCTGGCAAAGCATCTGCATCCTACAAGCTTCATGGCAGAGCAAATCAGTTGAGGTCTTTATCAAAGAAACAAATGAAGACTCTTAGGTATAAACTAGAAAAAGTAGTCCTGTGGGTTCCTGCATGGATAACCTTGTCCTAGTAATTTGCTGCTAGCAATACTGAGTCAGTCTGGGGGAAAGGAGCAGGGTCTCCACATGGTAGTGTGGGAACAGTACTTCCAGCTAACAGCAATGACTGTTAAAACTGATGTATATGTATGTGTGCTTATTCCAGCCCAGTAAGTTTACTCCAGGTGACAGGTTTCCTACTTTGAGGAGTCATTTCTACTTAAAATCCTAGTGTCTGACCCAACACTAGGAGACAGACAATTTGTGGTCACCTTCCACCTCCATCGCTCCTTCTGTGGGAGCGGAACTGGCAAGTGCCAAACATCAGCCCCAACACTTGTGGCTCTTCCTCACCGTGCAGTCTCAGCGTGCAGAGAGTGGTTTCACAATCCCTACCACTGGAGGACGAGCGTGTTGTGCTAGACATCCAATACCAGTGAAAGCAAGCCACTGGAGCCAACATGGAGGGACTGGCTATAAGTGAGGCAGACAGGAGGGTGGCAGGAGCACCCTGGAGATGGACACGCATCCAAGGCTGAGCTGCAAGGACATGACTTTCCATCCCACACATGCCTGCCTTCCAACCTTACATTAACAGTGCGGAGCATCATTCTGAAAGCAAGAAGTGAAAGGCAGGTCCTCCCCACAGGGCCAGAGAGGAAACCAGCCACGACTGGTGGGGGCGCAGGGCACACGAACCACGCTCCCACCGCCTGGTACTTCCCATTATCAACACCAGCCCTGACGGACCTAGAAAATGACTGCCACTCGAGCAGCAAGATTCACCTACACTTCTGCCTCCTCCTCCCACGTCCTTCAAAAAATGTAAAACGCAGCAATAAAATTCAGGCAACTATCTAGGTTTTTAAGAGCAGAAAGCAAGGAGGGCACTCAGCCTTAAGAGCTAAACAGGACAACTCTACAGAGTTATTACATCCAAAGATGACTATACCTTACCCATTGCTAAAAGCATCCTGGAGTGTTATTCTGACAGCTTTTTAGCCCCTAGCCTGACATCTCATATGAAAGAGCACCCCGCTGCGTGAAGCACCCTCAGACCCTGGACATTACCTCCATACTGATTCAAAGCAAATAAAAATCCCAGCACTGACTAGATAATCGTCATTCCTGTTCTGGCAGTTCCCTAGTTGTTCCTTAACCACCTCCCAGGCAACACGCCTTGCTCCCACTGAGCTCTCATGGTCTGCCAGGTTGATGGCAGGGATGGGTTGAGTGATGCTGAAACCAAGAATATCTGCTTCAGTAGCCAGGTTGCACAGTGCTCGGAATGGCTGAAGACAGTGTGAATCTCAATGAATGAGCTTAAAAAGCAGACTGCTTTTGCGGACAATTTGGGAACGTGAAGACCACACTGCTGTAACTCAATTGCTGACTGTAAGCTGGCACACAGCTCCCTCTCAGCTACCCTCTAACAGATTTGTTTTGGTAGTGGTGGTATTTTCTAATTGTTTCCCCATTAGCCTTTTCTCTTCCTCTTTCTCCCCCTCTCATTTTCTGTTATGCATTTGCTGCCACTCATTTTTGCTATCTGTGCCTTGACAACGTTTTCAGCAAGTTCCTTTTTCCTCATCTGTTCCATCCCCAGCTCCCTAGCCTCAATTAAATTTAGCCTAACTACTTTGTAAGATCATAAAAAAAAGAAAATGAATGAATCTCTATAATAGCTGAAGCTAAACCTCTGGGTTTGCTGTTATTTTCCCCCCATTTTTTCATCTAATAAAAGGCCAAGAGCAAGGCAAAAATATAAGGGACAGTGGCTTGCAGGTGGGCACTGCCCCTCACCTCTCTCTGCAGACTTCTCCATGGTGGAGCACCCTGGCTCATTCAGACAAAGCCATCAGTGCTCCCTCACCTGAGTGCTTTTCCATCAGAAGCTTCTTTGGAGCAAAACAGATGAACATTTTGTGATGTGGACAAGTAATCAAAACAGCACAGGGAAACTTGGGTTTATAGCCAATCCTCTTACTCTAAACTTACTCTTACATACACCACCACCTCTGCGTCACTGTGGTTCCTGCACTGGGACAGGAACCTCCAATAGGTAAAGGCAGTGCTTTTCTGGTTAGCCAGCAAACACGACCAAGCAAACACACTTTTCACTTTAGTCTTTGAGATGTTTGTTTCCAAAAAAAGTTATTTCTGTCAGTTCTACAGTAAGCAGTATTGTTTTCAAAAGTTTCTAACTAGATGTGGGATGTAGGGGATTGCAGAAGTCAGGGGTTGCAAGAAGGCTAAAGTCACTGAGAAACTCAGAGAATAAAAAGAACAAACTCTGTTGGATATTGCAGTCTTGAGAGAACCGAGGAACAGGTAAAACACAATGAAAGGAGCATCAAGATGGATGAGATGGGGCAACCCAAGAAGCAAGACCAGAAAAAACATCCTGGGAGCATGCACATTGGCAGGGGATAATGTGGTGAAGTGCATCCGCTTACCTTCGCTGTCAGGGATGGAGCCGTTAAAATAACTGCATTACCCATTTCTAAGGGTGAATTACAGCAAGCTCCTCCTTCCAGGGTAATAGCTGATGGAGTGAAAAAACATCAAACCCAATCTCATCACTTTGTATCTTTAAAAACAATCCCCCCATTGGAGAATAATAAGTCTCACCAGCCTTTTGCTGGACAAACCACCAATTGATGCTCCTTGGATGCCAAATGCAAGGGCCTGCTGTTCCTCTGCTGCTCAAGTCAATGGCTGGACCACAGAGCTATCCCTGAACAGTTAAACTGCAGGTTAAATCTACAGTTGCCTCCACACCTCTGCTCCAGGCAAATCATTCATCAGGCACAGTTTTGCATTCGACGAGTGCCTTCCTAGCAAACCTGAATAAAACTATCCACCCAACATTTAACACAGCCAGGCTGGAACAACCTTTGTCATCAGAGCACGTGTCCCTGGGAACCTTCCCAGAGCGACAGCAACCTCTTGCTTCCCCAGCAGTGCCACATGTCCCTCTGTGTTGGCTGAAGCCTTCTGTATTTCTGCTTGCCACTCACAGAGCCATCCTCCTTGGTTAGCAGTAATGCAACAGCTCTGTTCCTGATCTAGCTGCTGCAAGCTTTTCCTGTGACTCCTTCCTCACTGACCAGGCTGGCAATACCCCTTTCCCAAATTCACTGCCCCACCCCAGACAAAAACCTCCTAAATCTTCTTTATGCCACTGCTTTGAAAGCCCTTCTTGTTGACCATCTTGTCTAGCCATTCTGCACTGTGTAGGGCACTGAACGCTACCCAACTATTACTCCACAAAGCTTTGGTTGAGCTAAAGAATATTTGTTATAAAGTAGATGTAGCCTCGACTGAAAGAATGCAAGTATCGGAGAATCCACCACAGCATTAGGTAAATTGTTTGGGCAAGCAATTAAACACCATAATTACAGCTTCTCCTTTATGTCTGGCTTTAAATTTATCTAGCTCCACTTCCAACTATTGGATTTTGTCACGCTGTCATTTGCATTACAGACCTTCCCCTCTTCCTTACGCAGATCCTTTCAGAACACAGCCAGGTCATTGGTGAAATCAAATCAAAACATTTAAATTATCAGTTAAACTCACTGCAAAGAGCAGACTTCTCTTGATTCATTCATGTATATTTACTCTGAACTCCCTTCAATTTTTCAGTTACCTTTTATGAAATGGTGCCCACTAGCATAAGACCATTTTTTCAAGAATGGTAACTTAAAATGGAAGGGTTAAAATGATGAATAATATCAAAGACAAAAACCAGACTGAAATCAGCTGTGGCCACCTGAGGTTCTATCATCCTTCCTTCCTTGGAAGCATTAGTCATCACCTACTTTTGAAGGCAGAGGATAAGACCGGACTAACCATGACAAATAACATTAAGAGCAATGAGTGAAATCACACTGCATAAATACGGAAAACAGTGTGCTCTGGTTCTATCATTAGGATGATCTTAATGCTGCAAGTGCAGAAAATTCGAACCATGAAAGAATACACTGCAGCAGAGGAACTAGAATACATGAATCCCAAGATGACACTGCATTATCTAAAAATGTCAGACCAGGAATATCAATAGAAGATAATACCAGGTAGTAGTAAAAGCCTGACAAGGTTTTTTGTTCATTTTTTTTTTTTTTTTAATGTGTGGGCATAAGTGCTTGTTTTTTCTTTTAATTACAGGATTTCATTCACCTTTGAGAAGCAAAGGTAAAACAAAGAGGGTTCCAAGTCAATTTAGCTTCACATCAGATAAGCAATGGAAGGGTAGAGTACCAATTTGTCTACTCTTGAAATTGTTAGTACATTCATCTCTGAGACAGGCTGGCTTTTCTGTGATTAGATTGTACCCAAATAAATCTTCATTTCATTTTCATAGTTATGGACTAAAAACTCCTTGGATGTTGATGGACTTTGCCAAGACGGAAGAATTTGTCCCTGAGTTAATTAAGCTAATGCTTCATAGTGGGTAGCAACAGTGTTTAACAAAAAATGAGCAACAACAGTCTGCACTTCCAGTCTGCTCTGTCTTCCATCCCACTCCTTCCTAAATCTACTGGCTTGATGTAGCTCCATAATGTTCTGTCTTAGTATCACCCAGGCACAGTTAACCGTCACTTCTAAGACCAAGGGATTGAACAGGTACAGGTAATCAGGACCTTGTTTGCTGACAGTAGATGCAGCTGGAAGCCCTATTGCAGCTTCTCTCTGATACCATTGAGGAACACAATCAAGACATTCCCTTCCCTGGATAACCCAAGTTTGTCTCTAAGAGCTTACAAGAGCCATGTGTAGAAAGGCACACTGCATTCTCCCCTTTCTCCCTTCTCTTCTGCCCATGTAAAGAACTCAAAGAGAAAACTTTTGACTTTACTTCATCTTCCAACTGAGTTTTAAAGATCAGCTCTAGCACTGAACCAAGGGGACACGCTTCATGAAGCAAAATCGTGCCACACAGTGCCTCTCTCAGAGCTGCAACCTACAAGACTGGATGTTTCTACTCGAAGTTTATTTGTCTTCATTTTTTTGCCTGAAATTCCCAAAAGCACAAACCCAAATGCCCTGCTAAAATACAGTTCTTTTCTTTGTCCTCATCACCTCCACTCCACTAATTAGCCAAAAGCAGTAATTGAGGCTGACCAGAGAGATTTGCTCTTTACAGTCTCCCAAAGCTGCTTGTTTCTCTTGGCGCTGTTCCTCTTTGAACGTTAAATTAATTTATTTCTCCATTTATAGCCAATGACCTCCAGCCACAAAGCTTTCCTGCTTCTTGTAGCCTCCAAAAGATGATACAAGGTCAAAATTCTGGTCTGATTAGAGGTCTTTAACCAAACACAGGAATTACCATAGGTACTTAGAAACTTAGTTCAAGCTCTCGTGGGACGTCTTTCCCATATGGTACAACTTATCCTCACTGATTCTACATCATATGGGAAATTATGTGATTTGGAGAATTGGGATTCCTTTTGAACTCCCTTAATCATTGCTCATCTGCACAACATCTCACCAAATTTCAGTTCTGTAATATTAACCAGTCTAAAGAAGCTCCTCCCTCAGACCCTTTCAGGGGCAAATTTGTGCTCCTCAAACGTCACGTGAGCAACCAGTAGAACTGCAAAGCTGCGGGAACAACTCTGAGCACTGGGAATCCTGTGTATGGGGCTGACATGACCCTTCTCACCGGTGAGCAGTGGAGAGCTAACAGGAGTCAAATGAGCCACAAAGCAACTCTGAGACATGAAGAAGAAGAACGGAACATGCTGTCACCCTCCAGTGACTGCCCTCTTGACCATATGCAAACTTGATGCACAGGGACTCCGATTCCTTGTGGCACATCTCTCCCTGAGATCATGTTTCTTTGCTTGCACCCATTTTACACTCTTTATGGACATTCCTTGAGGCTTTGGCTTTAGACTTTCACAGCAGGTGTCAGCTGGAGCAAGTTTAACATTCCCTCTCCCCCCAGACCCAGAGTTTCTTCCAAATGCCTGGGTAAAACAGGGTTTGTATCTTCAGCTCAATCCCCTCTAAATAAATAAATAGATAGATAGATAAAGTCAAAGTCACTTCTTCAGTTTAACAGGGCTGAAAGCATTCACCAATTTCCTCCTGTGGGACACCACTAATGTAATCACAGGAATTAAAGGAGAAAGAAACCTAGTTAGAGCACTGCTTGTGCTGAATTATTCCTCGAAGCATATAATCTGGTATCATCTCACTCTGGCTTTAACAGCTTCAATCAAATTTGATTTGGGATCCTCCCAAAAACCTGATTTAAATTCAAAGTTCACCCTGCTTTGAGGAGGGGGTTGGCCCAGATGACCTCCAGAGATCCCTTCCAAAATCAATTATTCTATGACTCTAAAACCCCAGACTTCCAGCTGTGATTTTATCTGCACTCAAAAGGGTTTGCAGTAATATAGCTGTATCCCACTCAAGATATGCCAGCAATATCACCTACCGGCAATACAACATTATATTCCTTATTCTCTAGTTGCAGTGGTCTGCAAGTGAACACAGCATTTCTAACAAACCAATCCTTGGAAAATAACTTCCTCCTCCCCCACCCCTTCCCGCCCCAGCATGCTGCATCCACACTTCATTTTTTTGCCAGCAGATCCACACCAGTTTGGGATGTGACTTCTGTTTTATGTACTAAAGTCACTACAATTTCTACAGTATTACTCAGATTTAACAGGAAGACAGCAAGTCCATAGTGGAGATTTTAAGGACATGATGGTAAAAAAGGTCTCTCTGCTAGAAAGATGCTTGACACAAGTTAATGTCACCATGAATATAGCTCATCAGATCCCAACCCAGTATCACATTCATTCTTACACCAAAACCCTGCTGCTGGACAATTTTGGTATCAGCCAAAAAGTTACCCTTTCTTAAGTTTCCTTCTTAGCTCATTTCTCTTGTATCAGCTTCAATAGTGGAAAAGGTAGAAGGGCAAACTAAACCTAAAACTTCTTTTCTTTCCCAATATAATTGCATTAGTAGTTTGGGGATTAGATGCAGGCTATTTGAATTTGACTGCTGCTGCAAAACACATAAAAGCTGGTGAACAAGATCTTCCTTTTACAGCCATGTCACATCCTAGTGTTGGATGACAAACTACACTTTAAAATCCCAATAAATTGAACTTGACTGGCCTGTGTGCATTGAAACAAAGAGATAGTACTGGCTCCCTGGAGAGAGATAGATCTATCTAATCTAATACAACTCTAATGACCACAACACAATTTCACCAGAGAGCAGGCTGATTCTTGACTTCTGTGGTATGAGACAATCCTCAGCTACTCCAGACAGAATCATATTGGATAAAACATTAATCCAAGGCCTCAGCTACTTGTGGTCACAACAAATCCCAAGGCAACTGCAATGGAGGAGGTAGACCTGGTGGCCAGCCCAAAACACTTACTCAAATACAGCAAAGTTTGTGGTTGAGCCTTAAGACCTGAGCCAAGGAGGTAGCCCTGAGCCAAACAAATGTCTTCCAATTCTTAAAGCTTCTCTTCCTGATAACTTGACCTACAAGTTTGGGAGGGTGTTGCTGAACCACGAAGAAAAGTTTGAGATAGATGTTTCAGAATTTTGTGTATAAAAGGAGAGAGAAAATATATTAATAGGGACAGCAAAAGAACAGGCGGAATGATACAGAAAGGTTATTTTGGGAGTCTCAGATCATGAGCTCCCTTACACAAATACTGTTTTCCTGCACACGATTTATTTTCAAGCTCCCTCTGCCAAAAAAAGCTGCCTTTATCTCTTCAGTGCCCATATTCATTGTCTCGCCTATAGCACAGCTCAGTACTTGGTTTCCTACTTCAGCAAGACACTGCCAAGCAACATAGAGCTTATCCATCAAATAAAATGGTTAAGGGACTGGACTTCTCAAGCAATGGAGACACACTGATTCCACTAGACACACCTGATTCCAGGCCTATCAAAAGAGTCACACACAAGAGAAAAGAAATCAGGACAACAAGAGGTGGCAAGGTTAGAGCTGTTAGAGCAAACCCAGACTGTCTGGATGCTGATGCTGGCTGTAAACAAGAAGGAACCGTGCAGAACTAAGATTCAGCTCAGCAGTGAGATATCAACAAGACCCCAGTGGGACCAAATGGGATCGTGGCAGCATATTGACACATAGATAATTGTATTAGCTTTGCAGAGCACTGCATGTCTGTGTCTCAGCCTGGGGAGAAACAGCAGGGATCTGAGCTCAGTATGGAGTGGGAAACCGAAAGAGAGTGAACAAGCAAACAGTGCAGAGCTCGAGGTCCTACCCAGCAAGGCTAGCGAGGGTGCAGGTTGGGTTTTTATTTATAATGGGTTCCCTGCACTCCCCTTCTAAAATAGCAGTGGTTGCAGGAAGAGTCAGCTGCCGCCATCGCTGGAAGAAAACATATCTGATATTGGTAGTCTGAACCCCAAGCCGCCGAGAGGATTTCTGTGAATGAAAAAGGAGCTTCAGCCCAAAATATGGGCACAGCATGGGCCCCACTCAAGGAGGACATGAGCGTGAGGCCAACGCCACTATAACCTTCTTGTGACACTTCAAGGGGCTGGCAGTACCAACCACACTTTGAAACTGTAATGCCTAAAAAGCAAGCAATTAAATCAATTAACGGGCAGGAACTGTGTCTAGGATCAAAATCTTTAATCCCCAAATCTTTTCCTCCCACCTGATCTACTTAACGTTTCCTCCCCCAGATCCCAAGCCATCCTGGAAGTCGCAACCTCGAGTATGACAAATCCCCAGATGATTTATCCTCCTGGAGCACTTCACTAACCTGTGCCTCATTTTTGGCAGCTCAGCCCATGGCACCTTGCAAATAATCAGGGGAAATAGCCTTTTTCCTATGTAAAATCCTATATCCTAACACACAGAAGAGTGATTGCTGCCAGATGGCTGGGAACTGATGCTGCAGATAGATTGCTAAAGGCAGAAAGATATTTGAGTGCATGAAAACTGTAGGAAAGGAAGTACACAGACCCCTTTGTATAAACAGTCAGAAAAAAAGACTACATTTCTCTGAGTTTCACAACAACAGGTGATTTGACATAATCAAGACATGAGCATCCCAGTGTATTCTTGTCTCTCTTTCGCAACACAAAGCAAAAATAAAGATTTAAGTGCTTCCTCCTTTAAGAAGCTGAAAGCCTGCAGTACTGTCAGGAAAGAAAGAGGATCTCTGCAGGTTACCAAGTTGGGGTTTCAGCAGGAGACTGGACTGTCACCAACACTAGACAAGGCTTGCTGTGGCTTTGTCCTTGAAAACCTCCAAAATGGAGAATCCCCTGCTACCTGGTGACTGGTTCAAATGTGCTATTTTCCCAAGGAAAATGTTTTTCTAACTCTCCAGCTGAATCTCACAATCCACTATGCATGTCCATGGCATTTTATTTTGACATCTGGACAGAAGCATTTGGTTCTGTTATCTTTGTCACACCCCTGGCAGTAGTCACAGGCTGCCGCTGGATCACTCCTTTGCCTCCTCTCCATCAGAGACAGGAGGCAAAGCTCCCTCAACCTCTTCTTGTAGGCCATGTCCTCTAGTTCCTTGACTGCCCCTCATCTGGACCCTCTGCAGCTCTTCAACACCTCACTTCAACTGCAGGACTCAAGACTGGGTAACAACCTCGCCAGCAGGGAGTAAAGGTGAATGATAACTCATCTCAGTCTACTGTCCAGGCTTCTCATGATGCAACACCACGGATCCAGTTTGCTTTATTGACAATGATAGCACACATTGGACTCGCATTTGACCGGGTGTCCGCTGCCTACTCCAGGTCCTTTCGTCAAGGAATAAAGAAGAATAAAAGGCGTATTTCGAGGCGGTGCCTAAGCTGGAGGAGCTCCAGGATATCCATGGCCACATGGATAGGAGGGTAAGTCATAAGGTGATGTTAGCTACCCCTATGCTATTTGCAATGAACACAAGATAGAGCTCATTGAGAAGACAGCTCTTCAAAGCGGGATGTTCTGGAAGCACGAGGAAATGGGTGAAGAGGAATATTAAGAGCAAAGGCAAGCATACCATGACGCTCTGAAGCACACCAAGATAAAGCTCCGTTTTAGCAACTGTAGGGCATTAGTTCTGCTCTGAATAGAAACTTGTGACTGAAGACAAGTGCTTGAGATTGGATTTTCAATTCTTCTTTGAAAATCATAAAACCACCAAGCACCATCCCAGGAAACTGTAGCTCTTCCCTTTTATCTCAGTGTCCGTCCATTCAAGAACAGTGATGCTCAAAGCTCTGGGAGATAACTCCACAGCTGGTGCAAACCACAGTGCTAGCAATTAAGTTAACCCAGCCAGGCATCGACACCGGCCTTGCAATTTTGCTAAACAAGCTTATCATATAAAAAAAGCTAACTCCAGTTGCTCCACCACTATCACACTGGTATCTTCTGGTTTTGACCACCCAAATTAATCATTTGTTCCCCTTCCCAGAAATCCGTATGAAGTTTGGTTGTGACAAGAGAGTTTCCATACTAGACTGGCCACACTGGTTCCCTAGATGTGAAATGGCTCAAATCTGACAGTCTCCAGGAAACCATTACAGCGCTCATCAATCTTCACTGCCACCTTCTCAGAGGGGGCGGGGGGGGGGGGGGAGCAGGGGGAATTTTTGGAGAGTAGGAAGAACCAAAATTGTAATCTATCTAGAGATGGTGATACACCGCTGCCTTTTAGCCACTGCTGGCAACCACCTGTGTTCTGCTTCTGAACTATGTGAGGGCAGCTGGGCCACGCAGCTGGTAAGTGCACACATAGCTCCGTTAATCAAATGCCCTCCAATAGTTGCTACCACTAACTCACAGGTCTAAGGCGAAGCGTATTCCCACACACAACTAAGCGTCTGCAAGGCATTTCAGCACACCTATGCTGTGTAACGCACATATTTCTCTTTCAAAGTAACACACTTGCCAGCACCTTAATCATTCCATGGGGACCTTCAACCCCGCCAGCCCCTTAAGTGCTTCATTACCTCCAGCGCACGCCTGCAGAGCTCACATCGCAGGTGAGCTGTACGAGCACAGCGCTCTGTCAGCTAAAGCATGCAGCCTGAACTGCAGGAGATCAGAATCTGTGCAAACCAGGACTAACAGCCTATCTAGCATCACTCTTTGTTCCCACAAGTTTGGCCTCGTTTACTGCAAAATATCTAGGAAAAAAGGCAAGACAGCAACAAGAAACCACCTTTGAGACTGAAATTATTGCATGTTTCTTTTCATGAGATCCTATGGGAGAGAAGATGCTTGCTCCTCTGCATGGACTCTCTAAGGGGCTATGGAGACCAGCCAAACAACGTAACTGAGGCACCTGAGTTGTGTGTACACGCCCAAAGCTTTCTTGTTTTTAAGTTAGAAACTGCTGCCTCAAGTCATAAAAATACTATGTTTTGAAACTGTATTGATATGTTCTTGGCACAGGAAAAAAATAAACTGCAAATGCAACCAATACAGAAACTTGAGCTGCCCTTTGTTTCTGCAGGACTTAAAACACTAAGGGGAAAACCTAAGCAACAAATTAAATTGATCCATGGAAAGATGCAGTCTGTTAGGACTGGTACACAGATACCTGTTTTGAAATTAGCTTGAGCACATGAAGGCATAACCTACCCTTTGAAGTTTCTAGGTTGCTCCCATCAGGTTTCTTGAGATGACACTGCTGGAGACGTCATCCTGAGCAATCACTTCCAAGGCAAGTTCCTTTTTACAGCAAGCTACCCCAGGGCTATTTTTTGTGAAGCAACACCACCAGGGACAGCTTCACCTGCTCTCTTCATGCCAGCTCTGCCCTCATTCCTCCGCAGCCCCCCTCTACAATCCATTGCCTTTCCAATTGAAGTTAAGATCTAATGGCTCAAGATGATATAGGAAGGTTATTTAATCATGCACAGAATACTAACATATGTATATATGTATGCATACACATGTGCACATCCCTGTTTGATTCTACATCATTTGCTCAGGAAACTGGTGGGAAAGAATAAGGAGAGAAGCCAACAGTTGCTCACATGGATCAACACTTCCAGGCTCTCTCTTTTGCAGCTCATCTCACTCATACTTGTGGTTTCAACATGTGATTCACATTAGGCCCCTCTGCTTGCCATTTGATGGTTCTGCTAAACAGATGTGAATTTATTTAGTCACAGAGCCTGCTCTTTACACTGCCTCTTTGTAGAACAGATGGGCTTTCTTTTGGTTTTTCTGTTCAACAGTATTCAGATAATGATCGTAGCCAGTGCACAGGTTCGCTTGACGATTTCATGTGAAAAGGGACAACACATGAACACAGACATGATCTCACAGGAGCTCTCTTCAGCAGCTACGACACACTGCGAGAAGCGATGGTACTGATGGAGAATGCCAAACTGCAACGCCCGCAATGTCTAGAGAAGCCCAAGGTCTCAGGGATCCCTGAGGCCAGACCCACAACTTCAGGTAAACGAGTGATGCATGCTGCTCCTAGCAGGGTTCAGAAGACACAACTCCACCAACCGCTAATCACAAAGCATGTCTCTCCACACAAAAACTCTAGTGGAAGAGCAAGCTGAAGGGTATGCTCCTGCAACATTCATGGGGACATGAAACCATGTGCATCTCCTGGGACTCTTCAGCATGGTGAAATAGCCTGGAAAAGCTCTTTGCTCCCTGTGTGGGCATTCTTCTTTCTGCACTAAGAGTGCCTTTGGCAATGGATGAAGCAGAACTGCACAAAGGCCCTCTCAGAGCAGAATAAGACTGCCCACATGAGAAGTACGCTCGGAACAGCTATTGCACTTTAAATTCACACCCTGGCTTTGTTTCACAATACTCTCCCTGTGCAGAAAGGCCCTAGGCTTCAGATTCAATTTCTGCCCATATTATCAATAGCTGAGCGCTGCTCCCATCTGAGGGGAGGACATGGCCTATACAAGAGGCCAAAGAACAATTTGGGAGGAGAAGGTGGAGCTTCACGCTCACTTTGCACTATCCTGTATATGGACGCACCTCTATATTGCTTTAATAACTGAACACTGATGACTTCACCCGAGCAAATGGCCCTGCTACGTGGGTAAATGACCTCTGCTTTACCACAGAATCCAAGCACAGGATGTGTACACATAGCATACATAAATGTAATGCCCACACCTGTGCAAGGATCTAATGCCTTTACCAAAATCTGCAGCCCCATCCCTCCGTCACAGCTTTGCCCTCCATGCATTGCCCACCTGTTACAAAGATGAGCTCAGTTTCTAGCAGAATCTACTCAGGACTTTCACTACCTCACCAGAAAAAAAAAAAATTGTATACATATACACACACACTTTAAATGTGGTTATACCCCCAGATAGCTTGGGTTATCTGGAGAATGGGACTCCCAAGTTTCAGAAGGGAAGCAAAAATGGAATTCTCAGCTTGAAAGGCACCCAGGGCACAGCCATTAACACCCCTCCCTGGGGCTGAACATTTACAAGAGCAGAAAAATATGTGTGGCTTTCTTTTTGGGGTGGGCATACAATTAAGCAGTATTAAAAAGCTAGTAGGTAACAGGCAGTAAAGTATTTTCAGTAAGAGAAGACTGGAACTGAAAAGGACAGCTCAGTTCCTTGCAGGGTGACAGGCACTTCCAGCTACAAAGCACCTCAGAGTCTTCTGAGAATTTTTTCTTTTTTTTTTTTTTTCTTGGCACATTCTCAGCCAACCTGGTGTAATTTTCATTCCTATTAATGATGGTGCTATCCAAACATTCTGTGTATGGACCATACAACAGCACTTCACTCTTTTGTACATCTTAAGAAGAAGCAACAAAGCAAAACACTGTGAAAGAGAGACTTTCATAAGCGTAAAGCAAATTTATGTGCCAAATTCCCAGAGGCTGGTTGCCTAACCTTCAGTATGAGCCTTCAATAACTTTCTCTGAGCAGTCAAACAATGCGCTTGCTTTCCTCCATGTAAGTGAAACGAAATTTCCTCCCACCGTTCCACCTGCTCTGCAGACCCGGTGGGGCTGGTGCTCCTGCTGGGGCAGGACCGATGACAAGATGAACATGGCCTCGGGGAACGGGGCTCCTCTGCCACCCCTTCGGGCCCCGTAGGAAATCCTTCCAGGCATCACTCTCCATCGGCGTCCGTCTCTTCCCTGTCACCTCCATCCAGCCGCTGGGGACAACATTTAGGCCCTTCTTCACAACACTGTGAGCTCAGGGACAGAAAGTGCTCCGTAAGGGCCATCCCACTGCACCGTGCACAGGGCTCAAAGGCATCCAAAACGCAAAGCAAGGGTATACAGATTGCATTGGAGGGTTAAAGCTGAGGGGGAGCAGAGCTATCTCAGCTGGCACAGGCTCATGATGGATAGCAGTGAGCTGTTCAGAAGAAAATTAAGAAAACGTTTTGAATGCCCTCCTAAAAAGGAACAAATAGGTCCAACACTCCAACAGAAGGGGATTTTTTGCATCTCTGAATGATAGCACTTCGCTTTTATGGCCTCAGGCTGCTTGGGAAATTCAAAGCTATTTCTCTGAAGAATTCACTTGGACAAGCTTTATGGCTTTGATCAGTTAACTATTTTTTAATGCTAATCCACCCCAGTGATATTTGTCCTCCTTTTCCCCATGTGCATAGAAGCACAGACACAGACAAATACTACACAAAAGCAAACATTAGCCAGATGAACAGCCAGGAACAATGACATCCAGAGCCCATAACCAAACACCAACTTCATTCTGTTTTATTCTTTTCTCTTCCAGCCACTCAAGATCCTTTGGCCCAGTATGACCTGCTAATGGAAATTTAGGAATCAAATTTTGGTGCCCAGCAGGTATAATGCTCACGTAATGATTTGGCCACAACTATTCTCACTCAAGTATAAAATTTAAATAATGTCTCCTAAAAGTTGCAATGGCACATGTGGCTGAAAGGCCTTATTTGAAACTTAACACAAACCCCTGCAAGTAGCCCAAGTGCTGCCCCATCCTCCAGATAAACAAATAAAGGTGCAGAAACAGCTTACATTTATGGAGCAAAGATTAAAAATGAGCCGTGAACAGGAGTGAAGTTATCAGATACCCATCATCTCACTGGAATTGCTCTAATCTCCCCCACAATCTCAGACTTGTAACCTGAGCACTGGGCTAAGCAAAACTCGCTTTACCATCTCAGCGTCCAAACTTGTCTCCTTGTTTAGGGCACCAAAGCCTAACTGTGTCCCAGAGACACACCAAATATCTAAGCCAATACTCAATTATCTGTCATATCAGTTGCACCACTGTGACATCCTATGACATACATAGCAGGCACTACACCAAAAAAACCCAGAAATAAGTAAGGGACAGTCCCTGTCCTGCAGTACCTTTGGTATTCAGGCTGACATCTAAACTTTGCTTGCTGTCTTTGGGTAACAGATTCAGCCAGTATTTCCTGTGGCAGAGAATTACACAGGCTGATTACCCTCCGCAGAAAAGTGAAGAAATCCTGGAAGCAATTTTCTGTCTCAATTGTTCCCAGAGTGCAGGAACAATCTTTTAGCCCTCTTCCTATTTTCTGCTCAATGCCATCCAGGCTCAGCGGGCAGAATCCATCACGCCACCGCCTCGGGACTGGGTCCTGCAAACACTCACCCAGGTGAAACTCCACGTGAGTAGCCCTAGACTTCAACTAGCGTCAGCTTTGAACTTGGCCACAAAATTTTTAGAGGACAAAAATAACGGAGTGAGATAGCTGAGAAACTCAAAGTTCCTAGGAAATGTTCAGTCCTAGGTAGGGCCAGAATTGTCTCAATAACATAACACAGACAAACGAAGTGTTTCTGATGCACAGTTCTTAACATAGCTCTTTCAAAATTCATTGCCAGATTTTTGAAGGAAATCGGGAAAGAACAGCTGTACCTGAGAATCGTGCATCAGAGGCAGAGCTCATCAGACAACAGATCATTTTCTCAAACTAAAAATTTCATTACCATGGGAAAAAAAAAGAAAAAAAGGACAGGTATTTCCGGGTGGGGGGGGGGAACCCCACCCCGCTGTCAAGAGGAAAATCTACATGCTGATGGCTTTCTACCAGAGCCTGAAAACATTCCAGTGCAAAACCACCATCCCAGCACTGACAGTATTTGTAGGTGTGGAAGGCTGGTTTCCAGTTTCTGAAGCACCCACGTACGCTACACACTCCAGGAGCCACCACCGTCCCGGTGCATCGGGGACTCACAGGCTGCACGGACTGAGGAGATGTGGTTTGGCTACAAGAGTGACCCACAAGAAGGGGGAAAAGACTGGCTACTGCATACCAACCCGCACCCTTCCAGGTACGCTGCAGCAGCGACTCCAAGTATGTATTTTTCAACATTTTGACAACAAATACTTTTCACCCATGTACACACCCACACTCAGAATTATTCAATCAGAACCTTATTTTCCACCTAAAAGAGTTTTGATAGAAAATGTTCAATTTGCCCTAATCAATGGGGCTTAAGCATCAGTCAAAATATTTTCTTGAATTGACACCATCAGTGCCAGAGTGGGAGAACAACAAGCTCTTTAGATAATCTGCCTCCAAAGGCAGGTACTGACCTTTCAGTTGTGTTATTACTTTTTTTTTTTTTAAATAAAGGTAACATTTAAAATATAGTTACTTTTCAGCCAATGCTGCTGGGAGTGAGGGAGAGAAGGGGGCTGAGTGCCTGCTGCTGAATCGCACGGTCAATCTTAGTATCGCTTAATTTTCAAATGAGGAATTTGGTAGTAAACAACCTTTTCCTTGTACACAAACATTTTTAATTTCATGCCCTGCTAATCATACATCTGTTAGAGCTCCTTTTCCATCCATTGCAGTAATGATAATAAAAGAAAAATCATCACACTAACAACGTGGTTTGTCTAAAATGAAAATTGAATAATAACCAATTTTCCTCCGCAGGATAAGGAAACGCAGCAAGCAGCAGCACTCGCTCAATGAAGGTGACAAAGACACAGTTTGAAAAGTGACGCCTTCACATTGGCCCTGCGGGTGGCCCTTGCTGCTGGCAGCCCCTCTGTAAGAGCCTTTTTGGGACTGGCTTCAGCAGACGGCTTCTCTCAGGCTTCCTGGTGGTCCACACCAGGCACCATCACCAGCAGAGCCTCCAGTGCCATCATCGCCGCACCCACCAGCCACCTTCTTCCCCCTTTCCTTTCCCCTCTACTTTTTTTTCTCACCTTCTCTATCAGCAGGATACTACTGAGAGGTGCTACAGTAATGCCTCCACCTTCCTAAATCTCTTTCCACCGGTGAGACCTAGTGGCCCTTAGTGTACCAAACCTCAGGCACGTTTAGCGCCCTTTGCTGCGCCTTCCACATATGAGAGCTGGCTAACGTGCTACTCAAAAGTGCACTTAAATATGTGATTACATCCCTGAAAACAAGTTCTTACTATCTCTTAAATAACAACCTCAACTCTTTCACTAACATTATTGAATAGACATGCCCAGCTGACATGCCAAGTTAATCAAGCCCCAGGAAAGACCCACAATCAAGATGACCATCTGATTTGACCTAAGGAAGAAATTTTTTATGATGACATACCAGAACAGGTTACTCAGACAAGCTGTGGATGCCCCATTACTGGAAATGTTCAAGGTCAGGTTGGGCAGGGCTTTGAGCAACCTGATCTAGTGAAAGATGTCCCTGCCCATAGCAGGGGGGGTTGGACTAGATGATCTTTAAAGTTCCCTTCTGACCCAAACCTTTCTATGATTTTATGATTTACTATCTTGCATTGCCCTTTTCTGAGGGCATTACTCCTCTTTTCTGGACTGCTGATACACAGCTTCTGGCTTTTTTAGACTCCTCCTATTCCCACAGCTGTGCTAGGTCAACTCCAAATCAGAAATATTGCACTTGTAAGACCCACGCAACGGTAACTCTGAGTTTTAATAAGCACTGGGAATCCATCTGAAGCCCCAGGTGATGCAGCACAAAGACATTACGGGCAGAGGTACACGGCTCTGCTACACCTGAGACTCTTCTCTGCCCTCCAGTCTTCATAGTCACACGCCAAACCCTCTCTTTCCAGGGGCTGTCTTCTAAGGCACAGTTATCTACATAAGCTCTCCCTTGTCTTCATCATGAAGTACAGTTGTTTGAGTAATCAACTTTAAGGAGATTTGTGAGTTAACTAATATCAATTAATTACTCCCATTTTGCAGATAAGCAAACAAAAGAATAAAAAAGGGGGGTTGTCCTGGCCTAAGTTCACAGAGGAGAGTTTAGGGCAAAAACACACTCCTTGACCCGGGTCCAGAGTAACCAATGCCACCGAGGAGAGGACCTTGGCATCCCCAGTCCCCTGCCTCCTCCTCCTCCAGGAGCAACACCAACCCTGCCCTGCACACCCACCCCTTCGGCTCACCGAGGACGCACAGGCAGCCTTGAGTTCTTTATTTTGCTTGCCCCTTCCTGCCACAGCTATGCAGATTAGAAACGTTACTACATAAGCCAGCTTTTTATTACCCAAGAGGCCGTTTTACCCCAGCTGCTCTAAATGTGGAGTTATACCTGGAGGCGTCAGCGCTGCTCACACCGGGCGCTCTCCCACCAGCGCTGCTGCCTGAGCCCCAGCACGCAGCAGGCTTGGGGCCAGCACCGGGGACACAAGGTAAAGGCGATCCAAACCAGGCTGTACCTAAGACTACGTGACCACGATCAGCATGCACACAGGCATCGATACATCCCACCTCTCAATACGGAAAAGGAGTCAGCCCTGGATTCTTCCGACCTCTAGTCAAAGCGCATTCAGTCAGACAACTCTGCCAGAATGAACAGTGAAAAGGGAGGGGGAAGGAATGAAAAAAAAAAAAAAAAAAAAAGACTTTGTTGAGCAAAAGTACTCTGAGACACATTTGATGTAATAGTCATATGATTAACAAACTGTCATATCAAAGTTTTCTGCAAAGTAGGAACACTCTGACAGTTCATATTTTAAAAACTGACATTTTGATTCATTACTGTAAATAGCACTCTGTATTAAATATTGTGACAAGGCATACAGTGTATTTTTTGAGCTCTGTAACATTTAGGAAGTACTGGATTTTTTAAGATTTTTTTTTTTTAAAAGCATGTGTAATACCAAAAGCAGTTAAAGCAGAACTCCAAGAAAGCTTCTAGAGGAAAGAATCATTATTTCTGAAATAACCTACTTCTCTGCCGTCATCTCAAGCACTGCTGGGAACTTTGGCCCACAAGGATCTTAATGTACTGTTTGCATAATAAAATAGGGAATTGTCTTGCGGAACAAAAGAGCTATAAGGAAAGTGGCTACATTAAATAATGTAAAATTACTTACTAGCAAATCATCCTGAAGTTGGCATAAGAGTAACAACACTAAAAGGTGCTGAATTACCACTCAGAATATCTGAGAGTGCAGGTTCATAACCAAGATAAACAATGCGATGTCCAAATGATTGCCCAACTGTGCATCTTGCTTATCCCCTCAGTCTTTCGCCACAGGTTTTGCCCCCTCCTCTGTCTCACCACTCAAGTCTATAACGGATAAAAGTGCCTGTATGGGCAGAAATGAGGGTTGGGCACACACGGACAGCAGGACCACCTCTTCAAGCAACGGTACAAACTCAGACTGGTTGAACCTACTCATGAACCCACCCCTGAGGTAAGTTACTGCCGATCTCCCCTGACACTCACGAGACCATTACATCCTTCTTAGCAGCTCCATTTTGTCTGTTTAGACTGTAAGCTCTTACGGACAGGAGATGTCTCTCCCTGCGCACACCTGCGCGAGGAGACCTCCATCTCAGCCAGTCCCCTAGGACCTGCTGAAACCCATATGTGGGCAGAGAGCTGTTGCCACCCCTGCAAGCCAGCACAGCCGAGCCCATCGCAGGCAGAGGCAGGATGGTGAGACCCTCACCATCACTGCCAGGGTGAGCAGGAAGGGCTGCCCGGAGCTATCGAGGACTTCTCCTTGCATGGAGGTCCACAGCAGGGCAACTCAAGCTGTAGGGATGCTGTAAGCCACCAGAACTCACCCACTAACCAAGACCACTTAATCCCCACACCACTCCCCGCCAAGTTCTTTCCAGCTCATGGATACCTTTCCCTGGTTCACCAGTATCAAGGCAAGCAGGACTGGGTCCAGAAGCAATAACGCAAATGTTTTGTATTTCCTCAAAAGCAGCCTGTGTGATACAGAAATTAGAACAAAAGCTCCAGCTAACACAGAAAGACCTTGACAGAGCAGCAAAGGAAAACCAGAGGCTGCCAAGCCTGTTTGCAAGATGCTCAGGTGTTATTAGGACTGCAGCAAGGGCTTTAGAAAGAAAAATGGTTACCATTATCATTACTTGCAGCCAGCTGCAAGTGGAGCTCTGGGTTCAGTCTACTGAGAGAATGGATACGCTGCCATAAACACGAGCCCAGAGCCTAGTCCAGGACATGGCGAGGCAGGCACGCACACCGAAGATGGATCACAACGCTGTTTTCACAGGGGTCTGATCCAGCACAGCCACGTTTCCCCAGGAACAGCTACACACCACTCACATGCTGGAAATCTTGTGGATGCATCTGCATGCCAGCAAGTGTGGCAGTAGTAGTGGTCTAGCCAAATATCCAAAACATATTGGCACCACTATAATTTGTCCATTCACCAATATGTTTTCCTAAAAACACCCATATGCTTTTCCTGCAGTTCCCATATGCTTTTGCAAAGAGAAACAAAAACATTTTGTTAGTCGCAAGCGATTGATCGCCACATATTTCACAGAAGTCAAGTAGAAAAACAACAACAAAAAAAAGCAGTCAGCTGCTTCCCCCTCCCTTTCCTCTCTGCGTACGGAGGGAACTGTGAAGAGCAGGAAAAAAATTCAGCCCACAGCAAAATACACACACAGCTAATTTTTTGCACTGCAAGATATTCTAGGAATTACAGGAAGAATCTTCATTAAAAACAAGCTATCAAAGATGTGGCAGCCAGTGGCATACCAGACAGTAACTCAGTGCCGGGCGCTCGGCTCCGTGTTTGGCGCTAGCTCAGGTGCTCCCCAGGGTAACGCAGCGCACAAGAACCCAGGCCCCCGGCGGGGCGCGTTAAGCCCGGGCGTGGGGGGATAGCGTTGATAAAGAGCTTACAGCCTCTCCAATTCACAGGACTGCTCATGTGATGCCAAATCTGCCTATACCTGCAGGTATAAAGCCCCCTCTCGCATGCAGGGCTTCCCAGGGAAGTGCTGCCTTGGTAATGCAAATCCCAAAGCAGCGAGCGTGTGAGGGGAGCAGGCAGGCTGCGCGGTTCACCTGGGAGCAGGCGCGTGGGTGTGCAAGTATGCGTGTGTCGAGGCTGGAGCATGTGGGAACCGTGGCTGTTTAGTTAGAGACTCATTAAGAAACGTGGCAGACCCGGGGCCAACGTTCGGAGGAGCAGTGTGAAACATTTCGCTGGAGAAAGATTAGCGCGTGTTCTTCTTTACACAAATAAAATTAAAGACAGAATCATAATATGGACAAATGAATTAACTTCTGAAAAGCCAAGAGCACTGCATGCAAGAGGAGATGGGAGAGAAACAGCTTTGTTGCAGACACACTTAAGCAGTGCCGTAGCCTTTCTCCCCTGGAAAAGAAATCCAGCTATCGCTGCATGAAGTTCTGATGTTAGCCCTGTCTTCATCACACTCGCTGCTCTGCGAACACAGCTGCTTCCTTCCCAAAATGGCCATACACTTACCTGTATGTTGCTATAACCCTATGCATGAAGAGCTTGGAATCATCTTTGTGAAGACTATCAAAGATATACGAGGGCAGATGCCAAAGGACTACTGCAGTGCTTGACTTGGCAGTTTCAGCCTTAAGGTAGGACTTTGAGGCTGACCTTCTGTATAGGACACCCAGAAGAGCATGCACCTTTCTACCAGAATAAAGAGTTTCTGTGACACAATCCCATATTCTACAGTTCTCCTGCAAATTTAACCAGGAATGCTCTTTGCAAAGTTAGCGTTTTCTAACAATCTCACACAAAGCCTAATGAGAAGCCAGATGCAATAGGTCAAGAACCCAATTTTACACAGAAACAAAGCTGAAAACCCCGTCAAGGGAAGATAAATCAATCTCTTGCACAGGACACAGAGTAAAAAAACCAATTTGTCAGAGACAGCTTGCTTGACAAGATACATTTTATGATACGTTTTTGTCATGAGATGAGTTGTAAGAACCTGAACACCTGACTTTACCACTCACAAACATATTGATGCCGTTGCTTAAGCTTTGAATAAAGAGCAAAACCAATACTGTCTCATTTAGTTAACAGTCTATAAGGATGGGCTTCTTCCTAGATTTCATATTTACAGCAACCCACCGTGTCAGTTTATTAGACTTAGCCACAGAAAGAGTGAGACTAACAGAAGAGCTGCCATTAATCTTCCATAACCTATCAACTGGGAAGACCAGGCCTTGAACCAAATTCTACTCTCTTGCTATTAATCTCCTGTCCTCTACTTATTAATCCCTTGTCTGTCTTTGTCTTTCAACATTTATTAATGTCCCCAACTGTTTGCAGTAAACAGGATGCTGAAATCTCATCTCCAGCTAGCTGTAATTTACACAACAACCACCAAAAAAAAAACCCTCACAAAAAAATAAACCCAAGAAGAGGATAAAGGAAGAAAGGAGGGAGGTGCACTGCATATCAGAAGGGCAGAATCAAAGTGCAGTTATATTCCATGATGCAACAGGGTAAAGAAGCACTCCCAATTTCAGTGTACTGTATAGCTGTGTTACGATTCTCAAGTCACTTAATGTCAAGGCAAATGAAGTAGCTGCACTAGTCAAAACCACCAGGGTAGTGGAAGAACAAAACCCAGCGGACACCTTCCCACACACCAATGGGTTGCTCTGGACCCGTGCTGGCTTGCAACACAGCCCCCAGCGCACACACCATGCATGGCCTCCTGGTGCTGCCACTGGGCTGACAGAACCATCACCACAGCAAAGACTGCCCAGAGCCATCACATGCTCCTAAGGCACGTCTCCTCCTGGAGAACTTCATGGCCACTGAGCAGTTATAGACCAGCTACCAGCTACCCCTGTTCATTCGTTACCCACTTCTTAACAGGGCTGCTCACTGCTTTCTTCCCTCCGTTGCCATGACGTTGTAGCACCTCTAACACCTCTTTTGCCTCCTGGGATGGCATAACTGAGAGAGGCTTGAGGACATACCAACTGCCCTGACACTGCTCCTTTTTTGCAGTCTTACCCTTGCTGCAATCAAATCATCATATCATGGGATGGGCACAAAGAGCAATTCATGTCCTACCCATAATCTAGCAAGGGACTCCTACAAGAGTTTGGGGTAGTTTATCAGGGTGATCCTTAAGTCACAGCTAAATACCTCCAGTGCGTTTGGCAGAACTGGCAATTCTGAGGAATGAATTAATTTACTCCTCACAAAAATTTTTATTTGGGTTATTCTTAATAGGCTTATACACTTTTTTGCTTTTGTCCACTGAAGCACAGTTAGATTAAAGCTAGTAATACAGTCAGCTCTCCATCATCAGCTGGGAGCGTATCCAGGCTGCAGAGAGCCATGCCATGGATGGGGACCAAGTCCCCAAGGTCCACAAGCAGGAAAGTCTCGTTCAAAAAGAAGTCAAAGTAATATGGGGCACAGGATGACACAATCATTCCCACGCAACACTCCTATTCCCCAGAGGGCCTGCAGGTTTGCTGCTTCCAGACCTGGACCCAGAAACCACCTCAAGACTCCTGGTTTAACGCGGCCTCCCACCGCCCCAGGCTTTGGAGAAATGCCCATCATTTGCTGAATGACCGAATATGGTCCCAGGGTCTTCCCACTTTCTCTAAACTCAGCACTTGGCAAAAGCCCCGCACCTGATCTGTTCCTCACCTGGAAGCAAGGCAGCCCCGTCAGGCACCCGGACAGACGGACAGATGGACAGGCTCTTCCCAGGGACCTCTGCAGGTGCAAACAGAAAGGTCAGAATCAACGTTTTGCTCATCGTAAAAGCAGAGAGTAAATCAAGCTGGCTGTGACTCCTCGCCAAGAAAACAGCCCCAAAAGGGTCCGAAACACCAGCTGCCCTCCTGTACGCAGCAGACCACCGCTTTTTTTTCCCCCCTCTGATACAACTCGTGTCAGTCTGTCCCTGTTTTGACCCACATAAAGGTTTTTCACATGTTGGCAGAACAGATTACATCTGAGCAAGTGTTGGGAGTAACTGAGGTTTATTTGGGAGACAAGCTACTTGTTTTAAATCACCGTAGAGCTGGTGAAAGGCACTGACGTAAGGGCTGTAGGTAACAAAGTCTCTTTCAAAGCCTGACCAGACACCCTTCTGCCTCTCATGCTTAAAGAGAGCATTCTTCTCCCCGCGCCTCCTCCGCCACTCGGGCCAACGGTGAGTCACCCCCACAGCGTTGGCTTTGCCATGGGAGCACCAAGAATCACCAAAGCTGAGATGGGATGCATTAAACACAGCAATTGTGGAAAACGCAGCAGGGTAGGACAGCCCAAACCCTACCTCCACCTCCAGCCCTGGTTTCCTTTTGGGAGCCTCCAAAGACACCCAGTTAAAAAGAAAACACAGGTTTTCTAAGTTACCACAAGCTGCTTTCAACCAGCAGCCTTTCATACTTCCAGCTTATTGATATCTGAGCCTACTCTGCTGTTTTATATTTCCTTTCATCTCCGTCCTGAAGAAGAAATAAGCAAGTTTTAAAAATGATGATTAGGGAAAGGTCCAGTCCGCCTCTGCCTGCCCCAGCTCTCCCAGCCCACCATGTCCCGGCTGCCCCAGCTGGTCACCCCCAGCTGCTCCTAACTGCATCCTAACCCCTACCTTCCTAAAGCCCAATTATCTCTTAATAAACACGGCTGAGATTAGAGGATTTAAAAATCATTAAAGAGAAGGAAGAGAGAGACATCTAGCCAGTCACATAAGTTATTTTTTTTAAGGAAACCAGGCTGAAACCCATAGTCCCACCATCAGATGCCTTTGCTCAGGGGGTCTGGCAGGGCAGCAGCTTCGCCCTCCTGCTCCGCGGTGGAGGAAGGGAAGCAGAGAGGAGGAGAACTACAGCAGTTGCTTCAGATCCACACCGAAGCACAGAGAAATTTGCTGAGGACCTGCCCACACAGACACTGGATATTCCTTTCATATTTGCCATGACAAAATTCACGTTAACATTTTTGCAAGCACTGTAAGCCTGTATCAAGTAACAGCAGAGAGGCAGACAGGTGTCCCGACCACAGAGGAGACAGCATATGCGAACAGTTTGGAATTTATTATTATTGTTATTTTTTAGAGGGGGAAACAAATCCCAGAGATTTTTCTGCGCATGATACATTTTCTGCTCCTCGTTTGAAGTTGCTTTCAGACTGAAGACTTCAAATAGCTAACGCTAACCTATGCCTCAAGCCTGCTTTAAACTAATGCCCCTTATGTGACCAGAAATGAATGCATGGTGAATCACTTTTGCCACACACAGTGGGGGTGACGAGCAGTGGTCCACGGCTCCCGACTGCAGCACGGACCCAAATACATTGGGGGAAAGGAGATCCCAGCCCTCTCTGCATTGCAGCCTGATAATTCAGCAGTAGCGCCTTTGCATTTTGGGAGCTGGAAAGCACAAGCTCCAGGTCAACAACCCAACCACGAGCAGTCAGAGCAAACAACATAACTACTGGCATTTTCTGCAAAGTATGTAGAGATATATATATAATCTGCACAGGCTGCACTTCCACTCTCTCTGCCTGCCTTTGGGAGATGCTTAAGAGAAGCTGCATTTTAATTACTAGCCCCAGTCAAGGGAATCTGATCTTTACAGCAAGGGAAAGACAGCAACCCAAAGTTACAGACTTCGGGGTATGTGGGTCCCAGCTCTTCCTTCTTTGCTGACATTACTGCTTCCAGGAATTACATCAAAACCCCACTTAACTTCAGAGAGGTTGCAATTTGCATCTAAAGTGCTGCCTAAGCCTCAGTTGTAATAAACAGATACAGCTCCACTGAAATCGAAGGAGTGATTCTGATTTTGTCTGGTTACAGATCTACAGACCCATAAACATTACAGCTCATCCAACCCCCAGCTAAATACCTTCTAATAGAAGACCATTATCTTTGTCAGATTGATTGGGATAACTTGTTTAAAGCACTCTTGAAGACTCATTAGCATCGTTGGGTCTTGGTGGTTGTATTTTAAGAATAAACCCCAGCAGCTATTAAACACTTGAAAAAGGCATGTTAACAGTTTACAAACAAAGCTGAAGTGGAGATACAACTATGTTTTTGGATTTTCACTGGAAAATTGGTAAAATAGAGAGAGCAAAGAAAATAGAAAAATGAAACTGAGCTGTGCACACACACTGAAAAATGACCCATGTTATCTGACAGATAATGAATTTAAAAGAAACACAGGGATGAGGGAAGCAAAATAATGCTAGAAAAACCCACTTCTCTCCTCCTTTTGAGCCTTACTAAATTATATTTCAGGTATTGTGGGCAGACAAGACAACATGCACCCCAGGAAACACAGATGCACTTTGTTGGCCATCACCGGCCATAACAGCTGATCTCAGGTCAGGCTCCTCTCCCTCGAGCCTTCCTCACCCCCCTGTAATAAAGCATCCCAGTGACAAGCGTGTGCTGACCATGCTCCCCAGCAGCAGAGCAATGCTACTGACTGGTTTTACAGCTCTCCGCCCAAGGCTGGATGCTACCAACCGTCACTACATCCACACCACGGACCCACAGTTGCCTTCTTTAAACCACCTCATCAAATGAACTGGTTCCCTTGGACAAAAGGCCACCCCATCCACTGTAACCGAGCTCCTGTTCAGATTGTTGCATTGCTGCAGCTTTGTTGAAGGAAATTCTTGGTTGGTTTGTTTTTTAGAGTTGTCCTGCCCAAATTATGTTGCCAAGCATCAATCATAAACCAGGCCTCAGACAGGGAGAGGTAGAAGAGTCTTGCTTGACACTTTGCAGAAAGTCCACAAGCATCCCAGGCCGTGTGCCGGAGTTCAGGTGCTGATTAGGAAGGGCCACCAACACCTCACCACAAAAGCCCTTTGTAGAAGCTCCTCAGCCTGTGAGCCTTCCAAAGAGGTAGCCCTGATCACTGTCACAACCTGGGTCAGCCAGACAGATGAGTGGTGGGGAACGTTTGAGCTATTTGCTCATCTGATGTTCATTTCATTCATTTCTCACTCAAGCCAGGGAGATACCCCGAGATGCTCGTGTCTGGGAGCCTCTCACTTCAGAAACAGCTTTGCAAGCCAGCGCGTTAAGCCAGGCAGCGGCACCACCGGGGTCTGCGCAACGAGGACGCGGTGGTGCCAGCCCGCGTCTCGCAGCCGTCGGGCTGCAGGATGGCAGCAGATGGGAGCCCCACGTCCCAGATGCTCTTCTGCGCTGGCGCGTCACCGCACTTACAGGTACGGCCGTGACACCCACGCAGGTGCCTGCACTGATCGCAGCTCTCCGACGGCTCGCACAGTCACACAGCGCGCAGGCACCAGTGTGCGCGCTGGGGTGGTGGGGCACAGGGACACTTACAGCTGCCCAAGATGCACTCCATCGTAACTCCCTTCTGCTCTTCCAGGGCTGGATACAATCTCAAAAATCCACGGCTCCAGACATCTACCCCATACGCTGCTACTCCAGTTCAATGAGGAAAGGATGAGCTCAATTTTGCCAGTCAAATGGGAAGGGACCAAAAAAATTAGTAGAAGTATTTTGTTAAAATCTAACAAACATGCCCCCAGCAAATCGGAGACTAAATCAGAAGAGGAGATACGGAGAAACACACTCCGCTATTGCTTCAGCGGCAGAGAGCAGCTCCCAGTTGCAACCAAAGCTCAGGTAGCTCAGGTGCAGGAGGGAAGCCATCACAGCCTGCCAGTGTCACGCTCCATTGTACCGTCCTCCCGCACCGAAGTTCTACTGAACCATGAGAGCAGCTCATCTGGGAGCGGCGAGGGTGCTCGGACACGCTGCTTACTGCTCCCCAGCACCATTTGTTGAGCTGGATCTGCAGGAAGAGCAGATCTGGGACAACGATCACAGACATTCCTCTTGCACGGCAAATAAATAGCCAAACCACAAGTTCCCAGGGCTACAGGACAGCCTGAGGAGGTAGGGGCTGCCAGCCCCTCACCCAAGCCCCTGCCACGCACGGCATCTCCAACAAGCGGCGGGCAGGTTTGCTCCCTGCCTGACAAGGACCCTCTTTCCACCAGCCAAGTCTGCCCACTGCTATGTAGGAGCTTCCCAGAGAGACCAAGGAGAAAGCCAGGCACAGCTCAAGTAAGCACCTGGATCTACAAACAACAGATTAAATTCTCAAGCTACAAAACTATGTTTTAGCAAAAGTGCAATTGAACTCCATGTACTTGTTACATTTCTAAATATACTCTGGTTGTCAAGACAACAAAGAGACTGATGGATCTCTAAAGTGTACTGTACGTATTTAATTGTCAGCATTTCAAACTGACTCTAGGAGGGAAAAAATGCTGTGTGATAAGTCTAATCGTCATGGTTACCACTGGCTAACCCCATAATAAAAATATATATATATTCTAGCTAAATGTGCCAAGCCATGTGAGGAGCAGATGGGAGACATTCTCATTACTGCGACAGCCTCCACTGGAAAACTAAACTTGAGGAAGGATGCGAGAGTCTATACAAAGATCTCAGACACAACAGACATCGTGGGCTGCATCTTCCCACTCGTTTGGCAGCAGTCGCTCAGGCTTTTCTACCGCACTTATTCGCCCCGTGTGTGCTGGGATAACCCATGGGGCTGGGGCTGCCTAACTTGCGAGCGTTCCTGTTTGGGGATCTCATCCCTCACCCAAAAAAGCCTTAGATGTGAGATGTTAGAGGCTTTTAACGAGTAACAAAATCTCACGTGCAACCGCCTTGGATACGCACTCCCACCCTCGCCCGCTTGCTCTCCTCCCTCCAAGCCCACAGGCATCGCTCCAGCGGGAGGCTGCTACAGCCTGGCCCTTCTGCTCTCATGATGTTAACAGCCAAAGCAAGGGCTACATCCAGCCTTGGGGAAGAGAAACGAGTGGAAAGAAACAGCCAGTCATTACTGCAAATACACCAACCTGTGGCTGAGCGGGGAAACATCATGCACCCCCAGCCACCCTCTGCATGCCGTTTGACAAGCATGATTCAACAACATGAAGAGCATCAATATTCAGGTGAGATCCCTTCTGAAAGAGATGCTTTCCAAACAAATCCTCAAACATTGGCTTTTTACATGGAAGACCTCCACAACAACGTCCGAGATATCTACCTGTTCATAAAATGACTGTGTCTTTCCTTCACTGACCAAAACTCATCCATCTATGCTCATTTCTCACTTTTCTTTCATTAAACCAAACTTTAAGTTGCAGGAGAAAGCCACAAGTTTCATCCAGGTATGAGAAGCAGTAGAAAATAACTCATGTTCACCTGGTGTCAATGAATGGTCAGGTTTCCAATTAGCCTGAAGCTTCCCTAACATTTTTGACAGAAACCACATCAAAGTTGAATCATCCTTAAAAATCTCCCCTAAACCGTTTCACTCCTTCATAAAGATAAAAGCTCTATATCTCTCCTGTCAGACGCTTTCATGGAAGGCATAAGGCATTGCCTAAAACCATCTCCAGGAAAGCCACAAAAGAAAATTCGATCTGGTTGGAAAACACTGCTTAAGAGAAACACCACTTTCCAGGTGCCTCAAGCAACACATTTGAGATTGTGATATTTTCCCTGGAGCTTGCCCCAACTCATCACCAAGATGAACAATTTCTGAATTCCAAATACGAGATTCTCAGTGATGTAAAATGAGCTTTGGCGCCTACCAATACAGTCACAGAAATGCGCAGATGAACATCAAAACAAAAGTAGCACTGAAGTGTTATTTCCAGGGTTTGTGTGAGAATTATTTCAAATACTACTAAGGTTAGGAACTAAAAAGGAGTCTTAGGCACAAAGAAAAAAAGCCAAAGGGACTTAAAGGAAATTGGTTTTTTTACAAGTGTTTGAGTACACTCAGAGTGAAGCAGCACAAAGTGAAGCAGCATCAGCATTTCATCCCTAGGTGCCTAAATAATTTTGTAACTAAACATTACCCATAAGGAACTTCAAAGAGATTATAGCCCTTCTGAAAGCTGTATCCAGAGCTTAACTGAGCTGAAATCCCAAACAACTGAGAGCTTAAAAACATGCTCCAAAGTGCGTATTTCAACATCATACGGGTGCAGGAACCTGACTTTGGTTTTCCTGTTACTGAAACTGCTCGCCTAGGGCACCAGGCTCTTACGGTTATGGCTTTGGGACAACTATTACATTCTGTTCTAATAAAGTATGTGCTCTCTGGAGCAAACTCCCCAAGATGACTCCTTTGCTTTGGCACAAACGGACTCATTTGGTTGAGATAAAAGGATGTTCCTTTGCATCATTTGAATTTTTTTTGGGGGGGGTAAGATAGAGAAACAGTTAATTTTGCTAAATGAGTGCTCTGTTGCCATGACTTCACTGCAGACAAACACAAAGCCTTCAAGCTCCTTTTCCTTGGGCGTTGTTTTTTTTTTAAACAGGTATTTGATCATCTTGATTCTCTTCTTTCTTCTCCCAGCATCTGGATTTCCAGCAATATCCCACAGTCAGATAGATAATAGCTATAGTTACTCACTAAATTAGAGAGATATTCCTGCACACATTCATCCCCTCACAATCTACCTCTCCCAGCTGTGCCAATGTGCCCTCCGTGACTCCAGCATGCAGGGCAGTGCAGCCCGCAACAGCAGGCAGCAAATCTCTCCAGAGGAAACCCTAAATTTATGGGATTAGTCCCTGAAAGTCAGAATTCCCACGCTCCCACCAAAGACCAAAGGACAGCTCCATCCTGCTCACTGGCAAGCCAGGCTGTTGCTCAGGATTTTGCCCCAGTCTAAAACCAGAAGCCTCAGGTAAAGTCCTTCCCACTGCCTCAGTTTCTCAGGCAGATGAAGAAGGCTGCATGTACATGTCATCTGCCTCCGTGGGGTGTTGCGACATTGGCTGAGATAATATCCACGGAGTACACCGGGGATTAACAGTATTATGGACTTTACTAAGGCAGAGGGTTTGTTCCCTTTTTCTTTTTTAACGTTTGCATTGAATAGACAGACTAAGTAGAAACGGCATTTGTAGCCTGCAGCCATTACCCTAGTAAATGGCTTATTACAGCATGCAGCGTACCAGCTCACCTCCATCCTGTCTCACTTAAATGCATGTAGGTGGAAGTGCAGCTCATTCCAGAGAACTTTCTTTTTCACTGTCTCTGTCTGATGGAGACTCTTGATAGCTGGGCTCACAAGACAGGGCTTAGGATAGAAATACTTCAGTATAAGCTTGTTGTTTGGTACCTATTTATGACAATCACTGAACAATTAATTACTTCCCATCTAAGACTAATTCCCATCTCTTCCAAAAAGGCTGAAGGGGGGTGAGTTTTGTCTCAAGACTTTCAATTTCCTGATGTGTCACAGCAGATCCACTACAATAAGGTCAATACTTCTATCAGACTCTTTCTTATCAAGGTATATTCCATACATCACGACGATGTGGTGTGTGTTATTTCAAGTACCAATTTCAGGCACTGTATGCATAATGCCTTCTCATCTGAGTGTATGCTTTCTCCTGGATGAGACAGATGTACACCCTGCACCACCATCCCTTCTCCCCCTCACCCCCCAAACCATATAAATAAACACTTGCAAGAGCAGGAAGAGAAGAATTGTACATTTGGAGCACCGATTTTCACACTGCATAGCTCTTCAATAAGTAACCATCTCTCCCACTTAACTAGTTCATTCCCTGCCCTTTGGCAATAAAATTACTTATGTGACAGCAGCATCTGACAAGAAGAAAACATTCACAGACTGCACGGGTTGCAACAAGTCCACAGCGTCTTGCTTTCTTCATTCTAGGGCCAAGAATCATACATTTACGTTTCTGCCCCAGGGAGCAACTCTGAAACCCTGTACGAATCCTCAATTGTCCCCAGTTCCCACGCCACCCACTCACAAGCTCCCAGGCTCCATCAGCCAGGCAAAAGACACCTTGCTCAACCTCCAAGCAGCAACACAGGTTATGGGGACCAGCAGGTACCCTCTGGTCCTCATTAATTCCTTTACTTAACAAAGTCTTAAATATAATTTATTGTGTTGATTGGGCAATTGGTCCCAGACAGGTCATTTGAGGCTACAACAGGTTGCACTCTGCATCAGTCTGACCACAGCCAACTCTAGTGGAAACTGCCTCAGCCCACCAAAGACGACTATGAAGAGCAGAGCAACAGTCACATCTCCCTGGACTATTCAAGGCCTCGGGTTCTCAAAAGTAATGCAGCTAAAAGATCCCAAACACCAAAAGCTGCCTAAAAAACGTGTAGCTATGATGATAAATAGATTACAGAATGTAACATTTGGGTGAAAGACACTGGGTACAGGAGGCAGACGGCTACGGTCTCACTTTAGAGTCACTAGCATACCATCAAGGACATCACCAGTTGCTGTAAAAGCAATCACTGCACAGATACCACCTCAAGACTACACTCGTGCTACTTACTAACAGCATTTTTCCCCATGGCACAACTGGACTATGCAAACAGTTTCTGCGCAAATAGCATCAGTGCCAGTTTCTGCCAAGCCCATGCTAATTGCAAGCGATTGCAGCTCAAATGTTCTTAAGTCAAAAAGTATTTAGGTGATGTGTAACCAAGGTCTCACACTTGTCTCACCAGCTGTCCAGTCGTAATGGAACCTACAATCAGCTATGAAGACCTGTCACCATCTCTTTTCTTCTCCTTGGAAATACCTTCACATAAAGTCTAATTTTATGCCAACAGAAATGCAGAACTCTTTTGATCCTTGCAATGCCCTCAGCCTGTTGGTGTAATTGAACTGTCAAAGCAACGCAAAGAACATGGCCATGGATATTCCATTAAAGTCAACAGATCCTCCAAGGCTCAGTGGTTCCTCAGGTGCTACTTTAAAAGTGTCAATGTCTCTTCTGGTATCACATTTATGTAAAAACCTCAGGGCATCTTCGGAATATTCAACCAGTTTCACAAAGCCTGTGGGAATGAAAAGGGCAAATGGTGAAGGATCACTTCACACTGCCAAGTCCAACTTGGAAGAACCAAGGGAGAAAATAGACTGAGCTGAGCTGTAAGTTTAAAACATGGTAAACCTCCTCTTGAGTAGGTTTGGTGAGTTAAGATCACTTTAATTAAGGTGAAGATACTCACCCAGATTTCATAGATTTCCATGAAATAACACTATCACCTCAGTCTGGGTGTTTATAGGACAGGCAGTAAGCTCCATGAGATCTACAACAACATTGACTTTGAGCTGCAGGTGACAGAACCAACACAGTTCTGAATACATACTAAACCCCAGCTAGAATCGCAGCATCTGCTCTCTCTATTTTAGAGTACCTGTGACAAAGTTTCTTGCGGGAGTTTGGACTGGACCAGCCAGCATCCATTTCTAACAAGACCAGAAACGTGTGCTAGACTGCACAGCTCTCCTCTTCTGCAGGCGGCAACCAGCTCCTCTGAAGAAAGTGTCAGGTAGCAGCAGAGACTGTGAGTCGATGGCCTCAGCTGTGCCACAGAAAGTGCCTGTGGAATCACTTCCTCAAGACAAGTGCAAGAAATTTTCTTAAAAACTAGTGTTACGAATAAAGAGAAAATACAGGACCACATTAACAAAGATGACAAAAACCCCTCAATTTAAAAGGGATCATAAATTCTCCTTTTTTTTGGACAATATTGCTGGTAGCATATGGCTCTGCAAGCCTAAACAGACAAGTGATGAGATTCAGGCTCATCTCGTGTTCTTAAAACATGCAAGACAAGGATTCTCCCATGCCAGGCAGTTAGATTCCCATGCCTTCCTAAAAAGCCATTTGGAAAGTTTCTAAATGCAGTAGGAGAAAAATAATCCTGCTCGGTCCATGCCTGCATCTCCCTCTCGTCCCATTAGCACACGGGGAGAAGGTTGGCTTTAGAGCAATACAACATTTCAATTTGAATATGAATCACTCCTCTGGTGAGAAAACAAAACCGAAGCCCATTTCACATTAAGCCTTATCTGAAGATATAATGAAAACCAACACATCTAACAGGAGCAATGGAAGTAAAGCGCAGTGAAAATACCAGCTCAGACAAAGAAACAACAGTATTTTCTGTCCTAGAGGATCCCAAAGTGCTTTACAAACTCATAGCAGCAGGAATCATTTCATCTGCCACTGAAATGTGGTCGCCTCTGGGTCGCCTCAGCTGAGCACCACACCGCAGTTCATGATGGAGGGAAGAACATCATCAAGCAGAAACTGCGTGAGAGTTTAGGAAGGCACAATCCTTTGGTGGGAACTGGACCACTCTCCTGGAAAGTGGAAGTTGGTTTAATTTTGATTCTTATAAGGAGCAGCTGAGGGAACTGGGGTTGTTTAGTCTGGAGAAGAGGAGGCTGAGGGGAGACCTTATCGCTCTCTACAACTACCTGAAAGGGGGTTGTGGTGACGAGGGTGTTGGCCTCTTCTCCCAAGTAACTAGTGATAGGACAAGAGGAAAAGGCCTCAAGTTGTGCCAGGGGAGGTTTAGATTGGATATTAGGAAAAATTTCTTCACTGAGAGAGTGGTCAGGCATTGGAAGAGGCTGCCCAGGGAGGTGGTGGAGTCGCCATCTCTGGAAGTGTTCAAAAAACGTGTGGATGTGGCACTTCAGGACATGGTTTAGGGAACATGGTGGCGCTGGATTAATGGTTGGACTTGATGATCTTGAAGGTCCTTTCCAACCTAGTGATTCTGTGAAAATGGCATTATGTGGGCTGAGCACCTGAACATCAGGCACACACTATGTTGTACTTAGAAGCTGTAAAAAGGATAGAAATCAAACTCGCATATGCTGATGCTCTCCAGCTTCTGATTCAAACAGTTATAGAAAGTAGCAGCAAGGTAGAGGATGAAAATATATGAACCCGCCTGAGGATTACAAATTAATTTCTTATCATCCACAGGACTGAGGGATTAGGAATTCCTGCCCCTAGTTCAGCTGCTATCTCCACACGGAGTTTAGGGTAAATCACTTCTCTTCTCAGCTCCCATCCTGCTGGCACAGTGGTATTCAACCTCTATTAGGAGCAGTCCAGAAGAAAGCCAAGAGTTACTATTCATCATTGCTTCAGAAAGCGGGTCTTGCCTACCACCAGCTTTGCCAAAACACTGACAGCAGCACCACTTTCATTGTCTCTCCTTTGCCCCTTCACTCCTCCCATCCACCTGCTGTGCCTGCGGTCCCCTCTGCCACCTCACTGGAGATAGTCATGGCCTCTTGTTGCAGCATTGGTTAACGGAGACTCAATCCAAATTCAGGCCTTTCACATGCTACTGAAATACCAACAAACAAAAATCCTCAAGGAAGAGGCCCTGAGAAAATGATCTGTACATTTCCAGAGCTAAATGTTTACTTCTCCTCCTGGAAGAATCTGAAGGCTTGCAGAATATTTACCTGCATCTTGGAAACAGCTACTTAATCCTACAAACCCATCAACAATTCACCATGACCCGAAAGAACGGTTTTCCGAGTTCTGAGGAAACAACAAACAAAGCCATGATCTTTTTCTTCTTTTTGGCAAATGTCTGATAAAACTTTTCTAAAAGGAGCTTACTTAATCTTTTCTCACACTGTATTCTATATACAGCTGCCATTCCAGAAACAAAACAAAACTTGGTGCACAAACGCAAACAACTCAGTGTTTGGCCTGATCCGCTCAAACCAAAAGCCAACTTCCTCTCCTACTGGCTCAGCAACGGCGACCCAAAGCCAGTAAGTTCCCAGCGTTTCTGAGAGGCTGACTGTTGGATGGGTTTGTGCAAGTTTGTTTTCAGTGCCTTGGGACTGCATGATAATTCAAGGGAAAATGCCCTTAAAAGGCACATGCACAGTGAGGCATCCATTTGGACAACTACTACCAAGCCATTTCCCTGCACAAGTGACTTCTCTCTAACCACGCAGTCATGTTCTTGCAGGTCAAAGATTCATCCTCATCTTGGTTTAAACACAACTAATTAATTCAGTTTTCCTGGAGGAGGGAGAATAATCAACAAATCAATAAACAAGAAAGGAAAGTTACAATAAGCTGAATATGATTTACAGGTAAAGTGAATTGCCAGGGGATTCAGGCAAATATTCATCACTGATTCATCAAACAAGTCATTGAGATGTCTTTAAGAACAAGCTATCAAAAGAAGTCGCTCTTCCTCTCTACCTCTTATTATTAGTTACTGCTGGAAGTGACCTTTTCTGCAAGTCTCTAGACCATTTTGAAGTGCTGGAGACTTTAGGAAGAGAAAATTAGTTCTTAAAAGGAACTAAGCTGCTTCAAAAACATTTTATTAAAGGTTGCATCTTGCTCCTCTCACCCTTGGGTATTTAGGATGAACTGCCCACTACAAGAAAACAGCCACTGTGCAGTTCTAGCCGAGAGTCCCCAATTCAGTGATACAGGTGCTTATTAAGTTGCAGAAACCGAGGGAGAGAGAAGCTGCAGAAACCAAGGGAGATAGAAGCTGCCCGATGCCACTGGAGCGAGCCAGTAGCAAAACCCAAGGGGAACCAAGGAGCCCTGTCCCTCACGTCTGCCTGCAGCCTTCGGGAGAGCTCAGGCAGGGAGCTGGCGTTGCCTGCAGCCAGCACAGAGAGCCTGCCCGACTCCAGAATCTGCTCAGCCCAGCAGAAGAGTAGGAGGTGCAATTGCTGGCAGCAGCAGGCAGAGAAGCAAAGCTGGAAGAGATCGTAAATGGAAGAGTGTTGTAAAACATGGAGGTACGCACAGACTGACACTCACCTTCACAGCTCCCCCACAGAAAAGCACGCCTCGCTAGACTCTCAAATCTTTGAAACACGTCCAGCCTTCACCGGATCGATCCAGGAACCTCATTCGTATGCGTGTTTGTTCTCGCACACAAACATGGCAAGGTTTTAACCACACACGTTTTACACAAGTCCCGCAGGCCCAAACTTACAAGTTACTTGGGAAACTTGGTCTGAAGCGGGATTGTAAACCAAAGGAAAGAGATTACAGACAAAGGCAAAGACCACAAAGAACCACAGAGCAATTTGGGTTGGAAGGGAGCTTTGGAGGTGTCCAACACAGAGGTTCCCCAAAACACCCAATCTTCAGAGGATCTTTTTCTTGAAACAGGACTTAGTTAAAAGATTGCACCGACTGATCTTCCAAAACTGATTAGTCACAGTCGTCATTTAATATCACTCCCGAGTGGAAAGTTCTCGTCAAAGCTATTATATATTCAGTTCCAGAAGAACAATTAGGTGGCATTAGAGAGGTAGTTGTAACTCTCAGAATTAAATGGCCTTGCTATTTATCAGTATGTGCTGCACCTTTAAAAGTCTCCAAAAGTGATGGTCTTTTTTTGTGCATGCTGGAATATTCAAGAGCATTTCATATCTACTCTCATATCAAGAAAAGAGCAATTAGATCAATAATGAAACAGGAGTGCTCCCTTTTACTTTCTGTGGTTTGCAAAGAGGTTCATGTTTCTGTGTGAGCACAGCTCTTGTTTTAGTGATGTGAAAGTGTGTGGTTTGTGCGATACCCAGTTTCTTCTAATATTTGAGTTTCTGTTGTTATCTACCTACAATTTACAGTAAAGCATCTTTTATTCTCACACCTCTCAATCTCAAAATCAGACCAATTTTCCCAACAAGAAGATGTTATTACCCTGTGTAGACCTTTTACAAATACTGGAAAGCTTGCCAACGACACACTCCTCACTAATACAGCATGGAATCACAGAAGATGGCATTAGTGTTACCAAGTCTACCTATGCAGCAAACACAAGCTTTTCCTCAGGGAATAGGACCAATTTTGTGTTTGGAAAAGCAGCTAGAATTCAGTTGCAATCCACGCCAAGAGTCCCAAGGCACCACACGCACTGGGTAAAGATTACTGAGTGACATCTGAACCTCTATTTACACATCACTATTGTGCTTTTCATTGTGATTAGATTATTACTATTTTCAAAAGTATTCTAAATATTTAGAATTGTGTTTTCTCTGCCCCCCATTGCGGAACATGAATCTAATTTCTAGCTAAAATTTCTCAAGAACCCTCCAAACAGGAAGGGCACTGGAACTACTGGGGATGTGTAATCTGCTGGCTCCAGCATCAGACTAAACCATGCCATTTATAGCATTATGACCCTCTCCACAACAGACGAGAGCACTGATATTTTAGCCAGAAATGTTCATTTTCCAGATAGCTGTTTCTGGCCATACGCTTTACTCCAGAATCCTTCACTGTGCTTGTCCCTGTAGCTCTGGGAAAAATGCATCTTTGCCAAATATACTGAAGGTCTCAAAGAGAGAATTCACCTGCTGCTACGACACAAACATCAATCCAACAATAAAAATCTCAAAATAACTGGAATACTAAATATTTCTAACGAAGAAAAAAGTCACCAACAGCAAGGTTTTCAACCCTGTGACAAGTCATCTGGTCAGCTCTGGAGTCTGAACCTACTAAGTGCGCACTCTAAGGACTCCACTTCTCAGTGATTTCCCTGTTCTGCACCTCTTTGGACCAGCCTCGTAGTTCGCACACAAATATTCTTAAGGGTCATAAAATAGTCATGCCCTCTCTGGCATTAATTTAACACTGGTAGCATAACAGTGCATTACCTAGTCATCCAGCTGCTTCAACCAAGATTAATTTAGGCAAGCCAGGACACAAATATTCAAAGTCCTTGATGCATCTTGCACCCACCCAGGGAGGACTTGGCTTTCAGCCAGTCTGCATAAACCCTGGTGGGATTAGCCAATGTTCTAGAGGCTCCTTTATGGGATAAGTAAGGAGGTCAAGCGCTGCGATCTAAAAAAAGGCTGTGACGGGTGTATATAATCCCCCACAAGGCACATCCCTCCACTGATTACAGCCAGCAACAGGGATGACTAAGGGCACACAGCAAAAACCAATATAACCAAGGCCACAGAAATGAAAGCGGTAAATGTACCATTCACCCTGTCATCTTAACATGAAATGAATTTATCTGATTTTATAATCAAACATGCCAAAAAGGACATGTTTGGAAGAGATGCACAGAGAGGAACCTTGAGAATATTGCTTACTTGGTTCTAGCTGGAGCTAGAAACTGCTGAAACCCTCCAGTTTCGTTCCTTTGGATTCCCTGCAGATAGCCCTGATGCTATCGGGAAATGGCAGTGGCTAAATCCAGACTAATGTGAGGTTCTTTAAAACACCCTTCTCACCTGTTTGGGCAATGTACAATAAAACTAACATACAACCCTGCTACGAAAGCACCCCAGCTAGGTGCTGCCACTGTGGGCAGCCACGGGTCAGAAAGTGCTGTTTGACCAAACGTTTAATTTAAAGGTGGATGCTAAACCAAAAATATTCTTCTAAATCAATGTCACAATAGGTCACAGTGACCATGGAGCTCGTGCATGCCAAATTTCAACAGCACTTGGTTTTCCCACTGCTTCCTGCATGCAGGAGACCTGACCACCCCCCCCACACACACATTCAAGCCCCTCCAGGCCCAGGTATCTCTCAAAGTTTGATGACGTTGTGGGATCTTTCTTTAGAATATAGCCAAAGACAGACTTGATACAGCAAACTGACCATGGGAACACCTTTGTGTATTTTAACATGAACTCGTTACACACCTTGGGAGAGCTGTCAGCTGCCTACCCCTCACCAAAACACCAGAAAGGAGCTTGTGCTGCTGTTGCAGCTTAACCCAATGCTGGGAACAGCTCCAAACATGACTCTGGAAATTAGTGTGATAATAAAACTTCTGCTGAATCATATGGCTCTCAGGCAGCTCAAGATGGGCTATCAGGAAATGGGACCCATCTCAAAGCAACCACAACCTCCTCGCCAACAGAGATTCCCATCAGCAGCACCAGCCATTGTCCTCATCTGGGTGCTTGGCCATTAGAAAATATTGGAAAAGCCTGTTCCATCTTCCTCCTCCCTCATACAAGTTCACTAACCACCACCACTGGACACCAACTGCCTTCCCTCACCAAAAACCTGAGCAGGGTTTGGACCACTGCAGACAAGGTGAAAAGTTTTCTGCCCATCCTGCAGTCCCTCCAGACCAGCCTGCGCACCCTCTCCCCCATCCCAATGTTAATGGAGTTTGTCATCGCCTGCAAGTGACCTTGGCACGAGCAATAATTCATACCTCTCTAAGCAAGAATTTGGAAAACCAGCTTTTACTGGACAGATACGTCTGCCTGAGATTTGTGATCAGATGCAATGCACGGTACAGTGTGTGACCTGGAGAAATATTACCATCAGCTAACGGCAGCACAAATTTCTTTCTTCCCTGTCCTTCACTAGCCTCAGAAGCTGGCCTTGCCAGCAGCAGTAATGCAAGCTGAGACAACAAAGCACATTAATGATGGGCCCCATCATGTTCTGTATTAATTACTGTAGCTAGTAGTAAACTGTTGGTTATAAATTATATTTTGATAAACTGCCCTTTCTTTGACAAGCCAGCTCCAATGTTTAATGTTGCACTTAATCCTCAGATAATACCCCAGGAGTCCTCACTGTGCCCAGCAACAAATCAAAGCAACCTTCAAAAGGCTGGCACAGGTCCCCTCTTCCTACGCGCCCTGACCTGAAACTATCCCACTGCACCAGCTTCGTTACAGGTCAGCTCCAAAAGCCGAGTTGCCAAAACCAGCAGCACCCTCTGTTAACCGAGGGTCCTACAGAGGTTCCCCAGTGCTTCTTGGCAGGGGGGGCAAGGCAAAAGCCAGTACAGACCAGGTTTATATACAGGAGTGTGTTTATACACACATATAACAGTTTTCCAGAAATGCTGCAGTATCACAATGTTCTGCAAGGTAAAATAGCAGGTTAGTAATCCCCAGAATGTCTCAACATTCAGAAGAGGATTTCTTCTACCTGGGACTGAAATAGTCAACTAAAATCTTTATCCAAAAACATATTCTTATTTTTGTTTCTTTTTAATTCAGTGACATTTAGTTAGCAGAACAGCTGTTAGCAAGATCTAGGAGAGATGGAATCCCATTTTCTATATAAAGAAAAATGTTTTGGAGGAAACTGCAATTTGACAAAAATACCTGTTTAGCAAAGTACATTTTAAAAAGTGGAAAAATATGTTTTGTTTTTTCTAAGGTAGCAAAAGATCCACTGTGGCTCATGGAAAGGATACCAAGTCCTAGGAACAAAGGTATAAAATTATTTTGCAACACCCATCGAGGAAAATAATAAGGGGGGATGCACCCTTTCAGAAGCAGTACAGGGAAAGACCCTCCTCCATCTCAGCCAGACATGTCTATCACCTCCCACCACCATCAAAACATCTGATAAAACTAGCCATGGTCTTCCCAAAGAGCAGGTCCAGCTCTCATGGTGGCAACCAGGAGTTTGCAGCTGGCTTCAGATAGAGCTGGGTCAAGTCTGGCACAGTCAACACCCTCCTTTCCTTTACTCTGAAGGCACAACTCGCCACACTGAGCGCGAACAAGACGTTGCACGTGGGATTTACAGCGCTAAAAACCCAGAAGCTCAGGGAGAGGATCACCAGCGGCAGCCGAGAATCCCGTCTCTCCGCTGCAGGAGAATGTGAAGCCCTACAGCCTCGCTGCAAGTTGCAAATTAAAACTGCTTACAGCAGTCCAGGGTTTGGTCTTGTTCTTCCAGCACTGGTGGCAGATGGCGCGTGCTATTATTAAATCTTGATTTCCAGCTTATAATAGTAATTGTATGAAAACTTCTGCCCTCGGACAACAACTCACTATCTTTATTTTGGGAAAAAGCAGAAGTCTTGCAGTTAAATAACTTTTCTATTTTAACAATTAAAAAAAAAAAATCTTAACATACTTCTCCTAATTGGAAACACACAGAAAATAGGATATGGCCGTATTAGTTAAAGGTCAATGCACATTCACCCACCTCTTTCAAAACTGACAGTATTCTCGTGACAGCCATAAAAGCTGCTTTGAATTTTAGTTCCCTAGAAAGTAAATATAAGGAATCCCAAAGCCATAACCACAAGTGCCACAACGCTTAACGCTGATGTCATATTCAGCTTAATGTGTGCTGCCGAAGTCGGGATGGTAAAGCTTCAAAATCATCTCATCTATGGTATAAGGGAAGAAAACAGCAATTATCCCCCTGCCCATTGCCCCAGGCGCGTACCACAACGACTTCATCTGATGTGGCATTAACAGCGGGACGTGTTTTATTCCCCAGCATTCAGCGTGGGGCACTGCAGGGCTGGTGGGACCATTTACAGGGTCTGTTACAGCCAAGTATCTCACGCTACCGCACCTCTTAGTTTGGTTTGCAACTGCTCCTTCCGATCCCAACTACCAAACGGTCCCTTTATTTTAGGAACCAGTTTACATCCACTTGCATCGGTTTGGTTTTGTATCCGTTAGCCAGGGCAAGGGGGGTGCCTTTCAGACCCTTTTCTGGTACGTTAGATGTAAGGGGACAGTGTAATTACCAGATGTCCGGCACAGTCCCCCTTCGTGCGTTGATTTCTTCCTACTTGGGAAACACTCGGGGAGAACACAATCGCCCCTGGCTGTCAGGGGTCCTCATAAAATCCATAGGCGTGGATTTCCAGAAACTGCTAATCGTCTTGGATGCTGAGAAGGGGGAAGGCGGAGTCTGATTTTGTAAAGCAAAGGAAATCTCTCGCTAACGGTAACGCCTTAGCGTACTTCGAAGGGAGCTTACAGGAACGCAGAGCCGGACAGCCAGAAGACTTCCAGAGCAAGAGGCAGCTAGCAAAAACCCTTTCGGTCCCAAGCTGCACCGAGGGAGACGTGAACACTCCTCGGCTTGGAGCAGCAGCAGCTCTGAGGAGCCCAGACCAGGGATCACTGCAGCCGGACCAGTTTGCTCCCCAAGCACCCCCACGATCACACCGTATCACCGTCACCACCCTTCCACCCCAACTTGGATTTCACCAAGCCATCATATATAAGTTGAAATTCTAGGAAAAACATTTTATGGCTATACCTTGGTTATTCCCTTTTAAGGTTTAATTTTTCCATCTCTTACATAAAGTCCTCAAAAAAAAAAAGATCAAGATACTTGATTATTTTCATCATCCCCTAGTTCTGCCCAGGAGTGCACAGCTAACAAACCACGTAAGACCAATATTTGTGCAAAGCTAGTTAAAATATCCTCATTCTACAAATACTAAACCTCCCAAAACACACCACACAAATAAACATCACAGAAAGAAGACAGTCCACAACCACGTCAGGCAATCTCCCCGATTATTATGCTTAGTGTTGCACAAGTGATAAAGCATTTTTCACTGTGTACAAGGGCTCCAGACCAAAACTGGCTACCCAGAACTGCTCACTCCTAACCCATCCCACAAGGCACATGAGACCAATCCCAGTTTTAAAGGTTTTTTTTTTTTTTTAAGTTTTAATCCCCTTCCTTCGATTTGCTGAGTCTCTCTGGAGACATGACAGCACTTTGGCTGGGCAGCATGTTTTAATATGAGATGATAGAGGGATGAAAGGTTCTCCAAGAAAGCAGATGCCAGTGCCATGCAGGCAGCACGCTGCAAACCTTGTATTTCAAACCAATACAACTGCAAATGGTTGCAGCTCACTCCTTAGAGTTAAGAAGTCAGAAAACACCTCTCTTCAGTGTTTACCTTAAAAACACTGCCCTACGTAGGCATCTAGACAATCCAGTGATCTGGTCTGCGACACAGAGAGATAGCATGGTGGAAAAGAGAAGGAAGTAAAGGCTGGTCTGAAACAATACCATATGCACGTGGTCCCGCACCACCACCCACCAAAGTATACATCTACTAGCAGCTCAACTTTTGCAGCCTGCCAAATGCTGAATGCCTTTTCCACTGGAAACCTTTCTGCAATGATAATCTGCCACAGAAGAAAAAAGATCACTAGACAAGGACACCCAATAGCTTCCAGCCAGAGCACAACACGCCTTCAGCAAGACCTCTGATTTTCACAGGCACACACTGAAGTTGTTCTTCACAACAAAGAACAGTCCATCTGTTGCATAACTAACCTTAGGCTGCATTAGATAAGTCGTGCCTTCTCGCAGATCAACTGACCTTAAATAATGTCCCCAGTGTATTCAGAGCCAATAGGTTTCTCTTTTAGAGCTCAACTGATAGGTCTTCTCCTTCCAGCTATTTCTTCAGAAAGCACACAAAGAAGGTTTCAAGAGAAATCTCATGCTTACTGGTCCAAGAACAACTTTCCAGGCCAAAAATGAAGCACAAGATCTCAGCTCCAGAGTTGCATCTCCCTTTGACTGCTTCTTCAGCACTTCACTGCAGCAGAGCAAGTGAGAACTTTTGCAGGATTGAATGGGGATTGAAGTGGATGGTAACTGGAAAACTCAGTGTACCTCGGGAAAGTTTGCTGCAGTTCTGCCACTGAGTCAAGCCAGAAGGAAAAGAACCAGCCATGCCGATGAAGCACAGCTTTGTATTCTGGATAAGGCAAAACAAAGGTCTGGTGATGAGCAGCTCTCACGTGTCATGCAAGGGTCAGCAGCAAAGGCAAATTCCACCAATGGCATTTCCGTTCTGTCGCCCAACCCATTACTAAAATTGAATACAGCAGGATCTTTCATTGCTTATCCCAAAATGCCATTTAACATGGCTGTGCAGCATCACCCCGCTGCCACATTCCACTCCAGAGGTGGGATATCCATCCCCGTGCAGAGCTGAAGCTGCAGGGTCCTGTGCAAGGATATGAGTTTTCTTACACCATTTCTCTAACCCTCATCCTGGCTGTGAGATGATGTTGGAGCTCTGCAGCAGCCTGAGAGGTGGAAGCGCTCAGGAAGAGGCAGTGACAGAGTAAGCAAGCCTTCAAACCACTCCTGGCAGGCTATTTCATTGTCCACACAGATGTCTGTGCTGGTGGGAGCAACATCTTAGAAATGAAATGCTCTGCAAAGAAGGGCTGTAACCCTTGTGGAAACACAAGTGCCAAAGCAATTGCCCAGTAAACCTGTGGCGAAGGCAGAGATGCTAAAAGCCTCGCTGTTTTCCGACACCAGCTTGGCTGTCACACAGCCGCCACTTGAGCACCAATTTCCCTACTTAAAGATCAGGGCCAACAGGGCTTCGCTTCTTGCTACATGTTGCTGCACTCATCCAACTGCTGCTTGGTGAGAGTTTTGACGCAAGGGCAGATGTAACGCACACATCCAGTCACTCCCTGACCTCTTCAGATGGAGCACATGAGGGCAGGAGCCCTGCCTCACCTCTTGCAATTGGCCAAACTAGGCTTCATTGATAAGGCTCTGCACTACAAAACAGCGATGTTATTTCATGTACAAGCCATCATCGTCTCTTACTAGAGCCCCGACTTGCGAGGGTTGTTCATGCCAGAGGAGCTCCATGGCCACTGAGGAGCTTTCTAGTAAACTGAGCCCTGAGAATGTGAAGCAAAGGGCTTGCAGAGCCGAGTTACTGGAATCTATTCCTCCCGCATTAGTCAGCATATATGAATACATCCTCTTGCTTCATTAAATTTTAATTGGAGTGCATGTGAATAGGCTTTGCTGGTTACTTAATCAAAGGGAATCTGAGTACAAGGTGTTCACATGAAAAGCTAGAAAGCAACATCCCTTCTCGTTTTTCTTTCGTATTTTCTTAAGCATCCATTGTCGATTTCTTTGGGTCAGTTGATATTTTGGGGCTGCTGCAAAGAACGGTGAAAAGCAGCCACAAAGCACAAATAAAGCACTTTGGAGAGAAACCGGACACAGATCGTTAACCCTGCGTTCCTCGTTATTATCCAGGCAAAAATTAAATGCAAAATCCCAGAGCAGCTGTTGCATTAGCTAGCTGATTGGTAGTGCTAAACACAACGATTGCTTTGCTGCTGTGTGTCATGCATGTTTGGGCTGGATTGTCTGGAGTTTCATTATTTTAAGTGTCCTTAGGTACTCTGAAACCACAGCCGATTTGAACCTATAAAAAAAAATCCTACTCGTAAACTTTGAGATTTCCTCAGCAAGCACCTTGTCTTGTACTGCAACACAGATGCTTATTTGTTCACGCACGCTCTCCTTCAGCGTAGAGAAACTTTGCATGTACTTTCTTGCCTGCCTAGAACTGGATGACCAGCTCCAGAACTCCTTCCTTACTAAAACCATGAGCTGTATGACCGGATCCTCAACTTCCATAAAATCCACACAGTTAGTACAGCTTGAACTGACTTACAGCAGTTTACACCCGCTGAAAACCTACCAAGAAAACAACTCCAGCCTGCAAGAGGCACAGCTGGGGACGGGAGCCCAGTGCCTGACTGCGTGAGAAACAAAAAGCAGCGAAGTTGTTCTGCACAGCACTGTTTGCTAAGTGAATTGACAAAAACAAACAAACAGAAAAAGAAGTCACAGCACTTTAAAGCCACAACAAAGAATTTACTGGACTGCTCATGCACACTTGCGCAGAAATGTATATATTCTGTACAGTGATAGGTTCTGGCAGCCTGGGACTCTGACACACTTTCTATGGCTATGTCCTAATATTAGAAAAATTTAGTCATAAGCTAAAAATGTTACAGAAATAGCACAGGATCATAAGTTACCAGCTGAGTCAGAACTCGATCTACTACTTGACTTTTATACTATTTTACTCTTCAAAAAAAAAAAAAAGCCCATCACAGAGTGGTTTTGGGGTTTTTGTTTTGTTTTTGTTGTTTTTTCATTTTTGTTTTTTTGTTTTTTTTTTTTAAACAGTTCGCTTCTGCCATCACTTATGAAGAAGAATGAGCCTTTGTAGGGGGGAAGAAAGTCACTCAAAATGGCAAGGATCTGCAAGGATGCAAAAGACAGATTCCCCCTGCACCACAGCCGTGTGGGCAGCGAGTCCTGCGCTAACAACGCAGCCCCTCCGCGCGCAAGCTCTGGCGAGCAGCAGGCTGCCTCTTGCTCGTGCATGTACGAGGAGTCCTCCATCAGAAGCCTGGGGATGATGATGGGATTGCACCTGGTAGCACCGTGGCATAAATCCCAGGAATCATAGGTGTGCAGTGCAGTCTTTAGCATAAAAGCCTTTTATTTGCACTCTGCGCTTGCGACTTATTGGTAAATAATTAACAGACAGCATAAGCGTGTAACAGAACTGAGTCACAGGTGTTAGCAAAGGAAAACTGCTATAAATGGGTATGTCACAGTAATAAGCTGCCTGCTCACCTGTTGGATGCTGCAGAAATTAATTAAACAATTCAGCTTTCATAAATTAACCCCTGACACCCAGAACCTTGCTAGAAAGCACAGCCGTATTCCTTCTCTGTTATTTATGGCCGTAACTGTTCCTCCTTTCACAGCTTGGGCAGTCTTTAAATGAAGAAACCATGAATTGCCCCAGGCTCCTGCTGGCTGGGGAGAGCCCCGGGGCCGCCCGCGGGCCCGTTCATCCGTCCAGCAGAGGGAAGGGGAGATGGGAGCGAGGAGCCTTGCCCCAGCATCCCCTTGGGAGCTGCCGGACCTGCTGGCTGCAGCGGTGGGAGAGACAGGAACGTAGCGGAGAGGGAGACCCCCTCGCTCCAACTCTCCTCTTCAATTTCTCCCTCCCTCCTGCTGCTCTTCACCTCCTACACGCCGTTTCTGCAAAGGCAGCCCAGGAGATGTTTCTTCCCTATGTGCAGCAGGAAGGCAGAGGAGCAGAAATCCTGCTGCCAGGTGTCGCGCCGCGAGGCGCCAGCGCCGCGATCGGAGCTCTCCGCGCTCCTCAAAACCCCGGAGACATTCAGCATCACAACGTTTCAGTGGCAAACGTGCAGCTGCTTGAAGGGAAACAGGCAGAAGCCTGCGAAAACGACCCAAAAGGGGAAAGGATGATTCCTCAGAGCAAAGCAGATGACTAAGAAGTTATTCAATCGAAAGCAGCGCACCAAGGAAAGTAAATTGTCAGTGTCTCGCAATTGTTCGCTGCGTGTCCCTAAGAAAACACACTGAACCCGGCTTGTTTGCACCTCTGCCTGGAAACAAAACCCAAAAAGGCCCTTTTCTGACAAGAACTTCAAAACATTTAAGCTCATTTCACCATGTTTGTTTTGGTTTTGAATACAGTAATATACAAGCAATGAATTCCTGATTTTTTTTTTTGTTTTGTTTTCAATGTACAGTTCCCATAAGCTTAAAAGTAAATGAGAGTGCTTTGCTTCCTGGGGTATGTAACTGGAACATTTTTCTAGCACCTAATAAAACATTGTTTGGTTGATACTAACCATTAAAATATGTGTTTCAAGTCATGTAATGTTCCCTGTGAAATTTGCCTTTTTGCTCCATGAAAAAAAAAAAAAAAAAGGGCACTGAAAGGAATCCTGCAGCCATAAGGCTCTCGCTTATTTCATGGAAGTATCATTTTAAAAGCCTCACAACATGATCAAAGCAGTGTCGAGAACAGATGTTCCAGGCTTTACAAATTCCAGCGTAAGTATTTTTATGACATTTATCACTGCTAAATTCTTTCAGCCAAGTTTTTTCCCTGCAAGAAGCATGGAGACACTTTCCTCCTCAAGGAAGATGTGCTCACACATGGCCTCAGCTCCAGCCGCCGATCCTCTCCTCCGATCACCTCTCCCTGCCCATCACGAACAAGAGCTGTGCAGTTCCCCAGTGGCTACTGCGGAAGCCAGCCTCGAGCAGCACTGGTCCTGCAGAGCTGGGCACGATGCTCCCAGCTTCACAAGGGGAATTCCATGTAGGACCTGTGCCACTGCAGTGCAGACCCTGGCTCTTGGCTGGCTGTTCTTACAGACCCCAGCAACCTCATTGCTCCACTACCTTGACACCCGACTACAGCCTCCAAAGCCCTCCATAAGGTTTCTTCTTCTTGACCAAGGCACACACCATCACCACCCCTCAGGATCACACCAGACCACACCACTGCCATGACAAGCCCTGAGCAACCTCACCCAACCTTGAAGCGAATCCTGCTTTGAGCCAGCGATTGCACAAGAGACCTGTGAGGTCCTTCCTACCTAAGCTGTCAGAGGACTAGAGATCCCAGGTAAGAGCCCCATGGAAATGCCCTCAATCATGTCAATACCCCAAGAAAGCACCTTCCCTGGTCCCCCAGCTCCTTCTATGGATGTAGGAACCCCCTGCCTGTGCACAGCACCTAGAAGGGTGCTTCCCTGGTCACAGCAGAAGACACACACCACGACCTAGCTATGAGGCTAGACACCAGCAGGAGATGCCCAGATAGCTAGCATGTTGGACACTATTAGAGCCAGAAGGAGCAATAGAGGGGACCTGCAGGACTGTACAGGAACATGCTTGCTCTTGGGAAAGCAGCAACAAATGCCTATTCCTGGAGGTGACCACGGAGGCAGAGAGAACATATTTCAACTGCAATTCAAATCACAGCCAAATTTCCACTAACAGCAAAGTTCCCGGGAAGTTTAGGTCTCCACAGTCGGTTTCTGTGTATTCCGTCTTCCCAGGAACATCACCAGGCTCTCTAGTTGACAGAAAGTCTAAACACTGTGCAGTACTAAGCAATTTCATGAGAGTGAGCTGTGTACCAACACAATATTCATGACTACCCAAGAATTTGAAACACACAGTTTATGTCTGGAGAATAACATGGTTTTTTGTACCCAAAGGAAAAAAACAAACACGGATCTGAAACAACCAGCTCCTTTCAAATTTCACATATTCGCAGAAGACAGTGTTTGTGAAGAGGACCCCACAAGCACCTCACTTCTCTAATACATGCCCAGTTTAGTTTCACCTGTTTCCACGCACTCCCTTCCCAATTCCTGCAACCTGCTTGCACATCCTGTTTCACTATGAACACAAGCTTCTGCCACAGGGCAGCGCTGCCTTCACTTCTCCTCATGGGGTGAGCTTAGATAACAGTCAAACTGAGAGGAAAAAAACCCAAACACGTTTAGCTCTCTTGCTCGTCCAGGATGCAAGCCCGGTCACGGCATTGCAAGGGCTGTGGCACCTCTTCACCATGGGCATTGGGCACTGCTGCAATGGCCAACAGGGACAGGGCCACCGTTAATCATATATTGAGAATACAGGAGAGGAACCTCTGAAAAAGCAGCACAAGGTAGAAGAGGTCTCCCAGAACAAGGAAGGATGAAGAAAACACACAAGAGGAGAAAGATCCCAAGCTTCAGTGATTGGGAGGAGAACAGGGATGCTGGAGGTGAACAGAAGTCTGAGGAACAACAGCGACAACAGACAAAGACAATCTGTCAAGCAGAAGCTGAAGGGTGTGGAGGTGCCAGCTCTGCAAAGAGGGGTCTGAAAACACTCTCCACCCACAAAGGATTCATACAGAAAAGGGGGCACATTTCACTCAAATAAATATGCCACATTGGATATCCCTGTCAGCTGTCACTGTAGAGGACTGCAAAAGATTCAGGCCTGGATTCACCCATGAGCAATCACAGCAATGGTCTTCCTCTTGCCAAATGCTTGTGCCTTTCCTGATGAACCTCTTCTTTTGAGGACTTCTTGTGTTGTTTAATTATGAGGTACAATTTCATATTTTAAATGCACATAGAAAATTTGCCCCCAAAATGCCATTTGTTGAAAATTAAAATGCACACATGAAATCTTGCCATATTGGCAACAGGGAATTTCTGTCTCTATGTGAACAAGCAGGTGCATACACACAAACACGGCACATTCACATCTCTGCTACAGATTTTCTGCAAAAGGACCATTCCTCTACGTGTGACCTCAAAGGGAGAACAGAAACGGGGAGAGCGCACAGCGCCGTCACACAGCCATGCCGTTCTCCTCCACTCCAACCTCAAAGACAGCCAGCACCGACAGCGAAGCCCCGTCTTCCCACAGGTCCTGTCTGGTCTCTCCCCTCGTCTTTGGGCGCCATCGGGGCGCGCAGCTGGGTCACCCCTGTCCTTGCACTGATCTGATGACAAAGCCATCGGTTACAGAGAGGGATGATGGTGTCTTCAGAGCTTGGGACGTGGTGAGGGGATTTTAGAAGAGTGCTCAAGACAGCATCAGGACTTACTGATACTGTTCTGCTGAGTTGTTAACATCGCAACCCTGCTCCAGACCTGGCTTTGTTTCATTATCTCATCTTCCCACCCCAAGCAAATCTGCTGAGAAATTTTAAGAAACAGAAAAAGGCTGTGACCAGTTTTGAGGCTTTCTGATTTAGTCATTAAAAAAAGAAAAACAACATCCTACAGCATTTCCCTCTTGTTTCTCTAAATAAAAATAATATATAGCCCTAACTTGATAATAAATATGCTCAAAAGCTGTCCTTAAGTAAAAGCTTTTGATAACAAATTGCCTGTGCTAACTGCTATTTTACTGTTAAATTTTTTATTGTTGCTTAAGCACTGCAATTATGCTAATAAGCCTGAGAGGATGGTACACTAAAGCATTGAATGTGACAGATATAATACTCAATAAAATGTTAATCTTACCTGAAAATTGGAATCAAACAGCCTTATTAGTATTTATGGATATGGCATCTCCAACATGTTTCTTAAAAGGAATATATATATGCAATAGATATTCCAAATATACCCTGCTATTTCTCATGCCTCATATGATTTAATTCTAGGTGGCTATTACCCCTGCTGCTAATTGCCAGTCCCTTTTGGAATAGGAAAAAAGAGTGTTGGCATCTGGGCCATGCAAAACTGCTGCGTATTGCAGGGCTTTTCGCCTTGGCACCTCGAGGATGGTGGCTATCCATGGGGACGGGGACACCTCTCCCCACCTCGTGGCAGGGACACTGGGCTTGGGAGGGTGCAGCAGCATACAGCAAAGGTGCTGCTCTGCCACGCTCCGTCATCTGTTTTTCCCCAATATCTCTAGTTTTATGTGTAAGGCAGGTAGACCCAGCAAAGGGTTATTTACAGGTGCTGCAGAAACAGCTTTTGGATTTTAAGATGGGACTAAACACTAATTTATATATTTTATTCTTAAACTTTTCAGCCAGCACTGACAAGGAACCATATCCATCTGTCTCACTGCAAGTTTCGGCGTTGCAGAGTTGGCCCCAGAGCCTGGGGCTGTCGCAGGGGATTTGTCACTGAGGTGCCTCATGACTTTCCACAAGTCGCATTGCATCCTGCACCGTTATTTCACCACCCAGTCCATGTCTGATTTCTCAATTGATGGCATAATTTTTTCAGGGAACAAGCTGCCTTTCACCACATGTAGTTTTTGGAGGGTTTTTTGGGCCAAACCTATGGGTCTCGGGACCCAACCTTGGGGCTCCACTGCTGTGCACTTTCCTGTGGGTAAAGCAAGAGATCTTCAGCACTGTCACTTTCTCATCTATGAAAGAAGGAAAAAATAACCTCAGAAGAGCCACATACTATATTTACATCCACGACCAGGCTCTATAGAGAGACCATTTCTACACAACAGACTGGTGTTGTTTTCAAACACTGCAGATTAGTGCTTAAATAGCAGCTGCTGGCTGCCAGCTTCACTCCTCATGCTGCTCTCACCCACAGAAGTCAATTCTACTGACAGGGCCACAGAAACATCGATAATCACCATTATACTTTGACAAACAAGCAAGGTTCTTGCCACTGGGCACTGCAAGCCTCCTCGGTGGCAAACGTTAGGTGGGAGACATCTAGGAACTGTTTGAATGAATAGTCACAGCGGGGAAACACTCAACCGGCTGCCCACCAAAATCTGGGAATCCCAAAGCTCTCAAAGAACACAACAAGCAACCCACGGGGCACTACGCATAATACACCAAGACGTGCTGGGACTTTTTTGAGCAACGCTTGCCATGCACGCCAGTTTCAACTCATAGCACTGGGATGGGGTGCAAGGATGGAAACAGGATTGTTTTGGAGGTTATAGAGCTTAGAGCAGCTCCACAAAGCCTCACTTGCAGCTCTAAGCAAGGAGCACAGCATTAGTGCTGTGTTTAGTGCAGTGCACAGCATTAGAAAATATGATTTTGCAACTGAAAATTCCAAGAAAACTACATAGTCAACTGAGCTTGCACCTCAGAGAGCCTGGAGATGCACCTCAGGGCTCCTCCGCCCCAAGTTAGCCCCAGCACGAGATACCAGAGGCCAAATCTTCAAGGCACAGCCAGCAAGCTAACCAGGCACATAGCTGCAGTGTGCTGCAGGGCTGTAAGGCATCCCATAAAGGTGGCAGGACTCATCTCTGCCGTGCTGAGTCAGTCATTACTTTGGGATTATCTTGTCATTATTTGCAACCCTGCGTGGAAATCTAAATTGAACTTTGGCATATTGTTTTCTTTTGCTAAGCAGCAACACTTGAATGCTAACTCCAGTCCTGACAGGCATATTTCTGTAGTATTCTTTGCAAATAATCTTACCCTGACCAGTCCAAAAGGTCAGAATCATAAAAAAATCATAACAATAAAAAAGCACAAAGCTGGAAAACCATCATTGCCATTGGCACAACCCCTCAACTTATTAACCGTCCTTGCAACAAGGTGAACTACAAGGTCTTAGCTTTATTTGATTGATTGAGATCAAAAGATCAGGGGGCACACAGTAAATTGTATCTTTCCATGAATGCATTTTGCTTTCAAGATTTGAGCAGATAGTTGCAGGAATTGAAAAGCTCAAGACAGGAAAAAAAAAAAGGGAGAAAAAACCACGTACAAAGGTGACTTCAGAAAGGCATCCCCTTATTTTTCTCTTGACACCGTCTGCATTTCTTAGAGCTATTTGAAAGTTTCTTCCATGTTCCTATACCCTTGGGACACAGCATCTTATCTCTGCTAAACAGAAGATGATAACGAACAATAAGACACTAGTGTAACTCCAGGGGAGACACTGGTATTTACTGACATTAAGGATGAAAGGTAAACATTAGAGAAACCAAACTAATCCCAAAGTCCAACAGGAGGTTGACTAATTTCCCACTAAATTTCAGGTGTCCTGAGACAGGACAGGTATCTCACTGTCCTTAACCACACAAGGAAGATGAACCACCTGAACCCTGTTCCTCTCATGGTGATGGCTCAGAGGCTGCCTGAGCCCAGGCTGGGTTTGTCATCTGCAGGTCCCAGGACAGCAAAGCAGCAGCAAGGGAATGAAATGAGCAGCATCTTCAGGACATAATCTCAAGACCCAGCTGGTGAGCTGCATTTCTAAACGCAGAAAAAGCCTGCTGCATTGGCTGTCAAGACAGGACAAAGAAACACAATGGAGAACAGGAACAGAAGAACAAGAAAAGAAAAGTGAAACTCTCCACCATCTCATCAGCCTTGGGAAACAAAGAGGAAGGGGAATCATTTGGTTCCTGTTTGTGTCTTCCACATAATATTCCTATTTTGCTCAGTATACCTGTATCTGTAGCATTGTGTTCTCATGTCACAATGGATAGACGAGATTACCCCCCTGAGAGTAAGAGTAAAGCCCTTACATGAATCACAGAAGAGACCCAAACTCACAGGAACTTGCTACAAGGGAACCACAATTGATATAACCTCCTGTTTTTATCACAAGTTTACATCACATGCCAAGGACCGACAACTGAGCTTTTCCATGAGCTTACACTTAGAACATCACCATTCAGGTAACAAAGACACTGAGTACCAGAGTTAATTGATGTTGCGCCAAAGCTCATCATCAGACCAGGCAGCAACTTCTGCACAGATACACTGAGCTATGCCTTTTACCTTACCAGTTTTGAATAAGGTTGTTAAGATAATAATTTCACATTCTCCAATTTCTAACTATCAACAGGTTAGGAGGACTCTCCAGAAGTCATCTAGAGTACTTCCCCACCACATAGAAGGATCAGTTCTCCTAAAAGTACATCTGATGGAGCTTCGCTAACTTTCTCTTAAACATTTCCAACAACTGAAACTTCCTAAGCTCCTCGGGCAATCCGCTCCAGTGCTCAGCTATTCTTAATGCAGGAGATCATTTACTAATGTCTCATCTAAATTTCTCTTGCTGCAACTTAAGCTTGTAATTTGTCTTATTTACAGCAGGCAGATTTACAGTTTATTCCCTCTCTCCACAACAAGTTCACTAGTTCCAAAATTTACAAGCTGAGCCACCAGTGTGGCTTGCTCTCTCTCTGCCATTCTGCTTCTGTTCAAAGCACGTTCTTAATCTTGTGTCTCTGCATGTGTATTTCTTTTCTTACCCCAAGAGAACAGGCAGCTAGGATACCACAATGCTGTTTCAAGAGAAGACGTTCACATCCAAGGGCTGATGCATTCAGGCACACCCAGTTATAAAATAGTCTGAAATAAGAAAAAGAAAAGATTTGTCTTTAGGATGGTAGGCAGAGGGTCTGGTAGTAAGGAAAAACCAACAACTCTGAAGTGCATTTCTTCCACCCTATTATTCAACATTCAAACAGATCTTCAAAAGAAACATTAGTGACTGTAGCTACATCATGCACCACCACTCAAACTTGGCCGCATTTTCTCTGACAACCACCATAAGGGTTTGTTTCCTGGAACACTGATTTATCAAAGTGCTCACTGACTTTGCAGAAAGTTCTACCAAGGTATAAGCGATACCCAGCACACATCAGAATCAGATGGTTCTAACTCCAAAGCTTTATTCACTGTGACAGAATGTTGCCACTGTACAGTGTCACTGAAATCAAGAGGGAAGGCTTCTAGTCTACTCTCAGATTTCAGTGTGTGTAATTATAGGATAGACCCAGAGAAGAAAAGTCAGGTCTGATGAAAGATTCAGTAACTGTTGTGTCCACAACATAGTCCTTATCTCCTGTTCTTCAGGATGATAAATCTAGCAAAAAGAAATCTTTCTCCTGAACCCAAAGTTTTGGTGACAATGAGGAAAGAATAATGAAAGGATTTAACATGAACAGCATTGGGAAACACAGGGAAGAGCTCTGAATAACAAAAACATCCTAAATTTCATGAGAGAGAACAATCAACAAGGGAGACCAGTGATAATACATTTGCCTTCCTACTTTTGGAAGCTCTTAGAAAAACATAGCCAGACAGCAGCAATTTGGCGCAACAGCACCTTTTACCAGTGGGTCACCTTTTGGACCCCACCCCATCCAATTCCTGCCTCCCCTTAACAAGTATCAAGTGGCTTTGTAACAAATACAACTTTTCCAAGGCCACTCAGTTTGCCATCTGCTGTGAAAACAAGATGCCTGTTGCACATCTAAGGATGCGACAATAAAACAACTCAGTGTCTTCTCTCTTCCCTGCACCCGAGTATCCTTTCTACCACTGCACTTTGTCCATGTCCAAGTTTCCAGTTGGGATGGTTTGTTTTGGGGTTTTTTTTCCCCTTTTCAATCTTTCTGAGCTGTACTGTGCTTTCGCTTTTCTTTATCATTTTCACTGTTACCGATGCCTACACTCACAGCGAGCCCAACTGCTGTCAGCACAAGGTGGTGACATGCCCCTATTTAGCACAAATTTGATAACGCAAGTGCTGTTTCCAAGGCTAAAGAAGAATATCTGCACCAATAACATCCCTACAGCAGCATACAGTAGCTGAGGAGACTGAGCAATAAATGCCTTTCACTGAAGATGAAGAACTCAAAGTAATCTCAAAATGTATGATGGACAACTAAAAAAAGAGTTTAAATACATGCCTATCTTTAAGGGTGAAAGTAGCTCCAAGGACTTCAACAAGATCATCTACAGCATCAGATACATTACCTCCCAAATTACTAGTGAGGTACGGATGTTTAACAAGGGAGACAGATACAAGGAGTACTTCCACCAAGAAAATACACTCGTTTGTACGGCTGAATTAAGACAGCTGTTGAAAACCATGGAGTAGCATTGAATGGCAGCCCAGGACAGGGAGCCAAGAAGACAACTACATGCAATTGAAACTGCCAAGAGATTAAGTTAGGTCAAATGTAATTACATGAACTGGAATCTGGCCAGGGTACTGGCTGGTTTAAGAAAATTAAGAGAGGTGTTCAAAAGTTTCAGAGATGGAGTCCTCCTCCTGTTAATTATTTGGTGAGTCAGTCGCTGAAGTCTCAGTACTCTGGGAGGCTGTCTGAAAAAGGGGAAAAAATGAAGCATAAACTTGAAAGGCATTAGAAGCGATTAGCAAAAGCCTTTGTTCTCCATGGCAATCCTGGCTGCACTAGTGCACAAAAGCCTTTCATGTTCATGCTGAAAAGTGGCCTTAGTTCCTTTGATACTTCTGGGAGGAAGCGTTTAAATTTACAAACATCCTGCTGTCAGAAGTTACAGACAACAGTCAAGGAACTTCTGTGTATCCCAGCCAGGTCATACCTAGCTCTAAACCCAGCTCTCAGGCAGGCAGTGCTTGTGCTGAAGGGAGGAATGCAAACAAGGACACATGGAAGCTCAATGAGACTTGGAGCAACACCTACTCTACTTGCTAGTGGTGTATGAAAGCCAGGTCATGCGGAAAAGGAGGTTGCAACCATGTGGGACAGTGGCCTCCTTACCTTCATTCAGTTTTCAGAAGATGGAGAACATGCAAGGCAGGCAATGGGAAAGAGACCAGAAAGGATGCTTCATGGTCTGGCAGCTGAGCACCACTTTGAAAAATTAGATCCTGTTCATGCCTCTGCCATAAACCTCCTGAACGGTAAGAGGAAAGTCACATGTATCAAATTTTTTCCATATATTCATTGCTGTGCCTTTTTTGGCAAAAAACACAGAAAGACCACATCCAGAAGAGACAAGAACTAGCAGCCATGGATTGAGATTCTCTGTTCAATCTCTAATTGAGACTTGTACTATAACCATGTACAGCACCACAAAATACGAAGTTCTGAAAAAACAGACCTTGTAAGTCTCAGTTTTAGCATCTGAAAGTAGTAGGTGCCTCTGCTACCTCTGCATCTGAAAATCATCATTAGAGATACACTCATTACTGTCTTCGAAGCAGTTGGATGTGACAGTAAAAGCAGTACGGAATTGGAGATTAACCTTTTTGGCAGTTTATTCAGTGAAATGTTCAGATGATGCACATTAAATAAACCGATTTTTTGACTGATGTGAAAAAAACAGAAAGATTAAATAACTATCTTCTCAACAAGTGCCATACACCAGGCGTGTTGAGTGACATGGTTTCATCTTGAAGCAACAGCAGGTGAACACACAATTGAAGGCTCTGCCATATTGATTACATGCACCTTTTTTTTTTTTTCCTCCTTTTCAGAAGATAAGCCAGGAAAAGACAGACATTTCACAGCACGGACTGGTGCAATTTGTGCTGATGGCCTAAACATAGACGCAAGCAGCAGCTCACTTCTTTGTGTGGAAGAGTCAACGGGGACATGTTCTGGTGGGACAATTGCCACCATGGCACACATTGCCCCAGCCCAGCAACACCTCCTCCAATACATGCCTTCATAACCACCAGGGGAAGAACTAAGAGCACAGGAGAAAGTCTGTGCTGTCTTGCAATGGTGTGTAAAAACCAGGGGCAAGCAACCATGGAAAAGGGTTGCAGTCTCTGTTGACCACCAGCTCTGCAAACTATTGCTTTTCCAAAATGTAGTCAAACACTCTTCCAGATAGCAAACCCACAAATGCCCTAAATCCCTCATCCCTGGCTCTCCTCTGACAAGGCAAGTCACTTCTTTGGAGTCCTCAGGCATCACAGAGACGGCAAGGACACGTATTTCCATTACAAATAGGAGCAACACAGTACTGCAGTTCTTCCCATTCTTACCAAACGCCTTCCAACCAGCCTCCTCTGAAGCAGCTCCACTGCTTTACCTGTCAAGACCCGCAAAAAGAGGTTTTGGCAAAAGCAGAGACCTAGCTTGAGAAACTAGAGCCAAACTGGTACAAGTCAGAGAAGATTGTAAACAGCAGTATTGTAACGCTTTTTGAGTTTAAAATATTCAGCAAGGTCAACATAGAGCACGTGGTTGTCTCCAGGCCCATACACATGCCAGGCTATGCACACCGACAGCACTATGCCAAAGGCAGCCACCTCTCTCACGCAGCGTCTCTGCAGCAGAGCCACCAGCGGCTCCCGGCCCCGAGCCCTCTAATTAGCAAAAGGTGAAGAGGACACTTAACAATGATGCCACTGTCCTGACCGGCAGCATACCTCATTCCTTCTCCTTGAGTTGGGTTGAAAAGCCATGAACTGCATCACCGTTGCAAGGAGCGCTTGCCCTGCTCCTCGATGCACGCCATCGCCAGAGCCACATGCAGGGACCGTTGCACATAAGGGGGAAGCACAGCACTCATGCTACGCAGACCACAAAGAATGTCTTTTTTAGCATGACCGCACACATCAGGCCAACCCACACAGCAGACACTGGGAAGAGCGCGGCAGCCCGAAGGGCTTCATGCTGAAGAGGGACCTGCTGCCGAGAAGAGAAGGCGGCCAAGGTGGCCGGATTGTGAGGGGGAGGTTTCCCTGCTCAGCAGCAGTGATTAACCAATACTGACCATGGCCTCTAGTGCCTGAAACGAAGCACACGTAAAGGACTGATGACAAGCGGTAATAAAGATGGAGACAGGGTTGTTCCTCAAAGAAGAAAAGTTTTTGCCTAGGTTACTTGTTGTTAAAAAAAAGTTTCCGCATGCAGGGACATCCTGTTGGCCGTATGAAATTAAAGAGACGATTCACAAGGGAGCAGCTTTCGGTGGACAGCGAGCAAATCAGCCTCAGGTTGCTACAGACAACTGGGTTGTCTCCTATAAAACTAAGTCACATTCAGCTCTATGAACCCGAACGCTAAACATTCCCTGAAATACAACACACACATGCCCTCCAAATAAATACATACAATAAAATACAGTCTTGTGTCATGTCCCAGCTTTTTCTGCTGAACTAAGGGCATGCTCAAACCTGCTAATTACTGCAAAACACAGGACTGGAGTTTTGGCTCAGCAGTGCCCTTCTGACTACCAGTTCAACACCAACCGCTGCCTCACAGGGGAGAAGATATTTAATGGCAGGGTTGCATTTGGCAGAATGAACCAGAGCAGCACCCAGATTCACCTTGTTCTGGGCTTGCAGCAGGATCTTAAACAATGTCCTCCTGATCCAGGCTCCTACAGAGCTCAGCTAGGAAGGGACAGAGAAAGCTCAGCCTTTCAAGCATGGCCCAGTCGATACTGGATGAAGGCAATTTAACCTGCCCGTGGTCCCTGAATAGAAAAAAATGTCCTCCACCTAAGCAGCTGACCCGTGGCCACTGCAGCCAGGTAGAACCTCACATGGAGGGACCACATGCTAGCTGTGGTCTGATGGTTGTCTTCTCACCATACCTTGTGCTGGAATAATTTCAAATGGGTTTTAAGCACCATCCCCACTCCCTGCAGCAAGTAAAGACATGCAGGCACAGGGCTGCATCACCTCCATACCTGTGGGACGTTCTCCTCCAGCACACCCTCCATCAGCAGCCCAGCGCTACGCCTCAAGACCCCCAGTCCTCACACCCCCGAGTGAGGAGGGCAGAGAACGACGGCAGCCCTGGGAGCATCACCATGCCTCTGTGTCAGGCATGTTGATTCCTGTGGTCTTCAGGAGCCCAGGGGAACCGGGAGCTTGGGAGAGACGCTTAAGAAAGTGGAGGCACAATTTGGCAAAGGTCAGAGCCACTGGCCAGGAGCTGCATCAGGCTTCTTGTGGCTTAGAAGGAAGAAAATGAAATCAAGGTTTGGGGGGAGCTGATGCCCCACAAAACAAGGGAATTGGGCAAGGGAGGACTGTGCTCCACGTGTGCAAGCACCCACCGCGGTACGGCGCGACGCCAGGCTGGAGCTGCATGGTGAGTTACGTTCCTATTGTCACACTGGCCTCAGCGCTAGCTGTGCGGCATCCTTCCACATCACGATGGACCCAAGGGGCGGGCACCAGGCCATCACGGCAGCCCGCTGAGAACACAAAGGGTAAGAGCTGGACACTGAACTCCAAACCCCTGCTCTGAGGGGTTGGAGCAGGGGAAATGAGGCATCGTACTTTGTACCCTTCCTTAATAGCTGTTAAGTGACCAAACAAATCCATCTAGATCAATCTCTCTGTGAAGCCAACAGGAAACGTTCCCATCCCATGATACTATGAGTCTTAATTTTATGGAGCAGTTGATGCTCTTCCAATGAAACGTACCATTAAAATATAAGATTTTATTAGAAAAATCAATGACGTGTGCAGAGACAGTCCCTCATGTCTTTTAAAAAAAAAAAAATCTATGAGTAACTATAAAACTGATAGCAATAGAGAACATTGTGCCATTATTACAGATGTTTTACAGGATTCTCTAATAATGATGGCCCCTACTTCTGGTAAGATACCTTAAGGCAGTACCACAAAAAAGTACAAATAAAAAAAAGCAACAGAAGTTCAGCATTCCCCTGCACTTACAGGGTGCACACATGTCACCTGCTTTGTGTTTATTGAATTACCTCCCCCCGCCCCGCCCAAGATGACAACATCCTGGAAACAAAAACACTGCACCGCTTACAAAAATATTTACCAGTCACCTGTCTCTTTCTCCTTCTCCACCGGTTCCTGTGTTTTGTTGCATTAGAAAAGAACTGGGGGAGATTTACTCCCATTTAAACCGAGCAGAACTGGAAGCAAGAGGCTGTGACCTTTCAAGCACCCACACAATCAGGCACACAGGTCAGGCATCTGCAGCATCTGAAAGCCTTCTGCAAAGCAATACACGCACTGGGGACACAGGAGTGGAGTCCTCACACCCATTTTCCCCACCAGGTTCTGTGGCTTCACACAACGTGCAGCCACAATGCCTGACCCGCAGCTGGGGCTTTGCCCGAGCACAGGTCCCCTCCAACATCTGCACCAGCACCAGCTGAGGACCTGTGGCAGACAGGTCAGCTGGATCTCCCCACCTTCAGGAGGAAGCCAGATGCACAGTTACCCAACTGCAAGTCCAATACCCCAAGCGATCGCTATTCTCACCCCGCAACAGGATACTATGAGCATACCCAACCCTCCCAGCCTGCCAGTCTCCTGTTCTCACCTAGTAGCCATGATCCATTTCAGTATCATCATAAAGAGCTCAAATACTCAAGAAGTTCAGGCACTACCACATCCAACACCCACCAAGCCCAGTGCCCAAGCTGTCAGGGAGCTCTGGCTGATGCACAAGGAGTGCCATTAAGCCCCAGGTATTGCAAAGCGTTTGGAGCTTATGCGCTTAAGTGAAGTGGTGCCAAAAAACACCGCCTGCCAGTTCTACCCCAAACATTCTGCCTTGCACCCATAGCTATCCAAGAGCCTAAGGTCCACTCGGAGATAAAGTCTCTTTACTCCACCTGGCTTTAAACCACCCCAGATGGGCGTGGGTATGGATGAAGAAAGAGTAACAAGAATACTCAACAGATGTTTTCATTAGCATAAATTTGCCATTCATTCCTCTTTCTTCTACCATCAATCTCCTCTATTATCCTCGCTAGATAATTTACAGTGCTTGTTGCAAAGTACAGTCTCTAAGAACAGAGACAGCACACACTTGATAATGTAGAAGTTCAAAGAGCTGAGCCATGCACGACCTGCAAGCAGATTGTTGCTATTTCCTTGCATGTATAAAAGGACTTTGCCTTCATGCAGTGCTGGAACTTGTCATCGTGAAACACCCTCCTATTACGACATGGCCCAGAGGAGCTACTATTTTGGGTCCTAATAACGTGCTTGGTTTTACAGGAAAGCAAGGCGGCAAGTAACATGGAACAACCCAGCTGTCAAGTAGAGAAACAGATGGGACGCTCACAAAGCTACACAGATTGCCTTAGTCAAGTGCTGTCACAGCCCATCCTCGAGATGGGAAAGCACAGTGCAGGAGCTAGATGAAAGGAGCTCGTGAAATTAAGTAGCATCACCACCTCCACAAGGCCTGCGAAGAGACAATGGAGAATTGCTTTCCAGGCACTCTGATCCCAAGGCAATAAAACATGACTCAAAGTTGTTAAGCTGTGTTTTCCCTGCTAGAAATGCCTTTTGGCTGAGTGACAATTGCCCAATTCTCCCACCTGTTCAGTCCCCACGGAACAGAGAGAGCATCCACAGAAAGATGCAGCAGGAAGCACAGCTGACATCCATGGTCTCGGAAAAGCTCTGCCCTCGGAAGCGAGCGCAAACAAGGCTGACTGGCCCTGGCCCTGCCAGCATGGCCCCAGGTGCTGGCACACCAGCCGCCCGTGTGCAGGCAGCGCCGTGATTCACTCCGCTGTGGCTTCCAGTCCACAATTTGGCTTCCAAACAATCTAGGAAACCACAACACCTGCCATGGCAGTTCAAGCTCCCGTGTCGTCGAAGGAGGTGCCTTTGCATCCCGTGAGTCAGTGGCAAACCAGGAGAGGTGATGGACTGGCCTGACCTTCCTCATTCAACTCACGAGAGGATGCCAACAAACCAATGCTTCAGAAACCCGGGTGCGCCCGGAGGTATCGCGACCCATATCCACTACGTACAGGGCCTGTGCTTCGTACCGACAGCCCGAGCTCACAGAAGAGCAGCCCCTGAGCCCGGCTGGCTCTTCATGCCCGTAGTTAGTCAAGCAATGAAGGCTGCACGCAGAGGGAAGGCTGAAGCCAGATTATGAATGAAGCAGCAGGATCGATTCCCTTACCTGCCCTCCGCCTCTCACTAACTGGAAGATGCTATTCAGGGAAAATATAATTTAAAGGTGGAGGCTAATGATTAATCAGATTGATTTTTAGGGCAAGAAAAATAGATGTAATTGCAGTCTACCTGCTTGCAGCTTGCCAAGAGTCGTAGTGAGTTTCAGGACAAGCCAGCCTCCTCTCCCCTTCCTCATCCCAGCCCCCTTCCCTCCTCTGTCTCCCACCAAAGAAAGAAAAAACCCTCAGAGAAAATAAATTCCCTTACACAAGACAATTAAGTGTTGCCAGGAGCCAGCTCAATGCTGGCTTCCCTCTCCCTCTGTACTAAAGAGTACAGAGCATGAATTAATGGATGTGCAGAGGGTCCACTTTCCAGGGAAAAGCAAATTCCGAGCATGCAGCGGGGAGGAATGCATCGTATGTCTGGTATTCAGCTGCGCCCTCTTTTCCTCTTCCTTTTTTTGGCCGTATAAGGAGCTGAACACAGCAGGCTGGGCCGGGGAGCGCCACGCTGCCTGCTCAACACCATTAGACTTCCGACTTTGTTTGTCTTTACTGGAAATCCAATCAATCCATCCAGGAAAAAGGCTACTGCATACACTGCGGGCGTCTGGGCTCAGACATCACACCCCTGAGATGAAGGATAAAAAGAGGAGCAAGCTGAACTAGACCAGCCCAGCAAGAGCTCCTGCAGAGATGTACATATGCACAGGCAGTAATTTTCTTAATTACATTGGAGGGAAGGGGGGGTGCTAACTCAAAAACTCGAGCCTATTGCAGCTACAGTCCTAAAGGGTTGTTCCCCAGGTTAGCAGCACTCAAGTCATGTCTGCACGGGAAATAACGGCAACCTGGCCTTCAGTGAGCACACCTGGGGCTGGGAGCATTACCTGCCCTCGGCCACAGAGAAATACGTCCTCTAACACGCACCGGTTATAAATAGGAGTGTGGGACCACGCTTTAGAGATGCAAATCGCTGGGAATTTCTCCTAAAGTCCTGAGAATCTCTAAGTTCAAGTCTATTGCAGCAATTTCAGCAGCAGACTGGGATTTCCACATCCCCGATGTAATTGCAATATTAGCTTCTAAAAAGTAAAACCTTTTTGCCATTGCTGCTGCTTCTGTAAACGACAGACTATTCCTATGGGCACCCAGGACTTTGCAGGAGTAAAAAGGAGAAGAGAAAATCATGCTCCTCTGCCAAAGGCAGAAAATCCTTGCTCACAAATCCCAGGAAAAATCTGCATCAACTCCCCTTCCTCAGCCCTGGTCAGCATTGGAAGAACAGCTCTTGTTTCATCCTGCAGAGAAAAGGAGTAACAACAACCTGAGGGATGAGGAGACAAACGTAGGATCAATCACTATCGGAGCATGGCAAACAGCCCCAGGAAAGAAGAAAGCCCACAGACACGCTGCCGATGTCCAGATTGCCACCAGTTCAGTCCCAGCTTTTCCTCCCATGCAGAAGACCTGAAAAGATCTGCACAACCATCCATGCTGCTCCTTACCCCCAGCTACTTCAGAGCAACATGCTTCTGTCTGCTTTCCTCAGCCAGACATCAAGGTCCCAAGTGAGGCCATGCTAGAGCTGGTCAGGAAGAAGATGGGGAACCTTAAAGAAATCAGCACCTTGGCCCACTTCCCCAAGGGTGAAGCCTGCGACCAAGCCTTCGACCCAGGCTAGTTCTCAATGCCTTGAAGGATGATGCAAATCCTCCCTAACAGACAGGTTTGCAGTCTTCTGCCCCAGAGACCATCTCATTCCAGTGTCCAAAATATCAAGATTGACTTAATTCTGAGGCAGAAGGTTTAATCTTTCTCCCAATTTTATTTTGTTCTTTTGCCAATAGTTGTTAGCACTGAAATAATTCTTCACACACACAGAAGCGTCAGGTCTGCCTTTGGATCTTAGGTCGCTGTCCTCAAGAGCCTCCTCTAGAAACAAGTCCCATGCTCTGAATTACAGGCTGGGTGACAGAGTTGTTTCTTCCTTCTTTTTTTTTTTTTTTTTTTTAACCAGCTTTAAGATTCTCATCTTTCAGCTTCGACTGACCATTGTATGTGACTGTATATTGGGACAAGGAGAACAGTCACACCAAAGCTGCCTCCCTAGTTGCAGACATCTCTCTGTACTTCGATGAGGACGATCCCAACACCTGCAGTCCCTACGCAAACATACTTAGAGAGCAGGACACTGCCTGGGCAGAAGCGGAATGTTCCCCACCAGCACCGAGCTAACTTCCCCCACTATGGAGACTGATGGGTGCTGCCCCATTCGGTGGCAATACCAACCATCAGAGCCCCTCATGCTTGGCACAGGGTCCACCCTCTCTTTGGAGGTCCAGTCCCAACTCCTGCAGCTGCCTTCTCCCAACCCTGCGCCTGTGCAGAGCTGCCTGCACCGGAGGATGGGAAGGATGGTGGCCAGAAACCTCTTTATGACATCGAAATAAGGCCTTCAACCTTCCACCTGTTGTATTCAGATGGAGACAGGGAGGCTCTGAAGCACCCAGTGGAGTGACTTGGATGAAGACACACGGTTGAAACTCAACTCAGGGAAGGGAAGATTTCCAGCCTCATTAATAACAGCCTGAAATGAAAAGCAGAGCTTGTAGTACAGCTGCAATTCCAGCCACCCTGCTGCTTGTGTTAACAGTGTGGCTTTATTATGGTCAGGGATTAAAAACAGCTACAACAATTAAAGGAGGAAAAAAAATAAAAAGGAATGAAAGAACCACCACCAACAACAAAAATCAGTAACATAAAAAATTCCTGTGGGTTGGAATGATTAGCAAAAAAAAAAAAAAAACAACCAGTTGTGTGCCATGAGGAGCAAGAGTGAATGCTTCCTTCCCCGCTGCCAGCAGGCCCACACATGCCCCCCCGCCAAGTATATTTGTCCCTTAACTGCGGGAAGCCACCGAGCGCTCTATGGCTCAGCACCAGCCACCGTCAGTCCCCCATGGGATGTCACCTCCCGCCCCAGAGTAGGTGCTCTGCAACCACCCTGCTCTGAGCAGACAGCTTGGAAACCTTCCTCACTCCCACTGCCTAAATTCTACAGCATAAAGGAAAAAAAAGGAAAAGAAAAAAGTCTTGCAATAAATGACTAATATGCCTGGAATTTCTCAGGAGGCACCAGTCCTCACTGAGCCACCGGAGCAGGAGAAGGAGTGAGACGTGGGGAGGATCACTGGATCCATGTGACCGCTTGCAAGAGCCGAGCAGAAGCGTGCACATGTTTCTTCAAGGCGAGCTGGTTGCCCAACGGTTCCTCAAAAGGTGATCACCCTGTGTGCCCCGACACCTGCCCACAGCAGCCCACAGCCAGCTGGCACGACCAGACACCTTCTTGGGTAGCAACTGGAAGACTACACCAAATTTAAGTGTCCTGAAGTTAACAGGACGAAAAGTCAGTAGGAAGCCTCAGTTTGTCATGTCTTGATAGGTTAGCTGATGCCTTAAGGAGCTTGGTCAATGCTGCTGAGATTTTAACCTGCTTTCTCTTCTTTATATGAATTAAAAGCAATAAATTCATGAGAAGGGGGAAGGGAGATAGCTTTCCTTTTTCCCCCCTTCCTGAAAAACAGAAAAACACCCACTCCTTCTTTTCAAGCACTGTCAGCACACCAAGAGGACCAAATCTCTGGTGAAACCACCACCTGGGTGCAGGTTTGCAATCCCATGGGCACCCACCACTCAAGCACTTTGGGACCGCAAGCCCAGCCCTTCCCAAGGGGAGCAACCCCAGACCTGCATGGGAACAGCCACAGGGATCAGGGGCTGCGCAGGGTCCTCAAAAACCCTGGGAAGCAGAAGGACAAATAAAAATAAATTAAAAATAATCCCCTCCATGCATGCGCATGAGCCACCAAACAGAACAGGAGACATTCAAAGCCATTTCTCCAGGTCTCCAAGGTTGACCGATTTTACACACCCTGAAATCCCAAGGCAGGGCAGCGCCGGCATGGGGAGGGGGGCTGCAAGGAGCAGCCTTCCCCAGTGCCCATGCAGGACCTCCCACCATGTCAGAACACACAGTGGGACCCACTGCTCCCCTCTGGTTATGGGGGGCACAAAGACAGGAGGTCCATATTCAGCAAGGAAGAGATGCTCTTTCATCCTTTGTCTTTACCATCACTACCATGAAAATTGCCATGGTTTTAAGCTTGACACATTTCATGTCCATCAAGATGGGATAAAAAATAAAGGTGACATTTCCAGGGAAATCATCTGTGTTCACTGCAAAGCTACGGAACACAAGTCCTTTACAGGCCAAAAATATCACACACAGAGCTCACTCTCCCTTTTTCTCAACAGTGTTTCTCTTCTTTGTCCTCACAGGTTTGTAGTCCAGTTGCCCAGAAGCTTTGGAGTTTGGGATTTCTTTTACTTTTATTTCATTGTTGCTTTTGCCTTTGAACAACAAAAGAAAGCAAGCACAGCCGCAGCACCACGGGAAGGCAAAGGTTTCCTCTCAGCCAAACACAGCCACATCTTCCACCACTGCAGAAGGCTTGGCCTTCAAAATCAACCCAAACCCAGCCCACCAGCCAAAGCCAACTTCTTTGTACTATGTATATATAAACCCAAGGACCAGAGGATATCCACAGAGACATGATCTGGGCAACAAATTCCTGCAGCTACCACAGAGCTGAAACACCCCGGAGCCAACCTCCCAACACAACAGTGGTCATCTGCACCCAAGACAACAGACCCAGATTTCTCCATTGGTTTCCCATGGTGCCACACAGGACAAATTTGGTTCTCATGGCTGCAGCAGCCCAGCAGCAAAAGCGACACTGAGAGCACCCAACAGATCTGAGCTTCATCCTTGCTCTGGGGCGGATGCAGAATCACTTTCCATAAGGAATTGAAGCTCCCTGACCAAAGATGTGACTATTAGAAGATAAAAGAAAGTCTTTACCTCTTTTGGAGACAGAATGGTGGATTCAAGTAAGCTTTTGCTGCTGTAATGAAGGATGATGATGCCAGACCCAAACAATGAAGATCCACCGTTATATGACACTGCATGTATCTAGACAGCTGCAAAAGCTTGCCAAGAACATTTTACACTGTTCTTTGTCATAAGCTCAGAAACTCCAAGCCAGGCCATGCAAACCCTTTGTAATTCCCTTCACTGTAGGACTACAAAGGGCTTCAGCAGAACTATACTTGAAGCCGTGTCTACAGAAATATCACAGCTACGGTGGCAAGTCCCCAGCAACCACACAGCTGTCTGCACCATGTCCAGGGCTGGTTTGACAGCGCAAGAAAACCAAAATCTTTCTTTTTTCCAGCAGAAGTCTCCAGTATTTTGAAAACATTTAAATTAAAACTAATAAACCCCACAGTACACTGTCTGTCTTTCTCAGACACCAATGCACTTTCTAAATACCAAGGTGACTTGCAACCAAAAGTCACCGCAGCTTAACAAATTTGGGTGAAGTAACTTCTCGGTGGTTTCAGCTAAAGGGCTTTGCCTCGTGTTTGCAGCAGACTGGGAGCACACACGGTCGCCACAATTCAGCCAACGTTAGGCTGTGATAACGAACCACCTCCCTGCAGCCTCACAGCCCCACGAAGGGAAGCATTATCCCCGCTTTCCAAACAGGAGAAATGGAAGCTCAAGAATAACAAACCACAATAAAACAAAACAACAACAAAAAAAACCAACACAGAAAGCAAAAAAAAAAAAAACCCAAACCAAACCGAGAGGTGAAGTTGAGAACTGCACTGCCCCATCATACTCACGCCTGGATAGAGAAGAATGGATGCTTGAAGGACATGGGATGATGACTGCACCAGGTACAGCCTGGCAGAAGGCAAATGGGCTCCGGTTTAGGGCAAACGCACAGGAAGAGAGGAGCTGAGCAAGTGCTAGCCACCAAGGAAAGTGCTGTGGCCATAAGGCATATGGCAAAAAAAGAGCTCTTCTGAAGGAGAAGACCTCGCAGTGGAGCTGGAAAAGGGAGCAAGGATGTACAGAGCATTAACTGGCCCCCAGGTCCCCCAGCTAATCCCAGGAAAGTTTCAGCCCATTGCAATCAATCATGCTTTTAACCAGATCGCTTGTAACTTTATTATTAGAGCCGAAACAAGTGTGTCACCGCCCGCCACCCATGGACAGGAGGCAGAGCCCATGGTGTGTCTCTTCCAGAAATAGCCAGACTCTGCAGCACGGAAATTTGCACTTGGACCATCCAGATCCTGCCCTTACAAAGAGATGCTACAGTCTTTACCCTCCATAGGACAACTGGGGGCCCCCCTGGGGCCCAGGTGAGAGATGTCACCAGGAAACTCCCTGGTCTGGTTCGGCCCACTGATTACTACCCACTGTTGGTCCTACAGGTTGGCAACGATGAGGTTGCACTAAGAAGCCCAAAGGCAGTCCAAAGGCTTGAGAGCACTGGGGTGACTGGTCGATGGACATTTCATCAATCCCTTCAGTGACAGGGAAAAACGCTGAAAGGAAAACAAAAGCACACCTGATCAACACATGGCTCGGGGGCTGGTGCCATCAGCAGAATTTTGGGTTTTCTGACAGTTGGAGGCCGTCTTGGGCTTGGCGACCACAACATGATAGAATTCTCAGTTGTGAGCGAAGTAAGGAGAAGGGTCAGCAAAACAGCTACCATGACTTCCGGAGGGCAGACTTTGACCTGTTCAGGTTACTGATTGAGAGAGTCCCTTGGAAGACAGTCCTGAAGGACAAAGGGGTCCAGGAAGGCTGGACAGCCTTCAAGAAGGAAATCCTAAAGGCACAGGAGCAGGCAGTCCCCATGTGCTGTAAGAAGAGCTGGCAGGGAAGGTGACCGGCCTGGCTGAACAGGGAGATTTTGCTGGAACTCAGGGAAAAGAGGAGAGTTTATCACCTCTGGAAGAAAAGGGAAGGCAACTCACGAAGAGTACAAGGATCTCGTTAGGTCAAGCAGGGACAAAATTAGAAAGGCAAAAGCCCAGCTAGAGTTCAGTCTGGCTACAGTCATAAAGGATAATAAAAAATGCTTCTACAAATATATTAACAACAAAAAGAGAGGCAAGGAGAATCTCCATCCCCTACTGGATATGGCAGGGAACATTGTCTCCAAGGCTGAGGACAAGGTTGAGGTACTTAATGCCTTCTTTGCCTCAGTCTTTAATAGTTAGTCCAGGTATCCACAGGGTATTCAGCCCCCTGAGCTGGAAGATGGAGAGCACAATAACCCACCCATAATCCAGGAGGAAGCAGTTAAGGACCTGTTAAGCCACCTGGACACCCACAAGTCTATGGGGCCTGATGGAATCCACCCAAGAGTACTGAGAGAGCTGGCAGAGGAGCTTGCCAAGCCACTCTCCATCATTTACCAGCAGTTGTGGTTAACAGGGGAGGTCCCAGAAGATTGGAGGCTTGCCAGTGTGACACTCATCTACAAGAAAGGCCGGAAGGAGGATCCTGGGAACTACAGGCCTATCGGCCTGTCCTCTGTACCGGGGAAGATCATGGAGCAGTTTCTCTTAAGAGTGCTCACAGGGCATGTGCAGGACAACCAAGGGATCAGGCCCAGCCAGCATGGGTTCATGGAAGGCAGGTCCTGTTTGACCAACCTGATTTCCTTCTATGACCAGGTGACCCGCCTAGTGGATGAGGGAAAGACTGTGGATGTTGTCTACCTGGACTTTAGTAAAGCCTTTGACAGCATCTCCCACAGCATTCTCCTGGAGAAACTGGCGGCTCGTGGCTTAGACAGATTTACTCTTCGCTGGGTGAGGAACTGGCTGGATGGCCAAGCCCAGAGAGTTGTGGTGAATGGCATTAAATCCGGCTGGTGGCCGGTCACAAGTGGTGTTCCCCAGGGCTTGGTTCTGGGGCCAGTCTTGTTCAGTATCTTTATAGCTGATCTGGATGAGGGGATCGAGTGCTCCCTCAGTAAGTTTGCAGATGACACCAAGTTGGGTGGGAGTGTTGATCTGCTGCAGGGCAGGAGGGCTCTGCAGAGGGATCTGGACAGGCTGGATCGATGGGCTGGGATCAGCCTTTAATAAGGCCAAGTGCTGGGTCCTGCACTTCAGCCACAACAGCCCCGTACAATGCTACAGGCTTGGGGAGGAGTGGCTGGAGAGCAGCCCGGCGGAAAGGGACCTGGGGGTGCTGGTTGACAGCCGGCTGAACATGAGCCCGCAGTGTGCCCAGGTGGCCAAGAAGGCCAACAGCGTCCTGGCCTGTATCAGAAATAGTGTGGCCAGCGGGAGGAGGGAAGTGATCGTGCCCCTGTACTCGGCACTGGTGAGGCCGCAGCTTGAATCCTCTGTTCAGTTTTGGGCCCCTCACTACAAGAAGGATGCTGAGGTGCTGGAGCATGTCCAAAGAAGGGCAACGAAGCTGGTGAGGGGTCTGGAGCACAAGTCTTATGACGAGTAGCTGAGGGAACTGGGGTTGTCTAGTCTGGAGAAGAGGAGGCTGAGGGGAGACCTTCTCATTCTCTACAACTACCTGAAAGGGGGCTGTGGCGAGGTGAGTGTTGGCCTCTTCTCCCAAGTAACTAGTGACAGGATGAGAGGAAATGGCCTCAAGTTGCACCAGGGGAGGTTTAGATTGGATATTAGGAAAAATTTCTTTACAGAGAGAGTGGTCAAGCATTGGAAGAGGCTGCCCAGGGAGGTGGTAGAGTCACCGTCACTGGAAGTATTCAAAAAAAAACATGTGGACGTGGCACTTCAGGACATAGTTTAGTGGGCATGGTGGTGTTGGGTTGATGGTTGGACTTGATGATCTTGAAGGTCCTTTCCAACCTTAGTGATTCGTGAACTGGATTGAGAAAGATTCCCTCTTTTGCCCCAGAATCTGTGACCCTCTCACATCACAGCTTTTTGAGTTCAAGTAATGTCCATCCCTGCACAGGGAGATGGGGTCAATGCTACGGCTGGTGTCAAGTGGGGCTGCTCCTTCTTGTAAAAACCAGTGCTTCCAGTGCCAGTAGATGAATCCCCATCTGCTCAGACACTCCAAATGGCTAAAATCAGGCAAGCGCTGAGCACTGCCTTCCCTTACAGACTTTACCAACAAACATTTGAGCGAAAGCACGATGGACCACCTGCATATAGTCCTCCAAAAAAAAGGTCTTCGGTTCAAACCCACTTCCCCCTCATCTCCTCTGACATAAGCCCATATTTATCCATTAATAGCTGAGGTGCTGCCAACACCCTGAGCAGGAGGGTGATCTCCTTTCAAAGCTGATCCCCTTCCAGAGATTCAAAGTTTCAGTGAAATAACCAACCTCAGCTCAGGGTGGAAATCAACACTGGGACCAGCAGCCCTCATGAACTAAAATAGCTCTAGAGATTCCTTTAGAGAGTTATTGGAATTTATCAGGTTAAACGCACTAATATATCAAACATGCCAAGGACTTAAACTTTGTACCTATACAATGCAGGAACACGTTCATTACAAATGTCATAACACACCTACAATAAACTATTACTGCATTTTCAGAGAATGAAATCTAGGCATCCATAGCAGCAGTGGGTTGTCAGAGAGACAAAGTACTACACTCAAGGAAGAACTCTGGTCTGCCCCATTTTCCAGCCTATCACAGACACACACTCCCAAGAATCCAAGTCCTTCCTCATGAAATGAGGAACAAACCACCCTTCTGGGGTGACACCTCAAGCTTTGTATTTTGTTCCCACTTTATCATGTGCAAGCCACGAGGAGCTAAGGGGACCTGTGAACTGCTGCTTCTCAGAGAGAGCAGACACTCCTGAACAACAGCTCTCAGTAGTTCAAAGCTGGCACCTTCCAGTTTCTGCCAGCTTCCCCAGTTCCCAAAAGGTAGTCTACGGTTCTCCTTCTACATTGACGAGTACACTTTTGCACTAATTCTCTGATAAAAACAAATGGACATTTGATGCAAAGAAACATGCACTGGTACAGCTAAGAGATGTCAGCATTGTGCAAACAAGCCTTCAGTACCACATCATACACAGAGATGAAAGCCCTGACATCCTGTCCTCCTCTTGCTAAAGTACCGTTTGCATAAGTGGTTTAAACATTAGCTGTGGACTTTCCTCAGTAAAGTGGGTCATCCAGGCACCTTCACAGGAGCAAATCTCCTCCTTAGGGTAACCTGAAGTTAGGTTTTGCTCAGGTCAACACCAGAGAGAAGACTCAATCAGAAAAGCACTCAACCATCACTGCTGGTCCTGGCAAGGTTGGATTTACTACAGCAAGGACTAGAAAGAGGATCTGCCTAGTCTGGAGGCCAGAGGTCCAAAAGGCAAGCCAAAAAGTAATTTGTTCCCTTTCCTAACAAACTGTGTTTTCAGCTGGAAGTCGCTTGGCAGCCTTCCTACCATAGGATGCAGCAGGTCAAGACAAAGGTTCATTCCCGGCCAGGCCAAGCAGGGACACGAAACAGAAGAACAGACAGCGCTTCGCAAACATGAGCTGAAGCACCAGGAGGACTGCATCTGCTGAGCTCTCCCGGACAGCAAGGGACGCTGCTGGCCAGGGCTGCTGGGCTCCGGGAAGCACCAATCCACAGTAGAGCAAGTATGGAGTAAGTACCGAGGCATGTCGAAAAGTAGCCAAGGCACGTCTTCCGGCACCCAGCTGCACCACACTTGCCTCACGAAAACCTTTGGTTTCTCTTTTATAAGAAAAATGTCACTTAAACTCATTATTAAAGGTAATTTTCTCTCCCACCCCTTTTTTCATTAGCAACACTCAAGTATTCATCAAATGATCCTGTTATTCCCAGGCAAAATGTTAGTCTTTTTATGAAGAACCTATATATTAGCACCGTCTATTGTTATAAATGTAAAAAGTTCCACCAAAAAAAAAAAAATCAATTCAGAAGTAATGTGTCCTATCCACCTGAATAGGAATTTACTTAAATAAACCTCACACACAGGGAAACCCATAGAATGCTTGGGGAACAATGCTCCTATGGGGAAAAGAGGCAGCAGTAACCACATTACTTTTCCCTTCCAGGCAGTAGCTTTCTGCTTAAATACTACACAATGCACCTGCTTATTATTCTTATTACACAATAATCACATTCAAATCCATGCTGCAAGCATCCCACTCATCGGAAAAAGACTTCAGGAAGGAAAACAAATGACATTAAAAGAAAAAGTAACCTATAGTAGCACATTACACCACACCAATTTCAAGCAGGCTCTCATTCTGATCACACCAGACAGCATTTCGACTCCAACGGTATCCTTCAGTGAAACATCCTTGTTACAGCCTTATTCTTGCTATGCAGAGCCCTTTTGAAACGAATGGTACAAATTCTTAGTCATTTCAAAAGGACTGTGTTGCTCAGAGCACTTTAACTTTTCACATCATCTTTTCCAATAACTTGCAAAGCGGTAAGGCCGAAACAGGCCATCTATAAGGAAAGAATTAAAAATAAATTAGCACCTGCCTTGGGAAGGCATTACAGAGCAGGGCTGTGAATCCCAACTCAAGGGAGCCTTATGTGCCATTTCAGATCCAGGCCAACTCAGAAAATCACTTAAGTACATGATTAACTTTAATATGCGCTTAAGTTGCTTTGACTTCCGCAGGACTTAGCATATACTTACGTGCTTTCCTGTACAGAAATACTCTCTTAAACCAGATCCTGTTCTGTAGGGATGCTGCATACACACACACATGCACGTGCAGCTCATGCCCTGAGGAAAGCTCTGGCTCCTCAGCCTAGCTGCAAACCAGAATGCCTTAATCTTGTGCCTACCTATGGACCTATTTCACCCAGAGCTTTCAATAAACACCCTGAGGTTTGGAAGTCCCTTATTTGGGACGGGGACTTTAAGTAGGGTCAGCTTTAGGTTTTAGACTCAGTAAGTGATGCAGGGGCTGATATGAGACACTACAACACATGGGAGTTGCAGATCTGTCCAGGAAGAAAAAGTCTCCCTAAGCCCAGTTGTGTCTACTCTGGACCACACTGTGGACCAGCCCCGGGCCATGCACACACAGCAGGTACCAGAAGAACCTTCCACAGATCCCTTCTGAGCCACCATTTTGCCTGGTGGGGTATGGGTTATGGCTCAAAACACCACAGAGTTTTGTCCAATTGTATAAAGACATACAGACCCACAACCAAGAAGCCATTTCCTCCCAGTCTTCCACCACACTTCTTCATTGGGCATCTGCCACTGCTAAACTTCCCTGTCATTTCCAGTCTCTCAGATGCCTGGAGTCTTCTGTGGCCCAGGAGAGCAACATAAAGCAGACACCAGAAAAACTGGCATATCAGGACTCCACCAGCATCCCTCCCTCCCAGGATGCTCTGTGCCAAATCCAGGGAGGTCTTGGATTGCCAGGCCAGATGTTCCCAGTTCATTGTGCCACGGAGAAAAAAGGTTATGGTGTGGTGCTGCATCCAACCACTCAAAGGACCACAGTTATCAGCCCACATTACGCTCACAGCCACGACCACACAACTCAACATATCCCCCACCATGGCAGCTAGAGCAATGTTGTCTCACATAAGCAACCACAAAACCAAGTGTGAGGAAGGATGCAAAAGTGATAGAAAGCACTCTTTAATCCTGCCCAGCAAGGTGGGCTGAAGGCCTAGAGCAATGACCGAAAGGCATCTGAACCAGCTCTGCCATCAAGGTGCGCTCATGTTTCAAAACAGAGCCTTAGCCCAAAAAAGTCCCTTTGCCCAACCCCTACCCTCACTGGCTACCCTCTTGCTATTACAGTTAATTGCAAGCACATTGTTCCTAAGGCTTGTCTGATAGAAAAGAACTCCCACTACGCAGGGGCTTCGTTTTCCCATTTTGCCCATTCTTAAGGCAATGCAATAAATTATTATTATATATGTCAGCCTTGCAGACAACTAAAGCATCCATGCTGAGTGCCTGCATAGGGGCATGCTGTTTCTCAGTGCGACCTAAAATAGCCAAGATATTAAAATCCCACAAAGAACTGAGTTTCTAATGGAAAAAGTGATGGGCCAGATGTTGACGCTGATGATTGTTTTACTAGCCTGGGGCAGAGCCCAAACCCCTCTAGGTTAGAGGGCCTCACCCTTCCCCATTCCTCAATGGCCCACATTACAGACTAGTTGCTCCTACATCCACCCACCCCTTGGGTTACTCACCCAGAAGAGTGATGCACACTCTCCTTTCCAAGGCCTGGCCCTTCCCCTGCATTAATCATAGCTCCCAAAGCACCTGGATAAGGGATCAACAAGCTCTTCAATGCTGAAGTTGGCATTAGAGAAGAAGCATTTGGCATCAAGACATCAAATACTGTGTCCAAGTTTTGGATTCCACCAACTCAATGGCTCCACACAATCTTCAATTTGAGGAAGCCCCAAGTGAAAAAAAACAACTCTGCTTCAACACCCTGTTCAGCAGTTTATTTTACCTCTTGAAATCCCTCTCTTTCTTTTGGATACCACCTGGTGAAAATATTACGATGAGAAATCTCTGTAGATTCAAGATCTCCAGGTCTTAAGATTGAACCCTTTGCTGGGCAGCAGGAAAGGATCAGGAGAGCAAACCGCACACTACTACTCTGTGCTAGGGCTTGGTGTCCAATTCAAACCTACACTGGCCTTTTTAAAACTACTTCTCTCCAGCATGGTGAAACTGGCTCCAGGAGCAACAAACTGCCCGATACATCAGCTTTGCACCCAAAGCCAAGAGCAATGGTGATGCTTACCAGGGCTGCTGCACGGAGGGGCACCAAGTGACATCGTTCCCTGCTGCAACACAACTTCAGGGCTCTTCCCCAACCCTGGGACCTCCTACACCCAGTGCAATGGGATCCTGCAGCATGGGAGCTCACAGAGCTGGGGAGAAGTCTCAACCTGCACTCCCACACAGAGGGGCAAGGGAGTTTGAACTGGAGGGTCTCTGTGCAAGTCTTGTGTTGAATACAAGATGTACGGTGATGCCGAGCCTTGCTCCAACTGAAGGCTAAATGCCTGCCTTCCCCTCTCAAAACATACAGATGTCAAAATATCTGCTGATCAGACAAATTGCAGAAACAATTAGAGACTGCAGGGAGAAGGAGAGCCATCGCTGCCAGCCTGCCCCAGGGAAGTGCAGCATCCCAACATGCCTGCCACAAGAATAAAACCAAGCACCATCCAAAAGTGGAAAGAAAATAGAAAAGTTTACTGCCTATATCATCTAAGTATGGATTTCTATTCCAGAAACACACCAGGAGCCTGCCTACCTCCCTCATACCCTGCACAGAAACACATCCTCTTCCTCCAAAGGTGACAACAGAGCAAATAAGACCAGGAGTGACAAAGAGGCAGGAGAAGAAGGAGAGTTGTATGGTGCTGCCATGTCCTGTTTCAAAGCAACAAACTCAACCATCAAATTCAACTGAGTATCAACAAAGGCTAAGACTTGAAAAAAAAAAAAAAGACAGAGGCAGTTTCAGGACCTAGGTTTGTGCCAAGTCCCTTGCTCACCTTTTCAATATGTTAAAAAAATAAAATTTAGAAGTCAGTGGTTTTCAGTAGTTTCTTTCACTCCTGGTTGCTGTGAGAAAGTCTTGCACAAACTATTACAGAAACTAACTACTTTGAAACACAAAAGTGATTACACACAACTATTTAACATGAAGCAAAACTAAAAAAACATGGTTTTCCCCAAATTATAGTGTGAAATTTTAATAGAAGGGAACGTAGCTTTTCTTTTCTTTGAAGCCAGCACCATCCTTTCAAGCCATGCTTCAGTCACCTGAATCACGTGCCCAAGACCACCACCGTGATGCAAATTCCACATCCCAAGCTTTGGTCTTGTAGGATTTGTTCATTTAAGCCGTGAGAAACGGAAGCACATTACATACTGCTGACAGCGTGCATTTTTGCATGTAAACACAGATGAGGATGAGGTGAGATTAGGACAAGCTTGCAGGGAATTAGCCCAGTAGGTGATTTATTCCAGGACAGCACAGATTAAAAAGGCTGACTGACCCTTCAGCCTTACGAGCACTCACGTGAGTTATCAAGCACATTTTATATAGGAGGGAAGGGAAGGAGATGTTACTGTCCAGGTAAATCTCTCAATAAACAAAGAGTTGGTGCATTTAATGAACAGTACTTCGCATGTTATTAGCGTGACACCTCCCAGGATCCCAAAACACCTTAAAGAAATGCTCTTTTTAAGCCTCCCTGGGGTGGGTGGGCTGGATCAGTCCCACTGACAGGCAGATACGGTGAGTCAGAGGGACTGACTCCCCAGCCCACCATTTCAGGCAGGACCAGCCTTGCCCAGTATGCTCCAGTTCAGCAGCATCACCCGCAGTCAAAGCCTCCCACTCCCACCACAGCACAGACAAGCACCCTGCCCATGTCCTGTCCCGCTGGACCAGGTTTGAGGCTCTCGAGGGATTTAGTGTAGTAGAAACCAGGTGGCCTCATTCCTACTGACCCGTTCTCACCGTAACGTATTTCCCATTTCTGAGCAACTGACTGTTCTCTCTCTGGTCTGGTTAATATTATTTGTGTTTTAATGCTTTCTAGGAACCATTCCAGCTTTACATCACAACAAATACCACTCGATAAGGGAAACACTTAATCTGCCTGGCTGTGCTTTGAGTACTTCGCTTTAGGAACTGGTCCAGGCAGTCAGAAAAACAGCAGTGCCTGCCCCACAGCCACAGCTCTCCCCACACACACTCAGTCCCACTGGGGACATGGCCTGTAGGTCTGAAGGTGGCTTTCACCAAGGCTGAATTCTGGAGCTCCTCCAGATATCCTCCAAGGAGCATGAGCAAGCAAAGTAAAGAGAAACCCACAAACCCTTGAGATCAAAGGACTCTTTAGGTTCCTTTTCTTCACAGACACACTGGGTATTTCCCATTTTCTTCCTCTTGGTCTCACCAGCAGCAGGTCTTTCCACAGCCTTCACTGCCATTGTGCATGTCTGACTGAGGCTGAGCTAGTGTTGTATAACACCCAGGAGAAGGTTTCCACCACACCACTTACCAGAAGGCGAAGCTGAGGCAGGGAAAAGCATGGGAGGTGCTTTTCCAAACTTCAAGAATCAATTCAATTGAGACTATTGATTCTGGTACTAACCTTGAGCCTGGCGTTTTTAACCTACAAATTTCCAGATGAACCCCACCAAAACATAACAGTCACACCAGCCTTCTGGGAAGCACTGAAGGGGCTCAAAATTACACAAGGAATCTGTGACAGAGCTGAAGACAGGAATATTGGATTTTGTGGGTTCACAACCCAATTTGTCCTATAAAATATTCCTCCATCTCTTGAGGGCATCTGTTTTATAGGATTCCTAGGATTTTACACAGAAAGTGACACCCAGGACAAACAAAACAAAGAAAGCCCTTGGCTGAAGCCAGGTGGACTCTCACAACGACAATGGTTTGGTGCCCCAGGAGGGCCAGCACAGGGCACGAGGTTTGGTCCTATTGTCATCCCTTTCCCTCTCCTTCCCCCCACTTCGAAAGAGGGCAGGAAAGACAGCAAGTAAGAGGCCCACCTTTGTATGAAGACATCAGGCCTCTGGGCAGGATGGACCAAGCCCTGCACGGACCATGCTCCATGTCCAGCTCCTGGCCTGGGACCACACAGGACCCCAGCAATGCTGCAGCAGCAGCACATCTCCTCGCTTCCCTGGAGCCCCAGCACACAGAGCCTGATCTGTGCACTGCACAGCCTGGTGGCATGCCTAAAACCAGCGCATCAGCAGAGCCATTGCTCCAGGTCAATATATACCTTTGGTTTTAAATCAGCCCAGAGGCACTTTGGGGCGACATCCAAACCAGCTGGCAGGTCCCTAGGGAGCAGCGGGGGCTGACACAGTTGCACACAGTAGAGATTCGGTGTACAGATGAAATGCTGAAAGGAGCTGGAACCCCTTGCTGTTTCATGAAGGGCTTTGGGGCAAATTGCAGAAAAAATTAGATGATCCCAAAGTTCCCAGGAGAGCAAGCAACTATGTTCAGTCTAACCCATACCTACTGCCCTGGGTGCTGGGGACACCATGCTCCTCCCGACAACCTCAACACAGCAGTTCCCAAAAACCTACTTGCCCTGAACAACATAACCATAAGTATTGCTTTCATTCACAGTGCAGGCCAGGGGGTCTTCCCAGTGAAGAATACAAGACGTAGACAGGTTGTACTTCACGCTTCACTGCGGCTTTCAAGTGCGTGGCCTCTAATCAATGCAACCAGGACCATTGCTCCTGCTCACAGGAAAGGATTTCAGGTATTCCTGCGAGTCCTCCCCCACTCCCCCACCTCCTGAAGAGCTCCCACCGCTTGCCTCAGAGATGGTATCACGAGAAGGAAGGCATGGCACACACCAACTCTTCCACAGCCTCCATCCCCACTGCACCGAAGCACTTCCTGAGGATGGCAGGACAGCTCAGATCCGTGCTTGTCCCACAAGGAACTGTCACAACAGTGCACGCACAACCCAAGTCATCAGACATCACCCGCCCAGACACAGCCAAACAGGACTCAACGTTTCACTCATTTTCATACCATTATCATATCAAGAGACGCAGTCCTCAGTATCTTCATCGACTGCCCTGCCACAGAGGCCATGTTCACTCCAGACCCTTTTGCCACCACATCGTGCTGGGAGCTTGCACTGAGCTGCTCATGAACACACACCTCAAAACTCCTTTTCAAAGCCACTTCTTTACAGGCCATAACTCCCACCGAGGTTTTAACTCCCACTCATTGTCCCTTCCTTCCCATCCTCACATCCAACTAATGATACTCATGCTTCACAGCACCCAAAATGACCTTTGGGTCTGCCTCCTGCCAGAGAAAGAGCTGCTCACCCAGAGGAACAGTGTGTTCCAGCCCAGGCTGCTTATGGAAGGCTTTTTTGGAGTGATGTTCCTCTTCACAACACACACCCTGCTCAGGTCAGGAGGAAGCAGGTAGGTGAGGTCTGGGTGCTGCTGCTTCCCGATGCCAGTTTGCTCTTGAAGCTCAAACCAGACCCCAGCCAAGTGCAGTTGTTTACAGAGAATGGGTTTATCTTTGCACCAGTTTGAGCTGGTGCAAGGAGAAAGAACTCGCTTTACCTTCTTTCAAGCAAGAAGCTGTTTTCTCCACTGAGCAGGGATGTAACCAGATCAACGAAGACTTACAGATGAGCTTCTTGTCTGCAATTCCACCTCTTGTTTGCAGTTTGTGCATTATTTACTCTCATGAAGAGGAGGTAAAAGAAAACATATTAAAAAAAAAAAAAGAGAACCCAGTCAAGGAAATCTACTCTTTGGTACAGGCAGGACAAGCTCAAAAGGGGAATATCACTGTTACCAGCCAGCCCCAGGGAGGGGAGAGGACAGGGGAGCTCCATGTTACGCCACGTTAATTATTCATCCACAGATTTTCTCAGGAACTTGTAATCCACACCCAGCATTCTCAGGAACACATCCGCAGGGTGCAGGCAATGAGGAAATCAGGGAGGGAGAAGAGAAGGAGATGCCTTAAATCAGCAGAAAAGTGTTCAGAGTTTGCAGCCAGGGATTATCAACCAGACAGAATTACCCAGTTATGCACCAGAGAGGAGGAAGAGGGTAAAAACCCCAAGGAAGGTACAGCACTCTGAGGTTCCCAAAATACACAAAGCACAGACAATAGACACAACCGACCAAGGGTATTACATTAAAACACAGATTACACAGCATCCACCAGCACTAAAAAAAAATAAAATCTTCAAGACAGTTAAATCAACCTCTTCCCAGCAAACCCACACAGTGCCATGAAACAGCAGAGAGCATCTGAGCTTCGGGCAGCAGCTGGAGGCCTCCTATCAATTTATCCCCCCAGACAACTCTGCTTATCTCCCACCACCAAGTAACAACACTTGTGCATGATTTCTTAGTCAATGTTTCAGTCTTCTGGAAGGGAGGGAGCTTTGTGTTGTACTGTTTTTCTTAAACCAAAAGAGGAACTAGAAAGCTTGAAAGTTCAGATTCTGGAGAGGTCTGTGGGTTTTACCAGGGGCAGGGGGGAAGGTGTTTAGGAGTTATTTTTTGTCAAAAACAGGACATGCTTTTTCCTGTTTCTTTCTAAATTTCCCCACACACACACACACACAAAAACACTTCCCATTTTCCACCCAAGTGCTAGTTTTGAACCCAGCATAGCAGCAACCTCTGCTCCACCACTGGTGGCAGGAGCACTCCGGCAGGCTTGCACTACCGCAGCATTTGCCATGCCCTCCTTCCAAACTCTGAATTAATCCCCTGCTCACATTAACATCCCCCCCGCAATCAAATTAACAATTACTCCTCCTCAGTGGACTGAGTCAACACATTTCAATTTTGGGAGGAGGATCCATCTACACAGCCTTGTTTCCACACCAGCCCCACTGACTGTGTCCCATCCAGCCCCAGCACGTCACTCCCCTCTGCTCCCTCCGGGGTCAGTCCAGCTCCCAAGCATTGTTTTTGTGTAGGTCCTACAATCCCACCAACCACACAATGTAGTAAAAGCTTGATTAGACTTTTTGGCTGGTTGGTTTTATTTCTTTAACCAAGTACCATTTTTCAAACCAGGTTACTTTTTCCACTTTCAATGTTAACAAGGGAGTGTAGGGGCAGAAATGGTGAGGAAACAAATCAGTTCATCTTTCTCCTCTAGTTTGATGCAACACTGCCCATACTCTTAGGCAGTACCAGCACTTCTCAAATATTTTTCTTTCACCAAGATGTTTAAATACTGCAGGGAAATTATCTACTAAAATGCTTGGCCTATACATTTTCTCTTTTCTAACACATTTCAACCAGCATTACTGAATGCATTAGAGATAGCTGTTCTCTTGTGCCTTTTATCAAGCTTCTTCACATCGTATACATTGCCCCTCCTGCTTTTCAATGCCACAAGGTGCAGAGCAGCTCAGGCATCAAGAACACACACCAGATGAATCCTCTAAAGCCACTCCACGCTACTACATAGCAATGAGGAGTGCAAGGTTTAGGACTAAAGTTTTTAAGTTAAAGTCCCTTGTGTTGTCAACAAAAGTCAGCCACAAACCCAGTGAAGGTAGCAGCACTTGGAGATTATCGTGCCATGTCACCACCTCAACCTACTGGAGCATCAGCAAATGTCTGACACAAAACAAAGACAATTTTTGTCCGCTCCCAGGCCAATGACAATAGTTACCATTTTTAGCACAGTTCATCCTCCTTCTCAAGCAGGAACTACGCACCAGTTGGTCCTGTCAGGTGACAGCACTTCATGTTTGCCAAGGTAAGCAATGGGGAAGGACAGCTTCTCTACATGATACCAGAGAGGGAAACACACAGTTCTTGACCTTGGTGCATAGAGCACCTTTAACCATAGAGACCACTTCAAGAGATGGCCAGGACAGCAAGCAACTGCTTGGACACAGGGAGAATAGGGAGGGGAACCACCTTATATCCAGAGTGACTTCTGCCAGGGTGAAGCAAAGGGGTTGTTCTCATGTCCATCTCTTATGCATGGATACAATACCTTTTGTTTTCCTCCCTCTTCAGATGCTCCCATCCCAGTCCCAGACATTTCTAAAGAGCCATTGCTTTCTCTCCTACAGCATACATCAATATTTTGAGTGTTCACCAGCAAGTCCAGCCTCCTCCTAATAAACCGGATGGTAAAGCTCTCCCTCATTACAAGGCCTCTGGTGTGCTCCATACACCACTCCTGAGGTTGTCAGAGAAACCTCAGGAAAAAAAAGGTAGGTCATCCCACATGCCCAGCCTAAAAGCTGTTCCTTGTGATTACATTTAGCTCAAGTCTGTAAAATGCAAGACTTATTTAGAATAGGAAAAGAACACAGAAGGATTAGACCAGAGCAGTCACCAGTGTACTCCAAGAGCCTCACCAATTCCCACTCCAACTTTATTTTCTTCTAAATCCTTCCACAACACACTTTCCATTCTTCCCAACCCCCCCCCCCCCAAAATCACGCTAGGACCCAGCCTAGATGTTCTCCCCATACAATCTGTCCAAAGTCTACAAACTACTGACTTGTGGTCACCAATAACATAAAGAGGACTCAAGCTTGCAGGTGAGAAGTAAAACCTCATCTGTTTTATTATCCTCATGGCAATCTGTTCTCACCCATTGCTGTGTCTGTCCATCAGGTGCCAAGAGCATCCCAGCTCCTCAGCGCTGCCCTCTTTCCAGTGGGAAGGTGTAGGGCTGGCACCATCCCCAATGGTCAATCTAAGCGGAAACCCAGCCTGCACATTTCTGTTACTGTTTAACCAGCACTTTGCCTTCTGGACTGAGCTCTGGTACCCAAAAGCAAGCATTTGCTGTCACTTCTGCTCCAGCGAATGTTTTTTTCCTAAAGCAAAGGAGGAGAGGATCCCCCATCACCAGCAAGGAAAGCCACTGGCTCTCCATCAGCACACCCTACCGTGGTCAACAGGCTTGCAGGCACAGGAGGTGGTGACAAGCAGTTTGACTGCTGACATTGGGCACCATGGAAATTCAGCTCTACCCCTCCCCTTCAGTCCTGCTCTGTCCTTTTCCATAAGAAGAAAAAAAAAAAAAAACACAAGAAGCAAATAAAATGGAGAGGGGGAACCACACTGGAGGCTCTGCACTGCTCACAGGAGAGGAGCGGCAAGCCCTGCTGCAGCACCCAGGTGTGGCGGAGGGAAGCGGAAAATCTGCCGCCGATCCCTCTGATCTGATTGCCAACACGTGAGCGCGCAGTTAGCCCAGTTACGGATCTCAGGCCATTCGGCTCCACTTTCTCCTGGGAAACGTGAGCCGGGAGGCTGCAGGCACGTTACCAGAGAAGCAATGGCAGTTTGGTAACACCACACTGGAGCGGGAGGCAGGAGGGGTTACACAGCACCGTGGGAAAGCAAAACCCAATCTAAACGTCCCCCGCTGCCTCGGCAGTCTGTCGGGACGGGCCACTTCACAAGCCCACAGTGCTGCAGAGCACCATCAGCCCTCCAGCACCGCCTGCTCCCCTGGCCACCAGCCCCACGAGGGTTTCTCACCGGCCAAGAGGCCCATGACCGTTCGCAATGTCACGCTGCCCACCCAGAAAGGCAACACTGAAATCTACTCCTGTTTTCCATGACCTCAGCGAAACAGCTTAAATATTACCCAGCGCTGCCAGCCCTTGTGATGGCTAAATGCTTTCAGGATCAGGGGGACATCTTTATTTAAATGGCATCTGTATGGCAGGTGGAACATCAGCTTCATCACCCAATTCATTTGTGTCAACCTTATGCAAGCGGGTGCAAGTATGTCCCATCACTCACCCAGCCTGCTCATACGAAAGGGCCACGTGCCAAGCCAGGGCACGCAAGGCAAGCACACTGACCCCTCTATTAAAATCGGCATCATCCAGCTTTTTATAGAAAACAGTTGATCTCCTAAGGACTCCCTGTCACCATAAAATGAACTGCAAAAATTTCAGGTAGTCACGGGCCAGCCGTGTGGCTTGGGATCTGCCTGCCCAGGTACCAACTTCAAAACGTTCACAAAGATGCCCAGCGCAGATCCCCTTATTTCGGAAAGAGCACAGCTTTTTTCCTCCCTGTTCTAGCTTACTTCACCTTCCAAAATAGCCTGAACTAAGTAAAAAAGGCATGTTCATTTTGGAATGAAGCAGCACGCATATGAAGCGCTCGCAGAAGAGCTGTGGCAGAACAACTTGTTCCTCAACAGCTATTCTGAACCATGGCTCAGCAACGGATCCAGAGTACGTCTCCGTAAACGATACGTTTGTTGATCTGACAACTCAGTTAAAGTAGGAGTAGAAGCTTAAAACCTTTACAAAAGCATAAGCTCTCACTGACAGTTCCCTTGAACTAAGGGCACACGGACTCAAGGATTTAAAAAAAAAAAAAAAAAAAAAAAAAAATCAGACATCATTCACTTCTCTTCTAGAGATATACTTTCCAACTCAGGTGTTGAAAAATCATCAGTCTAGCCTCGAAGTTGACGAGACTGGATTAAACACTAACACAATAAAAATTAGCATGTTTGAAGTTTTCCCCTTGTGAGTGCTCTGTATAGAGAGTCCTTTACCCAAAGCTTTCCTGCACAACCACACGACCCAGAACCTTAAGTTTATTGTAAATGAAAGACTAGGTATTAAAGGAAATCACAGATTTAAGGGAGCAGGGGCTATAAAAGACTTGATATAGGGCAGAGCTTACAACAAGATCACAGCCAAGAGAAACCACTGAACATCTTGAACATTAAAGCTAAGACACTGAATATCTCAAATTAAAATTTCACTTTCCTTGTTACTATTATCTGTGATTGCAAGGTCCCAGATCAGAATGTACCGCAGAAGAATGACCTTTATCCTCCTGATTTCACACAGGCTGAAAACTGCCTTTCTGAAAAACATCAATTTCTTGAAACACATTCCTGAAACACAAAATTCTAACATATTTTTCTTTTCTTGTTTTTGACCCCTTCGAAATTTTGCTCAGCATTGCAAGCAGTAGCTAACGGAATCCCTTTCCACATGCTCGGTTCCACTTTCAGGCTCTCAGTGAGGTCTCCAGCACAGCGGGAAAATCTTTAGGAAGAGACATTTAAACAAAATAAACTGCAGAAATTTTTCCCCAAAAGGTTTCACAGGTTTGGGGTTTTATACAACAACTTGTTTTTACAAAACGTAAATTCAGGATCCAGTTTAAATTGGTGTCTTGTTACAGCCACCCTGCCTAAAACATGCACTTATTTCCTTTTCGGCAACGTGAATTTGCTCACCATGGTCAACTCATACCACAGCCATATATTAGATAAATATGTGTGTGCATATATATATATATAGGCACATGCTGTCTCGTCTGGAGCTAGCTATGACCGACACAAGGCTCATTCAGCCAGGAGGAAGGTTACTAAAGCGTTATCTGCTCTCGAAGTGGTTTAGTGTTACTGGGCTGAAAGGAAACGGAGAGACATCCTGTTTATAGGCTGCAGAGCCCCAGTGGATAAACAAGTGCACCTCAGTTAAAAGTAGAGTGCGGGAAAACCAAAAAGGCAGAAAGAGAGACTTAGCGGGTATCAGGATAATGAAATACTGGCTAAGCCGCACGCCTGGAAGCGCAACCCAAGGCTGCCGGGCGGCCCCATGTGCTGCAGGGCTGCAGAATGTACAGAATGTGCCGCCGCGCTGGGGCTGCCAGCTCCTGACCCCACCGCAGCCGGACCCTGCTCGTCTTTCACCCCAACGCTGGGCCGCTTCCTGGCACCCGGTGAAGCGACACCGGAGCTATTTTTCCGCCCCCCTCCTCTCCGCTCTCCCAATGCACGCCCACGCGGCAGCTTTCTATGTATTTTGGTTTTCATCCGCCGGCAGGGCCGCGCCGTGGATGTTCGGGGTTTTTGCAAGGTCAGAGCGGGAAGGTTGTCACGCAAGGTCAGGGCTCGCTGCAGCCTCATCTCGCTGCCAGCGACACGGCGAAGCCGATAGCCTTGCCTCGGCATCTGCTGCTGGCCATGGGCAGAGGTGGACCCTGGGCTGGATGGACACGGTCTGGTCCGACCCAGAACATCTGCTATAAACCCAACCCCCAGCTACAACAGGGAGAAGACAGGGCCAAGATGTGTCCCTCCTACTCCCCTCCCATCAGGAAAACACTGAAGGTCCACCTCCAGGTTAGAAGAAGGTACAAGGCTTTTTCTCATTTGAATTACCATTTGCACATGTGGGCCTGGCAAGAGCAAGTGGGACTCAGCCAGAATTCGGGAATGGATGCAAGAAATGCAAGATCTACAGAAAAACTCTACAGACAACCCTCTGCTTCTGACATTAATGATGGACTGAACAAAGTGACAGGAAAAGTTGAGGTCCTACCCTGGTCCAGATCCCAGGGTCCCTTTGCTTCCAGTGACCATAACCCCACAATACTCACCCTGCTCTTGGGTTGCCCTTGAATGGGAAGCAGAAGCCTTCTGGTTCTTCAACACCTCCCCAAGCACCGATGCCGTGGCAATGGCAATTCACTAGGTGAGTTCCTTGGAGCTGCTACAGGCTACCGACAGCCCCTACAGCAAACCTCCACCCAGTAACACAGCAACTCTGGAAAGAGTTGGCAGACAAGGATGCCTGGCCAGTGCTGACAACACCTTACTAAGCCATGGGCAAACCGGGCAGGGAACATGGCCCACCTGCCAGGCTCAGACAAGTAACAAGCCCCACAGGGACTCTTCCTACCTCATCGACCTTTCTAAGAAGAGCTGACTGCTTCTAATCCTACTTTCCACTTGTACACCTTTGTTGCTCCACTGATCATTTTTTCCGCCTCGAACTAGTGAAAGTGGGAGATAGATCCATATCCAACGCCTCCATCCTCACCCACCAAGACAAAAGGAAAAGTTCTGGCTCCCCTGCTTGTGGTTACAGGATAAGCATCCCACCCCAGCACACAGAGGAGGATTTGAACAGAGCATAGTAACCCAAAACAAGAGACCCAGGTCAAGGTTCAGGTGTGACTTCCCACATCTCTGTTCCCTTTTTGTTTTTCACTGCCTTGCTTTCTTTAGGGGCCCAGGAACTCTCTGCAATGGAGGTACAAACCCCAACATGTTCTCCAGCCCTTCCAGTCTGAAAGGCTCCACCCAAACCCGATCCAAAGCACAAGCAATGGAGAATTACCCCTGCGTGTACAAGCACAGCTTGCTGACTACACCAGCATTCATCCTCTGAGCACTTCCATCATAACGTGGCTGGCACAGCCAGAGCTTCACAACCACCACAAAAACCCACAGCTCTGCAAGGACACACAAAAATGGGATTTGCCCACACTCTGACAGGTCCTAGGGATAAGGCAGTGCTGCCAGGTCCTCGATGATGAGCTGAGGTCCAGGGAACCTGAGAGCTACTCCCAAAAGAAAGTCCTGAGCAAGTCATTTCGTATTTGTTTCCTATCCTACTCTTTGTCTCGTGCAACCGAGACAAGTCTGACTCATACCAGGTTTCCGCAGGGCCTGACACAACAGGTCGACAGACTTGCCTTGAAATACAACAGCAAGCATGAAGGGACTGTGTCTTGGCCAAGAAGGACCCAAATTCAAGACAGCCCTCAGAGGAACAACTCCAAGGTAAATAATTGTTAATGAACTCCTTGCTCATCAGCTCCATGTAGTCCCCAAGCCTTTATTTTGCCTTCCTTCCAGCTGGAAAGCTAGTTCATTGAGAACGAAAGCTAGTGACTCGCAGGGAGGAGTGACAGATGCTGCCTGCCTGCATGTGTGAAAAAATTCTGACAGGCAGAAATAAAGCACCGCACATGTCTTATGGTGGCAGGGAAGCAATAAATAATCTAATAGACTTACTAAGGCTCATAGCAATAATGTTGTGCTCCCTTTTCAGAAGCCACTCCCCACGCCGGATGGCATCTGCCATGGTATAGATGTTCCTGGAACAGAGAGATATTTTTACATCTCTCAATGTGGCACAAAACTGTGAGTGTATCAGCCAAAATACCAGCCACCATAGCGTTTATATATAGCCTTGCACATACCGTATACAGATGGGAACATAGACAGATACGTGGTATCTAGCAGCATTACAAACAGACATTCTTCTGCTGGTCTTGAAGCACTTGAGAAGAAACTTCCCAGCCAGCAGCTCTGCCCGTGTCGCCCTGCCCCGTGCGTCTCTCCATCGGCTCCTGCTCCTCAAGTGTGTTAAGCACTGAGATCCATTTCTCAAGGACCACCAAGTCTGTCCCTCCACCTCCCCGTGTGTCCCCTCTGCTACAGCACTGCAGTGCCAGTGGTCAGGTTTCCCCCCACCCCTGAGCATCCCTCTGTACACACAGCTTCCGAACCAGAACCCACAGGCCCCAAACCCTCCTCCCTCCTTGCTGAGATCGGTCCGGAGAAGGGGCAAGAAGATCTTCAAGGCTTTCCAATGCCCTCAGGGACGCCTTCCTCCGACACGTGCAAGCTCTGGGTATGGTTCCTATTAGAGGCAGGAACAAAGAGCTGCTCGTAAGAACAGAAAAGGATTTGCAAGCTCAAAACTAGGAACAGCTCCCCGTGGAGCACCTGTAATCGCTTCCCAGGAACTCTACTGGCACCCAAGTTATTGCAGGGAAAGGAAAAAAAAATTTTAAAAAGTGGCTTGAGATAGTGCAATACGTTTTCTCACAAGCATCAAGCATGCATCAGCATTTCAAACAGAGCACCGCAGCCTTCAGAACCAGGTTGATGTTTAAGCTCTTGATTCAGTTATCTGCCTAATAATAACCCCAAAGAGCACTCCTTGCTGGCTGCCTGCCAGACCACATGCAGCCTCTCTGCACTTTTTTTTTTTTAAACTTTTTTAAACTTTGTCAGACATGGAAATGTTGACTCTAAGAAATTCAGACTCTTCTGTGAAACAGATTGGTTGAGACTTCTTTTTTGTTATTGAGGAAACCATTATTTGGGGGCCGGGGAGGGGACACAAAGGGGAAAACTCATGTTATTTCGCCTTCGCATGTTCTTTATTTTTTCCTCCAGCAGGAAACAGTGAGCAAGGATCTCACCCAGTTGCCGTCAGCTGCGTTGGAAGTGATTGTATCAGTTCCACCTGCTTAATGTGGGTATTATTCAAGACTGCAAGGACAATGATTTGGAGACAAATCAGCAGTGACTGGTGCATTCTCGAGGGACAAATGCAGCATGCTGGTGCACGACAAGCGATCCACAATAGCGGGACAGCCTCAAGGTTGGGGGAGGAAGGAAAGTGAGGAGGGAGGACTGAACACCTCCGCCTGTTTGTCGGGGGGGGGGGGGGGGGTATATCACAAGGAGAGCACAGCTTGTTCAAACATTTCAGAATTTGCTCCACATTAATTTCAGCACTTGGGAGCAACAAAAGAACTGCACCGAGAGATCCAGCAGCTACAGCTCGGGGAGGCACATCGTGTCCGTGCCCAGCTTTCAAAGCCTTATAAACTGCGAGGAGTTCAACATGGTTCCTTTATATTCAGAGGAGAAGAGCCTTGGCAGAGCAGGCTGTGAGGTACCATGCTTTGCCATTCACACCTGCTACGGTTCCGGCCCCGTGCACCACCGCGCTCAGGTATGGTCTAGACCACTCCTTATAGTTGGTCTACTTGTGAAAAAGAAAACTGGCAGTATCAAATAACAAAAGAGCCTCCAGTGAGCATGTGGACAACGGTACTGGGCGAAGCAACTGCTGCTGAAGCACTACAAAGGCACTCAAACGGCGTTTTTAAAAGGAAAAGATAAAAGGAAAAAGGTGGAAAGCGTACCTTTGCATGTTCCGGCACAAGCAGAAAGCCCCAGGTCACGGCTGGAGCTAACCAGGAGGGTGAGGGCAGTGCTTGCCACGCTCTTTTAAGTTCAGCGAGGCTGTTCTGAGCAGGTGCCCTGCTGTGACCACTCAGCACAGTGCTCTGAAACATCCTCATGCCCTTTTTTTTTTTTTTTTTTTAAATCAAAGTAAGTACACACAAACAGCGTCGCGTCCACAGCAGGCTGCTGCTATAACGTCCATACCACCAGTAAGACCCTGTGAAGTTTTAATGTGCAGGTCACGCCCGCAAAGGTCCCATCAGTGCCTGTTCTGCCTCCACCACGCACGCCGCTCCCCAGTGGCTTTGCTCCGACAAACTCGGGGGCTTTCACTGGCGAAGCTGCTCAGAGACAGCAGCCTGCTTGCAGACACATCACGTATAGCTCAAACGGAAGAAAAGCCCTTTAGCACTGGGACAGGCCCATTCTGCATCTTATTGCTCCAGGATTAGAGCAAAAAATGACATCTGATGTTTCCTTCAAAGCCCTGCAACATGCCAGCGTGGCACACCTGCCCCTTACAACTGCTGTATGTACCGAAACATATATACTCACAGACATAGACAATGATCCCAAAAGACACTCCACCAAAACAAATGACATCAGGCATCAGACCCACGTGACCCAAGCGGGTGAGTTTTCATATGAACTTACCACTTTTGCCCCTACGCAACCAGGGAGGCGGGAGCAAGCCGGGAAGCAAGGCAGACATCGCCCTTCGCAAACACCTCATGAGCCCAACCAAAAGCGCCGAGCTCGGCACCTTCGGAGACATCCCAGACATCCCCCCGCACGCCCCACCGGGGCAGGCGGTTAGAGAGGAAAAAGACCCACCGAGAAAGCTCTTCCGTAGAAGTTGATATTTCAGCTATTAAAGAAGTTTTTGTTTAAACAGACGTTAATTGCATACTCAGGAATTTCTCAGTTTTACCACTTAAAAAACATCTAAAGCCACTTTGAGGCTTTTCCTTTTTTTCCTCTCCCGCCTTTATTTGCTCTGTAAACACATCTGTGCGCGCCCTGGATCCCGTAGCGTCCCATTTGTGTGACAGCAGCTTCGAGGCGGAGCAGCAGCTACGCAGACAGCTCACCGGGGACCGCCAAGCAGCCCAGACGCCGGCCCTGCCGGCGCGGCACGCCGCAGAGCCCCGCACTGCCCGACGCCTCACCAGACCTTCTCCCAGCACGGGATGAAGCGGAAGACGTCGCTGGTGCCGTTTGTACGAACGGATAACATTATCAGGAGTACATGCCCGTGAACTCAGCCACCTCCCTCGCAGGTGGAATTCGTCCCAGCAAAACCCTACCTGCTGGCAGCGGGTGTGCCCATTAAAGCAGTGCTGCACGGTTACCAGCGGATCAAGGCCTTGCCCCCGGCGGGTGGCAGATCTGCTATGACCACAAATACTTTGCAGCCTTTTGAAGAGGCCGTTGAGGTCAGCCCAGTGATACTTCCCACCCCATCGGCAGGCACGGGGCCCTTGCCACGCCAGGCGAGAGCAGCAGATGGGTACCCCCGATGGAAGGGGCCCCCGAACAGAGCACCCCAGCGTGCACCGGCACAGTGATGGCTACCTGCTGCAGTAGGGCTGCCCATAAAGCGGCCCCTGAAGGTCCCAGGGAGAAGGACAGGACAAAGGGAGCCAGGAAACTTGGATCAATTCTTGGCCTTGCCATATAGGTACATACACATGCTTATATACATCTGTGCTCTGGGCAAGTCCCTCAGCCTCCCTCCCTTACTGGTCAGTGAATGGAGGGTAGTATCACTGCCCTAAGCGTACTTTAAAACCCCCAGACTGTGTAAACACCTGCAAGCATGAGAAAGTCCAGCACATCCATCTCTACCCCATCACTGAAAACATGAAGAAACTTCAGCAAGGACGCACCACTGAAACGCCTCATCACTCAACGCGAGCGACCAGCAGCACCAGCCCAAAGGGGCTGCTCGCAGTTATCCCACGTTACTTTCTCTTATGTCCCTTTATATTGCCTTATGCCTTGCACATCCACTGGCCTCCCTCCCAAAGACGAAGACTGAGTGCAACTCCTCTCATCAAACAGGTCTGCTCCACGCCTCGAGTGACATGAAAACCCCTGAGCAGCCAAGAATCTCTTCCCCCTCTGAAAGCAGGTCATCGCCACCATGCTCAACCTCAGCCCACCCAAAAAGTAAGGTCTGAATCAAAACTCAGACACCCTTTTGCTGGGCTGGCTATGCCACCAACCTACATGCACCAAGAGACACCACCACTAGGTCCAGGAAAGCAGCCTCTGTAGCGTCTCACAGAAGGGGAGGGTGGGAAAGGAGAGTCATTTTTGGCAATGAAAACGTAATGGAAAGTTTTGTATCGATCTATTGTGGAATGAGTCATTTTTAGAGTGACTCGCCTCCTCTTCCCCTTGCTTCCCCACCCCCAAAATTATGGACTGCAAGAAATTAGTCGAGATAATGGGCAATTTCAGATGTTCTAAATTCAGGTTTTTCTCCTGCTGTAACAGCGTGCCATGACAGTAGATAGACTGAGATCCAGAGAAGATGCCCTTCATGCTCTCATGCCTTTTACTGGCTACAAAGAAGTTGTGTCTAACTCACAGGTAATTAGGAAAGGACTAGAAGGATGAAGGGCGACTTTGGAGAAGAAATGAGGAACCAGAAGGAAGATCTGGGAAACATCAGCAGTGAAAGGAGACCCAAAAAACAGATGGGAATCAGACACGAGTCCCCAGAAAAGATAAGCAAGCTGCAGGGGCATCAAACTGGGGAGGAAAAGGGTCTAGGTGAAGCTACTACTGCTGCTCCAGGAGAACTCTGTGGACTTTCCAGTCTACAGGCACTTGCCCGGGTATGAATGCCAAACATCAAGGATAACCACTTCCAAAAAGGGGGGGGAAATAAATAAATCAGAGAAAGGGAAATAAGGCTGGTGACAGTAAATTCTTCCTCGACACCTTCAGTCCTTGGCAATGAAACAAAACTGCTAAGGAAGCTGTGGAAGTCCCAAGGTCTTTTTGGGAACCAGATGACCAGTGAGTTTTCACACATCAATTCCATGGAATTTAATGCACAAGGACCTTTGTGCAAAGATTACAGCTCTTTTACTGGGGAGTGGGTATGGCACAGCATAAACCACTGATCCCGCCCGTATCTCATCAGATGTCACTGAAGTGCAGCCTGCTGCACTCAAAAACCTACCCACACCAAATATATCAATATTAAAAACACACACGCCTATCTCCAATTTGCTAAATCTCTCTAGAGGACTAACTTTGACGGCATTAAGCAGCAGGTGGCAAGTTACTTATGCACTTGTCTATTAAGTTTTGGCAATGGTCCACACGCAGGATTCCAAGGCGTGTAACCACCCAGCACCCCACCAGACACACAGGGTATTCGAGTGCAGCCAAGAGATTTTCCAGCACCAGACTTCAGCCTGGACCAGTACTCCCCGTTCGGAGAAGAAACTGGTACTTTATACACTGGGAGGTGACTAATCCCAGTAGCTGAGTTACAGCATAGCTTTTAACACAAGACGAAGAGACATTAAGGTCATCTCAACTCTCATCTACAGCATCCCACAGTATCCCCTCCCACAGCTGACTCGCTGCTCTTTTTTTCCTCCTACTCCTTTTCTCGCTTTCTACCCTTCCCTTAAACCTTATTTCCTTTCAGGTCTTCTCATCTCCTTCCATACCCACTTACCTTCCTCTGTGTATTCACTCCTCCCACACCTTAAACACCCTCCTCATCACCCACAACTCCCACCTCAGAAGTCCTTTTCTTCTAGGAATCCACTTTTTTTTTCCCCCCTGTCTCCAGCAATGACCCATGCCCTCCCTTCCCCAGCCCTCAAGTGCATATTTCTCTGCCTGGGATTGCAAACTCTTTAGGACAAAGACTGTCTTCTCCACTTGTAAAGCCCAGTATATGTTTATGGGGCAGGTAAATGGTAAATAAGCAGTCTCAGCATTTCAGGGTAGCTCAGTGTGGGCTCCCTCCACTGAGCTCCCTTGGTGTTTGCCTTCCCTCCAGTGCAAACTAATCTACCCATACAACTTTTTATTCCTTATCTCTCAGTTACAAGGTTATCACTTAAATTTATCAGCATTCTTCAAAAAAATAGTTGAAAGAGGAAGGTAGGGAAAGAAAGGGGCTTTACCAGTGCTGCTCACCCATAAGCTCAAACCCCAAGATGTAGAGGAGCTCATTGGGAGCACTTGTAAGGGGAGAACATGGCCAGAAATAACTCACTGGGATTATTTCAAACCCCACATGCCTTATTTCTTTTCAGTGGGTTTCTGGATGAGCAGGCACACACGGCTGTTTGCTGGGGGAGCACCTATCAAATCTACATTGACTTCCACCAAAATGGAAGTGGCCTTTGCAAGGAGATTGGAAGAGGCAAGTAGGCTGTTTAAATGGAAAGCTGGGGTAAGGAAAAAAAAAGTTATAAAGAAAAGATTACCCACAACACAAAGGGCATCAAGAGATGACTAAGAAGCAGCCCAAGCTCCAAGAAAAAAAACAACAACAACAAAAAAAAAACAACACACAAAGAGACACAGTGAAGGCAAAAACCCCGCTCCAGGTCAGGGCTGAGCCAATGCATCAGATCAGCCGGCTGTTTGGCAACAACACCCATGCATGATGGGGTATTTGCATAGAGGGAGTAGCACTTCTCAGGAATCAATGATAAAATGCTCATTCAACAAAAAAATAAAATAAAAATAAAGAGGGCAAGAGTACTTGCTAGACACTTCACAGAGTTGATGCTATCAGCTGTTCCTTATCTCATGAGAACCTGAGTTGTCTGGGGTTTCTCAATGCAGAGAGCCAGAGAGCAGCAACTTGGGGCAACTCTACCACGTGGACTTGGCCCCCTGCCTCACCCTACACACCAGCCCCTCACCTACACGAGGGCATCACCTCGGTCACTTTGAAACCCCCATCTCCAGTGCCCTCCCAGCTTTCAGAAATTCTTCACTGGGAGCATGCTCAAAAGCCACGTCTTTTCTGTCCCTACAGTCTTAACAGCCTCTACGAGATTACCTGATGCAGCTTTCTTACACTCGTACATCTCGGCGGCGAACTAGCTGATAACTAACAAAGCACTGCGGGCAGCGCGCGAGTCGGGAAGTCTAAGCGATAACACCGTTGTGCTACGAGAAACCTCATCCAGATCCTGAGGAAAAACTACGCTTTTTGTTATCGGTTTCATCTGAACTCACCAGCTATCCTCAGACTACACAGCAAACAGGAATGCCTTCAAGTAAATAATCAGGGAGGGGGATTCAAACCACCCTGTGATTAAAGGAGATGGTCACCAAGTCAGCAACAAGGAAGACACAATGAAAGTTAAGAACAGAAGTTGAGGACAAAGCAATCGCCTAGAAAATGACAGGAGATTGCATAAGAACCAATTAAACCAACAAGCACCCCTTCCTTCGTGCCGAATACACTTTTCTGCGTAGCAGCATTTCATGAGATAGATATTGAAGAGCTGGTGCTTAACTCTGCCCCTGGAGACTTGCCCAGAAGTTTCTGCATTGCTCAGCACCCTGTGCACAAAAGGGCAGCAGCGGTGACACGCCTGGTGAACTCCCACTGGCCAAGCTGTCCGGCAGGTATAGCTAAAAGAGCCATTTTTGGAAAATACTGCCTTTTTATAGCTTATCTCAGTGCAGACAGCTGCCTCACATCTCTAGAAATAGCAGGATTTAACAGCCATGTTTGCAGGGACATATTTTAAAGGTTCCATCTTCTAAGAAACAACCTACACATCCAGAAACAGGAGGCCAGATTTGTTTTTATACTAGAACCCCCTTCCATATGCTGAGCGTGCCCACGGATTTGCAAAAACCCTGCTCTGAAAGTGGGATGTTCATTCAGCAACAGGCAACAAGTAACTTGCGTTTGCCTTCCTATAGAGTGTGTTTCCAGTGCAATCAGCAGCAAAACAGCACACGATTAGGCTGATATTGCCTTTTGCTGAAAATCGTTGGCATTTTATAAGTAAAATAGTGGTGGAGAGCATGAAACGCCGGAAAAACAAGATTAATAATTTAAGTAAAAATACCCTGCAGCTACAGCTGATCAGCACCTCTCTGTTGTTCCTCGGCAGACGGAGCAAGCTGGGATCAGATCCCAAGGCGTTGTTATGATTCATTTAAGGTGATAAAGACAGAGCCACGGGCTGCGTTCCCACGTCGGCCCCACGGCTGCAAACCCCAACCCCGTGAGCCTGGCAGAGCCTCTTCAGCCACGCCACCTCCATCGTGTTTGTGAGCATGATGGGGATAACGTTGTTTTCCCACCTTTTAGCAATAACAAGCTTTTTTAGATAGGAAGGTCCAAATTCCCACCAATTTAATACTGGAAGAGCTGATGCTAAGGATGTAAATGGCTCTGAATGTAACAGGGCCTTGCAAAATTTCCACGGTACCACCTTTTACTAGCAACAGTTGGACCAGTTGTCTACAGCATCTTCCTCATTATGAGGTTTTTCGGTTTTGTTTTGGGTTTTTGTTTTTGTTTTTTTTTTTTTTTACAATTGAATGAAGGGGTACTAAAGACAACGACCTGCTGTGAAATGACCGAAATTCTCATGCAAACAACCCATTAGCAGTGTTCAAATGCAATTTAAATTACTAGTTGTTAAAGTGCTCCTCAATTTCATGGTAAGTTTCCAAGGAAAATTACATGCTATGTACTACTTAATTGATTGTTTTCTACTTCTTAACATCCATTTATTCCCTCCTCCTGTCTTTTCCGTAATTTCAAGGGATGATAATGACTTTTCAGGGAGGAAAGGGGAACAGCTAACGGAGTTGAAGAGGGATTTACCTGAAGACCAAGGATGTAGGAGGGAAGTGGCTGCCAAAAACAGGCAGCTTCACTGGAACTCATCCCTGTAGTATTTTTGCAGTAGGGGTACGAGACAACACAGCACAAGGACTCCTTTCCTCCACAGCACAGGCAGCCAGGCTTTCAAAACCTCATGTTTCTTTAAAACACAGTCATGCCCCCCATGCCATGCAATAAGCACAGTTAACTACCAGAAGACAGCAGTAAAGCAACAAGAGCACCTATTTCCCTCCTCCTAGGCACACTAGTCCTTGAACCAACACGCTCACTGGAGGCAAACAAGTAGCTCATTTGGGAGATCTCATCCCAAATGCAAATACCTAGCTCACAGGAGCAAACCACCACCACCCCCCCAAAGCTGACTGAAGAATGAGGCTGCAAGTGAGACCTCCTGCTGCTTGTAACAGCCCTTACACAAGAATGTGTATCATAAAGCTAGTAACAACAGACATTTCTTAAAAGCCTGCACTCCACTCAGATCCTAGGAAGGAGCAGTGGTACGATTAGGTAAGGTGCCATCTGGAATTTCCTGAAGTAACGATATGTGTTGGGATATGTTGCTGGCGTGTGACATCATATCAACTTTATGAAATACTCAATATGACTTGCTTTACCTTTAAGCAACTGATGCAGAAATATTTTGTGCTCAGAAAAGTATGACTTTATTAGCGTGAGATGGGTTTCACAGTACCCAGCGTGAGGCTGCAAAGCACCCACCTGTCTGCAGAACCAAACATGAACAGTCACGTGGAATCCAGAGATTTGCACTTTTCCCAACTTTGCCACACAGTACCTCAGTTTCTACACCCGCACACCAGGATAATACAGCTTTCCTCAGCCTGCGGGCATGATTTAGTGTTTAAGGGCTCCGAAAACTTTGCCTACAGAAATGCAAAGTATGAGATGTATACAGCCATCTAGGCTCGTAATCTTGTCTCACCTTCATCCCTTCCATGCCTACATGTGCTAACCCCATGCTGTCTGGGGCAGCTTCTCTTACCTACTGTGGGGCACGCACGCCCAGCCCTTCGTGCACACTAAATCCCCTTGCAGCACCCGAGTTACACAGTGATGGTGTCACGACTTTGCCACATCCCATGCGGTGCCAGCCCTGGATTGATCGGTGCACCAGCCGGGATGAAGGATGGGCGAGAAAGCAACCCTCCTTACATGGGAGCTAAAGCAAATCCTCTGCGTTTAATACATCATTAGAAATGACGGAGAGAAGCTTAAGAAAGGCAGGCGTGGAGCTCTCTGAGCACACTCAAGGTCCAACACCATGGAAGGCTTCTCAGACTCAAGTGTTTACAGGGTACCAGGCTACAGGAGGAAAAATCTTTAGACAGCGGTATTAATTTAAAGGTCAGCCCGTAATGTCTCTGTTCCTGGAGCAGAAGAAAACCCGCTGTGGATCCTGGTTAGCATCAGTGATCACTGGATCTGCCCACGTCCTGGAGAAATACCAGACGGAGAGCCCTGGCAGCCTGCAGTCCTGGCCACAGGCATCCTCCGGAGCTCATCCAGCCCTGCCCAGCACCCATGTGGGGGACACAGGCAGCATGTGGGGAGCTCATCCTTCACAGTCCATCCAGCCCTCAAGTCACATCTTCACGGCGATGAGATGTTGCACAGAGAAGGATCAGCGTGTGAAGATTAACGGCCCCAACGTGCCTCCCCAGGCGTGCCAGGCTGCCCCTGGGTTACGGCACCCAGGCACTGCCCATCCTTCTTTTCCAACGAGCAGCCTGTCCTGGCGAGAGGGAAAGGGGAGAAACTGCGAGGGGAACAGAACATCATGATTTCCAGTCTCGCCATGCTGTCCCCGACACACCAAACTCGGCCACAAGCAGCTGGCGAAGCCGGGATGCGCCACATCCACGTGCCACCAGAACCGGAGGCTGATCCAGGACACAATCAAGCAGGGAAAGCGCCGCACAGGGAGGAGGCATCGACAACCACACAGGGCCATGTGCACACACGCAGAGGCAAAGCGCAGTGCACAAGGAGCGACACAGACAGCCATCTCGCTGCCTTCCACAGCTTGGCACTACCACGCACAACCGAGGATGGGTGGCTCCCCGGCAAGTCGCTGGGCTGAGGCTTCAGGTGCTGCGGCAGCTCCGTATGCCTCCCCAGCGCCCCGTTTTCCATCCCGGTACCTACACTGTCCGTTCAGGCTGTACACTCTTCGGGACAGCAGCTCTTTCCTTTGCACCGGTACCAAGCCCAGCCCAGCGGGTACTGGGGGTACTGACCCCAAAAGCTGCAGCAATCCAAGTAGCTTGTTGAAACAACAAGGTTTAAAATGCAGCTAAAGTCTGCAAACTCCCAGCACATCCTGTCTGCAGGAATATGCTCCAGCAGTCCCTTCATCACCTTTCGTGGCCGAGTGCTTCTCGGCTCGCCTCCCACCCTCCTGCAAACTAAGCACAGTGGCTTTCCCTGCCCAGGACAATCAATCCAGTTTCGCACCTCAAGGACCTGCTGCAAATCCACATCTCTGGAAAACCAAACCTCACGCTGAGTGTTAATTCCTATTTAAAAGGGCAAAAGAAAACCAACAAGAGATTTAACTTTCTAACAAAGGTCTTAAATTTAAAACAGAGAGAGTATGGTAACAGCAGGTTTGCATCAGCCTAAAAATACCAGTTAGCTGAGAAGATACAAGGATCGCTAACCAGCAGCAGGAACTATGAAGGGTTTTTAACCAACGTCTCTTCCCAGGTAAAAGGACGAAGTGCAGTGCTTTCTGTCCAAGGCACGGGACTGGCTGCTACGCAACCCCGGGAGCGGCGTTAAAAGCACTCTATATGTGTTACATGCTCCAAATGACAAGAGGAATGAGGGACAGTGAATCTCCGCTCCGGATTCCCCAGCATGGTTTTAGCTGCCATGAATAAAACAGGAAACAGAGCATCTTCCAGGTTCCCCCCACGCCCCTGGCTGTCTGGATGAACTATAGTTTCCTTTCGGGAAAGAGAAAAGAAAGGGGGAGAGCGGGAACAGAAGCAGACAGCTGCAATATCAGGCAGATTAAAAACTTCACACTAAGGAAAAATACAGAATAACAGGAAAAACCAGACACTGAACCTTCATCCAGTTACAGCAGCTAAACTTCTTCAGGTCCCTAACAAAACAGAGTTAAATATTAACATTTGAGAGAAATATAGCCATGCGTTATGCAGCCTTTTTGACACACACTCTTGCTTAATAGACAGAAATCATACTTAAGCTCTATTTTACTTGCTGACCACATGCATATATACTCATTTAACTCTACAGTGCTCTTGCTGCCTTGCTGCATTAACCAGTGAAGCTAAAAGGAAGAGTGTGATGGAATGGGAGCTGTCTTAAGTTATCTTTATACCTAGGCCTGAAGAAAAATTTTGCTTTTGAGACCAATCCACTAAGCCGACTTTCCCTGCTACAGCAGGTTTCATTGGGTCCCTTGCTGTTGACTGGCGATCCACATGCCTGCCTCCACCAGCAACACGCACACTTTGATGCAATCTGTCTGACTAAACAAAACAAAACAAAAAAATCCCAAGTTGCTTGCTAAAGCAGCAATGATGCACTTACCAGCATCCAGGCAAGCTCCTTCGCTAACACACTTCCCTCTTGAGCAGATGAAATTTGGAACAAGGTCCAGGAGCAAGAGAGAACTGAAAACTGACCACAACAAGCTTCCAAAACAAGAAAGGGGGGGGGGGGGAAACTTACTACAGGAATTCAAATCCTGCTTCCACCAGACCCTGAGTCACCTCCCCTCCCTTGCAATAGATCCGAGCAATGGGTAAACATTTCCAAATATGGAGATCAAAACTCCAAAGGATGTCAAAAAAAAAAAATCACCCTTCTCTCCCTGGCTTTGGCACAGGGATGACTTGCCCCTCTGGAGCCTGGGCTGAGCACATCGCTGTTGCTGACCTAACACACAGCCTGGACACGGGGCCACGCATCAGTGGCCTGAGCTGCGCTTTGGAGGCTCCTGGCTCAATGGGTGCCACTGCCTCTCTGTCCCCTCCCAGGGATGCACGGGGAGATGCAACGGGGGCAGCTCCAGGAGCCATCGCCCCTCACCCCCTACAGCGAACCCCCCTCTCGTTCCTCAACTCATCGGCAAAAACTCTCCTAGAACTACTTTTTGGAGTGCTCTTTGAAGGCAAATAGGCAAATTCAGGCTGTGTTTATAGTGACACCAGCTCAGCACCAGAGAAGGCAAGGCTCAGCCATCAGTCCCTCTAGAGAGGTCCTGCTGCCGGATCCCATGCCAGCTGTTCACCCGCGGCAGGAAAATATCCCCTGGCCTGGCTCATCTAGCTGGTGCTTTGCAAAAAACGTGTATTTGACTTTGCTTTCCAAAACAAAAAAAAACCACCAAAAAACAACAACAACAAAAAAAACCCACAGCTCTGCAGAAAGGAGCATGCTGCTTGGACAAGGCATCTCCCCTGCAGGGAGAGGAGCCCCAGGATGGCATCACTCCTCAATCCCTGCTGGGACACACTACACAGCATCCCGTAGCAGGCGGGAACAGGGAGCACCCTGCCTCCCCACCCTTGGGAGAGAGGCATGAGGGTCAAGGCTTAAGCCCATACAGCAAATTTAGGAGGCAGATCAGTTATACTTAGAGGGCACAACTGTCCTTGCAGAGCCTGTCTGCACATGGGAGCAATATACCCATGCCACCCCTCCCATGGCATCGCTCCTCAGCTGCAACGCTGAGCCATGGGCAGCGGGGAGGTGACTACGCACTGGGCAACAGCCTCCTGGTAGCTCCAGCCATCGGCTCCAGGAGCAGGCAGCCTCTTAGGAATGTGCACATCACGACGTTTTCAAGGGGAACAGGCTGCCCAGACGATCCAACCAGACCAGAGCAATTCCCCAGCACCACCCACAAGATGCTATTGAATTTATAGGGAAGGAATTCCAGAGCTGACTCTGCCCATGTATGGCCAAAACAAACTGTAAAAAAGCGACATTATAGTACATCTGGCTTTCACTGGTACTGAAGCGCAGGCTCCGGGAGGAGCCGAAGTCCTGCATGGACAGTCTGTACAGTTTTCGCTCATAACTAGGCAGAGGTCAGGGGCCCGTGGCAGCATGAGTTCAGCACCCAGTACCACAAGTGACAAAAAACATGCAAGCCTTTGCTTTAGAAGAAAGCAAAGCTTTCTGCTGTTTAGAATAAGAACCACAGAACCACATTTAATTTAGTCATCCATCACTACCACTGCAAAAACTAAACCTTGCCAGGCAGCACCAGCACCTGTCCATGACACTGGTAGTTCTAAAGGCAGCTTTAAAGAGCCAACAGTCCAAGTGGCACTAAGTGTACCAAGACAATGTCAATGCAATGCAGGCTGGGACTAGCTTTCAGTGGGCAGCTGATCAATTATTTTTCTAAAAACCCACTAAAAGCTCCCCCAGAGCCACACACCCCAGCTGGCAGCCAGGCCACCAGGAACTTTCTCCATGGTCAGGAATGGGAGATATTCCGAGGACTGTAGTCATTATGGTAGAAGGTGCTCCAAAACCAAGGTAAGAGGGGTCAGGTAGGCGCAGGTTTTACAAACTCTGACTCAGTTTTCCAGCCCCTTGCAGAAAACAATTGCCAAGGTCTTGCTTTTCGCAAGGACAAACAGCGGGATGAAGTACGGAATAACGTAAGTCAAGGAAAAAGAACAAAAGTGTGGAAGGGGAACACCTGGAATAGCAGAAACCCTGTCCCAGGCGTGCACCAACCCTTACTGCTCTGGGGTCCCACAGCACAAACAGATCAAGGTTCTCCTTAACAGTTAAATGCCACAACCTCGCCTGCCCTGCCAGGGGGGAAATACTAGCTGTGTCAGCTCGAGAGGCAAAGGGCTTACCGAACTGGAGAGGAATGCAGGCTGCAGTGGCACACGCGGTGGGGACAGGGAAACGAAACCCAGGGGAATGCGGGCTGCTCGCTCTGCCTCTGCCTTTGCACGGGGGTCAGGCAGGGTAGGTTTTATGGCTCCTGGGGTTGAAACCTGGGACTAATGTCTTCACGACCTTAGAGGGACTCCCGTGCCAGAAAGGAATATAGCTGTTAAAGGAGCTGGGAGCGCAGGGGCATGAGCACACGAGGACAAGCCGTTTCCCGGCTCCTGGCCGGCAGCCCAGTGCTGCTTTTCAATAAGCGCGAGTTGTACCCATCAGACTGGGAACGAGCACGTGTCTCGTCTGAGCAGCATTTGCAGATGGGAGACCCACAATGCGGCTATTCCGCCAGCTCCATGTTCCCCAGGACAGCATTTGGATCTCCCCTCAGTTTCCCAGCTGAAATGGCATTATACCCTCTCCCTTGCTACCATGCTCACTTGAAACAGCAGTACCTAAGCATGAGCTGGCATTCAGTGCCTCTGCTTTAGAGCACCTTCCACCCCAAACGACACAGAGGAGAGAGAATAGAGAGATGGACACATCCAACTCCAACCATAGCCTAACCAGGAGCTCCGTGCTACATGGCACCACGAGTACCCCTCCTTGCCACAGTCCTAAACCTGGAAAGTAAAAGCTTGGAGGCCTGGGAATAAAACCCAACTCAAGCCTCCTGCATAGCAGTACAGGTTGTTATCAATCAGCCACCGGGTCAGGTGTGGCTAATTTCATTTAAATGACATTACATAAGCAGGACCACTGAGAATACTTCATTCATAAAAACATCTTGAAGGGGTAGAGAGCGCAACTTGCGTGGCCACAGCGTCACAGGAACACAGACCACATAACGCAGGCAGCAAGGACCAGGGATGCTCAGGCGCACACATGCACAACTACACAGACACACGCCTCCTCCCCCAACATGCACAAAAGCAGACTTAGGACTTGCAAGCTGAAGCCCTGCGCAGCCAAAAGTTAGCACAAATGTTTGTGACAGTTCCACTTTGCAGGCAAAGGCAAAAAATGGGTGCAAAGGAATAAATATAGAAAGAAGTCGGGCAGGCAAAGCAGGTGCTGGCTTGTAAAACCTTGGCCAGAAAGGCTCCCCGGGAGGTTGAATCTGGTAGTTTTGCAACAGCTCCACAGAGAGATAGAAGAGACAGAAAAAGGAAAAAAAAAAAAAGAGAACATGAATGCATATGCATTCTTTTATCGCCATATATAGTATATACAGACATTTGGTATTTACACCCCCAAGCTCTCATACGCCACTGTATAGTACATACTATATATGCATCGCGCATCTTTGTTTCCACGTGCCTAGATTTGTGCAGCGTGTGTGTATATATGTACATGCATTTCTCGTGCCTACATTTGTCATTACCCCCCACATGACGTATCCGCGCATGCTGTCACACAACACACCGCTCGACAGAGCGCACCTAAAGCCTCAGCCCGTAGTCGGGGATGACTGAATACTCGCAGCTTCTCGCTGCTGAGCCCTTCCCCACCAAAGCCTCTAGGTGCAAGCACCACCAGGGAACCACCAGTTTGTCTCATATTTTCCAGTGATCCCACCCCCCCTCCACACTCCATTAGGAGAGGACTTTACTTGTTTACAGAGAGCCATGAACAAGTTCAGAAAAGCCACAGATCCTTCTGAGAAGTTGCCCCTCACGCCTGTGGAATGTGTTTACGTACCGGTTCTCACGCTGCACAACCTTGCTGGTGGGACAAACTCAGAGCAGGGCTTTTGCAGACACGCAGGGCTCCGCCAGAGTCACGACTTCGGGTTTCTTTCCCAGCCCTGTGAAGAGAAAGATACCCGTGTGATGCATGCCGGATGGGCCTCCCAACAGCTCATCTCCAAAACTTGCAGTTTAACCCACACAACTTCTGGCAAACGCAGCATTCTCCTCCCCAGCTTTCTTAGGCAGAAACCTCCATACTCCTGGACTCCTTTCGGCACCCCCCTAAAAGCAAGCATCACCACCTCAAACTGGACCAACAACCCACACCGGCTGTCAGCTGCCACAGCTTGGCCAACAACTTGCGCCTCCTCCCAAGCCACAGCTCCTTTACTGCTCTTAAAGCCTCTGAGAAGGGAGGGGTGAAAGGAGACATCTTATTTACGCCTCATTTTACAACAGGGTGAATCCATCGCTCATCTCTGACCTCAGGCACAGCGAGGGAGCTAGGAGGCATCATTTAATTCGGTTTGAGGCTCATGGGGTTTACCACTACCATGAGCAGAGCTACACCACCATCTACTTCACCCCATCCTCCGCCTCAGCACAGCCTTCTCTCTGACGAGCTCTGCCCAATTCCCATCAGGGACTGCCTCACTCTTTCCTGTGGCTGCAAAGTAGATGCAACCCTTTCTTGAAGTGACAGACTCAGTGCCGTTTTTCCGCTCTGCAGAAGACGCAGGTAGAGCAGAGGGGACAGCCAGGCTATGTGACTGCTGTCTTGCCTGTGGCATTGCCAGGACACACGGCGGGTGCGTCCCACGGAGATAGGCAGCATCTGCATCACACACTCCTTCCTGCCTCCGCCGGCCCACAGCCAGCATCCCGGCCTGGCCACATCCTGGTCGCCTTGACAGCCCCATCAGTGCTCAGGACAGGCGCAGGCTTGCCTTGTCATCACCACTCAGCAGGCAAAGTTACTGCTGTTTGCTTCTGTAACGATGGAAATGCTCAGTTCAGGTTGGCACTTGTTGTACGTGTGCTGCTCATGAGTGTGCATGTGAGCCCACAAGTCTACAACCAACGTGCAGCAAAATGCAAAAGAGCACCGGTGGTTCACAGTCCAGGTCCCTCCTCCCTGTCACCCAGTGGGACGGCTTCCTGCCCCTGCCAGCACCCTCTGTCCCCCATGCCATGCCTGATGCTGCAGCAGCCAGGAGAGCGACAGGAGTCTTGCCTCTCCCAAGAGGTGGTAGATCTCCATTGCACCAACACCAGAAGAGCATGATGAGGTCCACCCTGACCCAGGAAGCATCCTCCTGGCTCAGTCCCACAGTGGCACCCAGCCCCAATTCCCTAGCAGGCTGGGCAGGCATAAAAGTCCCGAGGACGCTCAGTGCTCCCCTGAGGTGTGATAAGGACCAATTCAACCAAAGATCACAATGGCCTCTCCCACTCACTGTAGGGTTGGGATGAAGATGAGTAACTGCAGGGTTTTATTGTTGGTAAACTCAGCCAAGGAGGAATTTCTCTCCATCCATCAAGGAGGAGACAAGTACAAGCAAATATTATGGTTGTGCATGTTTACTTTTCATTTTAAAATGATGTAGAGTTATGTACAATTTAGGTCCTTCCCACAGGCTCCTGGCAAAATGCCCTTCAGTCTTATCTGCAAAGGCAGGAGACAACAACATTCCCCTCTAGTTCAACACCGTTTCAATTTAACCCACAACAGCACCTCCGGGAGCTCCAGGTAAGACAATATTTCTTGGGACCCAACCTGTGTTTAAAAGATATTGGCTCGGGCTTGTCTTTCACCAGGTTTAAGTCAAGAAATGTTTACAAGATCAGTTCTAGGACTTGGCAGACTTGGCTAGTTGAACAGCATCTGCCTGGCTTTATCTTCCACGCTGGCTGTCCCCATCACCTTGTGACTGGGGTTCTTACAGCAAGGTGAGCAGTGCCCTCCCAGAGCTGCCCAGCCTGCTGTGAAATCACCCTCCCCAGCAGCAAGTGGGAGCCAGCATGACCAGCAACCCACTGATGTCTGGGCACACACGTCCACAGCTGGCCAGGACAGGGACAGCCTGACTGGTCACAGCAATATCCACCTGAGCCAGTCTGTCAGGCTACTCCATTTGTGACCCTATTTCTTTAGCAGAACACTGCAAAAGTTGGTCTGGGTCTTTAAGCACAGAAGTAGCCAGAAGACAGATGTAGAGGACAGACCCAAAGTCCCAGATGAGCTGCATATCTGCTGCATCATAAGCCATCAAGCCATGATGCCACCACTAAATCAAACCTCTTCAAGACACGATCTCAACAAGCATTTCTTGTTGGGAAGCATTTCTCATTGGGAAACATTTCTCAAGGCTCAAGGCCCCCCAGACCCCAAGAGCTCCTCTCCCCAGCACCCCTCTTCTCAGTTGCCTGTACACATCCCTCAGCGAGGAGCACCCCTGAGCACCTCACACCAGCAAGGGCTACACAGAGGCTTAGCAAAGCAATAAGCAATGCCTTAACCACAGTGGCTCTGCTGCCGGAGCAAGCAAGAGACACCGATCTTGAGAGACAACAAGAAGTCCCAAACAGGGTCTGCCCCTCGCAGTCACACTCGTTCCCGCTTTGGCTCAGATAGGGAAAGATAAATGAGACCACAGTACAGACATACCCAAATCCTTGCCATCGACTCCAGCACAAGTCTTTCCCCCATGGAAGTCGCCAGAGAAATACTCGCAAGCACTGTCCCTAAGGAGTCACCTCGGGGTTTCATACATCCCCCAACAACCTTTATGGGGAATATCCAGGTGCTTTTACAACAGAAATGGTAACAACAGGCAGGCTTTTCGCTCTACGAAACTGAGGTCCTCCCACTTCAGGGCCACCGCAACAGATGCTCAGTGATCAGCTAATTCTGCTTTTCATCTTGCAACAAGAAATTCCAGCTTTCTATCACAGTCCTGCAAGAGGCAACAGCAGGAAAGTCTCTTTGGTAGCACAGCTTTACACTGTCAAGCTCCCATCTGGCATAACTCAGTACAACTCCTGTGCCTCCAGATCACCAGCTACAGTGGCCGAGACTTCGGCGTCTGCATACACCTCCACGTGCACATCTGCATCTTCATTTTTATGCTTAGCACAATAGAGAGCACTTATTTTAATGCAACATTTCAATAGGCATTTAATTTGTCATTTAAAAGTAATTTAAAGCAAATGCCAAAACAGCAGGAATCAGCTATCACAGTCAAAGCCTTAAGTAGAGTCTCTGAACAAACTACTGGAACACGAATTTACCAAAAGAGGACGTATTTTGTAGAAGACTATTCTCTTCGTTTGTTTTTTTCCAGCTAGTTAAATTCAAGGTACAGTTCATAAAAGGCAAAAAATGTGATTAGAAGTTAAAAAAGCCAACCCAAGCCGAAAGGAAAATAAGGTGAGAGGCTGAGATGTACAAACTCTAAAATCCTGAAAAACGTGACAATTAGAAACAGTCTGTTCACACACTGACTGATAAAACCCATGTTATATTATCGACAGCAAGGATCAACATTTCTCAAGAAAACAAAAGAAAATATATTAATTTAATGCACTAGTATGGAAAGCAAGGTTTCCTGTTTGCCCATTTAAATCTAAAAGCAGTAGTTTATAATGCCTGAATTTAATTCTCAATCCTCTGGTATGGTTTGAGTTTTCTTATATTGTTCAGCTTTTTCAGAAATAGACAGTTTAAAACCTCTGCAAGAAGTCCAAGTTTCAGAGGAGTGCAGTCAGCACTTCCAGAAGAACAGGCGTCCCTAACGTAACTTTACAGTGGTCACTTAGAAATTGAAGTAACCAGACACCCCAATCCCTTTAAAAGAAAATCTTACCCGCGAAAATAATTTCAGTAAGTGCTAATTATGCTTCTCACATAACAGCCTCGCTGAATGGCGCCTGTTTTTCTGACTGCTCAAAAGCTGCACTCACTTTTAAACCTCCTTTACACTTGAAAGTCTTACCAAGATCCAGAGCTTAGGTTTTGGGTTGGTTTGGGGTTTTTTTGTTGGGTTTTTTTTTTGTTGTTTTTTTTTTTTTTTTTTTTTAATTAGTATGGCTATACTTGTAGAAGCTGAATCATGAACACCAGTTAAACTGGGATAAAGCAGCCTTTCGCTGGGATCCTTCATTCCCATTCCTACATGGAGCAGATGGCTCAGCCTGACCGCCACAAGGAAAATCGTCATTTTAGCCGTTCCAGTCACCAATTTTTAAGCACAGACAAGCTCCCAGTGACTCAGCCAGCGGCACGAACTGACACGGGTCCCCCCATATGATTGGCAGGTGCACTTACAGGTCCCCAGACAACAAACCCATTCAACCTGACCTTTTCATTTTAAATGAAATGCACTTAAAAGTCTGCTCCGTTCTGATACATGTATTTTTATGTCTTTCCTATGCTGTGCCAATATATTTGTTTTTTGCTGGCCAAAGTGCCCAAACTCAGAAGTCTCACGGTATCTCCTCCACTGCGGGAGCCCTGACCTTCAGCCGTTCCGGCCGCCGCCAGCGTCCAGGGAGCCGCCGGTGGTCTCTATGTCCTCACACACTGGAAGATCAGACCCCTTATAAGGGTCTGCAGACCTCAATTCAGAGGCCAACCCCAACTTAAAATTCAGCTTAGATGCCTGGGTAGCTTTATACTTGAACACAGCCACCCAGAGACATGGACCGATCTTGCTATCCCAGGACACCGACGCCTGCAGGATCTGGCCCTAACAGCGTTCTGTGTTTGCTTCTCAGGTTTCATCTATTAAAATTTAACTGCTCGATTCAAAAGAACACTGAAGTTATCTCATAAAAAGATCACGCAAGATAACAAAAGCCAGAGACATCCTTCCTCCGCTCTGCTGCCAGCAGCAGCACCGGCTCAGAGTCATCAATACAAACAGCAACAGCCCATACGCTCGGCCGCTGCCTTTTGGGAGGCCAGATGCCACGCTGGTGTAACGCGGCAACCGCGCGAATGGCGAGTTTCGCTCTGCAAGGCAGCGCACACCCCTCCTTTATCGCACTCGGCACGGAGCTGCTTTCAAATCCACCGCAACCCCATGTGTCAAAATTAGCCGTAATGGAAATTATCGCTTCCGACCTCCTCGTGCTGGAGGAAGGTTGATGCCGGCTGCAGCACAGACCATCAGCTCTGACGGGGAAAATTAGTTGCCATAAAAGAGCAAACTCACTGGCAGCCCCTGCACGCGGCGTTAAAGCATGGCCCCGCGGGAGCCCCAGGGTCCTCCAGCAGTGGCACACCTGGCTCTGGGGCCGGGGGACTCATGTTTGTCTTTGCTGTCACACCTGATTTTCAGGTTTGTCTCAGGGTTCATAAACCGAGATTAAAACAAGAGGAAGAAAAGGAGCCGGGGGCAGGGGAAGAAGGAGGAGAGACCGCTCCAGCGCGCTTTTTCAGGCACGGCAGCACCAAAGGAATGGGATCCATCTTGCACTGAAATGATGGGAGCTGGCTTCCCCAGATGGTGACTGCTGTATTCTAACAAATTAAAAGATCATTTGGGGCAGGACAGATTCAAGCAGTGGCCAAGGAAGCTGTGAGACAGCCCTACCTACAGCATCCCAGCGGCTGGAAGCCGTCCCACTGGTTCTCAGCCGGAGCCACTGGTCAATGTTGGTGACCAACCCATCAGCAAGACCAGCCACGTCACACCCCTGTTATTTTAAATGCACAAGGACAGATAGAAAAGAAGTGTGGCTAAGGAACAAAAGGAACCCGCATGCCTGTGCCAGAAAGCCTGTGGGTCCCATGCTGGAGTGACCTTCCAGCAGCTCCCCGTCAGTGCCAGCAGCACTGCCTGGGATTTACGTGTCTGTAGCCGGCACCAGGATTGGACCCTGTGTTCTCAAGCACAGACTACCAGCCTCACGCTGTTTGCACTCCCTCAGTCTACTGGAAGTGGAAGATTTTCAAAACAGCCTTAATGATTTTCTTCCCCACCCCCCCCTCCTTTTGCCCCCGCCGTTTGCTGTCTGCATTTCACTAAGCCTGGTCAGAGAGACCTCAAGCAAGAGGGGGGCAGTTTCACTGTCTCACTCGAACGCACCCCGGCTTTGTGATCAAAGAAGGATAACTGATTTCACTTTCAAGTTCTCATACAGTATCAAAGTACCACAGAGCCTGGGTTTCAAACAAAGGATAATGTTTTGCAATTCAAAACCAAAAAAAATGTCATTTTTCCCCCCACCGAGGAATAGCCATCTGCACCAGGCAGCACCGGCAGAACACTGCCCTAACATGCCTCCCACATCTAAGATGCTCAGTCAAGAAAGAGAGACCAGCAGTGACCCAGAGCACCAGGGAGCAGAGGCGAAGTGCCGTGCCCCAAGGCACGGAGGTCAGGAAGGCGCCCAGCTCTCCCCAGTCCCAGCACGGGGTCTTCTGCAGCCCACCTTTAGGTTAAAACCTCCTAGAGCAAGGATGGTATTTTTGTGCATGTTTGTTCAAGTCTAATGGTGCTGCTTAGAGTAACAGCAATGGTGAGGAACTAAGTTTTATTATAAGGGATGATGTTCCTTTAACCGTTTTCATTTTAATTGGCCAAAATTTGAAGGCAAAGGTTACCTTCTGCCAGGCTTCCTCAGGTGCCACCACAATGAAAGTCTTGGCACCATGGCAAGCTCTCTTACCACTCTTCTTAAAGCCATTTGTAAATGAAACTTTTAAAACTTAAGAGCCTACGTGACCAGATAGTCTTTATGTTCAAGGCTTCTGTTTTATGCAGTTTTGGCCAGATCATTTGAAAATAGCACCAAATACCTGGTAGCCAACTGGATTCCCCACTCGGTCAGGATAGGTATTTTTCAGAGAATTATAATTCATCCTAATGTTTATAAAAGCACAATCAGCTACAGGACCAGTAAATCTGGTTTAGAAATGCCTGTCCTCTCCCTCCCCCCATCTCCAAGAATGACCATATCTTCTTTCATTTTTACACCTTAATAGCAAACTGCCCCAGTTTCAGCCTTGGAACAAATACTTTCAGGTGGGATGAACAAGAACGGGTCTTGAACACCTATATTAAAAAAAGAAGAATTTCTCAGTGTAGCTGCTGCTCTTTCCAAACAGCTCGATCAAGAGGCGAAGGAAGCGTATTCCTCAAAAAAAAAAAAAAAGGAAAAAGCGCAAAAGCCCTGATGTGGCAGAGAGGCCGTCCCAGGTAACGTGGAAGCGTGGCAATCAGCCAGCAGCGTGGAACGGCCTCACCACCGACCACTTTTCATGAAAACATTTTTGTTTTCAATAATTGTTGTCACCATCACAAATAGAGGAATAAAAAAAATTAAACTTTTTTTTCCATTTACAAAACAAGAACCGAGTTGCATGCTGACACTTCCCGCAGAAAACTCCATTCTGATAAAGGAGCCATTTATACCAAATATAGATAAAAAATCTGGAGTGAGTCTGACAAGCCCTAATAACTGCTCTTACTACACTGCAGAAGCGGGAGGACCACAGATGCCTGTGGATGCATCCGCCTTCTGAACAAGAAAGTACCATTACTTCCATCGTAGACGGAGACTGAGACATAGAGAAAATACATTATTAAAAAGCTAGTTTAGTTCGTAAATTACCCCAACTTCAGCTGGAAGCCAGGCTACTCGCTAAATTTGGCCTCAGGCTCCTCACTGAATTTGGCCTTTATCAGCAAAGGAAGAAAAAAGAAGAGCGGAAACAGCGTTTCAGGCCATGCTTTATGCTTTTCCTCTCTGTGACGGGGAAACTGGCCTGCCGCCGCAGACCCCCGCTGCCAGGCTGGGCAGGGACGATGGCGAGGCTGCTCGTGCCAGTCCTGGCCCCGCCGCGGGATAACGCACACGCGCGGTCGCCGTCGCACGGAGCCACAGGACCTTCGCCGCGGACAAAGCCGCTGCCCCTCTTCTCCCCCAAAGGACACCTGAACACCACTGCCACCACCCCCGGGGTGTGCAAGCCTCGGCCTGGCACGAATAACAGCAGAACGAGGGGACGGAGAGGGTCCCCAGTGTAGACAGCAGCACGACGACGGGAAGGAAGGGCGATCGAAACCTGCGGCTCCGCAGGGCCGCGCGGACGCCGTCCCGCAGCAGAGCTGCCACCCGCCCATCTCAGCACGGCGAGCTGGTTACCTGCCTGCGGGACGACGCGCAGCTCCACGCGCTTCTCCTGCGTGTCAGGGAGCGACCTTCTCCCCTCCCCGAGGCGACAGCGGTGGGGACTGGGGACACAAGCGTGCAGACATCATGCCGGTTGCCCTACACAAGCTCCCGTCCTCCCAGCTGTGGCTCGGGCTCAAGCAAAGGGAAGGTGGCTGAGCTTGGACAACCCTCCATCACTCTGCGCAGGAGAACCTGCTGCGCAGACTTCCACAGGAATTCTGCGGATTATTAATTGCCTGTAAAACAGGATTGTGATTTATCACATAACTTCTTTCAGCACAGCGCAAGTATTGTCACGTCCTTCCTCGTACAAATTAAGGGTAGCAAGTCTTCAGCCCCTGCGTGCCATTTTGTCCCGACCTGGAGAAGTACATATGCTGGACTTGCACTGCATTTCCTTTAGCTTTTGCCTAGCACCAGCAGCAACTATAAAACTGCACCCCTGGACCTGTAAGATTTGATTTGCTTTGATTGCGTTCCCATTTCTCAGTGGAAATAAGAGGCTTTCGGTATGCAGACTGGCAAATTTATCAATTAAACATCCTCAGCACCCTTACCGGACCACATCAGTACTCACAGGGAGAGATCATGCTTCTTCCCACATACCTGACTGTTTCTCAGCACTTGGCTACTAGTTCTCTGTGTTCTTTCCAAGAGTTTGCCACACGATATCCTCCAGCCTGCTGCACCCGAGCACTGTATTTTCAAGAGTACATGCCTCTGTCTGAAACGTTAGCTACAGCGTGTGGGTACAGCATCACACCGATGGTACAAAACACTTGAGACCAAGAAAAGTCTCTTCAACCTTCTTCCACCTCACTGGTGTGATTCACAGGAGCACCTAACAGAGTAACACCACCATCATACCTGTCCTCGCCTACTCCTACCCTACCATACTGAGCTTGTCAGCGGGAATTTTGTCACCAGTTCCAAAGACAGCATTTATGTTATCAAGCCAAGTGTTTTTATTTTTTTTACTTGGTGGTGGGGAAAAAACAGAAAGGAACTGCAGAAGCTTTTGGAGACAAGGATCTCTCCAGGACATGCCAGCTGATATTTTCAAAGACTGACTTGGTGCAACGTCAAGGCAGCCAGCACCCAACATGCAAGCGAGCAGGACCAGCTCTGTGCCAGCCATTAGCCAGGCTCCAGGAGCGTTAGTGACTGTGGTCAGGAAGAAGACGACGACAGACAGACTAATACTGTACCTGTCACAAAAGGTACAGCCACATGCCTGGTCACCAGCCAAGAAGTAAACACAAAGAATAAAATGAGGGGGGACCTCGTGAGCAACCACAGCATCTCAGAGAGCAGCAGCCATGCACAAGTCAGCACTCACCACGACTGACCACGCAGTAAATCGCGAGATACCACACTTGGCCTTCAGCCTAGAAACAGGACATACACGTGGGAGGCTGCGTGGGAAGAGCTGGCAAGTGAAGACTGTGTCCTATCAAGGCTGCAAATCTGCCCGTTGCCCACAGAGGCTCACAGCAACCTCGCATGAGCCATTCACCCGTAGCCACTGTCTATCTAGTTACAACCCCCAGAAACACAGCTGACTTGATCACCAGGCCTTTATCAGCATTCACAGAGACCAGAGAAGGTCAAGAGAGCCATCATCCAGGAACAGAGGACAAGCACAGCAAGCTCAATGGGAACTTGACAGGCCAAGAGTGACTGCAGTCACGGAGGACAGAGGAGAGCTCGCTGGCGTCACCCTCTTTTTCTGAGGCTCTCAAAGACGACAAAACCTCTGACCTTTGGTTAAACCATGCTACTCTCAGAAGGCAGCTTAGGGGCTCGGGGACTCAATAAGAAACTATTTATCTCAGGGTCATGGGTTCATACCCTCTTCAAGTTCTTTTTTCTTACTCAATTAAAACAGAGGACTCTATCTGCATTTAAAAAAACCTGTTACTAAGGGCATAGCCAGATACTGGCTCGTGAAGCAGGCAGATTAAGAGAATAGAGCCCCTCTGCTGCTCCTTGCAAGTCCCGCAGCTGAGCACAGCAACTCTGGGAACGCTCCCTGTGCAAAGTGAACACTTTCACAACCAGGCTAGCAAAGCAAAGCAGGGGATCGCAGGCAAGCAGACACACCGAGCCACTGCCAACCTCCAACAGCAGGTTGGGCACATCCCTGTAAGGAGCGTTGTGGATAGAGCTGATCCTGCTCCAGCCTCTGAACCTCGTCCTGGGAGACTCCTGTGCATCCCTGTACCACTGCTTTGAGAGGAGGTACGTTCAGCTGGTGACCGCTGCCCAGACAGCTATCCCTCCTACACCAGCTGGTGCTCAGAGGCCAAAACCCCACCACGAGGTCGTGGTGGGGATAAGTAGCAAGACTGGAGATGTGCTTCTGCCTTTGCATGCACAGAGCAAACAGCACCCACAGGGCTCCAGCCCCTGCTGCCAGGGAGCCTGACCACTTTGGACGGGACATCTTCCAGCTCTCAACCCAGTGGTGACATCAGATAGCCCCTCCAGTTTGCACTGAAGGAGCACAAACACTTGTGTGGACACTTAGGACCAGCTGAAGGGAGGAGACCATCTGTCCTCCTCCTCCTCCTGCAGGACCAGCTCCAATGGTGACAGAAACGTGACAAACACAGAGGTCAAGCAAACAGTGGGGAGAGAGGACACCTTCCCCTGTGCCACCAGGCCCAGAACAACACATAAATCAAAGTTAATATGTATCTGAAACAAGTTACTGACAGAAATCAAACCCTCTAGGAACTCCAGCTGCTGCATTTGGGGTTCCTGCTAGCAAGCACAGACACAGTCAAAAGCTTTTTTTGTTGGTGGTGGTTTTTTAGCCCATAAAAAGTCAAGATAAAAACATGCTCCTGCACACAGGGTGCACACACTCACCTCTGTCACCTTTAGTGGCTTCCCACTGAGAAAACGAATCCTCCCCCCTCAAATGCAACTATTAGGCTTCATAAAATTTTTCATAAGTCCATGCTTTTCCTTTGCTTACCCTTTGGTCCAAAAGCAGAGCAAGGATTCCAGCACAAACTCCCCATGCACCAGGATGGAGCTGCTGGCCCTGCCAGGGCCCTCCCATGAATCGTGGCCAGCACAAGGGTAACGCAGCAAAACGGAGGGGTTTGGAAGGAAACGGGAAGCAAGCAGGGTTTTCTTCCATTCACAAATGATGGTAATTATTTTGGAGAGGACTGCATATTCCTTTGGCTTTTAATTAGTGACAAACCAAGTCAACCTCGGTTCATCTGAGTGAGAAACTATTAGGGGCTACGGATCTGCAGCCAAGGAAAGCAAATCTTTACCAGTCCTTCACCCCCAGAATAACTTCTGATTGTCAAGTGCAGTTACCAGGGGAATGAATAGCTTCTCCTGCAAGCTCCTCACTCAATTAAACTAATGCAGACAAAAAGGCCAGGCAGCAGCAGCCGGCAGCACGGGGCAAGCCCGATGCACGCACTTGGCACGCACGGAGCAACCACAGCAGGTTCAGAGTGATGGGGAGGGGAGCAGTCCAGTCATCACAGAAGACACACAAGGCTTCTCCCTGAGATGCTGAGTGGCAAAAACTGGTGGGGTCTGTGCCCTAAAGAGACTTGGGGAAGCTTTAACTGAGAAGCTAGAAGCACACCCTGGAACCATCATCCATATTTAACAGAGACTGATAAAGATCCGAGTGAGGAAACACCTAAGTACTTGATTTATTAGCAATCCAAAACTATCCTATTGCTGCCTCCCCCTCGACTCAACAGCCTTATAATTAGAACTCTGCCTGAAAAATCAGGACAGCCATCAAGCCAAAGCACAAAATAGAGGCCAGAAGAAATGAGTACAATCCTTAGACTTTCTTCTTGAGCAAGAAAGCCAAGCATCTGAAACATCCCAAGCATCTTTCAAAGCACCCAGGAAAAAAAAGAATTACATGCAGTAGGAGCTCATTTTCACTCCCAGTTGCTCTTTGCAGACTGGCTCCTGGGGCACTAAAGGCCCATATGAAGAGGATCAATTCCTCGGTTTCCCCCCTTGTGCAGCTGAGTTTCATTAAAAGGATGAATATGGACCTAGGCGGCTACAGTGACATATAGAGGCCTTCCTTACTCTTCACTCCTCTGATGTGCTACAGCTTCATTTTTTCTTTGGAAAGTTAGCCAAATACCCTTTTTTTTCAGGGGAAAGCAAAGCCTCAGGCAGTTTCTGGCCCATGCAACACTGAGCAAACTTCTCCTAATAAAAAAGGCTGCAAGATATTCATTATCCAGGATTTCCAAATACTGTGTACAGGCAAAGTTATCGCAGTGGAGTTCCCTGGTCCCCAGTGTATTATTGCTGGAAGCTGGCTGGGGCTGCTTCATGGTGGCATGGAGCAGGAACAGCCAGGACCTGAACTGCAAACTGCAGAGTCCAGAGACAACTCCACAATAAACTGCTGCTTCAGCAGCACACATCCATACAACTTGCTTGACCTCAGAGGCATCATGGAGCTTGCAACTAAATGTTCACATCTGGGGAAAAGAGAGGGAGGCAAGCAAAGGATTCAGGCCATCCAGGAGCATCATGCCTTCACACGCTACCGACAAGGAGGTGGGGACGTCAGCGTGCGGACAAAGGCAGGCAGCAAGCAGAATCCACTGCTACCTCCTCTCAGTTGGATTTTAATAAGTGTGACTGTGCAAACACAGAGCTAAAACCCATTCCTCCTCAAAAACTAAAGGAGGTTCTGTCTGATTTCAATGGAGACACAGCCTGTCCCTTGCATAGCTGAAGGCAGCGCAAGCAACTGTGGTCAGACCAGCCCAACGTAGCAGTGGCAGGTGCTCTGCAAAACTAAACCCACAGCCATGAACACAACCCAGCTTAGATGGGCTCCTCCAGCAGGTGCTACTTGAATCCTGGGCATCTCTCTAGCAAAGTGCAATGATATTCAACTTCCTTGTGGGCTCAGGAGGCTGCCAAACATCTGTTGGGATTAGTTGGTTCATGTTTGTAAAGTGCACACAAATGCTATCGTAAGGAAGGGGCTGACCTATTTATGGTTGCGAATGCTGGACCGAACCCACATACTGTATTTGCACGTAAGGCTTTATCTCCCCTGCCAGATTTTACTGCGTGAAGCTAGGATGGAGGCACGAGGTGTCACCTACAGCTCACAGCCCACTTTTGGTCACTGCTAATTTAAGCGAGTCATACTGCTCCCCTCCTCCACTTTACACCATCCAGCTGCACAACTGAATTTTCTTAACAAGCTGGGCTAGCGTGGCTCTACCAAAAGCCCCCAAATGCCACATGGGTTGCCCTTTGCAGGATAAAGCCACTTTCCCTCAAGCCTCCACCCCACTCCCTGGAGCCCCCACCAGGGCTTCAGATCACTCTCAGCCCACAGATCTCCGGCAGGCTCCCAGAGGCAGAGCTGCAGCAGATCAGCCACCCAAATTCCTCCTGGCAAGGGACTTTGCATCAAGTTTCACATTTCTCTTGGGTGTCCCTCCCTCCCACACAGGCCTCCTGTGAGTAAGGGCTGAGGAATGAGACAGCGAGCATGCACAGCTCAGAAACCACAGTGATAAACAGCCGTGAGGGAGACGAACTCCCCAGGAAGGACAGAGCCCCAAGCAGGTTTCAGGTGGAACCGAGCACGTTTGTTAAAAGGATTATAGGTGGCAATGGCTTGCGATGGCAGGGCCACAGGAGCCATACGTTCCTGTGACTTAGAATTGCTTGCACCAAGGAGCAAGTCCTAGACATACAGCTTTGCTCTGCCAGAAGCTACTGCTCCCCTTTCCTCCACAGACACATTTCAGTACTTATCAGGTCTCTATCTTAGTCACATTCTGCTAACACACACTTTTTACATCCTTCTCGTCTTCCCTCATCATCAGTCACCACGTCCCCAAGTCAATCGGTCTGCTCTGCTCTCACCATTCTCCACTTTATCTTCACCTCCACCGGTGCAGCCTGTGCTCTCTGCTCAGGTTCACAGGACTCCAACGCGTACAGTTTGGCAGACTCGCTACTCTCCTTTGGGCAGCGTAACAAGTGGCAGGCTCAGCCCAAGATGCTACAGGTCAAATTTAGAGAGACAGACAACACAAGAAAACACTGTCCATGCGATATGGAAGCAAAAACAAAGAGAAGGATGAACAGGGACCCAGGAGCATAACAATACCATACTCAGAATTATTCATGTCTTTCATTAGATGGATAGGCCTTGTCTACACTTCCATTACTCGTCAGGTAGAACGTGCACAACTAAAACACACAGAAGATATTCCGATCCTAAGCAGGTGCATCTACCAAGACAGCTGGAACTACAAACAGATGATCCAACATGGGACTTTCTAATAATACACAGCTACCTTTGTACATCCAGTTCCACCCATGAAACTGGGCACACCCTTCATTGCGTATGAATCAAATCATCCGAGACATGAGAAATTTATCAAAAGCTGTTGCAAAAAACCCATAAGATTGCTTGTGCCTCACTGCACTTCACCTTCAAGGGATGAGGAGCAGTCGACACAGGCAGACAGCCGCCCTCAACACAACAAAGCTCGAGCAGATCACTTTCGCTAGGACTTCTTGCATGTGACAGCATGGCCCAAGACCTAAAACACCGCCTTAGGCATGCAACTGCGTACAAACCACAGGCTTGGGCTACAGCATCCAGGGAACTCTAGCAGGCAGTGGTGTGGGTATGGGTATGACACCCCGGTGAGTGGCCCGACCCCGTACAAGGTGGGGCACTACCAGCACAGATGATCTTTGTAACACAACGGAGCACGAGTCCTCTCTTTTTCACCCCAGTGTGCATCACAGCAAGGCAATACACCAGGCAATGCAAAGGCAAGGTGATGCCAACCCATCTGCCCTGCATCTTCAGAGAGAGCTGATACCCACCTGTAAAAACGATGACCAAAAAACACTGCCCATAGGTCATGTGTGCAACGAGGGGATGTGAGCTAACTTCATGTGGAATAACTTACAAATGAACCCATCCTACAGGGATCCTTGTGTGTAGTAAGGCAACAAGCTCTGCTCTCGTAGCTCCTTCTCCTGCTCTACAATGCAGCCCTTAAAAACTTCTCCACAGAATTCCCCAGCTTCTGCACACCCTGAGTTCACAGCTCTCCCACGCAGCAGAGCAAAACACACTGTGCCAAGCCATGGAAGGAGGCGCGCAGGCACTCCATAAGTTGCCATCCTTTCCCCCAGACACTTCGAGTACCTGGGTGGACAGAGTGCCTTAGAAAAACACGCTCATTTATATTGTTTTAAGTTCACCTGCTGCTCTGGCCTCATTCCCAAATATCGTATGGCAAGGAGGACACTCAAAGAGCTGTTACGTGCCAAGAATGCCACACTCATCCCCCCAACAACGCGGAGGTCCAAAATATTACTCCTAAATTCCAAAATACACTTCTACCCCACGGTTTGTCATTTAATGCCACTGTTAGAGCCTTGCAAGTTGTCTGCTTCCTTCACAGTATGATCTCCTGCACTGTACAAGGCTGACCCATCATCGCAGCAAGGCTACGGCCATCCTGCATGTTACAGCACTGTTTCAGGAAAGACAGATAGACATCTCCCCAGATAACTTTAACCCTTTTGCCCATCATTTCTTCCCCATCTGTCTGCCTCAGGTTAAACCACAACAGGAGCAAATTAGGATTCAGGTACGGGACAGTGCCTAAACACTTGCTTATCTTTAGACACACAAGTAACTGCAGAGAGTTCAGTTGGATTACTCATACACTTGAATTTCAGACTTACTATGCGGAAGGTTCACTGAGCCCTCCTTAAATGGCAAAGATGCAATGCCATGTTTTCCAAGCTCGGCTCTGTGCATCCCAAGGAACCCAAGAAAGAAATGGATTCTCTGAAAAAAGCACTGAAGTGGAACTGTGCTATGGAAGGATAATTCTCATTCTCCCACAAAATAGTCTGCAGCATCAGAAGCGATGGAGAGCCACCATGACTTTAAAGGAAGCTTAAACTACCCTAAAAAATGGCAGTCGTACTGTACACAAGAAAACAAGCCACTGAGGAAGCATCCAGCAGATGATGCAAAGTCCCCATTACCTTTATTCTACTCCTTGAAATATGTTTTTATACATAAATACCACCTGGTCCTTAACCATTTTTGTGGCTCATTTCTAGACCTCCCGACCACCACACTTCAGATTCAATAGCATTAAACTGCCCTGGTTTCTAAATGCCAGAGGTGAAGACCAGCTTCCACACTAAGCTAGGCATTTCAATACACACAAGATAAGTACGGGCCTTGCCCCTCAGTCAAGGCTGATGATGATAATGCATAAGAGGCAGGTAAAAGCAGAAAAGATGGGGGAGATGAACTATAAAGATAGGCATAACTGCAATAAGCAGTTCAGAGTAATCTCCAGAGTCACGTGGAAAGGACGCTAACTTCAGTCTGCAATTACAAACAATTCTTTTCAACCATCTCCCTGATTATCAGTTATGACTGCAAACTAAAGAGAACAACCCTGATCTAACTGGCTCTTTTCTCCTGGATTTCAGTGTCAGGCAGGGATGACACGAAACTCCCAACCTCACTCCTCTCCAAGCCTCAGTGTCCAATCAATAAAATGGAAAGAACAATCTTCCTTCACCTCAGGAAGGTGCTGCAGAAAGAGTCACCCCAACTTGCAAAGCACTCCAATGAAAGAGCTAAGAGAAAAGCACACTAGAAAAGCACAAAAGGAAATAAGTAATTCTGCATTCAGTCCCGCGTTTGAATAGCATGTAGTAAATAAGGCTTGGGGCCACACACTGCACGAAAAGAAGCTGAATAGCTGCTCATTAAGTATCACCTTCCGCTCTGGGCACAGAGTAGGTACTCTAGCAATTAAGTGGCTATATCATAACACCTGCTTGCGGGGCTGGGCAAATTAAGGTTTCATCAAAGACCTTCATTCTGGCATTTTGTAGCTCTGGAGCATTTGGACTTTGCAACCTCAATACTATTCTTTTAACCAAGTGCATTGCTTGTAATTAACTACAGGACTGCCACGTGGCCACCGCAATCACTATCTGTTTCTCTTGGGAAATCCAGATTAAAGGCTTGTCTTGACCACAGTAATAGCTTGAGGTATCTCTCAAGATTTGCCCAAACCCATTTGTTTTTCATAAACAAATCAAGTCTCTACCTCAAGCGATGAGGTGTGTTAAATTCAAGCCAGCTGATCTCTTTCAGGGGCTGAGCCGAAACAGGAACACCACTGACACCCGGGCGAGTGAGGCAGGGGAGATGCAGCAGCTGGAGTTACAACCACTTATCAGCTGCTAATCCGATCACTCTCCCAACCCAGCCGCTGCGTGCCGCGCGCTGTCTGGGAGACTCCGCGCTTTCATTCAATCCTGCCTCATTAAGTGGAGTAATTGAAGTCTGTTAAGGTGAGGTAATAAACTGCTGAAACAGAGAGAGCTCCTTAGGGTACGTGCACACAGCACATCGAAGATGCACATGCACATTAGTGAAATATAAGCCACAGCAGTTGGGGTACAAAAAACTCAGCAACTGCAGCAGGACTGCCTGCAAGTCACCTGTGAAGCACCCCAAGTTCCTCTTGCAAAAAAAAAAAAAAAACCACCTCACCAACCTGAGTGCCATGCAGCCAGCAACATTGCTGAAAAAGCCCTAGAGGAGGTACTTTGAATTTGCTCCACTATGCTTAACTAAGCCTTGGAGCTGGACTGCTTTTAGCCCACCATGCAGTGCATCCCCAGCTGCCCCACCGGGCTCCACAGCCCCTTCTTCAAGGTCTGCGGCACCATCCGTCAGCCTCCTCCATCCACAACAAAGCAGCTGGGTCCTGGGTCCGGGGCAGCCTTACGGCCCCCGGCTGCACCGTCCTGGCCGAGGAGAGCGGCAGGAGAGTGGGAGCGGAGGGAGAAGAGATGACGACTGCAGCTCCCCACAATGAGATCCACTGGCCTAAAAAAGCGAAGGGGGGGTTTACAAATTGATGCATAAACAAGACCTGACTCTGTAATTCAGAGCTAACAGGGTAGTTTACTGAATGTTAATTAAATCCTCAGTGCCTATTACCAACTGTGGAGATCAACCTATTTTTAAATTAAATAAGCAATAAATGCTTAGATGAACTTCTATTAAATTTCATCCAGTGAATGAAATATGTGAGGCCTTTAATAGACATTAAACAAGATAGTTATGGCAAGTTAGTTGATATTTTATTACCTAAAGATAATGGCCGTATTAAATCTCAACTAACTATTCCACTGGCAACACAATCATCCAAGACTTGGCGGAAGTTTGCCTGCCTGGAAGCATCACTGGGCAGCGGCAGCCGCGGGAGGAAGGCAGCCAAGTGCCAAATGGCACCTACTCAAGAGGATGCTCAAGTGCATAAACCCATTTAGGCACAAAAGAGGATCCGTCCCAGCCAGATCTGGAAACCCCAAAGAGGACTGATGGGCTACCACACAGAAACAAAGCTGGCATAAGTCAGAGACCCTCAAGCATCCCGACCCCCCCAAAACCAAACAAAGCAAATTATGGGGTTACTGAGGAATCACTGTATTACAAGGTTCCCTTATGGCATCAGGGGCAACTGAAAATATCCTCCCTAATAGCCTGCAACACTCAAAAGCTTGTATCTTTTTCTAAGAAAAGGTTATCAGCAGCCCACAACCCCACTGATGTTTGTTCTCCTTTCCTGAGCATACTGCAATGGTTTGGGAGTGCTTCTGAGTGACTCACACGTGTGTCACTGTCACCCACAGATCCCAACAACAGATACTGACAGTCTAAAATGACAGAGACTTGCTGACAGCGACTTAAAAATTACCATTTTCATGCCAGCTTTTGTGCTTGCTCAGAACGTGATCGAAACCAGGTCTTTGAGATGAAAGCAGAATCTCCACCAAGGTGTCTCTACCGGTAACCTTAATCACAATGATTAAGTGTGGGCAGTGAGTTTGGGTTGTTTTGGTTTTTTTCACATTTGGATTGGAAACATCGCGAGCCCTACCTGCCCTGCCATGCCCAGAAGCAGGAGGAACGGAAAGAGCCGAGCCCTGCACCCTGCTAACCCCGCTTCTCGGGCAGGCACAAGATCTCAAAAAGCTTTTCAACTTTGTGGGGTTTTTCTGGTCTGTGGTTTTGGGTTTGATTTATTGTTTTCTTTTCTCTGTTTGTTTCTATTTTACAAAACAAAAAGCTCCCTAAATTAAAAAGAAGAAAACGCAGAGTTCTGCAGACTTTACCAATGCGCTCCTCCAGCATCCTGACGTACACGTGAAAGCCGATTGCAACATCTTCCCTCCAATCCCTCCTTCTGGAACCGTTGTTCGTAGAGTTATTTCAAGTCCTGTATTTTCCTATACGTAACCCACACTCTTTAAAGGTATTGTTCCTTGCGAATCAGTCCCTCAGATAACCCACATCCTTAGATAAGCTATGGTTTCCGTCTCTCCTGCTCGCTTTTGAACTGTGGCTGCAGTGCCAGTAAGCTCTCTACTTTCCAGCAGAATTACCCTGCTCCGAGCGCGAGAGCAAAGGGAGACGAAGCTACCAGGGTAAGAAAGCAGGCTGCAGAGGACCAAAAGCAGGCAGCAGCATCGCTGTCTCACTCACACGTGCACAAAGCAGAGATGCCGAATCCCAGACTTCCAGCAGGTCATATAGACCTCGTATTCATCTTGCTTCCCCGAAGACTTCCCTCCATCAAAAAAAATAACATACCTAAAAAGCAGAGATGTACCTCAAGGGAATGCGTATTTCTTTGTCATCCCGATGCCATCTTTAAAACCTCTCCCTGCATCCACAGGGACTTCCCTGCACCTGAAGGGATTACCAGGGCTGCCACAGACTGCCCAGGGAAGAGGATGGGCAACCAGCCAGGGGTGAATCCCAGCATGGTCCAGAGACAGCCAGAGCACAGGGTGCCACGCCAGGGCCAGAAGAGCTTATGAGGAGAAAGGCAGGGCTGTGTGGGTCAGGCCTTCAGAAGCTTGACAAGGAACGAAATGCCACCGAGGATGCCTTGTTCACACAACCACGACAGGCAAAGGAATAGAGAAAACCCTGAGGGCACCCCAAGGGTATATGTTTCCACAGACGCGTCGAAACTGTCTTCTTGCAAACAATTTGCCATCCACCCAAGCTACTGCTTCTCTCTAGCGACAGTCAACAAGAGATGTTTCAGAGAAACCCGCACAAAATAGTCTCTTCTTTCCAATTAGATGTTTACAACATACGAGGCACCACCATCAGCCAGTATAACTCTGAATGTATCTGTCATTCATACAACCATCCCGTCTCCTTTCCAGACTTGGCTAAATTTTTGTCCTCAGCAACATTCTGCATGATAAATGCCACCACTTAGTTACATGGAAAAGCAGTTAATTTCGTTCATTTTGAATCAGACACTTCCACCTTGACTTGCATTGGTACAAAAGAACAGACACCCCTTTTCCACAGCACTCGCTGTTTCTCCAACACCTTTCTAGCATGTGTCCATCATATAGGAGCGATCTCAAACTACTGGTCAAATTCTGCCAGGTTTTCCAGCTCCCCACCATTTTTACTATCCCTCTCCAGAACTGCATACACCAGGCTTCACTAATCAGAAAGGAGCCACTTAAGTTTCATAGTCAGATATTGTACAGATGAACACAAGCAGCAATTTTAACAAACAAGGCAACGGGCAGACTTCGAAATTGAGCAGTGTCTCCACTCTGACCATGAACCCCCACACCATAATTCGTATTATCAGTTGCAATTAAAAATACATACCGATGATCACATCATACATTTAAAAGCACTCCAGCTCCACTGAGACTGTAGCTGAAGTGTCAGCTAGATGCCTTGCAAAACTCACTAGTCCAACTCTGGAGCTTCAGCCCTGAACATCCTAGAGAAATGAGTGCTTTAGCAAGGGATACACAGCTGAATCTGCCCTTACATTATTTGAAAGCTTGATTTACACTGCACCAGTTCCTAATTCTGGTAAGGACAGGGCCCATTACCTCTCACTAACACAGCACAGCTAAAGACAATATTCAGACCAATGCAACTGCGAGATCCAATGCGCTCTGCAAGTTTCCATGAGACAAGGCAGCTAAACTGCGCAGGAACCTGGGATTTTCTATACGCTAACTATGATTGCCAGGACAGATAATCTGAAAACCACTCCCAGCCCACCAGTCTAGAGGAAGGTTTTTGCCAGTTTGCCCTCGTTTCACTAGAGCACATCACAGATAACATCATTCAATACTTTTACCCCCTAAAACTGAGTGACTGCTCATCCAAACAGTGCCTAACAGAAGTGTACAGGACTCCCAGAGCTGGAGCCTGCACCGAGACGGGCATGCCTGCCAGCACCCTGCCCCGACATTCAGAGGGGTAGGAGAAAAGCCTACAAGGACCAGAAGACATCTGATGGCAAGAAAGCTCCATAACTGATGAGGACTTCACGGTGTCTCCGTCCTGGACCTGAAGGCCCCAGTAGTAGCACCAGCATCTTGCTGGAGCTGCAGGCAGGATTAGACCTTGAGGGTAGGAGCTCAAGGTGCCAGGTGGCCCTACGGCCACCACCCACTGACAGCCCATCCCACAGGGAAAAACCCTGCAATAAAGGCAAAACAACTGAAAGAGAGGAACAACAGAGCTAATAAATTTAGGAGCGACAGGATGAGAGGTTGCAGGGTGAGCAGGGTGAGACAGAGTAGGCCAACAGGCAGAGAGGAGTTTTCAACAGTAACTCTTTATCTTCAGATGGAAGTATTTCCCAAGGGAAATCCCATATCCCAGAGTATTACTTAGCCTTGCCTGGGCCAGTCCTGCTGGGCAAGGGTGGGGATAACCAGAAAGTCCCTCTGATCCCCAAACTGCACATCCTGGGCTACGCACAGGACAGCAACCAACATTTTCAAGCATTAACATGCTTGGTAACGTACAGATGAAATGCTGCGTCCCATTTTCTGGCTTCAAGTGTTCCCCTGCCTTCCTAATATCCCGTATCTGTAATTACCTGGTGATATAGCACCTGCTATATCACCCAAGCTCACAGACATCCAGGGGCTCCCCACTCTCTCTCTCAGATCTTGCCCCAAAAGTCATTCCTAGCAGGTATAAGTACAAACTCTACAGGTCAATGAGTCCAAGGAAGCAGTAAAATTCTCAAATCTAGAGTGTTTCGAAAAACTTAAAAGACTTCCATGCAAGACCTTGCATTTCACATGGGTCAAAACCACTTTCTGCACAGGGGCCAAGGTGTTGTGGATGTGTAGGAAGATGGTTCCCACAAGCTCTTAAAACTCTGTGTATCAATCACCTAGCAAGAGATAAAGATACCAAACAGGAACCCAACCCAAAAAACAAACAACTGGGCCAAAAAGCCAACCCATACAGGCATAAAAAACAAACAAACAAAAAAATGAAACAAAACAAAGCAGGAGAATCCAAGGCTCATCTGTTTCACCAACGGGGCCAAACTGTACCTCGAGGTACAAGTAGCCAGAGCAATTACAGCAGGAGTTTCACCATCAACACCTCCTACTCCGGCGCACTGCCTTCTCCCCAGCACAGCCCCGGGGCGTGGAGAGTGCTCCTGAACAATGGCAGGAATAAGGTTTGCCTGTTCAAAAGGGGAGGGCAAGGGAAGGGGAAGGAAAAAAAGAAAATGAAGTTATATGTAAAAAAAAAAAAAAAGCCCTAGGTGACGTAAGGGTGTGGGAAACTTTTACGTCCTTACCTGCTGGGGAAGGATGGGCCTCCCCCGGCATATAAAAAGCTGGCGGGGCTTTACTCGGCCGCTACCTGCCACCGAGCCCGGCCGCGGGCCGGCGGGGCAGCCGCCGCGGGGGCGGCGCCGCCCGGGCCGGGTGCACCTGCGGCCGCCCGGGGGGACCCCGGCCCGCGGGCAGCCCCGCCCGAGCAGGGAGACCGCGCAGCGGGGCCGCTGAAGTACCGGGGAAGTTTTACCCACACCCCCCGCCCCACACCCGGGGGCTGCCCCCGCCCCGCGGCCCAGCTCGCACCGGGCCGGGCCGCCCCCCGCTCCACGGCGGCCTCGGCGCCCCGGGCGGAGGGAGGAGCCAGGCGCGGCCCCCCCCCGGGCGGCCGGCGGCGCTCCCCGCCCCGGCCGGGGGCTCCAGCTGTTGCACAGCTGCCTCAGCGGACGGGGTGGGGGGAGAGGAAGGGGGCAAGTTATTATCTGCAACGATACCTCGGGGGGAGGAGGCAGCGGAGGCGAGCGCGGCGGCAGCGGCGGCGGGCGGAGGCGGCGGGGGGAGGTGGGGCCGGGGGCGGGGCCGGGGCCGCGGAGGCACCCGGGACCGCCCCGCCGCGCCCGCCCCTCGGCCCCGCCCGCCCCTCGGCCCCGCCGCCGGCCCCTTCCGCCCGCCGGCCGCTTCCGCGCTCCCCGCGGCTGCCCCGCCGCGTCCCCCGGGCAGCCCCTCCCGGGCCCCTCGGCTCCCCCCCGGCAGCCTCTCCCGGCTCCCCCCCCCCGGCCTCCCCTCCCGCCCGCATCCCTCCCTCCGGCCCTTCCAGCCCCTCCCGCCCCGAGCTGCCTCCCGCTGCTGCCTCCCCCCGGCCCTTCCGCGGCCCCTCGGCCCTTACCTCGCCTCGGGCGCAGGAAGGGGGGCGCCGGCGGCCCCGAGCGCGGCGGGACGCCCCCGAAACAAAAAGCGAAAGCGGCGGCCGCTGCCTCCCGCCCCGGCGGGCTGCTGCGCTCTGCCCGGGGCTGACGTCAGGGGCCCGAATTCCTGCCTTTCCCCGCAGGCAGATTTGCCCATGTAAGGGCCGGGGCCGGGGCGGCAGCTACCGGTACCTCGGGGCGGGGAGGGGGGCGACAGGCAGCCCCGACCCTGCCAGAATCTCCCGCCTTCCCCGTAGCGCTGGGCCCAGAAAAGCGCACCGTGGCTTGCGGGATTCAGCTTTTCACAGAGGAGTTTTGCCCAGGGCTCCCTGTGGAGGGGGTTTCTTGGTGCTTTTCCAACCAACTTTTTCTCTGTTCTTCCCCAAACCGGGGCGCGTAAAAAGGTGGGGGGAGGAAAACGATGCTCGGAGCCACCAAGGAGCTGCCTGCCCCGAGATGCGAAGCAGAACCTGCCGAGCATACGAAGGGAGAGGGGGAAAGGAAACTGTCTTTTCTGATCGCTTTCCGTTTGATTATTTTGTGGCTATTTATAAGGACTGCAATTAAAATAATTCGGATTTTGAGCGTGATTATTTTTATAACGGAATGTTACCCTTTAAGTTGCTGTTGGGTATCTGCATTTGCCCTAAAGAGAAGAGGAAGACAGCAGGGTTACATTGCGTTCGGGCTGTGGAGGGGAGAGTTGCCAAGCCTTACTCATTTGGAAAGAGATTTCTGGATGAGTTTTTAAGCACTTTAAACTTATTTCATTTTGACAATAAAGGGCTCTGCTGTGCGCAACCAGAAGATGTTTACAGTCTTATCCCGTTACCAGCTTTAATGTCTACAGTCACCACTTGACAGCCCCAGGAGGGAAAGTTTGCATGTAAGGACCCAAAAAAGGACATTAAGCGCCTAAAAAACTGCAGAAGCTGGAGCGCAGGGTTGTGATCACCAGCCACCCCCTTCCCTGGCTGCCAGAGTGTCTAAAACAAGCAAGCGTGCTCCCAGATTGACACGAGCGCTCTGGCAGATCGGAGACCCCAAGAGATACCATCCCAACCCGACGGGCACCCCTTCCTCAGCAGGCACCGCAGCAGGGGAAGCATGACATATCCCAAATTCAGCCCTCGGTGCAAATCCCCCGTCTGTGGTTGATGTGGTGTCCTGCCCCGGCCCCCGGTACCAGAGGTGCTAAATTCCTTCCGAGGGACAGGGGGGGCTGCCGGGGCCAGATGCTATCTTAGAAGCACTGCAGCTAAGTCTGCATGAGCCTGTCAGTCACAGCCACAGACGTTTTCCAAGCATTATGACTATGACTAGAAATACCCTAGCCTTGTCCTAGCCGCCTACCCTGTGTTTAAACCCTGCTGAGATCCAAAACCAAAGCAGAACAGTACATGAGTCACCAGGGCCCCATGCCGTAGGTGTACCTAGAGCGCCGATAATGCTCTGCAAACGCAGCCTGTTGTGAAAGAGAGGCATGGCTGCTTTCTAAAGCACAGGTGGCTGAGACCGTAGCACCAGCACAAGCTGCGCAGCCCAAGCCTCTGCACAAGGCCCTGTAAACCTGGGTTCAGTTCCCCCCCCGGGAGAACCTATGGTTCAAGCGTCGCCTTCCAGCTGAGCGCTTTGACCACCAGGCTGTAAGGTCGTGCTCCTTCTTCATGGCACTCCGAGGAAAACTCATGATGGTATTTTCTGCCACAGGGGTCAGACAGTCATCAGGAGGGACTTCCTGGCACTGATGGTGGTCAGCCTCAGCGTGGTGAGGCTCTCGATGGAGTCCTGATTTGTAATGCTCCGGAGAACCAGATTTACAGGGGGATTGTTGCCTGTTTTTTTTTCCTTCTCTGTTCAATCTTCCTTGCAAATCTGCAACAACCCTTGTGTTGTGTCAACTGCTATCTAGGGGAAGCATCTGAAAACTAAAAGAAACTGTTTGGCCCCAGATGAGAGACAAGTGTTCTCCATTTAGTATTTCAGCGAAAAACAGTGGTCAAATATTTTCCTTGTCCTGCATCCAACAATTATTGCTTCTTTATCCATCAAGCTTATGCAATTTTCCAGTCGTGTTAACAGAAGAGAGAATGCTTTGCACATCCGTAGCAGCCTCCTTTGAATGATCCCAAAAGTTTTCAGCTTTGAGTCTCCAGAATGTGAGATAGTAACTACTACTACTTCCATTTTACAGGTAGATGAACTGTGACTAATCCTCTGCAGCACAGCAGCAGAAGTTTGATTCGCAGCCCATTACTCTTGTAATGCGCTGCCCAGAATGGTCACTGTCTTGTCAACCACAGCGTGAATTTTCTATTTTTTTCCAGTTTCCTATCATGACTAATATCATACACTTTGGAAATGAAAGTAGAAAAATTCAAGGTGTTGAGCCTGGCTGTGAAAATCTGCTCTTTGCCTGGAAAGAATCAAAAATACTGGCAATGTGCAATCATTCCTTCAGTAATATCTACCGCACCCTGCACCGTAGCAGCAAAATGAATTAAACAGCAGAAGACTGAAATGCCTGACATTGCATAGGCCACTCAGGAGGCAGTAATACAAGAGTCGGCCTGAGCCAACATTAATTCAAGGAAATGAAGTTTTTTAGTGGTTGAGGTGCATGACTAGAAGCCTGGAAACCTGGCCTCTATTCCTACTTCTCCTGTGTTGTACAACTTTAGACCAGTCTGTTCACCTCCCTGTGTCTGCTTTTCAGAGTTTGGGTCTCTGCTTCTTGGTGAGATTTTAGATGTAAAAATCACAAAAATTAAAAAGGAAAGGAAGAGCCCTTGGGAAGCCACGGGAATTCATGCCTCAGGCCATAAAGCGGGAGCAGCATTGCCGAAACCATACCTGACAGAGGTTCACCTGCCCTGCTCGTAAGGATCCATTCCAGAGCTTCACAGTTAGGAAAACTTTACTTATCTCTAACCCAAGTCATTTTTGCTGCAATTCAACTCTTAATCAGATGAAGTTGTGGGGATCTGACGTATTCCCTCACTAGCAACAATTCCAGAACAACAGGAAAGTCGCCCACCTGGTGAACTAATCCTTCCGTGGGTAAAAGCCAGAGAGGCTGGAAAAAACACTAAGCACATGTTTTTGGGAAAGTTGCCACCTAATTTTCAGACAAAGATCAGATGTAATTAGCCTTAGATCAACTGGAGACTCCTCTGCCCCAAACCACAGCACTTTTCACCCACCTCGCCATGAGGAGACACGTTTCCATCAAGACACACGCTGCAGCGGCACACCTGACCCTTCGGTCTCCAAAGTGAATTCTTGGAAGCACATGCAAAATCTGAGCTCACAGCAATATTATTCCTGTGGCACTGGGGCAGGAATGAGGAAACACCAGCATGGATACTAGGCAGGCAGGAGCAAAAAGACTCAACCTGCAAGTCTGAATTCATTTCCAACCAGGGTGCGTGTTCCTGATTTAGAGATACACATGTGCTTGCTGCCTGGTGGAAGGAATCTAGGAACAGCAGTGGGCCAAGCTTTGTCATTCCCCATTTTGCAGGTATGTTTGCATCCAGACAGGAATGCAAGGCATGTACTGGGCAGGCGTTAGTAAATCATAGATCACTGACAATGATCGAGTCTGGGCCAGAACCCCAAGGGAATCTTCACTGACGAGAAGTACAATTTCCAACAACCTCCCCAACTTTCCATGAGTATATTAGAGATAGTGACCACCATCAAACCCCTCTGCATCTCTGTACACATCTTGGAGTTGTACGTGGTTCACCAGATGCTCAGTTTTACCTTGCAATTAGTCCTATCTAATTCCATATTGTTTTACTCTTGGCCGCGGTGAGTTTTAGATAGCTTGGGAAAGTATGAAACTCCTTGCACCCATTTCAGACTCTGCTCCCTGCTCTGCTCCGTCCACCAAGCGGGCTGTAGCTGCCGGTGCTGTACCTATGCCGCACTTGGAAGAAATGGTAAAGCTTTGTAAAACTGATAAATCCCAATGCTGAAAAGTGCAGGTGAGCAACGTGCCAGTGTAGCATACTTAATTTTAAGGACATACTTAAATCCAATTTAAGTCCAGAGAGATTTTAGCTTAGGTTTAAGCATTCTGTTGAACAGGGATGGATTTAAGGATTGAAGTGTTTTGCTAGACTGGATCTTTGGTTAATGAAGAAGGAGGGTTGCTAGTGCCTAGAAGAAAGAACTGCCTGGATCTCTGTGGCCACAGGCAAGCCATAACTAGCACTACTCCGTTTTTCTAATCGAATTTGATGAAATTAGCAAATAGAATTGGTAAAGAAGTTGACAATTTCATTAATCCTTACTCTCTGGGTCTCAACTTAGTGGTGTAATGTGCTATAATTAAAGCAGAAGTCACTAGACACTGTATTTTACACCATCTAGTATCTTGCACGATATCTCACTAACAGTTAATGTTTTGTGTCCAGAGTTTAGCACTGAAACCAAGAGTGCTTTCTTTTACAGGAAGGGAATTGGTCAAATTCTTTATGGAGTCTACACTGAATAAACAAAGAAGTACCCCAATCTTAAAAGAAATGTTTGCAGTAACAGATATTTTGGGGAACATTTTTGCATAGGCTGTGACCTCCCTGTTGAGAATTAAAGCAAAAATATTGAATTTACTGAGCAGATGTCTTCTTCTAGTGACAGCAAGATGAGCAGAGACAGCTGGTTAGAAGAACAACAACAACACTACCACATCATCATTCCTCCTTTGGCTCCAAAATATCTTGGACTTGTTGTCAAGGAAGAAAGCTATGTATGTAAGAAGCCAAGAAAGAGACAAATATTATTGAATCTGGTAGCATTTTAGTGAATGTGCTGGAAATAACTTAAGTAGGAAGAAAAACTGGATGTGCTCCATTGTTTATTAAAAGAGTGCCTCTTCTTATTTCCACAGGGACCTATAGCCCATATAGTCATTAACACATTTACAAGATGTATATTTTAAATATGGTGCCTCACTCATCAATCTTGTGGGCTCTTCTTCTAAAGTAAGTAGAGTTACAGCACATAAAAATGTGTGCAGCCACATAAATATAATCTCTGCAAGCTAGAAGTGCCAACTGTGAATTTCTCATGTAACTCCTTCAATCAGGGGAGATGGGTGTAGTACAGAGACAGCTAGAGAGATCCCAAATATTAGGAAGGGAGGAGAAGAGAAAATTAGATTCCCCCTGGTGAAAAATAGAGAAATAATTCTCACACACACACAAAAAAAAAGAAACCAAAATTGAGATACAAAGAGCTATTCTATATGAAAACCAGTCTGAGCTGTGGTGAACAACAGATCAGAGAGGAATTGTTTGACAAGACTGCAAAATAAGCCAGTGACCTTCTTGCTTCCCTGCACAGACGTAATACACTCCTTCTCCTGAGGGTTTTCATGTGAACAAAACTTGAACTCTCTGCTTGGCCCCTGGACAACTCCATTTCCCTGAGCTTTGGGCAGACTTGAGGGAAGAACTGCAGGATTGATGGGAAGAGTTTAAGAAATCAAAAACTGTGCAGTTTGGTGAACACAAAAGACAAGTAACTTGAGGTGGACGTTCCAGGAGGATCCAAATCTCATGCTGTAAGATATTGCCCTGTGCAATAGCAAAGGTCTGTATTTGCTGGCTCAGGTGGTCTCTTCCATGGTGTGCTTCAAAATCCCTAGCCACCTCCTACGGAGGTCCTAAGTAGTTCAAAGCCTCAAAGAAGCAAAGAGTTTAAGAAGGCATAAGGGATGAGAATTGAGGGGTGTGACCAATTTGACAGACCAGCTTGTAAACAGAGGACAATGAAGACAAAAGGAGAGGACATGGCTGCTGGGTCTCCAATTCTTGGCTCCAAGCTTTGCCCATTCTCAGCTACGTGATTAGGCAGTCTGCGTACCATCATTTTCTTTGTAGGAATCCAGAGTTAAGACCCCTGCTCTGCAACAGAGCAGATGTGGGACCTTGGGAAAGTTGCAGATTGAGCTAAGCTGAAAACAGTTTCCACCATTTGCCAATATCTTGGAGAGTCTGGAAGCTTTCCCATCTCTACTGTGACAAAAACAGGACTTCTCAACGTTTTTGGAGGACTTTTCTCCCTTGTAATAAAGGACAAAAAACCCGCAATGAAAAACAAACCACAGTGCCAGAACCAACTGAGGATCAGGGCACCGTTCTGCCTGCTTTAATTCTCTGTCTCGCCAGCTTCAGCTCTAAGACCTTACCTGCAGTCTCCCAGCCACCCCAGGAATGACCATGCCAAGATGGAGGACCATTTTGGCCAGAAATTCCATGCTGATTCCAGGAAAACGTTTCCTAGAGTGTCTTGCTGAAATGGATACACTCCCACACGCACAACTTGAAAGGAATCATGTCTGACAAATAAACATTTTCTAATGAGAAACATTTATCCAACATGTTCCTCCCCAGTGACTCTGGAGCTTTGTGCCTTAGTGCACCATCTATAAAAACACACAACAGCCCTTCCCAGCCTCTGGGCGAATACACTCAGATAATAAAGTGATGGACTCGCTACCTCCATTAGTTACCCTAAGAACGCCGTATACCTTATAGCACATTAATTATAGACCGAATCAAGAATTTTTATAGGCCAGTTATAACCCATGTGTTTTGCCCTGACCAACGGCATCTCTGCCGATGGGCTGCTCCATCTGCTTCACTCCTCTCTGGGACACAGGGGCAACACAGGGCACCCGAGCAGCCCTGGGCTCAGCTGTCCCCACATGCACATTTCCTCACACCATTGGGAATTTGGATCGCTGAGGAGCCAGCCCAGCCCTGCTGCCAGTGAGGTGACAGATCCCTGGCACTGGAGATGGACTCGAGCTGCTCATGAGCTGCTTGTGGCTGGAGAGGAATGTCTGCAGAGAGCTAAACCAGATTGCTCATAGATCACTTCCAAATTGCTCGCCTCTAATCTAGCAGACAATTTGAGAGTAAACATGCACAGGGAGCACCATCTTTCTCCCTGCTTCAGCATAATAACCTGAGAACACTGAGTGTGTGCACAGATATTATGAGACGGCTGCACCGGAGAAACCTTAGGATCTCACTGGTGCCTTGGCAAGTACATTAGATGTCAGAGCCACCTGCGAGTATCCTTTTCCCTCTTGCAGGACATGTCTACTTCAATTAATGTTTGATGCTATGGACCCACCACAGCCACTACAGCTGGGTAGACTGTAACGGTCTGAGCAAGGGCCGGCACTCCCGACTGAGCTTGTGAATACGAAGCACTACACTTACAAATACCTGTTCTGCACAGAGCTTTTAGAAAGAGTCAAAGGGCTTCAAAACCTCAGGAAAGCTGACAGTTTGATGTCACACATATTTTTCAGGCCTGCACCTACCACAGGGAAGAAGAAAAAAGCTTTCAGTTTCTATTTACATTATCCTGCCTACGTTTCAGCCACGCAGTTCCAGTGTTTGCAGAACTTCTGGATGCCCATCTCACATGTTTAACATCTCACCTTTCCCGAGCGTAGGCTGAAAAATGCCACTTTTCTCCACTATTAAATCAAAAGCTGGCTACGCCCATGTGTCAGCTGTTTACCACCCTCTATTCCCTCCCTTTGGGCAGCTGACCAGGAATAATGACCTATGTCCTTGAAGTATTTGTTTTATTTAGCATTACAGAGAAGGAGGGTTTAAGGCAACATGCAACCTAAGAATATAACCATTCCCACTCTATCTTATTACGATCAGAGAGATCAGCTTGCATCTTCACTTGTGGGAAAACAGCAGAACCAGCCAGCTCAACTCTTTGAATGCCCGAGACTTCGTCTGGGCTCTCTCCTGCTCTGCCTTTGTCCTAAACAGACTGGTTCCAGCGCCTGCCGGTTAAGACCTTTCACTCATGCTTTACCGTCAGGTAGGAGCAACAAGCTACTTGGCCTTGCTTTAGCCGTGTCAGCGCTGCTCCGGAGATGCCTAGGTGAGGTGGCCACTCCGCATATGTGGTACCAAGGTGCTGATGGAGAAGCTGCATATCACAAGGGAGCATTTGAAAGCACCAGGACTTTCTCACAGCCACCCAGAACATTGTACCAGTTGACAGTTGTTGGTGTTGCACACCAGCTCCAAGCCCTGCACAAGGATCTGGACTGGTACACACCCTGCATCAAGCCTCACCCCATGATGAGACAGGCAGGCAAATGAGAAAAATAGGGCCCTGGCCCCTTCCTGTGATTAGATCATTATAATGGGCAAATATTTTCCTAGATAGAGAACAGAGATAAAGCACTCCCGATGTCTGAAATGGAGTTTGAACAAGACTCAGAAGGGCTATCCCTACCTTGTAGTCCTTTGTAATGTGCTTTTACCAAATGAGTACCTTTTTCCCCAAAATGCCTAGGAAATTAAATGGGAAGCTGTTAATAGCTAAAGATGAAGATATGGATCTCACAATAAATTTTTCATTGAATAGCAAGAACAGCATAAGATCTGCAGCTCGGTTTTAGTCTACAGTCAAACTGTTCACTGGTAAATATATAGAATGGATTTAGTAACAAGTACCAAGGGTTAATTCCCAGAGGACATTGCAGCTCTACACCATTCAGTCTAAATATTTACTGAGGCGTAGAGAAAAGTGTCTCAGTGGTAGAGGCAGAGTCCCAGAGATTGGCTTAGTGAAGTCTCTTTATTAAAGAGCCTGTTGCTGCAGAGAAAAATGATTGTGATTTCTTTAAAAAATGAAAATCAGTGTTCTCGTGCTATAGTAAACAGTGATTAATCATTCCTTATTCCTTTTCTCTGCATTATTCATGATTTTCCAACCTCTGCTCTATCCTCTCTCTTGGTGTTCCAATCTCACCCTCAGCTTTCTCAGGGTTTGGGGGCTTTTGTATTTAAGAAGCTGGTTTATAAGGTTGCCTTTGAGGAATAAGTCTGACTTAAATCTCACATAATATCCAAGAATGTTCTCTGGTATTTGACCTCTTCGTGGCTGAAACAATATTCTTCAGACGCAATAGCCTTGGTGTTTCAAAGCTGTAACCAGCACCTGTGGAGTTTTCAAACAAGTAGGTTCAGCATTCCTTGATGCACTCTTCGTTACTGCTCCCACGTTTTATTGCTTTGTAATTACACTTGTAAAACGTGCGATGGGGTTACTCATGGGGGAAAAAAAAAAATTAAAAAATCGCATTTCAGAATAGGAGGGGGTTTATGGGAGCTGCAAGACAAAGAAAAACCCACCTTTCTTTCTTTCTTTCTTTCTTCATTGTTGTCTTTGGAAGGCAGCCACCGAAGTTTCCTTGTCAGTAAAATACAGGGATTTGTAAATAGAACAAAGAGCTTCCTCGTGCCGAGGCTCATTATATAACCCCAGCGCAGTCACCGTGTGTCTTCGCAGGCAGTTCCCTTGAACTTTGCATCTCGCTCCTCCTGAGAACAGTCCTGCATGCCAGCTTGAACAGATGTGGTTTCCTTTAGGAAAGGTTTTCTGTTAGGGTCATTCTGACTTCCCTTTCAGAGCTTTCCAGCCTCATGTGCTCTTTGCTCAAGGGATTACTGCAGCCGCCACTAACTCCACGTGCTACTGTTAAGCCTCTCCTCACCTGCTGGCTGAGCTGAATGAACGCCGAAATTTCTTTTCCACAGAAAAATCTGACATTTCATGTTTTCCCGAATCAAACCGGAAAGTTGCAATTTCCTTTGAACCCAAATTCTGAGAAACGTCATTTCAGAAAGAGCAAAACGGCCTCACTGCAGCTTTTTGTTTGGGTGTTACCTACAGGTTTTTATATGAGACTTAAGCTAGCTTAAAATGCATCATGTTCCAAGTGATCCCAAATACACCCAGGCAGCACCCACTGTTGCCGAAAACACCTAGGGAGCCACGGGATCTGCCGAGGGTGCTCTGCCGGAGAGATGTAAGGAAACACGTCTGGTGAGGTGACACTGAGCCAGATGCGGGTTTGTCTCTTCCCATGTACTTATTTGTATTAATTAATACTTAAGCAGTATTGTCACTACTTCAGTTCCACCAGTAAACTTCTGTGGAACTTCAAGCTTACAAGCATTTAAATTCTTATTTTCCAGCCTCACTGAAGGCAAGGCTTTTACTATATCTCGCAGAGGGTAATAACTCAAAGACTATAGGTTGTAGAAGCCCGGCATGATATTTCCAACACATCGAGTGCGTATCAAATGACACTAATTTAAAAGAGTGCAGCTTTAAGAAGTTTTAACTAAATCAGGGCACAAGACTGTGCAGACCTTCTTATTTAACAGTAGAGATGTTTTTTCAGCTCTGGTTGGTTAGAAAGGTTTTTTTAAGTGAACGAGAATAAGACATTCTACAGCTGATAAAGAGCATCAAATGCAAAAGTTCACACTGGCTGAACTAAGCTGAGATAAGCTTGTGTGTAGGCAGCTCTGAAGGACCAACAATATAGCAGGAAAAGCAGCCCTACCCCGTGAACAAATGAGAAAAACAAAACAAAGAAAACAATGGAAGAAAAAGCTGCTGCTGCCTAGCCTTCATGGGAAAAAAAGGTTAAAAAAAAAAGGGGGGGAAAGAGAGAGAGAGGAAAGACACAGAAATGTACTTCAAGACCGAAATCTCATCAGACTCAAAATCAGTGTAACTCCCACATTGCAACAGTTTGCAGGTCTAATAGACACAAAGATGTTCCTTCACCCGAAAACCAAACACAAAAGTCACGGAAACCCATCATGCCAATTCTGTGGCTGCTTTCCGGAGCAGAATCTCTTTAAATGTCAATGTTCCCTTTGTTCTGTGCACCCTTTATAATGAGTCTATCATCTGTTTGGTAAAAGATCCAATGAAATATGTAATAAGGTTATCTCACCATCTCTCTCTATTGTAAAGCCATATCTTCTCTTCCATTCATTAATTATTGTCTTCCATTTCCTGTGTCAGATCTAAATCAGAAAATAGGGACTCAAGACTTACAAGCTTAACAACTTACCATATATCAGCTGAGCTGTGGTAACTCTCCATGTGCTCCCTCTTAGCCCATAATAAACAAAACCAGTGTGACTTTGCAGTGCATCGGCTTGCAGTCTATGCAATTTAGCTTAACCTCCTTTTATTGTCAGCTAAGCTGACAGTGATAGTTACCATGGCTCAGCTGATGTTCAGTCCTCATATTGTAAGACTTTGCCTTAAAATCCTGGGAGCAGAGCTCTACCGTTAAAACTATCTGGAAAGCTACAGTGATTTATGTGCTGTCAAAATACACTAAAAAAAAAAAAGCACAATTACATGATTATCAGCCAATGCCCCTTGGTTTGCAGTTTTTCAAGCATGAACAGCTCAAACTTTGGATCAAGAAGTGAGGCAATCTGTTTCTGAAGCGCAAACAGGGAAACGTTATATGAGTCTTCTAGCAATTTCAGGCAAATATATCACAGAAGCAGCATGCTTAGCCTTTTTACTGTGCATCTGTCTGAGGTTTCCAGTAAGATTTCCCTGATATATAGTAAGAGTCAAAACTCTAATCTATTTTAACTCTTTTTTATTGTCTCTGCAGCACTAACTTTGAAAAATGGCCTTGTCCCCAAAGAACTGCACACAGTCCATGTAGGGAAGCTGTTAAAATAAATGCATTACGTAAAAATATTGCAGAGGAACTCAGCTCTGAGGGCTTGGGAGCTACAACATACAGATATAAACCAGAACAGCTGAAGTATGAGTGGAGGTCATACTCCAGGAGGGAAGAAGGGAAGTCCCCTGTCTGGCAGTTGTTGCACATGAGCTCCGAAATCAACAATTCCTACTCTTCTTTCTCAGGGCTGCAGTGTTTTAATAAATTACTCTTCTCATGTTAATGTCTTTCTGCCTTCCTCCTCGCTGACCTCAATACACACCAAGCTGATTCATAAAGTTTCTTCTTTCACTGCATTTGAGTGCTTTCTGGAGACCTTCTTTGTGCTTGTTCTGCGGGTGAGACATCTGGCTGATCTATAGAGACTAAGACACAGTCAGGCGCTGCGTTGGCTGCCCTACCTGAATATTGTATTTCCTACACACTGTGTTCCTATCTCTGCCTGTGCCGTGGTCTGATTTTAGATAGTCTATGTTGTTCAAAGAAGAGAGTGTACTTTCTGTCTCTCAGAAAAGCTTCTGAGATTCTCAGGAGTAAAAATGTGCTTTCCCACCTGTCTTGCTTGCAAAGCAGCGATATCTGTCTAGACACTGATTGGGGAAATTCAGGCAAGGAATAATGTGCAAATGAGAACATGATTCAGTAGTGGGAACAAACAGATACCAGGTGCCTCAAAAGATTGAATCACAAACAAGACAGTGAAAAGATCTACGAATGCAGGAGATGATGGAGGAGCTCTGCTTGGTGTTTGTCTGTTTATTCCAGCAGGATATGCAGATTCCACCCTCATGACATCACTGCATCATCTCACCTCACCAGTGCCTCATGACACAAACCCTCTCTGTAGCGCTGAGTCGGCATCATTGTGCGACCTCCTCTTGACCATGCAAGATGGGGAGAAAGGCTGTCCATAATGGTAGAAAGCTTTGACCGACCTCTCAAGAGGTCCCCAAAGGGATTAAAAAACTCATGGTCATCTCATGAATACTCCTCTGAGGAAATAACATGTGCTCAGAAAATTTTTCTGTAAGGTGACACAGCACTGTGTTATGGAGGAGTTCCCAGAGCAGATGGAAGAGTAACTAATATTGTGGGTTGAAATGAAGGACCAAGGACCAAGCATTGAGCTTCTGGAGCTCCAAAAGAAGTTGCAAAGTACATTTTCCCTGTAACCAACAGGTACTGCTGATTCTGCCTGTTGCGCTCTTCTAGAGGCCTGGAGCTGAGAGAAGACTTCTTAAAGCATCACACTCGGCATGGAGTACTAACCCTCTGCTCCCCCAAGCAAACAAAAGCTGTTTCCTATTTTGGCAAAAAGACAAAAGGAAAGAATATAAAATATTCATACAAGGGTCAAATTGCATTGATAGGGGCAGTGTAAAGAGCAGCTTTATGTTAGAAGAAACACAGACACACCAAGATTAAAATACTGGGCCACTACCCCGATGTCTGATCTTAAACAGTCCCTGAGACTTGAAACACAGCCCTAAAAATGTACCATGCTGCACCTAAGTGTGTAATTCCGTACAACAGGGCCAGGAGGAAGAGCTCTTCCTGGAAAACCAGGTCCAGAGGCCAGGAGGCTCTTGTCATATTTGCACATACTAGTCCCTTTTGTTGGGGGATTTAGGTCACAAGAGCGTAGGAAAGGCAGCTCTGAATCACCTGGTTCTTGCACGTGTTGCCTACACGTTGTGCAAAGGTTTCTGAACTCAGCCTCCTTTCAAGACACACCTTTTGTTTGTTACTTTCTCTTAGGGCTTTTTCGCAACCCCATCCACTGCCAACATAAACAAGGTTGCAACATCTTCCTCCAATCTGCCTTGCTCTGCTCTAAATGTCAACCAGCAGCATAGCACTGTTCACTTGCTTAACTGGGCAAAATACATTGCCATTGCAACCCTGTATCTCGACTCCCTTCAGGAGAAAGTTTCTTGGGAATGGTGAGTGACAGAACCTGCAAGTCGGTCTTAGTCACACTGATACCAGATTCCAAGGACCTTGAGCAGGTAGGACACGCAGATGGCTTTGCTGAGCAGCCATCAAGCATCTGTAAGGCACCTGGGAAGGTTACGACGAGTAATTTGCCAGGGATCACAATGGCTTCTGCAATTGCGGTGCTTTCTGTTTCTCTGTGCACCCTCTGCAGCCTGCACCCTGTGCATCGAGTGCAGGGGAGAGAAGATGCTGCCATTTGAATGGCTTTTATCAGCTCATGTGAAACAAATTGTGGGACCTAGCTCCATTCCTAACAGTTGGGAAAACCGGAGTAGGTCCCTTCTCACTAAAGGGGTGCCACAACAAGCACTCTGTGAGCACTGTCTGTAAGCAGGTAGAAGACACGGTCACCCTGAAGACCCTCTTAACTCCCAAATCTTGTCCACACTAGAAAGTAGATGTATAATGTGCTGAACAACGGATATCTAGCAAGCCCAAGAAAACGGAGGGTTACATGGTGCCTCACTCAGCCACTCCACACAGCCATTACAGCTGAGAGATCAGCACGGCTGCCCCAGGACTCCCCGTGTATGGAGTGTAATGTATGTTTGCATCTGTCCGCATTTTTGGCATGGCCTCCTCCTTGCTCAGATGGAGCTGTTCTGTGCGTGGGACGGGACAACATCCTGTTACGCTCTTAGCCGATGGGCGCACGCACCGTGCTGGACTGTCATTAGCCGCCTGAGCCTCTGCCCAACGCCAGAAGCCAGGCTGTGGGCGGTGCTGCTCACCGGCTGGAGGTGGTTGCTTTTATCAGCAACCTTGATCATGGGGATTTTCTCTTATTTCATTCTCTAGCTTCCTTCAGCTTTGGATTTGCATAAGATCCTGGGTTAGAACTAATCTGATCCCAGGGTAAGAACATTGCATCAGGCCCAGCGAATCCTCCATCCCAAACTGTCTCTTGACCGGTTGCATTGGCACTGGAAACAGAATTGTGCAGGGACAAATGGTGGCTTGAGTTTTCCTTAGTAATAGGAGGTGCCTTTCTTTGTATCTCATTTAAACTCCTGTGCTATCTGCAGGATTGCTGAGACAACTCCCAGTCAAGGCTCTGTTTGTTTACAGCCCGTGTTGCCACAGTAGCCAGGTGCTTTCCATGTTCACTCCGCGTTGCTGAAATGAGAAGCATGTCCAGCCTCCAGGGCTTGCCAACAGCTATTGACTAATAAGAGCACATTGTCCTTGGTGGCAGAAAGTAGCATTTATCTATGCATTCCCTGGCAGGCAGAGATGTCTCACTGCATAGGTAAGAGTACGAATTCAAGTCTCTCTCTGGCCATGCTGATGGATGCCCCTGGTTGTAAATAAGTAAGTGGTCATTCAATTTGAGGAGTTAAAGATAACAGGTTGCAAATGACACTTTCTGCGGACATGGGTCTGGTAGGCTTCTCTAGGTCCTGCTGAGTTAAATCCATGTACTTTCTTGGGGAGGTCGGGTTGGACATCCAGGCGGGCTTCAGAACTACCCTTAAGGTTTTCACTGGGTAAAATGACAGAGCAGAGTCAAGGCTAAGCAGTGCCAGGTATCTGATAGAGCAAATGCTGTCTATCCTGTTCAGCTTTCCATCACCACTGTATGGCCAGGAAGATGGCCCAAGCTCTTTCCATTCCAAGTACCAGATTCACTTGCTTCAAGAACAATTTGACATCCTGACCTGGAGCTGTTTTTATAAAATATAGACACAGGCATGTACTATTGCAGGATGAAATATGAACATGAGGTTGTGAATGACACTGGGGTACAGCCTGTCCCATGGCCCCAAATCCCTCAAGACAGTGCTGATCTACTGTAATACATTGATTATCTTGCTGCAATATAAAAAGATATACTTCCTGCTAAAAATGGCATGGTCCATTTGCCAACTAGATGCAATCTAGATCTGTCTCTGTCATTGCAGTATCCAGGCAAGCCAAATAGAATCATAGAATCATTTAGGTTGGAAAAGACCTTTAAGATCATCAAGTCCAACCGTTAACCTAGCGCTGCCAAGTCCACCACTAAACCATGTCCCCAAGCACCACATCTACATGTCTTTTAAATACCTCCAGGATGGTGACTCAACCACTTCCCTGGGCAGCCTGTTCCAACGCTTGAAAATACAAACTCTGAAACTGAAGACAGAAAAATGACCAGTATAATAGTGCTGATTGGGTCAGAGGTGTTTGTACATGCAAGGAAATCACCCATCCACTCCCATGAACCGTCCTCCAGCTCACAGCTGGTCCAAATGGGTACGTCCTTGGCGGTTCAATCACTGCTGTCCCATCAGCTGGAAACGTCGTTATTTCAGACATTATAGTATACACAGGCTCAGCCAAGATGTCACATCATGACGCTAAATGTGCAATTGCAGTGATGGGCAAAAACTCCAGTGCTTTGTTTTGTATCAGCAATGCTCAAAAGCCAAGAGTTCCTGCGTAGATCATCCAAAAAGCAAAATACCCTATACTTTGCCCAGTTACAAGCAACACAGTGGCTCTGCCTCATACCAGAATGTCCATTCCCCGACATCATATTGAAACGATAGGAAAAGAGAAAAAAATCTACAGGTTGGGTTTTTTTTTTTTAACTTTATCTTTTACTGTTAAAACCAGAAATCTTGTGATTGTGGTAGGAGCTTTCCCAGCTTGCTATTGAGAGTAGTTTTATGTAATACGCTTTCAGTAGGGATTTTACTCCATTGAGAAGTTTTCTGGTTTGTTTGTGGATGTTTTTGTCCTGATGACAATTTTGGGTCATGCAAAACCTCCACGTGAACATCTCAGTTACACAGCTGCAGCCCCACCTTTCTCCAAAGAAACACCGAGAGCATTCCTCCCCCTCACAGACAAAGAGAGCAAGCTCTTTGCCCAGAACAACAGAGCAGCCTGGTTTTCCTGGTAGCAAATACCTATTCATATAATCCCCCAAAGCAGAAGTCATGTTCATGAAAAGTCTTTTCCTTTTTTTGTTCTTTCCATGGGGAAGGGTATTGTTTCCTACCTGAATTCTGACTCGTTTTAATTTTTTCTTTTATGAAAAAGGCATCACCATGTAAAGGGCATTAAACTGCTGTTGAACCTGGATGACGGTTGGGAGGATGGAATTTTGCTGTTCCTTCTTCTGCAAAGCTAGTTCATGGAGTTGCGTCCTGAGTTGTTTACGATACGTTGCATTATGGCTTTGCGGCACTGTGTACACTGGGTTGGCTCAGCGTGACGAGCCTGCCCCACACTGCACAGTCTTGTACCACTGAGCAAATGAAGTAAACTAAGAAAAGAGTTTGACAGTTATTTTGACAGCTGTAGTGAAATGACTGTATATGATGGTAAATAAACAAACCTAAAGAATATTTATCAGTGCCTTCCCTCTGAGAATCAGGCTAAGAGTAATTAAGCTTTTCTAAACCCCATTTATGAAGTTGTCTACAGTTAGGTAAACTGAATCATAGAGATTTTTCTGTTGGCATAAATATAAGACAAAGGCAAGAGTCTCAACTCTCATTCCTTACTCAGACTCCTAGATGCCAACCTTCCTTTTCCATGAGGACAAAAAGAGAAGTTGGCTCTAGAAAATATAGTCAGTGTTTACATTTTATTGAACCACTAGACACTACTGTTGGCCACAACATGACAACAATGCAGCAAAGAGAGCCTTTCATTTGCCGGTGCTTGGCAGAAAGTGTCGTTCTTTGGTTACTCAGCTGAAGTTGACAAGTTGCCCAGTATTTTTATTATCAGGTTGTCAGCTCGATCTCACTACTGCCCTCTTAATTTATTATTTTGCATTTCAAAATCACAGGTATGACTCACTGCACAGCCAGAGGTTATAATGAAGTATCCCACTCATCTTTTAGCTCACCCTTTGTTCAAGACAATGCAGATTGCAGAAGGTTTCTGAGGAGGTAAGAGGATTGCAAAAGAGCCGAAGACTCCTCTTTTATCTAACCAATGTGTGGGCAGTGAAACTACCTGATACGAAACCAGTTGGGTGCAAAGGTGGGCATGGAGGTTCATTTGTCATTATGGCGAGGATTGAAACTCAGAAGATAGAGCAGCTGTAATTGAAGGTAGGCACCAAACTTAAATCACCTCACCCTGAGGATGAGGCCAAAGAGGGAATCTTAGGATAACACACTTCTCTCAAACTTCCTCTATGCTTTAGTTTCCAACAGGACAGAAAATGAAAACCAAGCAGCCAGTTCCTTTTCAATTAAAAAGTTTTATTCTCTGCATCTTACTATTTATATTGGGAAGTGACTCTAAGTGCAAGATTTTGAGTTATTTCTTCTGCAAGCATTGTGCAAATAAGAATCTTCTTGCATTTGAGTTTTTGAAATACAAATATATGTTTCTTAGCATAAAATGATGCATCATCTTTGTTTCTTCTAGGAGCATCTGAGACAGGTTGCTGGGGAAAAGCATGACCAAGCACAGTTCTATTGGAGAGAGTGTCTTGCTGCTGACTATGAAAATGATGTGGAAATCACTGGATGAGTTAAGGATTTGTCTATATGGGAAATTGATGGGAATGTTTCCTGTTATCATCAGCTTATGCTAAGTAGAGGAAGAGGCCCTTTTATCCCAGAAGAAGAGTGTCCAAATCCAGAGCTATTCTGAATCAATTTTCTCTTTTAATCGGCTTCTACATGCAGCTGGCCCTGCAGCAGAGAAGCTGAGTTCATGCTACAAGAAAGCAAACTGAGAAGATATAAGCACAATTTGTTCCTAACAGGAGTAGCTTCCAAAGTCACTCTACACCCAGTGTCCTGGGAACTCTTATCACCCTTCCCAGGGTCATGTCCTATTGCCAGAGTGACAGGCAGGGACAGAGCTATTGGGACACTCAGATTTTTTAAAGCTGCAACATGGAGCTGTGGCAATGCCAAAAGTGTACCTAGTCTGCTCCATCTCACTGTGGGGCAGGGGGGGAATTGCGACTCAAAGGCTGTCCGGTGGCAACAGAGAGAACTACACCAAGAGCACTTGTTCAGCTCTGCCATATCCAATTTCTGTCAAGTGTAGAATAATAGCTATCCAGCAAGCTGGGACATGCTTTACCAGCATCAATAGAGTTGTGCTTCAGAGTATCCCTCGAGGTAGCAGAGAATTATCCCCATTTTATAAATGAGGTAACTCAGGCACAGGGATTAAAGCCAAAATGTTCCAACCTGGCTGCCTACTGCTAGGTACCTACACCCATATTTACGCAACTCATGGCCTGATTTTCAGAAGGGCAGGGCAATGAAAATTTTGGCCTGAGGGATTTGTTCACACACAGTTTACTGGTAACAACGCCCAGGATGGAAGCCTGGTTTCTGCTACCTGTCTTACACCTTAACCACTAAAAACATCCTTTCTGCCACTAGCCAACAGTTGGCAAAGGTTTCTGCTGTCCCCATTCACCATGCAGGAGCTCAGAATGAGCAATGCAGACTGGCTGCTTACGTGCTCACATCTCTAGACCTTTAAAGAGCAGCAACAGGAGGAGTAAAACGGGTGCGATTTCTTTGCTTCCCTCACAGCTCTTAAGATCCTGGGCAGCTTCACTTGACTTGCAGGGCTTTGCTAAACCAGCAGGTCTGGTGTGCAGACCTCTGTTCTGCCTCACGCATGGCATCCTCCTCCCCTCCTGTCTCTGCATCACGTTCTGCTCAGGGCATGCTGACTGGCAGAGCACAGGTCCAGTGCAGAACCAGTAACAGACCAGCAGAATGGGGAAACCCAGCCATGTGGATATCTGAACTGTTCAAAAACACAAGCACCAACAGGAGCAAGTTAATCCCAATGCCCCTTCACCTTTCTCCTGCACGCTCTTTCTGGGCTTTAACTGAGCTTCAAAATGTGCCCTGGTTTATGGGAAACTCTTGAGAAGCAAGAAAATTTAGAACAAAACCTCCTCCCACACCAACAACTAGCAAAACCCAGGAGGCAGAGCACCTGCCGGCTGGCTATAATCGAGCTTTGCAAGTGTCCCTGCTAAAATCATCCCTGCTAGAGGCTAATGTGATGCTTGTCTTAGCTCGTTAGAGAGCCTTGCTGTCTTGAGACATGCACTTGAAACAGAATGTTGGTGGTTGGTTGCTACCTGAGGGAAGGAGGATAAAGGATCTCAACTGTCTCTGGAATGGTTACTAGTCAGGTCACCTCAAGCCCGACCTGCAGTACCAAGTGCATGCTGCAAATCCGTTGCTGTCAGCCCCTGTGCCTTGTCTTACCTGCCACGGCGTCCCAACCACATCTGACCTCTTCTTTCCATTCCCTGAGGCCGTGCCCTGCTCATGGGGCTCCCACTCAGCTGCTCGGTAGCATCCCCCCACCCAGAGGGAGGATGGGCGAGAGGAGGCAGCAACCTTCAGCAAAGGTTAAGTCTGGAAAAGAAGGAAGTGTCAGCTCAATCAGATCAGATCAGCCGCCCAACTGCTTCTGTAAACCCTCTGCCCCAGGTCCCCGCACTGTTCTGCCTGTTTGCTGGATGCTACTATATGAGCAGCACCCCCTTCACCCTGTCCCCATGGTACCACCAGCCTGCAACATCCAGGCAGGGAAATGGGGAAAAAGGCTAAGGAGGAAACAGTTGATCATGAGAACCTCTCAGAACTGTTTCCAGCCCTCACCTTTTCAGTTCTTGTTGGGAATATGGACTTTGAGATAGACCTTACTCCTACTGAAGTTCAGAAGCCTAGACTTGGCACCCTGTGATTTCTTCAGAAGAAGGATGAGAGCCAGATGTGAATCAGTTCTTGTATTGCAGCTCAGCTCCATATTCCCAGCAAACCCAGAAGTTTTGAGAAGAGGATAGTGAAATGGCCTCAGTTCCTTCTGCCCAGGTCTGAGGTGACTGTTCTGGGATGGAAGCAACTGAGTCTCACCAATCTGTCAGCAACCAGGAGGAAGCCAGGGAACACATGCCTCCTATGCAATAAAAGTTGGTGCTGCACTTTATGCGGCAGCCAGTGCATTATTCCATGGTGAAAACAAACCCTATTATTCTCTGCCAGATAAACACACTTGTTCCTATAAAGAGCAGCATTTCTGACTGTTCAGCAGCAGCCAAACTCAAGATGGGAAAAATAACAGGTGTTTGTCAGGCACTCCTTGTTTATTCACAGTGCTTAAAATAATTGCTTAAAAAAATCCAACAGAGATTTAATTTTCTATGCTCTCACATTTAAAAAACAAAAACAAAAAAAACCCCTAAGCTTGGCTCATGGTAGTTGAATGCAATTCATTATGAAAGAAGTGTTCTTTCTGTTGTGGTAGCAAAGAAACCTACTTATGAAAGCTCCAGAAGAGCAGAATAGTAGAGCAAATGCCTGCCTAGAACCACCTTCTCCCCGTGCTTTTCATCAAGCTCTCCAGGTGGAAGCTTTTGTTATCAAAACATGTAATTTTATTGTCAAAATGGGACAAGCAGGGATTAAGCTTCTCCAGTTGATGCCCGTCATTGGCCATCTCCATCACTTTGCCTTTTACAAAGGAATGATAGCCTTGGGCTGGCTTATGCCTTTCACTCTTGTTCTGATGGTGGAGCAGGAGGTAAGTGCACTGCCCCAGGGAGGAAAGTATGTATCAGAGGCACAAACCTCGCTTCTATCACTGCTTGCTTCTCTGGGAAATAATTGGCAATGGATCCTGATCAGCAGACAGCTTTCCAGCAAGGCAGGCTGACACACAGTGCTGGGGGAAGAAGAGAAAGACTCCATGTCTCCATCCCTTCTCACCGTGCTCTGCTTTCAGCAGAGATGGGGGACATCCCTGGACCCCTCAGCGGGGTGAGGGGACACTCCACGCCTGACAAAGCTGTGTGGCATCTCAGTGCATGGCTGTTGCAGACATCTGGTCCTAGGAAACGTCATGGTGGTGAATAGGCCATGGGTAAAGTCCCTCCAGGAGCCACTCAAGAGAATATAGCATCACTCCTGAGAGCCACAAGCTTCATGAGAAAATGATCGTGGCAGTCCCCTGTCCTCAGGACTTTCCCTTCCTACAGGGTATGCCTTTCCTTGAGGCTGGCCCCCTGCAAGCTGTTGGGATGTGCCACAGACACGTGGTAGCTCCCCGGGAACCCGGATGGAGCCTGGAGCAACAGGAGCCCGCCCAGGAGCATCCCAGTGCTGTCCCAACCCCGGCTGCTGCTCCTGGTGGCTCCTGGGCCGCCAGAAGGGTCACGGGTGGATACAGCCACAGCTTACCCCTTTGTCTGCAATGTGGGGCCAAGACCCCCAGTGCAGTCAGCCCGGTGCTGGAGTAGACACAGCCATGTTGTCGTCTTTACCCTTCCCATGAAGGTGCAGGAGGGACCACACAAACCCAACCTTCTGCCTGGGACGGCTCATTTGTCTCCAAACAGCCGACATGAGAGACAGGCCGGACTGAGGCTTGTGCAGACGAGGGGCAGAGCAGGGGCACCGCTTACAGCGTGGACATGGCTTACAGTGCTGCGGTCATTATCTGCGCTTCGGCAGCGATCCCAGCTGAGACCGGGCCGTCACGGTACCATCAGGCTTGTCACACATGGCAGCCTCCAGCCTGAGCAAAAAAGACACATGAAAGCCGGAAAGAGAAACAGAGGCACGGGGGAGAGCAGTAGTTTCCCGGCGGCCAGGCAGCGGAGCGGCGGTCGCTGCCGGCATGGCGTGGGTCAGCGCAGGGCTTGGCGCGGCGCCCGCTGCCACACGAGACGCAGCGGCGACGTGCCCCGCTGCAAAGGGGCTCCTCAGAGAGTGACCGGGATGAGGCTGACCGCAGGTTTGGAAAGCTTGTTTCCACAGGCAGAGGGGAGAAAATGAAAGAAGGCCGGCTGCAGCGCGTGGATGAAAGGGGCTTGGAGGCCGGAGGAGCGGAGAGAAGGGACCGACGGCAGCCGCCATGCACAGAGCCGCACCGGCGTTAGACAAAAAGCAGCACCGCAGCAAAGGCCCGGGGTCCGAGAGGGCAGCCGGCACCATCAAAGCGATCCTGAGCCCGGCCAGACTGAAGAAGTCTGGGCAACAAAAGACTTAGTACTTCTCCAGTGCCGGCCGTCGGAGGCCCGCGCGGCAAGGCAAGGCTTTACGCACACAAATGAAGTAGAAGCAAGTTCCTGCGTAGCTGGTGCGCTGACCTGAGCAGAAAGCGGGGAAATGGGAAGAAAGGCCATGGGCTTGGAGGGGAAATCGAACGGCGAAGCTTGCCCCTTCGCTTTGCTGCTGGTCAGGCACCAAAACCCATCAAACATTATCCAAGATGGCAAAACCCACACAAACGAGTGGCATTTCCAAGGCACCCGGTGCCTTTCAGCGTCCACCTGTGAGCTCTCTATCGGCGTGCCCCCGAAGCAGATGTGCGCCCATGAACCTCCTTCGCCACGCCGGCACTCGCCAGCCCTGCGCCGCATTTCACCTCCACCGGAGCGATACTGGTGACTCAGCGCTCCCCCTGCGAGGGCTGCGATAGCCTTGCGGCGGCGGCGGGATTATAGCAGCAACCCGAGCATAACAACAGCGCGGCTGGGCAGCAGGGATTTATGAGCAGGCAAAGAAAATGAGAATTATAGGTGTCCAGTCCCTATGACAGAACCACCATATATTTCCTCTAACAAAGCGTGTGACAACAGCTCCATAAATTCACATAGTAACAGAAGCGAGCGCCAGCTCGTCATCGCAGCTATTTAAGGAGCCAAGTAGCACTCTGTACTTCTTGCAGAAGTTCACGGTTAGTTAAAAATAAGCATCAAAAAAAAGTCACTTTTGGACCACGGCTGAATAAGGCTTTTTATTCAAGATGCACAGCATTGCATCCCCTCTCTTCTCCTTTTATGCCTAGACAAGCTTTCCTTTGCGGCATTTGGTGTTAGGCACTGCCAGCTTCCTACTGAAGTAGCTTAACTTGGGATGTGCCATAATCAACTGTAAAACTTAGCAGTGAGTATGAAATACTTGATCCTTTTCAATTATCGGCAACGCTGAATTGTGCTTTAAAAATTCTTTAGCTGCAACCCATTGAATATCTAAAGAGAGCTTTCCTGAGATGTTATTGCTGAAGAAAATAACCCCAACATCCACAACACGCTGAATTGGTTTTTTTTTAATGCTGTCTCATGATTAGATTATTTGCAGTACCTGTCAGCTAATGTGCTGTTTTCATTGCTAATTTAACACTTCTTCCTAAAGGGAGAAGAGCGAGAGGGTGAAAACAACTCTTCACAGTGAACTGCAAATCAAAAAATAGCTGCATGTTTTGTTGTCACTTCTGCTACTCTCCTTTCTGACATATAAAGAGAAACTCACTTTATAAAGACTAACTCACCTTTTAAACATGAGAAATATCAAATTTCTCTGAATCCCATGGCTTTTTTTCTTTCTTCTTGAAGCTTTGGGCAAACTTTAGAACAGACATCTCCACTAGAAAGAAAAGTTGGAACATTCTTAGGTTAAGGCTTAACTTTAGAAGCGATTGGAATGCAATTTTCCTATAAGAAAAAATTTGGCATCTCAGTGAAGAACTGAAAGATAGGAAATAGAAATTAAGGCTTGCTGTCTGTGGAGTTGAAGCAGCAGGGAGTTTGGCCCCACTCTCCCCCAGAGCCCCGCTGCCCTGCTCAGGCTTGGTTTCCCACGCAGCACTGGCACTCCTGCCCATTTTTTTTGGAAGCCCTTCCTGGGGTTAGGACAGCAGGTAGGAAACCGGCTCCTTGAAGGCTGATGAGGTCTTGAGGTCTTTGAAATAAAATTTTGCTAAGGCTCATCCTGTGACATTTTCCCAAGGTCAAAATTATTCAGATTAGCAAAGAGAGAGGAGATTCTTGTTTCGTTGGTTTAGTAAGAAGTTGTCATTTTGTACAGAAATTATGTAAGTTTGGAGGAAAAAAATAAGGTTACTCAAGAACCAGGTTAAAAGAGAAGTGTTTAATGGAAAATTGTCAGCCAGCTCCACTAAGATCCCTCCTTTAGCTCCAGGTTTGGAAGAGCTGCCACTCTGCTTTCTGCAGTGGCTGGTGTCACATTGCACAGCTCCTCCAAAGGCAGCAGATTGCTTATGCATTAGTTCTTTTGCATAATACCAGCAACTATAGTGGGCTAGGTTTGGGGGGTTTTTTTGGTTTGTTTTTTTTGGTTGTTTTTTTGGTTGGTTGTTTTTTTTTTTTTTTTACACACATTGTTCACCACTAACAAACTCAGGAAGGAAATTTACAGTCCTGAATGGCGAGCAAGGTCTGCACGGCATCCCCGACAAGACCGCGCTGCTGAACTGTGCGGTGACTCAGACAGCACAGGAAACGTTGGCTCTGAGCAGCCCCATCTCCTGTCTGTCCCCCTCTGCTTCAAGCACAGGGTTTAAAAACAGGTCGCAGGAGTTTCTTTTAATTTTGCTTTTGGGGTTGTTATTCTTTTTCTTGGAGTGTGTCGCTTCTTTCTGCATACAAGATTATTTACTAGCAATAAACAGCATTAAATGGACAACGTGCTTGAGCAGAAAGTCTTGGGAAGGGGATCTTCAGCTTTTGTGGCAGAGACTCTACTGTTCTTGGGTGGATGCTGCCATACTGGTTATGCTAAATTAAATGCCCTTTTTTTCTCCCTATGTTCCCACCTTGGAGGCTAAACATTGCATGCAAAGTTGGAGGGCTGTGTATGAGGGAGCGGGGCTCAGACAAGAGGGTGCACCAAACACAGAGGACAGAGAAAAACAGAAATAAAAGATCAGCGCCAGGACCTGGGGTTTCAAAGAGCTCCGGCTACATTATTATATTTCTATCTGCCAGCAGCTCTTCGTGTTTGGCAAATTCACCCCACTTCACTGTTCCCACAACTGACATGTAAAGAAACCAATTAAAATACTTGTTAAAGTAAATAAATAAAGATGCTGCAGAAGATGTGACTGTTCAAAGCCTAGCAGCTTGTACTTGTGCATTTTTGTCTCCTCATTAATCTGTTTATGAAAGGGTTTTGATTAGTTCCATATATTCAGCTTCTAAAGTTAATACCTTAGTGGTCTAAAGTGTTTATACCAAAGCTAACATGGAATTTTCTCTCAGCTGCAATAAACATGTAAATCTGAACTGATTCATGCATGCAAAGCAAGTTCTAAAATTGAGTTAAAAACGTTTTTCAAATAATGTTTAAAATGCTATGCCAAGAAATGGCACAGGACACCTGTTAGTTTATTCTGGCCAGGGAGACTTCATACATCCCTATGTTTCTGTATGTATGTTTGTGTCTGGTACAGTGACTCACATCTTTTTAATTATTATTCTATAAGATAATAGAAAAATGCATCAGCTCCAAAGTTCTGTTCCGCTCTTAACTCAAACCCATAACCCAGCCCCTATCTGATCTGATCCTCATCTGCGCAGACACGATCCCAATCTGATTACCACTACACGCTCCTCTCTGCTTGTTGCAGCACAGCTAAACGTTGTCTTAAAGGAGACTCCCGTTCCTATCAACACTTAAGCATGTGCTAAGCTTCATTCCCATGGCTGGGGTGGGTTGGTTTGCATGCAGACAGTTAAGTGCATGTATAAATATTTACAGAATTTGAGACATGGTCTGCCTAATTAGGTTTCCATAGCAATTAGCCCAATATCTTGATTAGGACCTGAGGCTGCTAATATTATAATAAAAAAATAATATAAACCTCATTATATTGAGATGATGAAACCAGAGCACTCTTAGAAGATGGGAGTAAATGTTGGCTCAGCGGCCAGCAACGGACATAGCAGGGGCATGGTAATAAAACAAATGACAGTGACATTCTGCAGTGTGCAGAAATACTCTGCATCCAAAGACATAGATTTAAGAGTTACAGAGGAATTAGGCATCTTTGCTAAAAGAAGCCATAGCCCTGCTTTTTCTGGGTTTTAAGCCTGCTTTTTGTTGCTGTTTTTAACAAGCATTCTTAGAAAAATGGTGTTTGCTTACATGATAGAGAAGTGCCTACAGCTTTACATTTGTCTCAGACATTTTTATGTGGTTTTACCAAAGGTTGAACTCAATATTAGAGAGCTCTCAATGAAAGTGCAAAATACAGGGTCAGCGGAGCAATAACTTCTTCGCTGAGAGAGCATTTCAAGTCTCAACAGCTACTAATGTTGTACATATTAATTACCAAGAGCAGCAATCCATGAAGAAATGACATCCACATAGTAGTCGTGCTTCTGCTGTCGGTCTGCTGCACCGTTACCGGAGAGGTCAGTGCTCCCGGCTGGCGAGGACCAACCGACCGCGTATGTGCTGGACAGACAGATGCGTAGGAAACTGCAAAACTGCCCAGCCTTGTTTCCCCATCCCACATCTGCACCGGAGATGATAGGAGGGGCTGGCACTAACCCCATGAAGCTCCAGCGACAAATTCCTGCTTTACAGACGCTGACACCACTTCCCACTGAAACCAGCCTTCAGACCAATGTTGAATATGCTTTGCCTTGTTTTGTATCTTGGACATCATTGTTTTCTTTCTGCATCATGAGTTTTCCTTTTTCCATATACGAAGTTTCAATACAAATTAACACAGAGCTACATCCTTGGATTCTGGATCTTTTTAAGAGGAGGATGCTGCAGAATATTGTTAGATCCACAGCAAATCTAGATTAAGCAAAATGGCAGCTCATTAGCCTTCATGGACAGGCATTTAAAGCACTTAAGAGGGGACATAGAGCGCTGCCCTTTACATTTACTTTGGCACTAATATCAGATTAAAAAGGGAAAGGTTATTAAGTAAAGGTAATTGTCTGTTTTGTAGAGGGAATCTTTCTGAGGCACAGCCTGAGGCACTTAACTTTAAGAAGGTTAATTGTCTCATGGTGGAAGTCAAGCTATTACTGTTATTATGGACAGTTAGGAAAAATTCAGCCTGACATCTGAAGTCTAATAACGAGCCTCAAAAATGGAGCCGACTGGCTGATAGCCACAGGTCTGTAATTAGAAAAATTTGCATTAGGAAAATAAAGACAAGCCAGTGGTGAGCCCTGTCTGTGCAGATGTGGTGCAGCAGCTGCAGCCGGGGAGCGGCACGGCTGCTCCGACAGCCAGCCAGGAGCTGGGTTTAGGGAGAGCCCTTGCGCTGGGCGAGCGGGGGATGGCTGCGGGAGAGGCTTCTGGGGGGGACAGGATACTGTCCCCGAGCGAGGCCAGAGCGGTCAGCGCTCATTCTCCTATGCAGTAGAAACAGGCACTGGCCCTAAGAGCTGTAGAGGTTTAGCAGGAAGTTTGCACTTGCAGCTGATTGGGGAAAAAACCCTGACTCTCATTTCCACCCTGTCAAAGAAGTTGACATTTTGTCCAAAATGCCCAGAAAATGGTTAAGGGTTTTAATCATTCTGGCTCTGCTCACACCCATCCTTCACCCCCGGTTCAGTGCCTCTATGTTCCCTCTCTCAAATGTTTTAAGAGAAACAACAGGAGCAAGAAGCTCGACCATGCCTCAATTTAACTCTGGAAACACGCTGAGAGGCAAGTCAGGGTTTTTTCCAAGCTTCTCTTGGGCACAGGTGGGGAAGACTGAATATTTAAATGTACAAAAATACTTTGGTATTTGGTGTCACATTCATAGATGTGATTCCGGCTCAGACTTACTAGCTGCTGGCAGAAAGCTCAGCCGGAAGCCCACTGCAAACATCCCCAGGAATAAGGTTTCCCTCCATTTGCAAATATTTGATTTTGGTGGGGAGGCTTGAATAATGAAACTCCATCTTCCAGACAGCAAAGTGCTGGTTCAGCAGCTTTCTGTCCCCTCTCCCAGGAGAGCTCATCACATCCAGACCCAAAGGAGAGGTTCAATTTCCTGCTCTCAAAATTTCCATCAAATTTTTACCCTCAGGCTGGGGATTCCTCCTCAGGCACAGGAAAGCCTTTTCCTCTGTGAATCCATCTCTCTGTGCTACTCAAAGCATTGCCTTAGTTGGTTTTCAGCTTTCTGGGTCTGGGTGGGCAGGGAGATGCGGATTTTTCACCACCACGGTTGCCATGTGCTGGTACCAGGGAGGAACAGCTGCGACCTACGCCGTGCCGGCAAAGAGCTCTGGGAAGTTTTATGCCGTAAATCCCTCGCCTGTTCCAGAAGAAGGAACTATTTCTTCTGTGCATCAATATTTAAACATCTCAGCACATCCTGCTGACAGCTTAATGCTAAAAGTCAGCTTGGACATTTTCCCACCCCAAACTGATTTTTATCCTCCGAAGCACCCAACAACCTGTGTCTTTGCTGGTGCTGCTGGGAGGAGGAGCTGTCACCAACCACACTGCACAGATAGGAGCAACAAGGCGACACAAATGCAAAGGGCTTATCCTAAAAATCTGTGACGCAGCCCAGAAACAGGACGCAGAGCTACGCTGCAACTTGATGGTCCCGGGGCAGCCTCCCCTGCCAAAGGGGGCCACAGCCCTGAAACCAGGGCGTGCGGGATCAGAAGCAGCCCTGGGGCTTTTCATGGCAACCACATGGAAAAGAGCAGAGAGACAGGCTAAAGGGAAAAATAAATCAGTCACATGGGTTAGACAGGATGAGTAGCGAGGCAGGGACTGATTTAGGAGCAAGCCTCCTGTTCTTCACTCAAACACTGCGGAGTGCTGCCAGGAGTCTGGCCCCCAAGACCCTGGCTTTTGAGCTGCCTGCAGACAACTGGCTGAAGACAAGAGGAAAGCGAATGGATGTGCTTCAGTGACACGGCTTGATTCGTGCCGAGAGATGTGTTTTGAGTGATCTCCCCAGACAGGGCAGGCCAGGTCAGCAGGATGGATGCACTCGTGAGCAAAGTCCTGGAGTCTAGACTGCAGAAAGCGTCTGAGACCCAAAACCGTGCATTTCTCAGGAAAGCATTCTGGATGGAAACCAAGAACAGGGGGAAAAAAGGAGCAGGGGCCAGCAGGGGCTTACAGTCTAAGCAAGTTTTGTGGGGAAAGGGCTGTCCTTTTGTCCTGTGCTCCTCCAAAGCCTTACATGAAGTTGGCCCCTGAGCCACGCACTTCAGCTGTGAGATGACAGGCTGCAACAAGCAGAGGTGCTGCACCTGCCAGGGCTGGTGGCAGGGCACGTGCAAAGGCACCACTTGGCAATAGTAACAGGAAAACAGGAGAGGACCTTGGGAAAGGTTCTCCTCTGGAGCAGAATGAACTCTTTGGAGGTCATTCCTCATTTACTTGTTCCTTAGTTAAGACTTTTGTTTGTTGACTTTGGCCCTGCACTGGTGAGAAATCTCTCACGCCATCTTCATTGAAGTGCCACTGAGAAGAATATCAGAACCAAACCACTGCAATTATACATTCTTGTTTTGTAGTTGCTAAGACATGGGTAAATCAAAAAAGCTCCAGGATACCTACCAATTGCAGCATTTATTGAGCAGAAGAGCACAGCCTCACACAATATTAGACAGCTTGTAAGTTGAATCAGAGCCTTATTATACCTTTGGCCTTAGTGTCTGTAGTACAGCAGGATCCCCAGCGGTGGATGGGGCCAGGTGATTGCTGTGGTGATCTGCAGTGTTAGCTCAGCTCAAGGTTGAGAAGACATCTAGTAATTAATGGAGCTGAGTCTTTTTTCACATATTTTCCCCATATTTTTTGTAAGGATAATTAAACCACCTAAAAGAAGAGCATAACATCTAGGTAAGATCCTCCTGAACTTATGGTCCAATAGTAAATATTTCTCACTGTATAGACCATGCTGATTCATAGCAGTGGAGGATCTACCTCAGCAATTCTACATGGAAAAGTCAGCACAATTAATCCTTCCCACTCCAGCCCCTGAAAAGTGCCTTTCATTTGTCACCAACATAGGGAAGTATCATTTTACTGCTGGAAAAAACAAGCTATGAGTCAATGCAATGATTTCCCTGGGGCCCTGCAGCTTTCTCACTGTGCAACCAAGGAATGAGGGCCAGGGCACAGAGCAAGGTGATCACTGCAATCTCTCTTGCCCATATAATCTCGGATGATGAAAGCCAGGTCTCTGGACTTCCAGTCTAACTCCATATCCAATAGTCCATGCTACCCTTCCCATTGCTCCTTCTCAGCTGATCAATCCTCTACCTGTCCCTGCAACTGTTCTTCCAAGTCAGCTTCCACCAGTGCCTACAGCTGCACAGCCAGAACCTCCATCTCAGTTCAGGAGAATAAGGGCAGGTAGTAGGTAGCAGTTTCCTTGCAGTATATTTCTGCTGCCAAGGAGAGAGAAAAGATGGGCCCACAAGCCATGGGAGTTGGCAGAGTCCCCATGAGGCCATTCTCTGCTGGCCAGCCTTGACAATGTGCTGTAGAACAAGAACTGGCCAGGACCCACAAGGCAAACCTGCTGCCGATTGCAGGATAGCTTCAGGAAGGTTAAAATGCACTCCCCATTTCACTTCGACATCTCTGCAGCCCCTTCCTCCAGCCAGAGCTCCACTTAATAATTAATTGGAGAAACATCCCCCTTACCAAATGGCAACCAGAACATTTAGATCCTCCTGAGAAAAGCTACGTCTGCAGCAGGAGATATGAGGCATTTAGAGGAGGGTAGAGAATCAGACTATCGACCTATTCTTGCCAACTGCTTCGGGCCTTGGTGCAGGGAATTTTTTACCCCCTCAGCATCCGCTCACCACTGAGCTGTGCTAGTTACAAGGAGCAGGTTGCACAGTGGTTGTGTGGAGGGATCAGGAAGCAATCCTTTCCTGGAGAACCAGGACAGAGAAAGACCAAGGGAGGACCTGGGAGATCCAAGCAGAAGTGGATCCCAGCTCATAGCTCCACTCCTGTATCATGCTGCTGTCTCTTGTCCTAGCAGAGCGAACAGGATCAGAACACCAAAGTTCATGAGATTTTAGCTCAGAGAGAATCAACAAGTTTACCTGCTGGATCATTTTCTTCCCAGGAAAGTCATCCAAAGGGGCATCTTTCCTCTCCCTTAATCCTTTCACATGCCATACGGCGAGGCAGTTCTGGCACAGGTTGTGGTGCCTGGTCTGTTTCTGTGCTGCTTTCAAGCTGTATGTGCTTACAGATGTGTATAGAACCACACCCAGCCATGTACACGAGGTGGCAACGTGGTCCAGCAAGCAGGACATCACACTACATATGTAGGGAAATGAGGTTTATATTCCTCCATGTCATATGTAATGGCTTTTTCAAGACTCAGATGTTCATTAGATCTCCCAGATATTAATTTTCACTGCCAGTATAATATGAACAAGAAGAATTCCTTCCAGAATGATCTGAGACCCTCTGATCGAGAGCATTAAGTATTATTGTCATATAGTCAACTGAAGGAGAGGCAATAGTTGTATGATTAGTCATATTTATGGCCCAGTCCTTATCAGCCATTTCACCTGTGCTTTTCTCACCCATCTGTATTTACTGCTTGGACCATTTTAGACGCTTATACAGCCTCCTAAATCCTACCCAATTTTGATTCAAGATGGGCAACATTACAGCCTAAGCTAGTAGCTAAGCTAAGATGTAGCAAAGCTAACTACAAGAACTTGCCGTCTGATGGAGAGCACATAATTCACATGCTAATGAATATCTCTGTGCTGTAAAAACGTGTAATATTTGCTAAACAAAGCAAAACACTGGAACTAAAGCTATGTGGAAGTTCATATGCATAGTTTATAGCTTTTTAATTGACTATTTCATCAGTAAATTAGAATAATTCAAAATATCCCAGTCCAGATGCTAGTACTTGCCTTTCACAATTTGTATCAGACTTTGTACTCAACCAGGCCAGGTAACAATGACTTTCAATGTTATTTTAAAAATATTGTGGATATATATTCCTAACCTCCTTTTTCCTTTTGCTGGTGTTGGGTTTAGGGTAACTAAGGATCCTAAATTCATAGACAATAGGATAAATGTATAACTAAATGTTGCAGTGAAAGCTTCCAGAAACAATATTATTTTCTGGCAGTTACATGGTATTAAAAATACATTAAGGCATAGGGGAAGAGGCTATTGATACCCACTGGAGGTGATCTCATGGCTATAATGGAGGTCACGCCAAGTCATGACAAGATATTGCACAACAATATTCAGTCTAATTTCTCCAGTACAGACTGTGCTGAACTCTCACTGTTCCCTACCGGTCCTCCTGAAATATCTTGTTTTGCCATGTCGCTTTGCCACCAAGTAGCCCTGAGACCTTATAAGCGAGACATTCTCTACCCAAAGGCTCAGTGGATTTCACGGTGGTGGGAGATGGTGAGAGAACAAATCAGTAGGAATCTGAGATCTCCTTTTTCTTCCAACCCTTCCAGTGGGTTGGACACACTGCCCAGAAGCCTCTTCATATTGTTCTCCAGTAGTGCCTCTGTTTACTCTGGAATGACATTAGACTCTTTAATAAAAGGACCCATACTCCCTCTTTCAGGTAGCTTAGTCCTCTCTGCCTACATGTGTGGCATATTCATGAGCCAAAAAAAACAAGCCCAGGGTAGACCCCAGCCTTCTAAATGCAGATGCAGGCACACCAGTCCTGCAGGCTGAGATTTCTGCTGGAGTGAGGAAGCCTTGTCTGCCCGCAGTTATCACTCGATGAAAACACACTTCACCCCAAGACTGACCAAAGGACTCACTGTAGGAAATAAAGGATCAATTGATCCTTTTGGACAAGTGTCTTCTCATCCAGGAATTTTTGCCTGTGAGCATCTCCTGATTTAGACACGCAATATGTACTTTCACTGCTGTTTGTACTGTTCCTGGGTGGGGACAGCTTGATATCAACCCTCTTGTAGATGATCTGGCTTTTCTCCACGGCTACTCAGCTCATCCAAGCAGTCTCTCCCTATATCTACACACAATGTCTGCCCATTTATTCTGTGACCCAAGCCTCGTCTGCTACACTTAACCACATCCTACAATCCCACCATACTCCTAAACCCTATCCATTTTACTAATTTTATTCTAAGCTCCTGAGTAGAAGCTGCTACCTATGCCCAGCTGTAACATAATTTTGCAATTCAGAGACTGGCAGGTGATGTTGAATGCCCTTTTTTTTCAGGTCAGGTCAACTTTGTGTGTCTGTGTTTAGGATAAATGGCTCATAAACCAATTCAGACACATAGAATATTTTGAAAGCCATCATGAGCTCTATTTCAAAACAGAGTGAGAAGGGAGAGTATTTTTCATTTTAAAAAACCCAAAACTTTGCATTGGCTGCTTTCTTATTCAGGGATTTAAGATGCTTTTTTGGGGCTCTGAGGTTCTGACAAGTAGCAACTGGGATGTTCCTGAATACATTTCAGTGCTGGATACATTTCATTCCTTCCTTTCTTGGATGCCTTTGCTTCTTCCCTGATAAAAAAAAACCTTCCACCTGGGGCATTTTATCCTTTTGTCTCTTCCACCAAAAAAAAAAAAGGACAAAAAAAATTACTAAGAGAACATCATGACTGGGCTGCTGTCCCAGGCTGGCAGTCCCTACCTCTGATGTTTTGGGCAACAAGGAGATTTTCAGGAAGTCAGTTCTAGGGGAGATCCTCAGTCTGTAGTCCTCACTACATGTACGTTTCCTCCAGTGTTTCAGATGCCGCTAGTGCCTTTGTAAACATAAAAGTAGTAAGATTTGGGATCAGGGCTTTTGTTCCACAAGATATACCAATGCACTCCTTCATGTCCTTACACCACATCACATCCAAGAGGATTTAGAGTTGTGTGAGTTCACTGATGATGCAGATGGAGGACAAATAGCAGCTCTGGTAGACCTGTGAGAGCTACCTTTAGGACCAACAGCACTGCAACAGCAGCAGCAAAGACCTTGGTGCAGGCAGAAAACCTGCCTAGGAATCCAAGCAAGCATTAGGATAGCTGGAATTGAGTCCTGTTGCCAGGTCTACATTGATGTTGGCACCCAACCCAGCCAGTCCAGCACCAAGCATTTTGTTGCTAAAAGCTCTGTATGCCACCCTGCAGAAATAGCCACCCAGCACAGATCTCCAGCCAAGGGCTGCACCACATGGGCTGGATCATGGTGGGCCTGTGCATCACCTGAAGTCAGGTCACAACATGCAGATGGGCAAGGCAGAGCAGAAGAAAAGAAATGCCCATGTTTTACAAATAAGGGAACTGAGACACAGACAAAATAGGCAGTTAGTGTATGATCCTATGGGAATGCTGAGATAGAACTGGGGATCGAGCAAGCCCTCTGGAGTCCAAAGTCAGGGCCCCAGTCGTGGTGTCAGCCCTACACATGCACACACACACACACAGCCTCTTTGGCATCTGCCCTGTGGGCAGCAAGGAATTTAATATTTGTCTCAAAGACTCTTTCTTGGCAAATAACATCATGAATATCTGTACAGCACTTTAAAAGCCTTAAACAGAAGGCTCCATCAAAGCACTGTATTAATAGTTTGTTTGTTTTTGAAAGAGGGAACAGATGGACAAAATCTTAGAAAAGAGAGAAACAAGATGTGATTCTGTGTTGTAAAAATCCTTTCCCTCTTCCAGAAGTGACTAACACCCTCCACTTGGTGCTATTGTACAACACAGATAAAAGGTAATGGCTTTCCTAGATTTTTTTTTTTTTGGTATGTGTAGAAACTTCTTTATCCAGCAAAGCTACAGACTGCCAGCCCCACTCTCCACTGTTTTAATGAAAACCTGGCATAGAGTTGCCAACTGATAAAGCCATTTCTTGTGTTCTTTTATTCCCTTATCTCCCTTGTTCTTGGGGAGGTGATGAGGCATTGTCAGGCATGGAGCACCTGAATGCTGGATTGCAACATCCTCTCCTCATGGCAGCTCTCAACAGAAAGCTCTATGAAGATAGATTTCCACTGGTAGATCGTTCTGCACCACTCAAGATAGACTCAAGCTGACACGCCTTTTCCTATGCTTCTCGAGGTCTTACTTATTTCAGAGCAGCTTCATTGTACTCCTCCCTGTGGATGTTCCCAGAAAGCAAATCCACTTTGTCCTGGGTTTGTCAACAATTTGCTTTTAGAACTGCAAAGAACCTGTAGCACCAAACTTGGTACATGCCTTCACCTGCAAATTATCTTATGAAACAAGAGGGCAAACGATGGTCACTTGAAAGCACACAAGAGCAGGAACAGAGCAGAGTTCCGTTCCCTGTGCTTGCAGTGAGGCAGTCTCCACTTTGTGTTTGCACCAAGTATTCTTCTTAAGAAATAGATAAGCACTTTCAGTTCAACAGAATAGAGTAGGCTCCAACAGCAAGCAAACGTCTTCACAGCTATTGAGGTAGCTTTCATTAATACCTGCATAGCTCCTAACAGTTTCCAAAGTCATTTTAAAAGCCAGAAACCTGCTTCAGCTCCATCCAGCCCTTTAACAGGCAGGTGACCGGCATGGTGGGTACAAGATGTGCATTCGGTTCCACAGGAAATTTTGAAGTGTTACAGCATGGCATGGTTTCAAATCAGAAAGAAATCACACTGCAATATCCTCCAGAAATTTCCAACCAGCTGTATTTTTTAATTACCTAACATAACTCACATATATGTGTATTTACATATACATTTATATGTAAGGCCACTGCAATCAAAGTTGAAAGGTTTCATTAAAAATGATAGCTGAATGTTGTGAGAACTTTTTCCTGTATAATACCAAAACTGAGATCTCAATGAATAAAAATATGACTTTTACAGCTTTTCAGTTCTTTCCAACAAAAGGCTCAGCTGGAAGTGCAAAAAGCCAGTCTAACCCCATGAAATGGAAGGCAGCAGGAGACAGATACGAATGGCCCTTCTCTAGCGAAGAGTGCCACAGATCTCCTGATGGCCATGAATATCTGGATATCTGGGACTCCCCTTAGGCCACCAGTTTGGCACCCTAATGTCCTGCCAGGGGCTGGAGCACAGCACTGACTGGCTGACAGACAACCATCACTCATGTTTCTACAAGACATGGGATTTCTAGGAATCAGCAGGTTCTTGCTGCTGACTCCAGAAATTTGATCAGATACGGCTTGAGATGGTGCAGCTGGGTCTGAATGTCTTTGCTATTGAATGTACTGGAGGACAAAACTAGATTTCCAGCTAGTATAAATCACCTGCCTTCACTAAGCACATTAGTTACCTTTGCACAAGTTAAGCACCACGTCAGCATGGGCAAAATTTCCCTGGCAGTGCCCAACTACTTGAAAAGGAGGAGTGTTAGATTCCGGCATCGTTCAGGAAGGCCAGAGCTGCAGAGGTGCTGGAATTGTTGGCAGTCAGAGTACCTTCATATGTCTCAAGGTGGTGATAGCTGGTACTGGGAAGAGGTGTGCTTTACTGTATGCCCCATCCCTTCCAACCGTTCTTGCCATCCCCACAGTAGCACCTTGGCAAACATCCATGAACTCCGCAGACTCTTGTGGGCATGTGGTGAAGGGCTTGGCATTGCCATTGTGAACCCCTTGGGAGAAGCAATAGCAAGAGCGTAACACCACTGCTGAGCGCTCGGGGAGGAACTAAACCTTTCAAGCACTGAAAACACACAGAGCAGCGTGTCTCTACTCCAAGACCTTAGTCTGTTCACAAGCACAAGGAGAACCACCCTGCTCCTTCGCTTCTTCCTGTGCCTCTGCAGTGAAAGGCACCGCAGTCAGGGATAAAACTCCCTTTTAACACAAGGGATGGCTCCCTCTGATCCAGGCAAGGAGCTATCCTGGGAAAACAGAGGCAAGCGATGCCGAGGGCCCGTGTTCAGCACCAGCGGGAGGGGGAAAGCACAGCCTGGGCACGGCCACGGGGAAGCCGCGGTCCAGCCGGCGCGCCACGGGGCAGAGCCCCAGTCCCCGTCTCGAGGGGACAGAAGGGAAACCCAGGCTGCCGAGTCCAGTCTCTTGCTGCTGGAAGCAAACACATCCGAGGAGTTCATCCAATTCGTTTTAAGACTACTTCAGGTTGTTGGGTTTGGGCTTCCTGTTAGTTCTGCTGGGAACTTCCAGCCTTTTTTCTGGAGCAGTGCTGCCGAGGTCAGGACAGAGCAGGAATGCTGCCTTGACCCCACGCTGTGTTTTAACACACGGAAACAATATTTATACAGAATGCAGTTCGAACCATGTGTGCTAACAGAGGCAAGGTACAAGTCAGCAGCAGGTCTTCTGCCAAGGCAATGGGTCAAGAAAACATCCGAGTGCATCGCATGCATGGTGAGGATGGGATGAGCATTTCACATACAGCTAGTTACAGATGCACTTCTGTCCACACTGGGATCAAAGACGTATCACAACAAAGCTCTATAAAACAGAGATGTGATGCCTGCTCCAGAGTACTTGTACTCTATGTACAGGTCTCCAGAGATATTCTGCCGTGAGGCCAATTTCGCTCTGCAGGCTGGAGTAAGTCACCCATCATCTGTGTCAGCAAAGTGGGGATTGCTGTACTCAGATCCTTGGATGAAGATCATCACTCAATAGCAAATTCTTTGCAGTCCGATTTCACCATCTGATTTCTACAGCAGCAAATGCTCTATATAGAAATGTCATTCGCTTCATCTCACAAATCCACTGATGAGCTGTTACAGGCCCAGATGTCAAACTTTACAGCAAGGAAAAAAGAATTAAGGTATTTATGACAGTTTTGTTTTTTGTTTAATGTAAAAATAAAATATGCATTTCTGTTAGAAATGCAAAGAAAGGACTGGGCTAGTGGATGGATCTTCTCTGAATAGATTAAAGGGACTATCTATACCAGCAGAAAATAAATGGTTTGGTTCTACTCATCAGCAGTAAGGAGGAGGGATGGGGACAGCTTGCATGCCGGTGTGTCTGGAGGAAAAGATAGATGCAGCCACTGCAGTGGCAGAGATATGGCACCATCAACCCTAGCCTCACAAAAATCATGGCACTAAAAGAATCTGCAATAAAGCAAACTGCAAATACTTTGCCCTGGTACATGTTGTAACCTCACCTGTGTGCTTTACCTCAACCACCATAAGCTTTAGAGAAGAAACTTTTAATAAAGATATTTACCCCCTATATTCCAGCGGCAAGGTCCCTACAGGAGATGAAAAGGGATAATAAAATGGGAGGAGCTGTGGGTGCTGGGAGATGATCTTACTTCACTTACTCTAGCAACTGCCAAGGGACAAGAAAAGCAGCAATTACTTGTGATCGTATTTTTGAAAACTTTTTTGCTTTGAGAGTTCACTGTTAGTAAAGGAGTCAAGGCTTTTATTTTTAGCATGTGGCTTATTTTGACATTGCCCAGTCCCAAACACATGAAATCACCTTTATAATGGGGGATGTAGGCAGGATATGTGCAGGGGTGTCTCTGGAATAGGTCCAGCCCGTCCTGCCCAGGTGGCATGCCAAATCCAAACACACATTCATTTGCATTTTCCCTGCACAATCCAAGCATATGCAAAGGGGTGGGAAAAAAACCTCCTCCTCCTACCACTGAGTGCAGTGATATAAAAACCTCATTCTCTCTCCTTTTATGTTGCCCATAAAGTTCCAAATGTTGCTTTTAAATGGCATCCCCCTCATACATGTAATTGAGTGAGTGATTTCTCAGCCACCTGCATTATGGTATTAATGGGCCAAATGTTGCCTGTTTCCTATGTTAAAGCACTTTTTGCTGAGTTTTCAGCTGCTGCTATGCATGAATTTTCCAGAGCCAGAGCAAGTGTAGACAACAAGTAGCACAGGACAATTAATATTTCCAGTTAACCTCATTAACTTCCATTGTGCATCAAGTAGACGACAATGCAAGAATCTGATTGACATCACTTGCTGCTTTCTTAACAACCCTGAAAATCCTGTGCACTATCCTTTGCCGAGATCCTACATACAGAAATAAAAACTCCAACAGATCCAGAGTTAATTCATTAACACCACACTCGAGTGAACGCAATAGCTCCCTGGCAGCGATGCGTAGGAAGGCGGGCTTCCTCTTGCTCCTGCCAGGCTGGATTTTCTGATGTCTAATAATGCAGCTGAGCTCATTTTTCAACTTTAGCTGTAATACGATTTCCCCTTCCTCAGAAGACAGGCTGCAAAACCAGGTAGAAAGTACATGTTTTTGCATTTTTACTTCATTTATACATATTTTAATTGCTTGCTTATTAAAGTATCATATGGGCATTGCTGTCTAGCTTTCAAAGACATTTGGAGACAAAAGAAAACTGTAATGATTTCTGTTCTGCAAATGGGGAAACCGAGGCACCAAATGGTTGTGAGAAATCCCAACACTCACACAGCTCACAGGGGCAGCTTAAGTTTATTTTTTTATTCTCTAATGTACCAGTAACTGCATTGTCTGATATTTGGGGAAAAAAATATAAAATGATGAGTCAGATCTGTGATGAGACTACTTTTTTCTTCCCCCCCCGTTGAACATAAAGCTTTGAGAAACAGCAAGGTACAAGTATGGAGAGAAAGCTGAAGTTCCTCCTAGACCATTAGAAGTGAAAGCTGTATAAAACCCACTTTTCACAGCACTTCTCGTAAGGACTTGGATTTAACTTCAAAGCCTGCTGTTAGTTCCTAAACTATTTCTCAGGGCAAAACAACTAAACATAACGAACAATCTAAACAAGGAAGACTCTCCCTTTCATACATGGCTGTGCTACCTTCAAGAGACAATTCAGGACAAATCAGACTAACTGCACCCACAAAAGAGAAAATCGTGAAACCTGCAATAGCTCGTGCATCAGTGCCACTCCGTGCTGACCACTCACTCCTCTGTCCCTGAAAAGACTTTGGCTTCCATGGATATTGAAGAACGGGGATCTCTTCCCTCAGTCTCCAGCTGGATTGTATTTCCCACTGTACAATGCAAGCAGCCCAGAGTTGCCTTGCCAACAGCCATTCTCCCTGGGGAAGAGGCCAGAGGGTCTCAGGGAAGACTGTGATTCACCCATGAGCCTGACCCAAAGGAGACTGCAACACCCAACTTTGGATCCCCCACAAGCCTCTACCGCTTTTCCACAGGGAAAATATTTTTAATCTGAAATGTTCCCATTTTATTTCCACCAACAGTCAACTTTTGGAAAAGATAAAAAAATTTCTTTTTTAATCTGCTCTGTCTCACTGCATTTTTATACTTCATCAGACTCAAAGACACCCTCAGTACATCATAACCACGCATTAGATAATGATCTAGCTGTACTCATTTTGCTGTCTTCCTGGCTAGTTTAAATGGATGTTTTGATTCCTGGCAAATTCACAAATTAGGTGGCAAGGGGTAATTATGCAGTACTCAACACGCAAAGCAAAATCAAGGACATGTTGCTCTTGATTTGGCTTTGCATTGTTCAGCGTAAACAAAGTCCTGCGACTTCCATAAATGAAAGCTAAAAATGAAAGAGTAGAACTTTTTTTTTAGCCAGTGGAATTTTGTGCCTCCCTGTGTTAGGGTTTAATCCATTCCTGTTGCTGTGTAGGCAACTTCTTCCAAGTTCAGTGAGGTTTATGGAAAGAGCTAATCACCCCATCCAAACTGACCTACTCACCTTCTTTCTGGAGAAAGAGAGCACAGGTTACAAGACGTAAATAAGAACTTGTAATCCTGCCTTATCCTCCATCTGGTGATGCTGTTGCCCTGGATGTCATGAATTAATTGACTGCTACAGACAGTTTATTCTTTTCCCTTCCGAGGAAAATTGCTGCCCAAGTCCTGCATGGTCAGTAACAGCTGCTTCTTGAGATGGTGCAAACTGGCTGTGAAAGGCTGATAAAGCACTCAGATGCACACAGTGCCCATAGCTGACACCGGTCAGGGGGTAGCTGATTTCTGCCCTGAAGCACCTATTCTTTGTGTGTTTTTATCCTGTCCAATGGGACTAAGGAAACTCACCAAAACCTTTTGACTTCACCACTTAGCATAGTGGCCTCTGCAGCCCAATATACACCCCTGCACTAAACACTGAACCTTTGCATTGATTGTAGACAGAAATATGGTAGAGAAATTCCCTTTCCACAAATAAAACCCATTTGCTCTAGCTTCATTTTTGAGAATAACAAAGCACAGCAGACATTCTGCTGTAACTCTTTGGCTCTAGCTCTAATCCCCCATCTGGGAAGTAGAGCTGTATCAGTCCCAGCTTTGGCAGGAGGTGCCAAGGAAGGCAACTACTGGATCCCAGCAGAGCTGTGTCAGGAAGGGGCAGTGAGAAGCCTGTGCTTGGCATGGTTAGGGATCGGGAGAGACAGGCAGTAACATCCTTGAGGGGTAGAAGGTTATTTGGAGATGAGCTCCTGTTAGGTGACCAACAGAAAAGAGGCAAAAGTAGTGTATTTTTTGCTCATGAACCTGGTGAGTAGGAAACCAGAAACAATTCCTTCTACCAGAAAATGCAATGGGGATAAGTGGAACAGGAGCACAGCAAAAGGAAGAGCAACCAGTCTCTCTTGTGATGAGAACAAAGAGGGCAGGGGCACTGCCATGCATGGCATAGCACCCATGGTGTGAATACCAAACACATCTGAAGATGAAGAGGTAACTCTTGCTGTCCTTTCTCCCCTTGATCAGGGTCAGGACTGAGCAGAAAAAAGTGGCATGGGTCATGTTCATGGCAGAGGCTGCTGAGGATGGCAGAAGAGTGGAAAGCTGCAAGAGTGCATGAGGGCAGACAGGACTTGGCACCAGGAGCCATCACCCAATAAGGAAATTCTGTTTGCAACCAGCAAAGGCAGGAGATGGCAGCCAGCACTGCCTGTTGAATCTAGTTCCTCACTCCTCACATGGGGTTTGCAGAAAGCAGGAACACTCCTGCAGCCTCCATGCCACTTTCCTTGGAACAAAGTATTGGGGCACGCAGGAGGGTGAACAGGGAAAGCAGCCATTTACTGGTAGTGTTATCTGCACTGTGGTTTTGTACCTAGCTGGTCTGGACAAACAGGCACCAAGGGCCCAAGACAGTTGTTGCCTAGAAATTTTTCACTGGGGTAAAAAAAGCCAAGGCTGATGTGTGCAACACAGCTTCTGAGCAAAGCAATCACAAGCACTTGCTTCAGCCCTGCACTTTCCTACCACAGTGATCATGACTGTGCCTCTTCACAGCCACCTGATGAACCCTGGCACCTCATGTATTAGAGAATAAAGGTAGGAAAAGGAAGGAAAATGAAATAAATAATTTTTTTCAAGTGCGGAGCCCAGGCACAACACCACATGTTACCCTAGTCTGGTATACAGCAGCCAAACTTCTAGAGTGATGCTTACTTGTACCGTGGCCTGATGTTTCCCAAGGAATAAGCCTTATTTAGGTGAGATTTCCAGCTCCCTGCAGAGGGGTGCATGTAGTTATGGAGTTTTGCTCTTCACCCACACGATGTGCCAGAGATCAGAGCAAGCTGGAGGTAGAGCCAAACCTGGCCCCTGTTCATGCCATGCTCACTGGATGGATTCCCTTTTCTTAGGATAGCAAACCTACATGGTCTAGCAGAACTAAAACACAATCACCAGACAAAACCCAAACCCTAAAGAATTTAGAACAAATAAGGGGATTGCTTTTATACTTTAGCAGTGAAGCAGTTCAGTCCCACTGCTCCCAGCTCCCATGCCAGAGGGGTCGGGGTCAGGCTCACTTCCATGGCATGAGCAAGGCTGCCAAGAGCCTCCCTGGCAGCCAGTCCCTGAGCTGCACTGGGAGGCTCCTGCTGAGCTGCGTCACCTTCTGCTTGTAGGGCCAGAAACCTCCTGGGGACTGACACAGCAAACAGGAGAAACAACATGAAGATGAGTGGTCTAGCCCACACTGGCAGCTTGTGTTCTCCCTGCCCCGAACTCTGATTTTGTTTAACTACCAGATTTCTGCCTTAACCACAACCACCAGATGCACCTCAGAAGAAACCCAGGCCCTCATAGTTTCCCAGCAGAACTTCCTTCCAGCTCAGACACCATCTCACCTTCAGCAAGTCCCCGGTCACCTGGTAGCGGTACCATGAAGTTCAGTTACCACAATTCCCCTGTTCCTTCCTGGCCACTCAGCCTGGGCTGCTGCAAGCTAATAGCTTCAATGCATCCCCATGCTGCATCCTCTCCCCAGCAACTCATGGCTGCATAACTTCCCTGCAGCCTTTTTAACGCCACTGCTAGACCTGCAGTGAGGAGACCTTCCTCCTGCCCAGCAAGCCCCCAGCAGTGCCGCTGCCAGAGGTGACTGTGTCCCAGCCCTTCATCCTGCCCGGACCCCATCCCTCCCCCCACCCTGCCCACAAGCCATCATCCCCTTCCCCCTCAGCCTGCTGTGCTCTTAACAAGCCCGGGACAACTAGCTGGCCCACGTGGGATTTGGGGCAGTCTTCTGCACCAAGAGCCCAAGTCACAGGGTCTTCTCCCCTGGCAGCCCCTTACCCGTCTCAGCCCACCTCTCCGTGAGGTGAGCAGCAGTCCCACCTGCTAGGCAGCCCAGTCCCCACTCCGTTTTGGCAGTGATGTCAGAAAAGAACCCAAGGCTAAGTACAAGTGTCAAGGTACCATCTTGGGTCTGTAATACATCCCCTGTGGGAGAAGGTAGCCGGCTTCCGAAACAGCAGCTGGGAAACACCCAGGTTTTGGGTTTTCTGCCTTATTATTTTTCTCTATCCTAGTGAAGGACTCAGCTGAGTTCTGTCATTTGCCCTACTTCATGGTGGTGGGTAACACCTACCCTTAGCAGAGGGCGGAAGAAAGCACAGTTACTACCTTCCCCCCTCCCCTGGCATCTTATCCTCCACCTTCCCCATCGGGACACTATGGCATTGTGTCCTGCCCTGGCGGGGGCGGCTGCCTGCAGATGCCACTGCCATCCAGATAATCAGCGATTATTGCCATGACTGCCTCTGAACATCACTACTCAGTGGAAAATCTGGGGTATTTATTAGGCCATGGCAATCAGAGCAAAAACTGGGGTCAGGGTCCCTCATCCCCATGGTCCAGACAGAAGGAGAAAGTAAGTCCCCTGCACCTGTCAGTGAGCCTTAATGCCAGCAGAGAGGAGCTGTATTTGATTTTTTTTTTTTTTAACAGCTCAGTGGATCATGTCAGCAGACAACAATGTGCTCACTCCACAAGACACAGAATTTGACAGGCAAAACAACCTGCCAGTTACTTATCATTAGTGCAAATGACTGATTTTTCGGTTCACCGGCAGTTCAGAATAATCTGAAGGTTTTCTTTTGAGTCAAACTGGAGAATTTTTTTCAGAACTTCCAGCTCACCTTGATATTTCACATTTTTGCTCCAATCTCTTTAAAAATAAACTTTTTATTCTTTTTTAAAATCTGCAAAAATTGGAATGCTTCATTTGATCCACAACTATTTCTGTTAGTTTAATCTCCAAGTAAAAAAGGGGGGAATTCCATAGCAGATATTTCTCCCAGTAAAGAAGGAAATTCTGGTCAGTTGAAACCCCAGATTTTCCTCGGGCGAAGCCCTTCTATAAAAATTTTGGAACTGCCTTACCCTGCCTTTGTTTTTTTCCCCTCCTGTCATGCTGCAAAGGCCATCACCCACATCTATTTTTTTGCAGGCTCAGCAGAGACCACAAGCCAAAAGGGAAAGAGCTTCTCCTTTCCCATCACTCTTCTCCCCCACTCCCAACAGTGTCCTCAAGGCCTTTTGCCCATCAGCAGAATCCCATTCTGCCTCATCCCAGACTATTTTGGCCATCCAGAGCCATCCACGGGCTTGGAAATAAAAACACATTGAAGAGTCAACCAAGGGAAAAAAAAAAAGCAGTAGGTGCACAGGCCAACCCTGCAGGTGCTTCTGCAATTGAGTCTTGGCTCAGGGCAGTAAGTGTTAGTGACTTTTAATTTCCTCTGTCCCCAGGCATCCTGGATAATATCACTCAGATAGCACTGATTCAACTCCTGACCTGGCAGACAGTGCTGGGTGTCCCACCATGCTCCATTGAGTACAGTAAGCTTCGCATAAGCCTGCTAAGCCACAAGGCTAGTTTGGTGAGTCATTTAACACTGAACATGCTTTTCCCTACAACTTTGCAAGGAGGGGAGGAATCTACTGCCAGGGGATTAAAGACCTCCAAACAAATTTTAAACACAAATTGAATTTTTTAATTGGACTGGAGTGCTGAAGCATATTCAGATCTTGACCTCAAATCAGATGAGAAAGGAGAAGTAGGAAGTCAGTTGGCTCTAGAGGTTTGTGGAGGGTCACAGGTGCCTTTAATAACTGATTCTGCAAGTTAATAGCTTGGTTAGGGATGGGAATAGACTAAAGATGATACCAAGGAGCTGAAGTTTTAGTCCAGTTTGCTTTAAAGCAAGAGCTAATATCACAAAGATCACAAATGGAACAGGAGATTGGAAGGACTCCTAGATCAGTACATTTAATCTCTTGCTATTGCAACACTTCTCTTCTTGTAATGGTGATATTTTTTAAGTTTATCAAGCCACATCCTTAGGCAGGACTTTCTTGCATTCATTGCTCCTACTGGGAAGCAATTTCAAAATCTGAGGATTAGAAACTTTCTCCTAATTAGCAGCCCAAGACTCAGTGATTAGCAAACATCCTGCTTTAGCTTTAGTAGCAATTCTCCTCGTCTCTTTAGGAGCAACACACCAAGAGGGTACAGACCTGAATGGCACCAAGGAGGAGGTTATATTTGTCCCAGCCTTGAGAGGACAGCTGTCAGCCAACTGCTGGATCATGACTGTACTGTTTTAGTTGATGCCTATCAATCAGCTGTTGGTTACCCCAAAAAAGTGCTGAACCGTTACTTGATCTCCAGCTGCCTAGAGCAGTGCTTTCTGCTGTAGTTTGCCCCGATGATCTGGAAAACCTACACACGGTAGATGATAGGGTGGGTAGCAGTTGCTACAGGGGCCCCCCACTACTGTTTAGAGCAAGGACAGAATTTAGTGCTAATGCAGAGTGGACTTCACAGATCGTCACGGGCTAACTGCTCAAGCAACCACAAGCCATACTGGCCCAGCAGCTGTGCTGCTACCCCGCACTGCTTCCCACCTCGTCCTCTGCCTCAGCTGTACATGGGTGCAACATTTCCAAAGGTGTCAAACGGAGCTGATCTTAGTCAAGGGTTTGCTCTTAGCTTCCTGGAACTGCTTTGAGAATTGCAGGCTCCAGGCAGAATTTCAGATCTACATCTCAGGTTCAGCACTTCACCGAAGGATCAACAAGAACATCTCTGTGAGTGTCTGAGAGACACTGGATTGCAAAGTGCTTAAGCATTTGGCTGCTACTAAGAATCCTACTCTGATGTTTATTCAAGTCATGGTCTGAGCACCCACAGCTCCCATTTGCAGACAACAGGAATGAGGAGCAGTCGGCATTTTTGAGCATCTTCGATCTGTTAACTGACATTTTCTGAAGATGAAAAGCTTTTGGGTTGACTGCCCAGGAGAGAAAACCCCCTGCCCCCCAGCCAGCTCCTGCATGGGCCTTGGCAGTAGGCCCAGACAACGTCAACAAGCTTCGAGCCTGACTTATAGCACTGAGACAGTGAAGAAAGCAGAAACTCCCATGACAGCATTCACATTCAGGTCTTGTTGATGAAACTACTAGTCATTAATGCCAAAAACAGCAGAGTGTTGGTTTGTTTTTTTTTTTACCATGTGGACTTCAAAATTCATGTCAACAGGCAGAGTAGCATCTTTCACACAGCTCCTTAAAACACCTCTGTGCCACAAGCCTACCCCTCACGCCCATCTGGCACCAGGCTGGCTCATGGCAAGGTACAGCTTCCTCCTCATTTCATCTTCCTCCAACACTCCTATTAGCGTTTTGTCCACTTGTTACATCCTGTCTAATTCCTGTTCAGGCGTTTGTCAGGGAGGGGAAGGTTGTTTTTGCTACTTGCCTGTGCTGCACCCAAAGTAATGAGCACAGAACCTTTATGTGATCTCCTACCTGATACCCTGATTTAAGCTGGGATGACAAGGAAGACTTTCCTTTCTTCCCACCCTCAACAATCAAGTTGAAAACACACCATTTTAGCAAAACAGAGGTAATTGGGCAATGTACTTCAGGGTCTGTCCAAAACATTTGACAAGCAAAATTCTGAGGTTGGAGTTATTTAACTTTGCCCTCCCCCTTTCCACACTTTCAAACAAAAGTTCTGCACATAGAAAATATCCTTTTGAAACAGAAGTCAAAATGCTGTCTGCAAACTATGGGAAAATATTTGATGTCAACATCCCTATTCTTCCCTTGGCCAAAACTCAAGCCATATTTGACACTAAGGAGCAGATAGACTTGGCCTTACAGAAGCAGTTTTGGGGCAAATTCACTGCTCATTCACAAACTCCAGCCAGTTCTTCATACAAAGCAACACAACCACGACTTCAGGTCATTTGTGACCTTGGCCTTATTTGAAGCAATGAGAGCCTAATGCTTACAGATTCCACGTCCTAATCCCCAAACATCCAAAACCTCACTTTGTTTGCTCAGTATTAAAAAAATGAGGGGTTTTCTTTCTTTCCCCTCCCCTTCAAACAAATCCTTCATGTCTTTGGACAAGCTGACATTGTGTGTGTCCTTGAGTGTGTTCAAAAGCAAGGCAGAGTGTTCCTTTCTCATTACACAGCTTCACTTATCAGCCCAGCAAAGGTTTGGGTTTCAGGTGTGGCTCCGTGCCAGGTGCAACAGGCCACTTGCCATTCACACAGCACAGAGGCAGGGGTATGAAGCACATACAGCCTTACAGACTTTTCTTTATCACGAGCACCCGGAAACCACGCTCTCACCTGCTGGTCACAGACAAGCAAACAGCCTCTAGCCCCAGAAGATGGATCAGGAGGAATTAAATTATATTTAACAGGTTGATTGAGAGATACTATGTGATTTGCCCACTGAAAGCAGGAACAGATTCCCAGCTGTATTTCAATTTCACTGCTCTGTGGCCAAAATCCATAGAGAAGAGGGGTTGATAAAACTGGGGCAAGGTGTTTACTTCTAATGTATTACCAAGAGCATTAATGCAGAGATTTTACCTCCTAAAGTGGATTGGAAATTATTTACAAGTGAAGGACCAACAAGAAAATATTTCCTAGACAGGACAATGACCTGGTGTGCTAGATGATGCTACTGCAGATACAGGCTGCATCTTAGGTTACTCAAACATGACCACCTTGAAATCCATTGAGGTGCCCTGTTACTGGACACTAGTAACAAAACAAACTGGTAACTCAGCTTCCATCTATTAATTTGGAAACAGCATATTGTATTTACATATAAATGTAAAATACTCTATTTGTGAACTGTTTTCATTTATGTCTCATAATTAAAATGGAATCTATATGCTGTCTGGATGTTTAACAATCCCCCCAAGACCACCTACCATTCTTTCTCGTGCCACTTTTCATTCACTAATACCTCATGAGGTTACTCAGATGTTTCTACTAGGATCATTCAGAACATGCATCTCCAGCAGGATTTGTAATGAACAGTCTGCATCACTCTTCCACCAGTGAATCATTAGAAACCATGCCCTAGTGTTCTTCAGTTGCCCAAAGGGGTGCCCCTTTGGCTGGCTAAAGTAGCCAAACCAGCCTTTGCCTGTAGTGAATTGAAAAGTGGTGCCATTGGCCAAGGGGCCACCTCTTTCTCCTAGCAGTCCGATTCTTGCAGAAAGGAGAGAGGGGTGGAGATGGTAGGAAGAAGGGGAAGTTCATCCAGAGATGTGGTGCTTGTAAAGAGAATGCAAGCTTTGAGAGGGCAGTGCAGCCAGTGGTAGCTTATCCAAGTTACTAGTAACCTTGCACTCATTTAAGTGTCTCTGTACCCTAGAGAAGCTGCAAATATTTGCAGGCTCTAGGTAATCCCCAAGCAGGTAGTTTTGGCTAGTTAATTATGCCCTGCAGCTCTTCACTCAGACTGAATTTATAGCCCTGAATTCACAGACAGAAGTAATTTCCCTGATTCATAGCCTGGACAGAGCTCTTACAACAGGGGAACCTCAGGCACCTGGTGCTTCTGGTGCAAGTTTTCAGGTGACATGCCAGTTCAGCAAGACCTTCAGGATTTGCCAATGTTTCCACAGGAGGAGGTCCTGAGCACTCAGATGGTTACCTAGTCCTTTCCCACACCTTGGGGCAAGTTCAGTACTCCTAAAACCTTTCTTCAAGTTAAACAATTCCCTGAAGCATTCAGCACATACAAGAGCTCAATTCACTTTGTATACAGTAGGTGCTGATGTGGCTGTCCTGGTCATAGGAGCACAGTATATCTTGCAGCCTTAGAGGTGTTTACCATCACAATAATCCCACAAGTTAGGGCAGTGTTGCTATTTCCATTGTACTGCTAGGGAACTGAGTCACAGCACTGATGTAACTTGCCTGAGGCAGAAGATGAAGTCTGGGGCAAAACAGGGAACTGAGCAAGAGTCCCTCAAATTCCTGGCAGGCACTCCAAGCCCAGGCCATCCCAACGGCCAGTCACATTTGTGAAACATCTGGCAGAGCTTTGAGTGGAGTGTCTAAGATTTTCATTTGCTTGAGCATGCATGGAAGTGCCAGCCATGCCTATCTGGGTGAATCTGCTGCAGCAGGATGGGATGCCATTGCATCACAGCCCAATAACATTCTGCAAAACCCTCAGGAAGAGAACCTGGTGCCAGGCACGGGATCGCCAGGTGAACTGTGGGCAGCCAAGGAACCTCCAGCACAAGCAACATCATGCAGCACCCGATCCAAAGCCCAACAGCAGCCACTGTCTTCAGCATGCTTTGAACACGCTTGTTCAAGTGATCACTCAACACCAGAGGTATTTGCAAGAGATCTGCTTTTGCATGCGGTAATGTCCAGCTGGCAGGAGATAACTATTAGAGTTTTGCAGTGCCCTGCACACACTCCAAATCAAGCAAACCCAGAGTTTAAAGGCATAAATCATATCACAATGTTTTCTCTTCCAAGATGAAGCTTGGAATCCTAAAATTGGATGAATCTTAAAATCCAACTTCAACATAATGCTCAATTAGAGGTGCAGAAACTACTTAACTGAACTTACTGTCAATGCTCCTTGAGACTTTGAAATGCCCCCATCTGTTCAGAGAGCAGTCAAGAGATGACCATGCTCCATCTCTGGCTGACTCTATATCTTGGGGCTTTATATTCTCAGGACAATGGTGAACATGGGATGAAAATCCTATTGAAACCAGTGGAAGGCATTGAGCACGCTTGGGCTCAGTTCTCCAGCAGCAGGGTGCTAGCCACTGGGCACCAGGGTGGGCTATGACAGCTTTCGCTTTTTATTTTACAAAGATAAAAACCCTGCCTGGAGTTTGTACAGCTGGAAGATGAATGGAGTCACTACACAAAAACCACCCACCACTGGCAGCAGCAGAGAGATAAAAGTTGCTAGAATTTGATTGCACCTATTATTAAAACTTATCTTTAAGCATCTCTCTGTCTATTGATTTCTAGCCAACTATTAACTAGCAATGACCTTAGTGGCTTGAAAATAACTAGGGAAGCCAATTAAACAAAGGGAAACCCAGCTGCATACAAAGAACCAAGTTATTTACAGAGACCCTCTTTGCTTCTGCTCATTGCAATAAACTTGTGCTGAGTATTTTTCCATTTAAACATCTGAGTCAATGATCCAAGAAGTGAGGGTGTGGACAAGCAACTGAGTATGCAGAAGAGCAGAAGGAAGGAATAGGAGCTAATTGTAATTGCATCTAGAGCCTTGAATTAAAGTAATCTCAGGCAAAGCCAGAAGACAAAGGTTCAGGTTTTAGGAGCTTAGTTCCACTGGCTATAAGCCTTCATGTATATTAAGCAGAATCATTAATTATACACGGGTCAGTTTGACTTTTTCAGGACATACCATTATACCGTACCTCGTGCCAAAGAAAGCCACTTTGTGTTATTTAAAAACCTGATGAAAATGGGCAAAGTCCTTTTAGAAAGAAAAACCAAGTATTTCATCATACACCTATACTTTATCATCCAAGCTGTTCTAGACCTCATCATTACTCTTTTCACGATCTAAGAATTTGCACCAAGTGTCCTTTCAGTCCACCAGCACCTACCCTAGTATCCCCCACATTTCCCTTCATACAGGGCCCTGAGATCCCCTCTACAGTCACCATGACCTACCCCTTTCCCAGCCCAGTACCAATGGCATCCACAAAACTCTACCCCTTCCCAACACGCTTGGCTCTTTCCTATGTCCTGTAACTACCAACTGGGAAAGCAGCAGCATTTGCTGTGGCTTGTTTCAGGCTATTTGTGCTCCAACTGGACAGTCATCCAGCTGGCCAAACAGTACCTATAACTTTTGAAAATTCCCAGAGTCTTGCATACAGGGCCTGACCATTGATTTTCAAGAAGCTTTTAGTAACAAGACTATGTGGGTTTCTTCTTCTCTGTTTAAATTGGCTGAAGATGGTCAACCAATTTAAAATTTCTGAAGGAATACAATAGAGATACCAGTATCACTATTTTGGCAATAATTAACATTCTTACTCTCCATCTTCTAGACTACCTTTCTTTTGGCCTTAGAATTATGATTTTTTTCATATTCATAGGAGTAGTTCCTAAGAAAGTCTCTCAAAATCTTGGAAAAACATTGCCAGTGTGTAAGCTTGTAGATTTAAATCCCATCCTGGATCCAGCAGCAAATCTGTGTGTGAGAAGAAAGTTAAACATGTCCAAAGTGGGGCCCATTGTGGTGACTGTACAGATCACAGTGGGAAATTCTAGAGAAACATGGGATCCGCTGGGTTTCAAAAGTCAAATATGGGTCTGTTTCTCCCTAAAGAACAGAAGTGGGGGCATTCACATATCCAAGGTCACACAGGGCATAGTCAGCTGTAGTGGAGCAGGAAAAGTCAATGTCTCTTTAGTCATAGTCCCACACTACAGAAGAAGCTTTTGCAAAATTCTGGTGCTTCCAGTTTAGCTCTTTAGAAGGGCTTTGTGTGCTTTCTCATTCTCACCACAGGCAAACCAGGATTGCAGGGGCAGCATAAATAAAGAAGTCATCTGAGGCCAGAAGAGGAAGCTATCAAAATTCTTCTTAATTTGAAACTTAAGTAGAATTCTAAATACTTTGGCAATTCAGCCATCCACACAGATAATTTTTTTTTTTGGACTGACACACAGATAATCCTCCATCCATCCATCCTCCTCAAAGAACTTTTGAACCTTTTGACTAAATTTGGTCACATTTGAAAGAGTGGTAGAAATTTCATCAACAAGAAGTGCCCACAGGGTTTGGGACAACCCGTGGAAGAGTGGAGATAGAGACCCACATGAGTTCCCCACTGTGGAAAGGCACATGGTACACAACCCTTAGGAAACTGCCACCTGGCCGAACAGCACGTGTGTCCTGGCTGGCCAGCTAGCGCTTGCACAGCTCTGTCCCAGCTACAGCATTATGCTATCTTCTGTGTTGTAGAGTCACAGGAAGAGCAGTGTGAAAAGAGCTGGGGTTATTATGGTAAAAACAGAAGTAGGATGAAAAGGCCAAAGGACAAAAATCCACAGGAGACTTCAATAACTCTGGTGTTCAGGAAACAACAAGGCTCTTTCCCATCCCTTCATCTTCTTCCTGTGAAGGGTGAGATTGCCCACTCTAAAGGCAGGAAGACACATGCACCTCCCTCACCAGAAGAGGCATAGCATTATAATAGCAGGGCTATTTTTTCCCCAGGAAAAAGGATGAAATCAGCTATTTACACTGGACAAATTACAAGTTCTGGAAAGCACATGAGGCATAGAAAGAGAGAAGTTGTATCACAAATAAATACATGGTGGGGGCAGCTTATCGATTAGCTTTGTAAACGCAGTTGCCCAATCAATAGCAATTTCTGGAAATGCCTGGTACTTATTTGGTGCAGCTTGTACAATGAGGATAAATAATACAATTACTTAAGGAGTGCATCTCCTGACACCATTGCTGAGCCCTGTAAAACACAAAACCAGAACGTGGTACAACAATTGCATAAGCCAGGACTAATTCACTATACCTCTAAAAAAAGAAAAATCACAACAAGCACAAATCCAAACACAGCCACACTATCAAAACAAACACCTGGAGCCCAAAGGTGTCTATGCAAGCTCCTGCTGCTCTTGCTGTAGGTGGCTGGCACTGGACCCAGGACAGTATGAGACTCACCCATTTGCCATGCCCGGCTGGGCAAGCCACGGGCCCCCCTAGGATCTCTGCTGCACAGAAGTACACAAGACCCTCCCCTCCTCCCTGAAGGGCCAGACTGCTGTAGGGGTGCCCCTGAGCACAGCAAAAGCCCCAGATCTTGGAAGAGGGAAAAAGGGACAAAGCAGCTTGCCCGACACAATCCCCCCACACCAGCACCAGCCTCCTGCCTCTTGGAGGCTGGGTTTGGACGTGGTGCCCTCTTCCCATGCTTTGCTCTCCAAGGGGATCCAGCCAGGCTGGGGCTGGGCAGGGCCCCAAAGCAGACAGCCGGACCCCGGAGAGACCACAGCACACGCTGCTGGCACAACGGCAGCGCGGCAAGAGGCACGGAGGGCGAGCACCTGGCCCGTGGGGCTGCAGGGAGCCCCTAGATAGCCCTGACCCAGGCCGCTGGACACACCGCAGCCCTGCGCTAAAAGTAGCACCTGATGGGAAGGAGGGAAAAATCCACCTCAGCTCCCCAGGGGCTTCTCTGCTTCCCTTCTTCACTGATAGGAAGTTTGCTCACGTTGTAACATGAGATCATAGCACAGGAAAGACTGAGGAACCAGACGCTCATTTAAGCTGTAGCTTTTTTACTGCAGCTGCCAAGGATAACGATGTTTGCATGAAATGTGTTTACAGATATCGCTCACAGTCCTCCCATGAGGTGGCCTGTGCAAGAGCCACTGGCCAGCTCATCATAACAAAGACTTTCACCCGCCCTACTTACGTTAACCAGCTGCATCATTCCGAACAAGATGGGGCAGGCCGCTTTCCCATCTACGCCACAGCACACAACGCTGACCATGCAACCAACGACTGGAGGAAAAGGAGAAAGAGAGATGCTCACAGCCTGATCCCTCATATAATTTTTGGCTGCTAGTGTATTTGCATGCAGATTGCTGCCAGCTGGGTGGTGAGAGGACAGGGATAGCTGCCCTTCTCACTGGGCAGAGCCCTCAGGTGTTTCGCATTCTCCCTTAGGGCCCTAATGGCTTTTCCCATCAGCACAGCCTTCCTTGGGAGGTCTCAGGACACAGGTGTTTGGGGCAGGTGTTGAAACCTTGTCTTCCCTACAGGAGAAGTGTCACTTACTCCATCCCTCAGTGAGGGACTCCATAGGACTGTGCTGGTTCATAAATGACGGCAGGATGAACGGAGTTTATGTGGAGTAGGAGTGACTCACTTTTCTGCTCCTAAAACGTTGCTATTACTCACCAGAAAACTCCCCACATATTCTGAGGGATTTCAGTGCTTTTTGTCTTCCATTAACAGCTCATCTTGTTTGCTTCCTCGTCACAGCATCCTCCTCATAAGAACTTCCTGTACCCTTTGTCACCACCTCACAACATCATTGCAGCAGCCAAACGTCCCATGGAGGCTGGAAAAGACATTAGGCAGTTAACGATCACTCTGTCACTTAGAGAAGGCCACGTTAGCCCCCATGACTTCAGCCAGTGTTCACCAGCACCGTTAGACATTGAGGTTGTGCATTGCATGGATTTTCCTTGTGACTCAAAGCAATTTTCATTTACAGTCTAGAGCTGAGCATGCATTACCGAAGGGTGCGTAAATGAAAGCCTTCAGGCTTATTGCACAAATGGGATTTGTACCCTTACTTGAATTCCTGCGTCTCCTAGGAGGGAGTGCACACACGCTGCTGTTGGGTAGGATCATGATATAGCTGGTATGAGGAATTAAAGACATAGCCAAGTTATTTCAGCTGTCTGTGCCTAGTTTCCCTAGCTGTAAAACATGTTTTCTTTGCATTGATCTTGAGGCTAAACATAAATTTCTAGGCCTGGAGTTGCTACACACAAAAGACTGTACCAAAATAAAGAAAATGTCTTGGGGACCTGGAAAGCAGAGAAAGGGAATACATTTAACTTATGAGTGTTTTGGGCAATGTCTCCCCTTTACTTTTCCTCCATCCTACAAAATCTTAAAATTGCTCTTCTTGCTTTTTGTTGTAAATAATTGGTGTGTGAAGTGCTGACTCATAAGTCTGGGGTTACAGGAAAGGAGACTTTGTTTCTTGGTTAAAAACTTAATTTCACAGCCATAGGCAGCTTCCTCCAGGGCTAGCTGGCGAGTCCTTGGCCACATAGCGCGCCCTGCAGACACCGACAATCTGCTGGTGGTAGGATTTCCCGGATGGTGTGGTTCTGCCTGTCATTCTGCAACAGGGGAACCCAAACGCTGTCCCACCAAGAGTTTGGTAATCCCATTTGCATGAAGTGGAGCGTAGCAGAGCTCCCTTCCCTCGATGCTAACACAGAGGTAGGGCCATGTGAGTGTGCCAGGTCGTGCTCCGCTGTCCATCGTCCGGACCCTCATGGGCTTTTACCTGCTGCTCTGCTCAAGCAAGAAGAGTTTGTGCTGGGGCTTCAATGCCCACAAGCTGTCCCCTGCCTATAAAAAGCAGACCAAATTTTGGCCTTCCCCAATTACTGCTGTGACAAAATGACAGTGAAGAGTCTCCCCAGAGCTCAGGACTTGAGGCTGTAGCCTTGAGCACGAACTGCTTCATTCCTCAAAGACCTTACCATATAAAGGAACAGAGGAAATATTATCTGTACGTCACAGGAGAGAAGACATTCAGATCCTTAAATTTTTTTCAGCACCTGACCTGTGCTGATTTCCACAGCAGTCAGGCACTCACACTCCTGCAATGAGCCACACGTCAGTGACTCACCCAGCGTCAGACAGAAAGTCTGCGCAGCAGCGAAGGCAACTTCACTCTTCTGGCGCTCACAGAGGCACTTCTAGCACCCGTGGTGCAGTGACACTTCCCCTCACTCCCTTCAAGCAGCATTATTTCATTGTGTCTGCCAGGCACAATTTGCTGCTGGAATTCAGGACTTTTATCTCTACTCTTTGATGGACACCCCTGTGGCACGTTTGACTCATCTTCTTTCTAATGTTGTCATGATAGAATTCAACACCCCCTCCATTCTCCCCAGACTTTGCAGAAAAGGTAAATCTGGAAACTTCTTTCTCAGAGCAACTGATGATAGCAACTCCATTGTGCCTGAGAAAACCAGTAAGAGTCTACCTTCAAAAACCATAGGAATGTTGTTGCTATAGCTGTGCATTGTGTTGACTATGGCTGTGCAAGGTGCGCAATAGGGAACCAGCCTCTGTCCTGCAAAGCTTGCAGTCTTAACAACAATCCATACACTTAACATTTACTATATAAATATTTAGCTAAACAAAGCATCCAAGTCACATAAAAGCTCAATGGATTGAAAAGGTCAACGGAGGAACAAGTTTTTCAGGAGACTGGGATTATCCATGGTATGGCAATTTTCAAAGCTTCCTTGTCATATGCAGAGAGAAGTGAAAGCTCATGGGGAGAGAAAAAAACTTGAGATGTAAACCCTTCCCATGCAAATCATCTCTGTGCAAACCCTTCCTAAGTAAAGTCTCCTCCACTCGGAAAAAGGGAAGGAGTAGAAGAGCTCCAGAAGTTGAGCAGCATCTGCCTGCACAGGGCTGATGGACCTGGAAGGTGCTCGGTTCCCGTGGTATGGACAGATATCTGAGAGGTAGGGTAGAAAGGGAGTTACGCTGGCTTGAATCTCATGTCTCAGGACAGATTAGTTCATTGAGGATACATCAAGAGGTACAGATGCTGCTGTGTATGTGTATATGTGAGAGAAAAACAGATGGCACGTCACAGGCAGCATTAGGAGAAATCCCTGAATCTTACTCTTTTATTGGAAGAAAGATTTCCTTGAGCTCTTGATGCTAATGGGAGTGAGAAAAAAAGTGTTTCACTTTACTCTTGAGGAATGCTTTCCTATTTAAATAATAACCAACTCTAGAGTGAAGTGGGATGCTCCTATGCAGAGCCTACACAATAGCAAGCTTCTTTTTTTTTTTTTACAAGTGAAGTTCAAATCACTAGAAAGTGCTTATGGTGCTTCCCTTTAGCACTCACGCTCCACGCTGCAAACCACTGAAAGAAAGATAAACAAGGACTCTTACAAACATGGAAACAGGGCAGGTTCACAAACCTACACCTACTTTAAGGACTCTTAAGGACCACTGAGGAATCAGCATCTGAAGCCTGTGAGACCACACTGTGGCTGGGCTTGAATTCCTGCTCTTCCTCTATGCCATCTAAGCACTGTCCTCTACAGCTTCTCCAGAGGGTGGTGGGAGGCAACCACAAGATCCAGAAACCACATCTTCTCTGTGGTGGCAGGACAAGAAAGACAGACAGATGCATGATTACATAAAGGGGAAAAAAAAAAAAAAAGAAAAAAGAAGAGCTTCGTTTCCTCTTGGTCAGGCCAGCTTTGTTAATCAAAATGCTTGGAGAAACTGTGTGTACAAGCTGTGGGCTTGGCAGTGGTGTGAGGGACTGTCTGAGCAAGGGTATAGGTCTCTGGGGAACAGCCAAAACCACATACATTTTTTGTGCTTTTCAGCTGTAACAAGGGTGGGCCATGACTCTGCCCTTCAGCCTCTGAGGACCAGGGGTATCGGGGCATGAGAGCTGGCCTGACTGCCCTGCAGAGATGTTCTTCATGCAAGTGACGGCTGGGTCCTGTTTGGACACCTGTGTTCCCTAAGCAAAGCTACAAAGTCTGGTCTCTTCAAAACATGCACCCATGCACAAGTGTCTCTGCGTATGTGTACAAACATATACATATATATGCATACATATATGTGTGCGTGTGTGTATGTATGTATGCACTTTACCTGTCAAGTCACCTGGGGCAGATGAGCTTAGACTTTCTGAAAGGGGTGGCCCACACGGAGAAATGAGGCCAAGAAAAAGCAATTTTAGAGCGATTTAACTCCTATTAATTTTTACAGCCAGAGAGAACACTTCACATGGTTCAGCGCCCCGTGCATCTTTACGAAATTTACCTTTTGGAAACAGTGGTGAACCAACATTAAGGCAGCGCTGTGGCCAGGGCGTTTCAGCAAAGCTCAGGTTATTGGTCCCCTGTCCCGCCGCGGCGTGGCCAGGCAGAGCGGTGTATTATGTAAGGTGGGAATCAGACGACTGATATGACTCTTGCTTCAGTGGTGGAAAGCCGCTGCCAGCCGGGCATGTGAGCAGCCCTGCCTCTCGCGTTCGAAACGGGAGTATTTCAAAAGAGAACATGTATTAAATACCTTGGGGTTTGATGCTGTTGTGTTTTTTAAATTTATTTATTGCTGGGAAAAGCTTGTGGTTAGTGGGCTTTTACTCTGCATTTCCTGTCTCATGATCTGAGTTGTTCCTACTGTAAAATACTGAATGCAAGATAATTCAGAACAAATTGTTTATTGCCATATTCTCACTGGCTGTTATGACATCACAGCCTCCTTTTCTAATCGTCACCCCCCTGTGAAGTCTGGGCACATGAGACCTGTCTTAGGGAGATCCCAGTCTTGCAGTTCTTCATTGCACTTGGGATTACCTTGGTTTGTAACACATTGTAATTTTGTTTTCATCTGTGTTATGCAAGATTTTTGGAATAGACTCTTCTGGTCAGCATCAGACACAGTGTCTCTTGGTAGGTTATAAATTGTTCTGTACAATGAAGGAGAAAAAACGATGGCTTATAAAGGGCAAAGGCTGGGATCCAGAATCCTTGGCATCTGTTGCCAGGCTGAGCAAGTTACTGGCTGTGTCGGCGCCTCGCACAGACCACTTACACAGAGGTCAGGCACCCCCCAATGTCCCGTGGTGACTGAAAGGCACGACCATTATGCTATCAAAGTTTACCCAGCAGCACTTCCAATACGTCACATCAGCAAAACCCTCAGGACTGCTAAAGCCATGTACTCTTCGCTGGCTGAAACGCAAAGGCAAGCAGGACCTACGAGGTTGGTGCCAGCAATTCCCCTTCGCTGCTCTGTAATTAATGTTGCTGCTGCCCACTCCAACAGCTGCTGAAAGTGCACGGCACATCCAGAGACCGCGCGGTGCAGCGCTGCCGGGCACCTTAGCAGTGCCCAGGAGCTCCCGGGCTCTGCTGCAGGGTGACCTCGCTACGGCGGCCAGGCACATCGGTTAACACGCACCCCGTTCAATCTTGCAGGCTTCTCGCAGGAAGCAGGGGCTTCCTGGCCTAATGAATGCTGTAGATATGTCCAAGGCACTGGTCAGTGTTTCAGATGGTTCTTGCTAGGCAGATCTCACTGTGATCTAGCTATTTTCAGAGAAATGTCTTGTACCAAAGTGTCTATATTATTGCAGTACTGAGGGTGCTACTTCTGAGCCAGGACCTTTATTATGTGAGGTGCCATAACACAGGACAGAAAGATGGCATGTCCCCAGAGCTTTCTGTAAGTACAGTCCAAAGGGCAAGGGGAGCAGATGGAGGGGCTAGTCCAAGGAAACGCAGAGGAGACACTGGTCAGCGGGATAACCAGTTGTCTGAGTGCTCCTTGGCCCTAATTTTTCCGAAGAGAGGGCTTGATGGAGGTCAGCAATACACCATGCAGGAAGTTTTGGGGTGCTCCCCCCAGACATGTGTGGCTGCATTCCTAGCACCCCGTGGGAGAGGTCCTCTATCTCAGGGAGCATCCTGGCCAGCAGCGCCTACAGTGTGTGCAAACTTTCCACCTGTGGGAAACATGCCGAGCTACTGATCATGTCTCTGGTTATTATGATGGCATTATAATGATGGGTAGTACACTGATTGCAGCCTTGAATCAACTCTGGAAATCTCAACTGGAGACTGCAAAACATGCAAAGGTCTCCCTTTGCTAAGTCAATACCATCTGAGCCCCACTGACACCCCATCCAACTCAGGCAAATCAAACCACATCCATTTCCTCTGTCTCGGCAGAGCTGCCCAGTCTAGCAAGTGCTCCGAAATGTCTGGTGTGGATTTGCAGCTTGTAAACATGAGCGGAGCCAGGTACCTCTCCTAAGGAAAGAAATAATCCTCTTGAAGATGTCAAGAAGACAAGACTGCGTATCACAATCATGTAACAAGGGGTGGTGAAATTGCCATTGCGTTAGAGCTGAGCAACTCGTGATTGTTCGGTCCTGCAAACATTTTCAATGTTTAAACATTTTTCCTTAAATGCAAATATAGGTGATGATGAGCATTTTTACAAACAAAGTGTGAAAAAAAAAGCTCAACGAGGGCAATCAGCACCGCTTCATTCTGATAACTTTGAAGTGTTTTGTGTTCAGCCATGTAAAAAAAAAATCTCACTGGCTTAAATTGTGAAATCAAAAGTCATTTTGAATGAAATGAATTTTTCATTTTGGAAATTACAAAGGGGCAATTTCCAACCTTTAAAATACAATTCAAATTGAAAAATTTTCCCAATACAACCCCTTTCAGGGAAAATGCTTAATTTCTCATATATTAGCATTTTGGGGTGACAACATGGTTCATCAAAAACCTCTGTGCCTCAGTAATCTGCATCTAGGCTTCCCCTGATTGCATGGTGACTGTGCGTTGCCTAATTGTGTGTGACTAATACAATTTCATGTGCATTTCCGTGCACTGGGGATTCATTGTTGCCACATACTACCATTGGGAAATCGCTAAGCGTGTGTCTATGAAACAATGACAGGGAGACAAGAGTACCTCCTCCGGAGAAAAGACCTAGGAGGAGGCAGATGACTGGGAGCAACAAATTATCTATGCAGAACAGACAGAAAACAGAGCAGCTGTGCCTTCTCCCTGGTTTGTGGAGCACCAAGCCTCCTCTGTTGAGCAGGACTTACCAGGACAGTATTTAAGAGGTCCTTCTTCGATGACGAGAGCAATGAAACCTAAGCAATGCTTGAGAAAGGGGGGCAGTGGAAGAGCAATCTGTCAGGGAGAAATATCCTGGGTCCAAAGAGCCAGGTGGGCCACAAGTCCTCAGCAGCATGAGGAAGGCATCTTAGGAGGGACCCCTTTCCTCAGGGGTAGAAAGCCAGAGGAAGGGTACGAGCAAGCTCCAAGCAAGCTACTGTCCTCAGCAAGAGCTTGCAGCAAGTAGTTATAGTAACCCTTCATTCAAAGCTCACTTTGAGTGGCTGCTATAGAGAGTGTGTCTCCTCGCTGTGCCTGGCACTCAGCCTCCCAAGGTGGGGGCCTTTCTGACCCCTCCGTGTGCAGCAGCACCCAGGCTGCTGGAGAGGAGGGCTGGTTTGTGAACGAGGACTTGTGATACAGGGCTGCTGGTCCCACATCTCCATCTTCTGCTATAAAACGCCCTGTGTTGGTGGAGGGTTTCTGGGGACCAGCTGTAGAAAAAGGAGGAAGTACCTACGTTAGAGTGGGGCTGGGGCTCTCTAGGAAACATGTGGGAGCCTCAGAAACGGGATCCAAACAGACAGCATCCTGAAGAACAGACCAACGGTGGCTGAGCCAGAAGGAGAAAGCAGGGGTGACCATGGTTTTCTGTCACTGGGAGTAAATGCTTCTCCTTCCTTCTGCATGCATAGAAGAAATACACCACGTTTGATACTGGAAGGTGATGCACGTGAGTTCCTTAACCAGGAGGCTGAAGTGAGTCACCATTTCACTAGAAGAGCCAGGGAGTCAAGCCCAGACAACCTATAGCTTGGCAGTGGGGATGTGTTCCCATGTGGTGGCACATCCTATAAGTGGGTTGGGTAAATGAGAGGGAACATGCAAACTTTGTCCCTAAAAGTGGAGCAGCTTGTTTGGTGTAAGTCTTACATGTGCTCAGAAAACACCTTCTAGAAAGTGTCCCACTGGGAATTAAGGCATTTCTCCACCTACTTGCTGGATGCTGGAGCTATAAGCTGTGCTGTTCAACGCCAGCAAGAGCGAGTTCCTGTGTTTACTGCAGAAGCAGAAATGTGGGTGCCTCAAGAGTTGGAAGTTGTCAAAAAACTTTGGGCTGAAGCATGGCTAAGGTTAAATGGCACCTGCGTGGTCTTCCTCTAGATTTAAGTTCTGGACTTGGCTGCCTCATTTTCAGCCCTGTGTGCCTGCACACAACTCCCTGCATGGGAGGGATAAACATGAGGATTAATCCAGCTAAAAACACAAGGCATTCAGATGCTGCAGAGAGGAGTCCTATAAACATCTGCGAGCGAGGGGATGCAAACAGCCATCTCCCAGGGGAAGTATCTGCTTTTTTGCAATGTTTATAAAAATAAAAATAAATGAAACCAGCAAAAGTCCTGAAGAGTCCACCACGCACTGCTGCTGGAGGGGAGGGGCAGGAAAGCCCTTTGATGAAAACTTCTGTGAGAGCGTCAGGCTTTCCCTGCCTGGCTGCAGTCCAGGCCAAGCCGGCTGCTTGCGCAGGGGCCGGGGATGCTGCGCTGCCCTGCTAGTCCCCTCCGCTAGCCGCTGCCCCTGGGAAGGGGCCTCTCCCTGGCCCCTGCCTGCAGCTCGTAGGCTTTACGGGAATGCAAATAATGCATATAGCAATAGAGGTGCCATTATTGTTATAATTACTGCTAATGCCGCTGGAATTAAAAAAAATGACATAAATAATAAAACCTGTTCTGCAGGCAAGATGACAGGAAAAGGGCTTTCTAATCAAACAGGAGGGACCCATCCCTTTTCCTCTTCTAGTAGCCTGCTTTGTTGCCTACAAAATTTTCATTATCTCCATTCAGCGTTTCTTCTTCTTTCTTTTCCTCTCCCATATGCTTGGTGTACTTACTCCCTCCTCTGTACTCATCCCAAGCCCCTACAGTTACACTGATGGCTTGGCATCCTTTTGATCCCCAAAGCTAACCACTTAGCTGGCTTCTTGCTTTTTAAATGGCGGAGTTCTCTGAGGCAAGGACTCCCCTTTCTGAAGTGTCTACACTGCTCTCAGCACACAACACCCCTAACCCTAATGCCAGTATTCTTGTCTCTGGCATCACACAAAGGCGTTTTCGTATCTGCCACAATGGGCTGGCTAATGAACTTGTTGCTACATCTGGGCTGGTCTCCTGAGACTTCTGTATGTGGAGGGACTTCTCTTCAAGGGAGAGAGGATACACAATTTTGGATTGAATACAGTGCTCCAAAAAGGAAGGTGACTCATTGAGCCTAATCATTAGGGTGTGTGATGATATTATCTAATGAGGAAATGCTTGATGATGCTTTTAGAGACTGCAGAGAGCAGCGAACTGGCTGTAGAGGAAACCAGAATGTGAGCGCTTTCGACATAAACAGTGTTCAAGAAATGGGATCTGAAATGTCTTTGGGGAGAAGAGCAGAGCAATTTCAACACCCTCATGCTTGCATCAGGGTGTGTTACTGCTTCTGTTTAATCTTACTTGTTCACATAAGTCTCTCCTTAAATAACCAGCTCTCTAGAATTCAGGACAAAGGCGCCTTGCCTGAAGAACAGATGTCATCTCATTTGTTTTCTGAAGTTGTCGTTGTGTTTTTTTCTAAGTTGAACTGCGGATGAGGTTTTAATTAAAGGAAACTGTCAGGTTGGTGTAGGTCCCAAACCTAGGTTTAGTTAAGTAAAGGGTTTTTACAGAATCTCTAAGATAAAGAGAAACATTTCAGCTGTTGGTGTTTTGTTTTGCTGTGGGGTTTTTTCTTTGTTTTTTAAGAAATCTGCTTGAAATTGTTTGCTTGGCTTCCTCTAAAGAATCTGCAGCTTTTTGCTACCTCATGAGAACCAGAGAGTGAAACTGTGTAGAAATACCAAGTGGCAGTCCCCATTCTCTTTTTTCTAAGTTGAGAAAGATGAATGAGCTAGCTGCCTGACTTGCATTTCTCACTCCCGTCACTACTTGTCTAAGGCATCTGTGATATAGCTGAGCAGCTTTCAGTAAAGGACCACAGTAGTGAATATCATCGTGCCCCAGGAAACTCAGTAGAAGAAGACTCTGAACACCTCAGGAATACCCACCAGAGAAAAGCCTGTTTTGTTGTTTTCATCAGGTGGGAATTTGGCCCTGGTTATCTTACTTAAGTCCTCAGCATCTGATAAACTATTGTAGTCATCAAGAAAGAAATATTGCAGAGGGAATAAAAACTAGCACAAATTAAAACTTGTCTCATCCCTTAAAATAGCAAGAAAGGTCTGCCCTTCCAAAAACTACAACATCATCAAATTAGGCTTTCTTTGCATACAAATTTTCAGTCTTATTTAAAATCCATTACAGCTAGAGTGGTTTAAGCCTGTTCTTCATGTATTCAAATTAAACTAAACTGACAGAGCACATACAGCCTTTTGCAGCCCTTTGACTAAATGATGTTAAACTGGTGTAAGTAGTCTTGGATACTTTTCACAAGCATGACTTCAACCATTTCAGCTCTGGGTGCACATGAGACTTTAGCTCTGCTTTGAGTAAGAGAAAAATGAAATGAGAATAGAATCACGATCAAATGAAGGCTGAGGTCTTGTGTGAGCGCTGTGGCAGCTGTATCTCTGATGCAAATGTCTGCAGAAATATCAGGAAACCCTGGTGCAGGTGTTTGGGAATCCAGACATAGTTACAGCAGCAATTTTTTTTTATTACTTTTTTTTTGCTTTCTCCTGCTCTAACTAAATACATCCCTGGGCTTGAAAGCACTGTGTGGGCTAAGGCCAGGCTGGTCTTATGGCTGCAGCTGTGTGTATGTGCATGTATGTGTGTGCATTCCTTCTCACTCTCGTAAATGTACAGCAAAAGTGTGAAAAAGAGCAGCTGGCACATCGGAGAAAGAAAATTGCAGTGGAAACATGGCATGTCTTTTAGAGCTTGGTTACTGTGACATAAATCATGAGAGCTTCCATCTTTCTAGGATAGTCTTAAAGGTCAAGTAAAACAGAATCTGGCTTCCCAGTCCTCCAAGACCCCAAGGCCAATGACATATTGGGGTGTTCTCAGAAGGCATGGGCTGGGGTGTTTCTCTTCTAACTGATTAATTCTGTCCATTCCTCAGATGTATTTTATTGTTAACAATCATGCAAAGACAGAGGAAGTGATGAGGACAGCCTTTCTGAAGAAGAGGTGGCTATCACATGCCATGTATCTGGACCTCCTTTCCACAGTGTCTTTACAAGACTTTGCAAAGGTCTTTGCAAAACCATTTGACATGGCCATCAGGAAGGAAGGCTGTGCTTCAGAGATGGTAGCTGAAAACTTAACACAGCAGAAGAGCCAGTTTGAACTCTCTTTATAAAGTATTCTTCTCCTGAGTGCAGCTGCACTTCTAACATGGATGGGCTGAGTCAAGACAGCACATAAAGACAAGTGGGAGCTCAGCTCTTCAGCTGCAAACATGACCACATCCCACACAGAAGTGGACTAGCTCCATGCAGGTGCTGCACAATCTTCCAGTGCCTCCTTGCAGCTCACCCTGGTAGCTGGGAAGGAGAAACAAACTTTTGCAACACTCACCAGGGAAAATTTGCCAAGCAAGTCGGCTTAGAACAGTGTTAGAAACCTGTGGGATGCTCACTCCATTAGTGAGAATACAGTCCCAAAAGTTTCACCTTGCTTTATAACATGATAAAGCTGGGCTGAGACATCCTCAGGCAGTTCTGCAGGAGCGACAGCATCCAACACCTGAGAACATCCCTTCTTCTTTGCTTCTCCAGACCTTTATCACAATGGAGTCATGGTATCGCCCTGATCAGGTATTGGCAGACTGGAGGAAGGTGGAAGGAACAGGGAGGGAAAGAGCCCTTTCCCATGCCTCTATCCTGGATCTGGTGTTTCAGGCAAGCATGGTTTGGTGGTACATGCCCAAGCCCAAGAGCTGGCCTGCAGGGATGCTCCTGCAACAGGAGCAACAGTCTAGCCCATACTACATAACAACTAGTTGTAACAAACACAGTCACTTTGGGCCACACTGCATACCCAACTGCTGGGCACAGCATTCACCCAACCATTGCCACCCCCTGCGTTTCAGGTAAGTTGAGGGACTTCATGATCTTGCTCTGCTGGAAGGTGCTACATCTAAGAGTCCAACAATATAGGATCAGTTTTCCCAATTAGGTGAGGACAGCAGATGACATAATAATAACAATAACAATAACAATAACAATAATAAATTCTTTTAATGGCCTATTAGCATTCCCCTCTTCTGAGAATGTGATTCAATGTTGCTGTAGAGAAAATAGCACTTAACAAACAAGATTTAGTTCTTTGAGAAGATTACAAAGTTGCGTGATAAAGGTAACTACGCAGATATGCTATACTTAGATTTTCTACAAGGCAATTGAGCTAAAACCATGACATCCTGCTTAAAAAATAGCACAGAATAGTATGAACCAGAGGATATGTGAGACAGATTGAGAGCTGGATAACTGACAGATCTCAAAATGTTGTCAGTGAGGACTCGTCACCGAACACAAATTCCAAGCAGGTTTGGGACTCAGCCCTACTTTATCCTATGCTTTTTATCGGCGATCTGGAAGATAATGTCAAATGGTCACTGATGAAGGGCGTGGATGACCCGGCTTTGGCGGCTGGTGAGGCAGCCGCGCTGGGGGATGATGCGCGCTGGGCAAGCGGGGCTCACCTGAGGTGGGCTCCCGCAGCCAGCGCTCCAGGGGGGCTGGAGGGAGGAGGAGTGCGGGTCGTCCCGCATGAGCAGGACCGGCCGCGGGTGGCAGAGCTCCTGAAGGAGGGTGGGAGGTCGCGGCGGGAGAGCGGTTCAGCGCAAGCACCTCTCCTGGCATGCTGGCAAACGGGGGCAAGGGCTGCCTGGGAATGAGCACACGGGGAGGGTAGTAAGTAGAGTCAGGGAGGTTAATTTGCTTCCATATAAAGCACTGAGACTAAAGTGGATAAGATAACACATCCAGGCCTGGGGCTCACATTTTAATATTCAAAAGGTGGTTAAAGTGAGAGCAGGAAAGAGCCACAGAAATGAATTAAGGAGCAGAGAAAATGCCTTAGAGCGAGGTGCTGAAATTATTCGATCTGTTTCATGCACCCAAAAGGGGAAGGAGGGGAAAATTGGAGGGTGAGTTAAGTTCAGCATATAAGTAATTTCATCGGAGGAAAACAGTGAGTGGGACAGGGCTTTTTAATGTAGTAGAGAATAGCATAAACACGAACCGCCACTGGCTAGAAGCTGAAACCAGACAAATTCAAATTAGCTGCAAGGCGCACGTGTGTAACAAAGAGGTGATTAACCACTGGAACAAACGACCAAAGGGAGGGGCAGCTTCTCCTTCTCTTGATATCTTCAGATCGTGACTAGACACCTTTCTGGAAGAGATGCTTTAGGCGAGCGCAAGTCACTGAGCACTGGAAAGGGATAGCGAGGTAAAAGCAATTGGTCTGTACTCTATGGGTCAGGTTACAGAGTCTAATGATTTGTCATAACCTAAATCCTCTCAGACTCTGGTACCAACCCACTCTGCATATAGAAGGCCTTGTTCATCTGCACAGTGCCCTATGTCACCCTAGTTAACACCCCTGCTGTTTAGTGAACTGACGTAGTAAGCCCATGCCAGAGCTTGGTGTAGAATAACTCCTGATTCCCACCTGAACGTCTTGACTTCAGACACTATCTTCCCTGCAAGAACCACAAGATTGTATCTAGGTCATGCAAACTTTCCCCCAGAAACAGCCTCTGGGTATAACAACAGTGTGGCAGATACAGCATCAGATCATGCATTACTATATGTGCTTGTAAAGGTTATGTCTCCGAGGCATCGGCTTGGGCTGGGAAAGGAAGGTTCACTCCTCTCCCAACACGGACAGCAGGAGATTGATAGGCTGACCCTAAGGCTTGTGATCTGTCCCTCATCCTGCATCATTCAGGTATTTTGACGTTATACAAGGTGGTCAAGAACAAAAGGGGAAGAAAACACGCTGTATTTTCATGCCCGTAGCAGGGCTGGGGGGTAACTGGGGAGAAGGGGCTTTATAACTGGGGAGAAGGGGCTTTACGTTAAAGTTCCTCTTGAGTTACTCACACGTGCATGCAGTCTGCATTACTGCTGAATCACTTTTTTTTTAAACCAGCACATTATACATGGGAAAATATAGCACTGCCATGGTCTATAATGGGCCAAGGCCTCACCAACACATGCAAAGAAGGGGGAAGTTGTTCATGTAGCCATGAAGAATGTTTTACCTCCTGTATCCTGTTCAGTTAAATAGAACCCAGAGTGGGTACCAAAGTTAAAAATATCTATATAGTTTATATAACAACATCTATATATTTTTATATATAAATACAACCTCTCTCTTCCCTTCAAATACCTTGGGCTGATGCCCCTCAGGAAACAACCCAAGCTCTGACAGTCTCTGCCCTCCATCTCTGCTACCCCAAAGAGAAAACCCTCCAAGCCCGGTGGGCAGGGGTCCTCCAGTTTTGTGTCCTGCCCCGCCAACTCAGATGTGTTATTTGGGCCAGTGACCATAGCGTTTTCCTCAACCCCTCTCTGGCTGGTGAACAGTGCGTGGGCCAGCACATGCTCACGTCTGTGCATTGGCTCTGTCCCTGAGGAGCCTTCGGTTTAGGGCTCGGGTGCCAGTGTCTGCATTCGTGATGACTAAGCCGTAAGTCCCCAGCGAGCTCTGCTGGGTCCCACAGGTACTATGCCAGTCATGGGACCCACGTCAGGAGAGAGAATAGGATATTAAAACACCTCTGTGTTCTAAAAGAGAGGTATTCTGATGCTTGTCACCAGTGAAACCCAAAACGTGTGTGGGTATCCTGCTACAGTCACAGTCTACTCAGTTTAGGGCACTTGGTTTAGCTGGAAGTCAATGAGACCAACGTTTCACAGACACTCAGGCCCTTCCAAAGATCCAGGTCAACATGATTGCATCACACAAGTGGCATGTGAGAACCATACTTCCTTGCTAACGACTTTGCTGGAGGGTCATCAACATACAATGCCCGTGCTTATGAAGCATGCTGCTGTGGGATAGGTCCCATTCGGTGGGGTTGGTGTGGAGCAGTTTTGGGTCTGACACAAATCAGAAGCCTCCGAGTTCTGCCTGGTGGTGGACGGGGAAGACATCAATAGGATGACCTGGAATGGAGATGAAGGAACAGAGTTGCTGCTGGCGCATAGCAGAGTCTGGGTTTCCATAGGACCTTCTGCCCGCTGTCCATATGCCCTGTGCCCAGGACTAGGGCGCCCATCGAAGCAGGATGTTCTGCTCTGCAGGGGAATTTTCCTCCGATGCGGTCAGGCAGGATCCGGGCCCTTCGTCCCACCTGTGCTCATGCCAAAGGCCAGAGCACAGCACAGCACTAATCCAAGGCTGATTTCTGGGACAGATTGTTCAGCCAGCCCCTGGTGCTTAATGCATGATCTCACCCAATGGCCTAGTTTTTCCAGTGATAGTGCTTTTCAGGAGCTTTGCAAAGCCCTTCCTAGCATCTAAGGGGTATCAAGGCGTGAATCCACCCCTCCCCTCTCCGTGGCAAACCTAAGGGCCACAAAAACATCTTAGGCATGAGTAAGTGGCAGTAGCTAATCTGACCTGCCTGGCAGCTCTGACAGAATAACACCAACAGTTCAGCACTTGAGCTCATTAGTCAAAATCTGACTCGCTAAGGTTGGGCAAAGATCATCCTCATTCAACACAACCACTCTTGTGGGGAGGGCACACAGCAAAAGAGCCATGGGCTGCGGGCTGGGGATGGGAGGGGAGGGGAGAGGCGAGCCGAGGACCATGCCTGGAATCTCGCACACTGCTGCCCTGACGGAGGGAGGACGGGCATGTGGCATTTTCTGCTGGCATGCAAACAGCTGAGCCTATCTGGTATCTGGCACACAAGTGTCTGGCCTGCTATTTACCAGCTCGCAAACAGATAAAGATGCAGAGGGGGTTGCGCACAGCTTTCCCACGAAAGGGAAGAGGGAGAAAGAGAGATACATGGCGGGGGGGGGGAAGAAAGAGAGAACAGGAGCGGGAGTGAGAGTTGTCAGTGCCCGCAAGCACTCGCTGGAATAATAGCAATAATCACTGTCATCCATAGGAGGCTCTTGCGCCAGGTTCTGCCTCTCCCCCTCCCTCTCTCCCCTCGCCTTGCTGTCTGAGTCACTGGATCTGAGTCACACTCCTGTGCTATTCCTGTACCCTTCCCTTCAGCTGGGGATGTAGATTTGTTTTGGCTGGAACGATCTGGGCACAGGAGGGACCATCTGCTGCTAGTTCTTGCTTGCTTTGCTCTTGTTTCTTTCCCAGAGAAGGGAAGTGAGTGCTGCCATTGCAATAACTCACAGAGAGCGCGCTGGGAACACGCACCCCTTACTGTACAGCCAAGGACTGCCATTTGTCATCCGAAGGCTCAGTATCCGTGGCTGACCCTGAGCAGTTGTCTCCATGTGCTTAAGCAAGCAGCTGTGACAAAATCGCTTCTCTGCGTATCAGCTCTTCCCAAGGAGGGTGTTTTTCCCTTGGCCAAACCCCAAACAGTTTTTATGGGCGGCAGCAGTGCAGCGCTGCGATCCAGGGTGGTTACTACAAGCCTCCACATTGCTCTGATGAAGGAGAGGCACACGAAACAACCTGACAGCGTGCAGAGACTTGCTGTTAGTATGAATGGCGAATGTTGTGACGGGAGGAGTGCTCCCTTCTGGTTTTCCCGTCAGTAGCAGCAGCCACAGCCAGTGTATGCGCCCCATCTTTTGCTGCAACGCTACTAATTGGCAGTGGTGAGGAAATGCAAATGACTTAATGTCTAATCCACCACAACCAGTGTCTTGGCTGATTCCTGCATCCACATCCTGAACAGGAAAGACGGCAGAGCAAAGGTGCACGAGAGAAGAAACCACCGAAGAGCTGAACAAATGATGGACTGGAGGATGGGGCTGAATGAGCAAGAGCAAAGGTCTGGGAGAGAGCAAAGTCACGCTACAGGCATGCCAGGGTTTTCAGGAGTGACCAGAACTTTTAGAGGCTCTGTGTCTGGGGCATCTCTCTGGGGGGATCTTTGAAGGATGTAGCAGTTGGAGACCTGGTGCTCAGTGCTCTCCAAATGAGGGGCTGCTCTGCCCAAGCATCCCAGAAATGGAGGCCCCACAATGAAGAGTTGCCTGTGGAAAGCTTAACCCTGAGGCTGTGCAGCTCAACCAAGTGTTTGCCAGACCTGTTTATGGGAGAGACAACAGGAGGTGTTGCTTCATGCCTGAAAGATAACATAGCTATAGCTGTCCATTCAACAAGCAAGCCTGAATCCTGGCTCCTCTGGAAAACCAAATCAACCAAATCAACCTTAGGCTTTTCATTTACAGCCCATGAAGGCTTGTGAACTCAACCTAAACTCACAAAGCCCTGGAGCACTCTGTAGGTGAGTGGTTCTGCAAGCCCTGAAGATGTATCCATCTCCAGTGATACCTTTCTCAGCCTCATTCCTCACTGTCTCCTGAACAATTTAGGCTGGGTTTCCCAGAATCCCAGAGTTTTAAAATGCTTTAAGTGGCCCATCCCAGGGTGGAGAGTACTCAAACACCTGCAGATCAGGGAGCCCTCAGCAGCAGACTGACTGATGATAGCCACCACGCTAATGTCATCCCCCCTGAGGATCAGGGTTGTCAGGCAAATTGATTCTCTGAAGAGTGATCTTAGCTATAATTTCAGCACAGTGGCAGCTCTTTTTAAGGTAAGGGTGCTCCAAAAGCAGTCTGGTGATCAGGGCATTGCTCAGAGGGGCTGGGTGTCAGCACATGCAAAACCACCACATCCACCGGTACATGGGTCACATTGACATCTAAGGCACTTGTAACATTAATGTCTTTAATGCAGAGGGAAATCAAATTACCAACAGGAGCTGACTAAAAAGGTCTGGGCCAAATTCTCTGCGAGTGGAGAATGGCTGCGTCATTCTTAATGGAGCTACAACAATGTGATTTACCCTCCCCACAAGTGATGGCTAGACACTCACATCACACTTCCACCCATGCTAACTCTAATTTGCTCTGGATCTGAGTCATCTGCCCAGCCAGAGACAAGATACTTCACCTCTGAGTGGCTGAGACGGCACCAATTTGTTAAGGTTTGCCTTGCAGGTGTGCTCCAGCCAGGACCCCTGGCTCTGAAGACTGCCAGCACAAGCCACCGAAGGACAGTCCCTGCCTCACAAACCTTGCGGTGCATGCAAATGCCACCGCAGGTGCTTCCTGACTTCTCTAGGGGCTGGACACAAGTTACAACAGAGAGGGCTGCAGCCTGGCAGGAGAAGTTCATAGGAGAGAGAGGTTAACCACCCAGCCCTTTCTGGGGTGCTGGTTTATTATTTTCAGTGCTCTTATTCAATCCCAGATTACGCAAAACCATCCAGTCTCCAAAGAGGCTCCTGTCCCGCTACACCATGGCCCGCTGCTCCGATCCCTGCTTCCAGCATACCCCTGTCCCAGCAGAGAAACCCTGACCCATGGGGCCTCAGGGACTGACTGTGCCATGTTGCCCCTTGAGCTCAGCCAGTCTATCCCAGCTGGAATTTAACCCAGATAAATTCTTGGTTTTCCACAGCCTTTTCTGAGGGAATTCCCTAAAAGGGGTGATGCAGGGCACAATTCCTGACCCCTTGCTTTGGCCATGTCCATTTGAGATGGCCACCCACTGCAGCTGTGCTCACTCCAAGAGACATGGAGGGGGAGTTTTGACCTATGCCAATTAAAAAAGCACATTAATTGCTGTTCTGGTTGTGTTCCTCCTCTTTGTGCAGGAGATGTTTCTTGTGTGCTCTCCACTATGCATTATTTAGCAGCAAGGACACCCAATTCCTCCCAAAGATACAAGAGAGTCCAAAGACCAGTCCAGGGTCTTTGGTGACATTGCTTTCCCCTTAATTCTCCTTTCTTCCTTTTTGCATCCTCTCTCTTCTGTCCACCAGATTTTACCCTTTCCACACCTCCAAAACATGAGGCTGATTACAATTAGCCCAAGGCAAAGCGTGAGCAGAGACAGCTGATCTTTGCCAGTCTGCGTTTCTGATCCCAAGCACTCTAAGGATGACATCCTCCACATTTCTTCTTTTCCCAGGCACGCTTTGGGAGACCCTGGAATTGCAGTACATGCCGGTCGCTGAGATTTACAGCTCAGCAAGTTTAACCTTAGATTCTTTGAATAATGTGCACACATCTTGCTAAAACTGGTGCATTCAGTGAAGGCTTGACATACTATCTTATGCAGCTGTATTAAAAAAAAAAAGCATGCCACTTCAACCATAATAACCCAGGCATACAGTATAACTCTAACCACATGTCATAGCCCAGTGCCGTCCCTTAACTGTAAACCCTCCCATCTGCAGATCTGCCGCATCTTCAGAGTTTGGTTTGTTTCTGACTAAGATTGCTCAAGCAGCAAATGTAAGATTGGAGGCTAACGCATGGATTGCAGACCCAGAGAGGTGCAGGCACTTAGCAACAGCCAGTTCGCTATGTGTTTGCTTCAGAATTTGCCAGGTAAGACACATGTGTTGACTAGAAAATGATTATTGTCACTGCTGGCCCTAACTGATCAAGTGTAAAGTACAGAGCCTGCTTTCCCCTTCGCTGAGCTCTGAAAGCCTCACTGGAGAGGGCTCGTCCTGGCAAAGGGCAGTGCACTGCACCGGGCCTTTGCCTGTCTGTAGACAGTCCTGACATTTTTGTCCCCCAATTCATGGGAGTAAGGGGATCCTATGAGAAAATGACCCATTCGCTGCTGCTGTACTCTCCAAAACTCAGCCCTGCCTCAGCAAGGTTGGACTCACCAGAGAGTCCAGAGTCACGAGACCTTTGCAAAATGTATGTGAATCATCCAGTTTGCAGAAGCGCTTGTCACAGCGAGAGTGATAACACGCAGCATCAGCCCGATCCCTAAGAGCAAACACAGACATCTGTGCCCCACGCAAAACTTCTACAACTAGGGCTGAGGTTTTTCCCCCAGCATGGAACACCGTGCTGCTCCTGGACACATGTGCGCACATATCCAGTGAACCTTGCCAAAACCTGGTAAGTGAAATGAGTTGGAGACTCTGTGAAACCCAGAGAGAGGCTCAGACCTGGGGACATGGGAGGCAGCCCAAAGGCAGCTCTGGCTTCTGCCATGCCCTAACTCCTTGTTCAAAGCAAAGAAGGGTTTATCCTGATGCTCTGCCATCTGACACACATTAAAAGGAGAAATTCAATAGCAATATTCCCCAGGACTTGCACAGGATGCTCAGGATTTCATGCTGCAGCACTTGTAATTTCATCCATCCAAAGAACATCCCGCAAAGTGACTGGAATTTATTAAAACAAGATTAAACAATAATGAGAAGATTTTAGAACAGCCTGGATGAAGACGAACACACTTTGAAATCTCAGCCAGTGTGAGTTGCATCTATAGTCCTGAAAGAGCAGGAATCAGGAGCAACTCCTCCAGTGAGACACGGTGGTAACAACCTGATGCAATTCACCTCCAAGGCAGGACTGATGCTTGGGGATCGGTGAAATCAGACCCTTTGTTTCTAAGCGATGACAGCTCCGAAGTTTTAATATTTGTAGAGAGATGTTTTCACCAAATATGATACACAGTGATTAAAATAATGAGCTGGAACAAGGCGAAGTTATAATTGCTCCTTTTCCTCCCCTCCCCCGAGTCAGTCTGAGCGCTTCGTTAACTACCTTGATGAACCAATCAAGAGTTGGCTAAATCAGGGAAGGAGCAAACAAACCCTGGGAGACATCCCTACAAGAAAAGGCATAATCTGGACACTGAGCTTTGAAGGCAAGCTGTATAATGAGAGCTGACTATATCTCAAAATCCATGTTAGCTTGAATGAACTTATGTAATAAACATTTATCACAGAACATATGTCACTGAGCACCTGCCAGACTTCAGGAGAGGAGCCAACACAGCTTGAATCGTATATGTATTAAAAAAAAAAAAGGAACTTGGCGGCAGGAGGCTGGCAGACGCTTTTACTAGAAAAATCAGAAGTGATTTTCAGAGGAGCAGAAATTTCCTGAAACCTCTCTCGCTCCATGTGGGAATATCGCACTTGGAAGAAGCGAGAGGCCGACTAGCCTGCGTGGGGTGGAGGGAGCGGGGCGAGCTCCCCTGCTCAGCCCTTCCGGAGCGTGTCCCCCCAGCCCCAGCACCCCTGGGCTCCCCGCACGTGCCGCTGCCGTGGTGGGGATGAGCCACGGGAAGCCACTCCGTGTGGAGTGTGGTTCGGGGGGCCCGTGACTGGCTGTGCCCAAGTGAAGAGGCAGCGCTGGGTGGTGCAGGGCGGCTGCTGGAAAAATAGCGAGCGCAGGGCTGAGCAGGGCCGGAAGGTGAATTTGTGGTTGTGCAGAGGTCACCGGCAGGAGAGGAGTAAAGGTGCCAAAATCAGGGGGGATGTTAGCATCAGAATCAAGTGGAACAACGTGGTCAAGGGACAAATGGAGGCTGTCAGTGGGAAGGAGGTTCAGAGCAGTGGTGTTCGACAGAAATCACGGCACCTAAAGACAGGGCAGGGCAGCACGAACCTGGCCTGGGACTTCCTTCCTGGGCCAGTGAAGTGGAGGCAAAGCAGCGAGGAGCCTGGGGCAGGAGATGTTTCTGTCTGATACAACGATGGGGACCGGGGCAAGAAGGCGAAGGCTGTGCCAGGCAGGAATCGCCAAACTTCAGGCATAGGCTGGGCGTGAGAAGCGAGAGAGAGCTGCAAAGCAAAGGTGACGGAGGCAGGTGAGAGGAGGGGAAGGGGATTGCCTTGCTTTACCGCCGACGGGCACGTCTGCGCCAGGCTGTGCTTTGCCCAGACCTCCCCTGCGCACGCGCGGTCAGGTACTCGCAGCCCGGCATCGTGACAGCACAGTCCCTGCCGGAGGTGACAGACCTTGCTTCCCCGCAGCACGATTAACTCAGGCCGTGCAGGATGGCACTGCCCGGCTCCCAGGCTGTGTGTCAGCAGCGCTGGAGCAAGCTCGGGTATCTCTGAAGGGCAGCGCCCGTGCACGGAAGCCAGACCCTGGATTTCCTGTCTGATTTATCACACTTGCAAACTGACGGACAATCCCAGCCCTGGGGAGCGGGCTCTCTGGGAAACAGAGCAAGATTTGCCTTTGCAGCAGATATTCTCACCTTTTTTTTCTTTTTTTTAACTTGTTATGGGCTCTTCTGACATATGGCTTCAAGCCTGATGAACTCTGCAGAGCTACCACAAGTTGAGGAAGGGAAGCGGAGTAGTAAACACGGATAGTTGGGGAGAAGGCAGCCCCAGGAGATGGTGAGAAGAGAGGTCCTCAGAAATCTGATACTCTTTTTAAAGTCCAGTCTAGGGTTGGAGAGGAGGAAAGAGAGATTTGCTGGTCAGACTGTCCAAACTACACCTGAGTAAATCCAAACCCCGCTTCTCTCCTGCTAACTTCAGCACTTATATGACTGCCATTATCATTGCGTCTGAGCACCATAGGATACTTCTGTGCTTCTATCATTGCTTTTCCCTGCTGCAGGTGTCCTTGCTTCTCCCTGCAGCTATAAATGAGAAACTAAGCCTTGGGAAAGATAAGCAGCTGATCCCCAATTGACCTTTTGGACCACTGACCCTAACTGAAGTGACCGGGGACTTGCCACCTGACTATTAACTGCCTTACATTTGGGCTAGAGCCAAGGGCTAGCAGCCAGCCCAGCATGCACCCGGGGGGATTCTGCCCGATCCAATTAATTTTGGTGGTCCTACACTGACTTAGACCAGCTGGGGATCAGGCCCACTAAGTGCAAATGGGAAGACTGGAAGGAAGCAAGAGAAAGGAGAGAGAAGAAGGATGGGGCGCTGAGGGGGGTGTTAGAGCCCTCCTTCTGGGGGGAGCTGCTGGCTGTTCGGAGGAGCCTAAGGCTGCACGGGCTGACTCAGATGCTCAAGGCACGCATGCCACTCGTTCGTCTCCCCAAACGGCTGATCCCAGCTGCTCCACGGGAAGGCAAGAGCCTGTCTGGAGAGAAAGCCCTCACTAACCACCTGATGGTACACTATTAACGATCAATGATTCATTGTTATTGCAACTCTCTCTGCTGCACTGAATCCACGGGCTTAACAGGCATCCAAGCTGGCTCTGCCAGGGGTGTGCAGCATTCACCTGGGTCACAGCTTGCTTGCTGACCTTCAGCTGACCACGGGTTTGTGCCCTGGAGTTACACCAGGTTTTCTGGGTTTTTTGGGTTTTTTGAATTGTTTCTTTGCCCCATCTCTGTGGAAATACAAATGCCGATCCTGTCCGTGTGTGAAATTCTCTCCTGTATCTCACCACAGGAATTGCTTCAATAAAAGCCTGCTAAAGCAGAGCTCCACTCGCTGTGATGGTTCACTGTTGTGCATTTCTTCCACAAGCGTTGAACGTAGGCTAAGATTAAAATGCATCTGGCATCAGTATCTGCTTAGATTCAGGATCTTTTGTATTTAAAAATTAGGTTTTTTTTAAAAAAGTCTTGCTGAAGATTTGTAGAGGGAAATTGTACTTTGAACACAATAAAAAAGATGGTGCAGAGAGGAAGGTTTTTTCTTCTCTTTCTCTCTCCTTCTCAGCTGCCAAACACTGTTGTTCCCCCCAGCTCTCCCCCATTTTTGGATGAAGAATGTCTGTTTTGAGTAGCCAAAACTAAACAGAAGTTAAGCTTCCCAGGTGGGAGCTGGATTTCCTCAGCGGGGAGCTGACGTTGTCACCCAACAGCCCCTTCCAGCATCGCCCAGCTTGTTTTACCATTTCTGGAATTGGGTGATTAAAGGGCGAACCCTTTCTTTCCACAGTGCTGCGCCATTTGGAAGATGTTTTACTCATCTGCTTAACCATAACCTACATCGTGATAATTAATGAGTCAACACTTCTTTTTCCACGTGACAGCGACTGGCTGGTGGTGGCTGGAAACAGGTAAGGTGCCCAGCTAGGCAGGAGAGTGATGGCACCCACACAGACGCCCCCGGTTCCCGGGGCTGACTCTGCACTCCCACCGCCCCGAGGAGTCTCCGCTGGGGGCGGCCAGATCTGGCAGTGTCGGGGGGATGCAGCTCATCCACCGTCTGTGAGAAAAACACCCAACCCGTCAGCCTGGCGGGGAAAGAAAGAGGCATGAAAGTGAGAGGAAGTGGAAAAGATCAAGGCGAGAGCACAAGGTGACAAGCTCACCACCGGAAAACAATAAAAATAAATACGCTCAGAAATAGCATAACTGACATGCAAAGGAGATCAAAACAGATCCTCAAAATATCTCGGGGGCGGGCAGGATGGGTTGTCTATGGTGGACACCATGGTGAAGCCAGGGGACGTGCTGCGGGTGGCAGTGGCAGGTGAGCGTTGGCCGTCCCCTGGCCACCTCTGCATGCTGCCTGGCTCCCCAGCTTCTGACCTACAGGTCTCTGGAGGGTTTGGTCTCTTGGGAGTTGAGGAGCGCTTCATGCCTTCCCTGGGGTGTCAGAGCACCCAAGACGCTGCCCACATCTCTTAGCCAAGGATGGTAAGGGCCTCTGCTGGGGGTGCGGGCACTGCTCCAGTTCGGCCCAGTCCTGTTTGCCCAACCATTCCTCTGGTGTAAAGAAAAGCATTTGAGTCCTGTTCCACTTGCCCCAGCAGAAATTCAGAGCACGTCCAATTTAAATCAGCAAAGGGACTGGGCAGAAGGGAAAGGAGAATCCAGTTCTCTAGGGTTTGCTTTGCTGGAAAGGACAACTGCTCTTAATTTGCCTTCATGAGAGCGCTAAGGTCTTAAGCTACCGAGGCATTCAAGCATGCTCTGACCTTTAAGCAAAGATAAGGCTCCTGAAGTCAGCATTGTTTCGCAGTAGGTTGCTCCTGTGCTTAGAGCTGAGCACACACTTAAAGACTTACTTGTGCTATGTTCTAAGCATGTGTTTCAGACTGCTGTGAGCATGGCATCAGGGAGCAGGACTAGGTCCTACAGGATCCATTCCAACTCTGCTTCTGCCCAGTGGTGTGACTGATAATATGCAACCAGCTCTGCTGCCTGTCTCTGAGGAGGTTTGGTCTCCTGAAGCACCAAGTACAATCTAGACATCACAGCTGGGGCACTGTCCCACCACAAGTCCAGAATAATATGTCTTTCACTCCTGGCACAAAAAAAAAAAAAAAAAAAAAAAAAAAAAAAAAAGCAGAGAAATCACACCAAACATGGTTAGATCTCCAGAGGAGTCCTTTGGTCTTATCTGCCCGAACTTGCAAAACCTGGTTGCAAGCTTACTGCTGTTCTGGCGGCTTTCCAGTGCCCTGTGAATCAGGAAACACTGTGACTGCCACTCAAGGACAGCAAACTGTTTAAACCATAATACCATATTCCCATCTGGTGCACTGAAATGCATGGATGCCCATGGACGTGTTATCCTTCATTCCCTCTATAATAGAGCATGTGATGTAGAGTTTTCTCCAAGGAGAATCAGGGTGAGCGAACACAGTCAGGGAATGTCATTGTGTATCTTGAAAGTGTAAAAGGTAGGGCTAAGTAGTAAGGATTAATTATTATAGCTGCTTAATGATGCTAGGGATTTTTAATATTATTATTTCTGTGTCTTATCTGAGCCAGGGCCATGGCAACAGGAAGACAAGAGGACTACCTGCCTGGGCCATGCCAAATGAAGTTTTATATATTGATTACAAAAGTCACAGGGACAAAATGCTGGGGAACATAGGTCCTGGCTGGGCTGGGCTCCACCTTGCCTGGCAGCAGGGACCTCCATCCGCTGGGTCCAGACATTCTTGATCAGAGCTGGGGGGCACTTCTAATCCTAATGCAAAGCAGGCTGCTCTTCTTGAAACAACTAGCCAAAAATGACCAGTCTACAGCCCTGCAAAGACACTGACTGCGTCAGGACTTTGATACACCAAAACACCACTGTGCTTGAATTTTGCTGCCCTGGGCAATGAAATGAGGCCAGAGGGAGCTGGACACTGCTTACTCTTGTTCCTTGAATACCGACTCATGCTGAAGTAAAGTAGAAGTAACACGCTCCTAAGTGTGAAAGGGCAACATTTTTATTTTGCGTTTATGGCTTCACAAAGCAAGGGAGAATTTTGCCCATGTGTTGAAGGAAGTTTAATAAAGGTTTAATTAAGTGCCTCAATCTAGATTTAGATGTTCTCACTTCTGGTGTTGGAGCTTGAAGCTGTTAGTCATTAATACTCTTCTCAGGCAACCTCCACCACCCTCAGCCCCTCACCTGACGCATGCACACACTTGAGAAAGATTGCTGATATCCTCTCTGAAAACTAATGAAATCACAGTGTGATATTTTGATTTCAAGGGCATCAAAGTAATGCAAAATAATGATGGGATCAGGAGGCTTTGACACCACCGCCACAATGCAGCTCTTCTTGTCTCTAGATCTGAAAGCACCTTGTGAAGGAGATCCAAATCATTCCTCCTCTGTTTAAGTCAGAGAAACTGAGGCACAGAGCATTGAAGAGATGCAACCCACAGGTCTGGGATAGAGTCCAGGCTCAAAGCCAGCTGTCCCAGCCCCAGGCTAATGTAACAGTCATTGACCGCACTTCTCCCTAGAAGAGAGAGATGGGATCTGCCATGGACAGGAGATCTCCATGTATACGTGTGTGCGTGTGTGTTTGTCTATGGGTACACAGGTTATACAGAGAGAAGGATACCAGACACAATAACAAACAAAGAGAAAATCAATTCTATGGTCAGCTGGGAAAGTAGCTCCTGCTTTAGCTGCTTGGAGTCTAAAGGGCAGCAGTGGACACAGGAAAATGCTTTGTAAGGGCTGGAACAGTAACCAGATTTTTTCCTGAGATTATTTCACAATATTTGTAGTTCTTGTTTGCTGCGCAGGAGATTAGGCAGAAAGGCCTGATCCCTCTTTGTCCTTTTTAGCAGAGGAGAATGCTCCAGACCTGCAGATGGGGAGAGCCAGTGGTCAGGGCTGCTGCAGTAATTCACAAATCACCGATCTTCAGCAGAACAGAAAAGAGAATAGAAATTATTCTGTATATTTTAAGAGAGTCTTGCTGAAAGTGGAGAGATCATTAGCAAATCTTCTCCATGTGGGGCTGGCAGTTTACTGCTAAAGGACAGAAGATCTCTTAAGGTTATTAATAAAAGCAGCTAATGTTTCCTCTGCTTACTAGTCTGAGTATGTTCAATTTTTGTTATGGGAAGAATGCCATGCCCTGATGGGGGGTATTACAGGGATCACCTATACATGCAGAGATATTGCTGCCTCTGGGAAAGGTTTGCCGGCTCCCCAGAGATGCTCTGAGTTGCTGGAAACCTGAGGTTCAACTCATCAAAAATCTCTTTTTCCCTTCTTCCCCTTTCTCTCCAAGGCTGGCTCTGCAGGGCTGCTGGAGTACGCCCAGCACCCCTGGGGCCCTGTCCCGAAGGTGATCGCTCCAGCCGGCGCTGGGGTCAGGAGGCACCGCACAGCCCGGGAAGAAGCAGAGCTCAAGGGAGATGCACCGCATGACGTGCCGCGCTGCGGTTGCAGTTGCTGGGTGTCCGTGGGCTAGAAGCCTCTCTGGGTATTGCAACAACTCTCTCAAGATGACTGTGCTGGTAAGAAGTGTGATATTAAGAGCGGTGAGGCTTTGCCCCTGGAAAGTTGTGGGCATCAGGGCTCCGAGTTTGCTTCAGAGAGCTCCTCTCCTCCTCCCTCAAGGAGCAGTATGACTGAATCAACAAGAACAGCCTCAGCCTCTCAGCTTGTTTGCAGACAGGGAAACTGAGGCATGAAGTGACTCACGCGATAGCTATCTACCAGTCAGAAACTGGCCTAAGGGACAGAAGCCAGGAAAAAAGTCCTTGCAAGAAAACACACTTTTCCCTAAGCCAGGTAAGCAGTTTTCTTCAGGCACCCAAGCCAGGGGCAACCCCAGTAGCTTGTAGAAGTCCTCCTGAGCCCACAACCCACCCTGAGCCTCTCCCAGCCAGTGCGGCTGTGCGATCGCTCTGGGTAATGGAAGAGGAGGGTGGGATGGTCCGGGGACTGCTCGCAGCCCACAGGGCAGGGGAAGGCGTGCCCACGTCTGGTCTTCGGCACCCAAGACATCGTTTGCTCTCTGCCGTGCCACCACGAGCGAACAAGCGGTGACTTCATGGGAACGGCTCCGCAGCGGAGCAGGGACGTGCCTTCCTCATGTCCCCATGGTCCTTGCACCTTGTCACGGGTTTCAAGGTCGCTTGACATCCACCACTGAGGCCAGAAGCGTTTTGTTATCCTGGGTCTTATCTGGAAGGCTTTGTCTTTTCGTGGTTTTGGTGCCAGCCCAAATCTCCCCTGGTGCCAAAACCAGCATCAGCATGAATGCTTCACCACCGCTGATCACCTGGGGAGCCCAGGCCTCAGGCCTTTCCCCTGTCAGTTCTGCCACTAGACTGATATCTGTGCTTGAACAAGAACAGGGTGCTCAAAGATAGGTCCAAATGCAAATGGGACCCTTGCCAGTAACAGAGAATCCATCACAGCCCTCCAAGGCTGTGCCAGTGGTTAACTAAGCCTCCTGATAGAAACACAACTTACGCCTAATCTGCATTTGTCTGGCTTCAGACTGTGGCCACTGGATCTTGTTTTGCCTCCCATAGCCAGGCAGGTCTGGTGTTACCCAACTCCCGTACCACATCACCTCCAAGCAGGACTTCCCTGGGCCTGGGTTACCCTGCGCATCTCTTTTCCCTGCCCAAAAATATTGCCTGGGTGGCAGGTGAGGGCTTCAGATTTTCATTTGACATTTTGGATGCCAGGAAGCCCATTCAGAGCTGCCTGGGCACGGGTAAGGGAGCTCACACGTTTCCACAGAGTTAGACTGACCATGCACGTCCTGTGGAGGCTCTGCACGTGTCCAGTCTGTTCCCCACACCTCGGACATGCCGGAGTCCCCTTCCAGCTTCTGCAGAGGTGAGGACAGAGCCGAGGATGCACTCACTGTTCTTCTCTACGGGGCTCGTTTTTCTCTCTTTTCCCTCTCTGCGCCCTCCTGAACCACCTTCTCCTTGAGAGATGGACCACCCCAGCCCCTGCTGGCTGTCACCGCCTGGCAAAGGGATCGCGGCTGCTTGGCTCATCCCCACCGCCGGGTCCAGCTCCCGCTCTCCTGCATCCCCCTCCTAACACCCTGCTCCTCCCGCGGCAGCCCCTGCCTCCTGCTCTCCCGGCCTCTGCCTGGCTTCTCCCCGTGAAACACAGCCCTTCGCCTTCCCAGTGAGCCCGTGTCCTCGGGGTCACAGGCTGCTCGGCAGCGCCTGCCCTGATGGATTGATTCCGTTTGACTTCCTCCCGCCTATTTATCGAGTTTCCTAGAAAGCCTTTTTCACTGGAGGCTTCCTGGACGAAGCAGGTGGCGAGTACACGCACGTGAACGTGTGGGTCTGCGGGGCGGGGGGCTGAACCGCCAGCCCCTGCCATTACCCCCAGCGCTGCGACGCGCTGTGCCAGCTCTGTGCATCCACGCAGCGAGGGCTGGAGGGAACTCCATTTGTGGAATGAGCATCTGGGAATATGCGTCTGATCCTCAGACCACGTGAACGGGGGGCTAAAAATAATAACCAACTGCCGCTCCATTCCTCGGCAGCATCTGGGGGTTTGCGTAGCGAGGAGCAGCCATCAACCTCTAACACCACCCAGCAGCATCCCTCTGCTTTGCAGCCTGGGTTTGTTCATGTAAAAGGGGTCAAAGGCTGCAAGGTAATTTTTTTTTAAAGGATTTCTCTCAGGGAAGGCTACGTTGTGAATTTTGTCTTACCTTACCCATCTGCTGCTGACCAGGACTGTTAAAAGATGCTCTGGTTTTGCACTTGAAACCTTATTTGCTCTTTGCAGAGGAGCTGACACAAGTATCAGCAAAAGGTGACAGCATTACAAAAGGAGGCTGTGAAGACCATCCCTATGCATACGTGTGGAGACCACATTTTAAGAGCAGTCAATGCCTTCCCCCACTGCAGAGTTGAGCAGATCTGCAAGATTGCTGTGGGAATAGTCGCTGCCTTGCCCATGCGTTTTTGCATTTCTTTCAATCATCAGCTTCAGCTGTGCCACTCTCTGCAGTGGCACTGACCAGCTGTGGGCCACACAGTCAAAGAAGAGTCGCCTGTGGTGACAGCTTTGTTTAAACTTTCTTCTCCTGTAGGGTTTCTTTTCCTCTCTCCTAATCCAAAACCAGCTTTACCCAGTGATTTCTTTCAGTGAGTAAATGCCATTTCCAACCAAGGAACACCAGCAGCTTATGGATCAGGTGCTGCACATCCAGGGGAGAAAAGCTCAGCAGAGTCCAACCCAGCTCACATCTGGATTCACTTTGGTCTTTTGCAGGGGCTGGGCAGCTCTGGAAAAGCAGAGTATGGTTAAACTTCCCTGTGTCTCACTTATTCCTCTGTGAAATCAAGTCCATGTCACTCTTGTACTTCTTGGTGGAAGGTGAGGGAATCCTGCCACAGGGTTGCAGACAGCAGTACAGCCTGGCTGTGGCCCTTGGGGGATGCTGGCTCAGCCCCATGCAGGGGTTTCATCTTCCCTTTTTTCATCCCTCAACCAGCTCTGCTTCCAAGGGGACACTGGAATGACCAAGGACTGAGTGGTGAGCGGTTTCTCCCATGACCCACAGATCAGAGAAATGGGCAAGTCATAGGAGGTGCTGAACAGGAGAGAAAGGTTCCTGCCAGCACCAGGATGAACAGGAGCAGGGAAGGTGTCAGGGAGCACAGCATTCCTGCAACAGCTTTCTTGCAGGTCCCCCAGCTCCCCAAATCTAATTGCTGTAGATTTTCAGGCTTGCAGATGGGGTAACACCTCCAGGGCTGGGCAATTTGTGGCTTGTGGGCTGCCTGTGGTTCACAGGCTGTTTAAAGCTGGTTCCTGAGCCAGGTGAGCAGCAGTGGCTGGCAGGTGAGCTGCTGCATAACCCACATCCCTGGCTGGGAGGCGAAGGGGATGAACCCAACAAAAATTATTTTGCTGGGTCACACAGCCACTGGATGCCTGTCCCTCCTGCTCCACTGGAGAGCCAGAGAAGCCCTGGGAGCAGTAACTTCTTCCAGTATCATAGACATGGTTTGGCATCTTTGGGACGACACTGTTGCCATGCAAGTGAGCATGAAGGTGCCTTGGCTGTGGCCTGGTTTCTACCAAGAGCAAGGTCAAAGCAAGACTTGTTCCACGGAGCAGAGGTGTGCATAGTGGTGGGACAGAAGCGGTGCATTGCAAAAGGGAGATGAGAACACAAGGCTGCCGTGTTTGGATTTCCTAGTGGGTAGGGAAAGACCTGGCTGGATTGAAGTTGCAACCACCACCAGGATGTGCCAAGACTGTCCCCGAAATCCTTGTGTGAAATTGGGTCTCCTGGGAAGCCAGCCCAGAACACAGGGTACATAATGCCCTGCCTGCCTGGCAGCCCTGGCAGGTAATGAGCAGCTTGAGTCATACCTGGGCAAGGTGTCCCTAGGCTGCGATAGACTCCCAGCTTGGGTGGGTCAAGGTGCAATTGCCAGGTTCTGTGCCCCAAATTTTGAGGCAGGCCTGGATGCATCACTGGCAGAAGGCCGTGTGGGGCAGAAGATGACAGCTAGCAGCCTGCTGGAGGAGACCCGCCTTGGCAGGGAGATCAAGGCCCTGGGAGTGGGAAGGAAAAGGAGAGGAACCAGGAATGAGAATTGGGCTGGGGTGGGGTGTGGGAAGCAGAGCTGAAAAGAAATGTCTGAGAGTCTTTCTGTGGGAGGATGAGAATTGGATTCCCCTGGAGCTGGCAGATCCATTGAGCCCTGATCCAGAGGCTTCCTGGCAGGCCATGGAGGCTCTGCAGCATCCCCACCCCTGAGCCTTGCTCTCAGCAGTACCCAGAGGAGCTGGGGAATGACAGCAACAGCCCTGCAAGCTTCGACAACTCCCAGCTGCTATGAAACCCTGTGGAGGAGAAGCCCCAACTCCTTTGCTGTTTGCAATGTACAACCCCAGATCCAGGTCCTGGATGGTGGCCCCTTCCTTTGCCTGGGGCACCAGGGGAAGGGACAGCCAGGAGTACCTGGGACTATGTGGGAGCACCAGGGATGGGAGCAGGAGGGATGCTGAGCACAGCTCTGAGAAGTGTGGTAGACCCTGGCATGCTTAATTGCCTCACCTGACTGTAGGCAAGAGAGGTGAGCTTGGAATGTGCAGGTGACCCTTGCTTTTCTGCTGCGTGTGGTCAAAAAATGGTGTATTCCTTGTTTCTCCACCAGTTTCCTCCTTATGCTTCCAGCCACTGAAAATATTCACTTTTTATTTGTAAGCATAAATCTCTCTGAGTTGGGAAATCTGCTGCCGACCCTCAGGTTGGAAGCCCTACGCACTTTCATGCTTCCCAGGAGACAGGCTCCCTGTGCATGGTATTTCTTCTCCCATCAACTGTGAATCATGGACCATCCACGGCAGCACAAGCAGAGGGAGAGCGAGACGTAATTACAGTCCCCAGGGAGCACTGCAGCCATCTCTCTAAGCCTTTTGAGGTTTTTAGTTGGTCATTAAAAAATCCCTAATTTCCTAGTGAAGAAACAGGAGGAAAATTTCTGACTATCCCGTTGCCAATCTGTGGCCAAGCCACAGATCTGCTGTTGCTCCCTGGCTCCAGACTCAAGAACCTGTCTAGCCAGGGACTGGCGCTCGCAGCTGAGCCTCTGGAGGTGCTCCACGAGACCAGCCCAAAACGTGGCCCCCGCCAGCAGCACCACGCTGCTGCGTGCTCCTGAACCCAGTTCAGCCAGCCGCTCCCGCCATGCACACCAGGAGCAGCTTTGCCCAAGTGGATGGAGTTACACCCCTGCACAATGTGAATCATGTCCAGCGAGTCTTGAGCTGACCCTTGCAAGGAGCTCCTGAGGCATTGCGCGAACAATTTATGGGTGGTTTTTATTGCCTGTAAGAGGATGTAGAAATCGGACAGCACCCTTGTGGTTTTCTTCTGTCAAATTATGATCAAGGTTGCTATTTTGCTGCCCAAATATTTAAGTGTGAGGCAGAAATCTTTACAAGGGCTACCACATTCCTTAGGTTATCTATATGGGTCCTGCCTGGGCCTATAAATTCTAGAGGGACTACCAAAGTAAATAATACATTTGCCTGCACATATGTTACTCCAGGGGAACTCCTATTTCCTGTAGCACAAAGGTCAGTAGGTCAGGGACCTACTTGCAAATCAATGAAAAATTACCCTTCAGGTGACACCTGCATTAACCTTTGACTCTTGTTGGTCTGGATGAGGTTAAGGCCACCAGTCCCTATAGGGAGAGTCCTCTATTGTGCCTATGATTTATTTGCATTATCTGTTTTCCCTGCTTGATCTTTGGAATTGCTGGCACAGTTCCCACGTGGTATGCAGGGACATGACCCTGTGCGTTGGTCAGGGATGGCAGGGGGTACACAAGGTTGTGCTTTTTGCTGAGACGTGTCAGAAGCAATAAGGAAAATGTATATGTTTGGAAATAAAAAAAAAACCAAAACAAACCAAACAGCAGGAAGCAATTACAAAGACCCCCTGTCAACATGAAGTTTTTTATCTAAAAGGTGTGTCTTTAGCTCAATCATTAATGACACCCAGAGGTCATTAAAAGCGAATGAGTTGTAAAAATCAAACTCACTTGCCTTTAAGGCTGAGCTGGAAAGAAAATTGCTGGATCCTACAGCCTCCAGACTGGTGTGAATCACTCCTTATTTTCATCAGGGGCTGGTTCACACTTTGTATTTCTTTCAGCCTGCATGAGGAAATCAGACTGGTCATTTCACTCTCCTTGTTTCTTCTGCTCTCCACCCCTTGCATTGCTGCAAGCCACTGGTGATCCGCCAGGAGCAAAGAATTTAGCAGAGCAGCCCCTGCTCACCCCATCTCTTATTCTCCTGCAGCAGTGCTCACACATCGCCAGCTCAATGTCACAGCTTGCCTCCATCTCCCTAGCCAGGACTTCACTTAGCAAAGGGGTCATGGTCCTGCCCAAGACCTGACAAAGGGGTCCTCAGACCCCATGCTGGATGTTTTCCCCAAAAGCCAATTAATGTGGGAATTGGGCTGTGACCCCTTTCCCTCTGCCCTTCCATAGAGGCTTTGAAATATCTCTTTTCTGGGTATTATTGAGCTTGAATTGTCACCCAGGGATTCATGAACACAGATCTCTTTCCATCACTTCAGATGCAGTTCCTTAGTGTATGAGGCAACTACGTCTTTTGTTTATTTCTAATTCCTCCTTTGCACCCCAGAGAAATGCTGCTCGTTTGCTTTGCTGCTGGTGAAAATCCTTCTGCAAAGCACCACTCTCTGAAGCAGGTAAAGGATGGGGTGATGATCGGAAAATAGCTGACGTATCTCAAACAGCTCCTGTAAGGACTGAATTCCCTGCCAGCCCAAGCAAACCCGCCAGTGTGTGCAAAATGCCCAGCGGGCTTCAGATAACACTGAGCAACACTCGACTGGTAGGAGGGCACTATGTTCTCAAGCCCCCCGTGCTGGCTTGACAGAAGTCCATTGGCACAGGCCACCACCCTGCCCCTGCCACCCTCCTGGGTCCATGGGGACATCCCAGTGCAAGGAGGCCATGCAGCTCTCTGAAGATGGGCTTCCCGTTGCTCCGGGCATGTGCATTTTTGGCCACTGGCTTCCGGTTGTCACTTAGGAGCTGGGGGTGCTTCTGGAAAGCAATTAACAGCCAGAATTAAAATGGGCAGACCATAGGACTTGGCACACTGCATTTGGCAAATGCTCCCTACCCCTCTGGCTTACTTCAAGCCCTAAACCAAGCTGCTTGTATCCTGTTAACAGGCTCTAGTACTGGATACCGTTGAGAGTCTGCCAAGCACAATATGTAGGATGTTTTAATTGGAGTAGAGAACAGTAATAAAAAGACCTTTGACCGAGCCCTGCAGATCAGGCTAACAGGAGGAAGGACCTCGCTGCTGTTTGGTCACTTCCCTTGAGTTGTCCTTGTTAGAGGGAATGGACCCAAAGTCCTAATCTGCTTGCCCGCTGTCCCTTCTGCCCAGCCACTTTGTACACGGTAGAAATGTACTCTGACCACCCAAAACTGCCCTGGCACAGTAGCACTGAACGATGCGCTGACGTTTCCCTGAAGCAAATGTGGCGGTGGCATCCCTCACAGTCTCACCTGGGAAGCTGGGGACATCTGTCTGAGGGTCCAGCACAGGGATGGAAAGTGAAGATACTCCCTTCCCACAGCTGCCATGGGAACAGGTATCAAGAAGCAGCTGGGGAAGAGCTTGCAATGTAACATCCTCCTCACCCCAGTCAGATTCAAGTGATTTCACTTTTCAAGGGGCTTCCTGGGAATCCGAGGTCAGGATCTGACCTGTAGTCTTCACTCACAGGTACTCAAAGCAGCAGCATCTTCATATCTTTCTCTTTGGCTCATCTGGGTCCTGCAAGCTGGGCTTTGCCACAGTGGGATGTCACTAATAGGTTTCTTGCAGGAACCTCACCCCCAGAGCACCCAAGGTGACCAAGCCACCACCTCTTCATGCAACTTTTGGGACACCCACCCTCAGCAACTGCAAGCTGAATCACAGAACAGGGCTGGACGAAGCCTGTGCTCTGTCCCAGCAGATGTTGTTTCCCAAGGACAGTGCTGATCTGCAGCTCTGCTGGTAAAAGCTCGAGCACTGGGACTGCTCTGTCACCTGGGAGCCTCAGCAGGCAACAAATGTTTCCTGCTTTCCACCCTCCTTTTCTTTCAGTGTCTGCTCCAAGCTGCTTGGAGTCCTTGCTGTGCAACACAACACAACAGTGCAGGGTCCTGCACTTCGGCCACAACAACCCCGTGCAACGCTACAGGCTTGGGGAGGAGCGGCTGGAGAGCTGCCCGGCGGAAAGGGACCTGGGGGTGCTGGTTGACAGCCGGCTGAACATGAGCCGGCAGTGTGCCCAGGTGGCCAAGAAGGCCAACAGCGTCCTGGCCTGTATCAGGAATAGTGTGGCCAGCAGGAGCAGGGAAGTGATCGTGCCCCTGTACTCGGCACTGGTGAGGCCGCAGCTTGAATCCTGTGTTCAGTTTTGGGCCCCTCACTACAAGAAGGATGTTGAGGTGCTGGAGCGTGTCCAGAGAAGGGCAACGAAGCTGGTGAGGGGTCTGGAGCACAAGTCTTATGAGGAGCAGCTGAGGGAACTGGGGTTGTTTAGTCTGGAGAAGAGGAGGCTGAGGGGAGACCTTATCGCTCTCTACAACTACCTGAAAGGGGGTTGTGGCGACGAGGGTGTTGGTTTCTTCTCCCAAGTAACCAGTGATAGGACGAGAGGAAATGGCCTCAAGTTGCACCAGGGGAGGTTTAGATTGGATATTAGGAAAAATTTCTTCACTGAGAGGGTGGTCAGGCATTGGAACAGGCTGCCCAGGGAGGTGGTGGAGTCGCCATCTCTGGGAGTGTTCAAAAAACGTGTGGATGTGGCGCTTCAGGATTAATGGTTTAGGGAACATGGTGGCGCTGGATTAATGGTTGGACTTGATGATCTTGAAGGTCCTTTCCAACCTAGTGATTCTGTGATTCTGCTTCAGAAAGGGCTGCATTCGCACGGGGGTCAGACAATGCCCCTCTCATCTGCCTGCCACAAGCTATTCAGTCAGTAGGAGAACATCGAAGGAGGGACAGACTTCACTATGGCAGCAATAAAATCAGTGCTGCCACAGATTCCCAAGGAGCTGCAATTGCCAGGGACCAGCTTGGCCAAACAGACCCTTGAGGTTTGGGGCATTTGGTCACTGGGGGCTTCACCAGGCCCTGCAGGTCCCATTTGGGCTGGAAACAGGGCCAGGAAGAGAACATTTTAGATTATATGGCGGCAGCTCAAAAATCTAGTCTTGGTCTCCCGCAACCCAGCCTTGCCCGGACATCCCCATCGTGGGCAGCACGGGTGGCGTGGGGGCAGGACGGGGCTGCGTGGGGCCGGCGAGGATGGTGGGTGCCAGTGCGGGAGCCCAGCTCCCAGCGTCCCAACTGTGCCGACTGAAAGCACGACGTCCCGCCCGCTGCCACGCACCGGCACGGTGGGACCACGCGGGCGGGCTCGCTGCCTCGGGGGCTGCCGAGGAGGAGCGTGGAGAGGGGCTCGACCGGGACCTCGGTTTCACTTCCTGCCCTGTGTGGGGAGAGATCATTAAAAATATCTGACTAAGGCAGACTGCTTTGCTCTCGGTATTACTAAGCCCTGCCCGCTCCCCAGCCCCTCTGCGACGGCAGCGGTGTGGGCAGAGCTATTTCACTTTCCCTGGCTTGCAGCCGCGCAGCCGGGCGGGCAGGCGTGCGGCGCTGCCGCCCCGCTGCTGCGCGAGCCTTTCTCCGACAGACCTGGGTGCTTTTCCCCGGCGTCTCGGTGGGTCGCAGCATCTCAGTCCTCAGAGAGCTCTGGGGACACCGAGCCGGGGTAATGTGGATGATGCTGAGGGACATCAGCTGGGGATCAGGTCCCAGGGGTGCTCAGAGCAAGGGAAGATTTGGGACCCTGGGTGCCGGGCACAGCAGAGCTGGGCTGCACAACTGTCTCCTCTGTGGTTCACAGAGAGGGAGAGCTTGATGATGTCAGTCTTGGCCGCCATCAAGTTCATCATAAATTGATTTCCACTTGGATTAATATGGTTACCATAAAAGATAGGAACATTTTAATATCTGCCTCCACAACTGCAATATTGGTTTTAATGGCCATGTTGACTAATGTGCACAGTACTTCACAAATCTGTAACATGCCTTTTCTTGCCAGAGTAACTTGCAGCCTAGTGCACATACAAACATTGCAGCTTAGAGGAACAGTGGTTTGTAATTTAATGTATCCCCTTTCGCATGCATCAAGCCCTGTGGTGCAATTAGATGGTCTCTTTTGCAAAGGCAGTAATTAATGCTTCTGCAGTAGCCTGGGAGTTGGGAGTGGGACAGGGCATGTGAGGTGAGCTGAAGCCAGGTTGCATTGGGTTGAATGGCTATGAGATGCTCATCTCTGAAACAACAACAGTCAAGAAAGTGGCACAGCAGGTCAGCTGGAAAGACTGTTTCTTCTTGTTTTTCCACTCTTGACTTACTAAACCTTTTTATTGATTTCACTGCAGATAAAGAAATAAACACTACACCTACATGGTCTGTCATGGAGGCTCAAGTTTCATTCCACGTTTCCAAATTCCAGGCTCACTTTGACTCTTGGACTAGACCAGCTTGTCTTGTGCATATTCTGCCCATCTCCAATGACATTCTTCCATCTGTACTGATGATCGCTATGGGATCCCATCAGACGTCGGAGCAGATTTCAAAATGGGTGAGATTAACCTGGGGCAAAATATCCACACACCACCTAAGCTCTAAATCCCATGAGTTTTGTTGCTACAGAAGATTTGTGTTTTCACCCTGTTGGTGCAAGCAGGTGGCAAACTGGCAGGCGATAATCTGCTGATATTAATATTGTGCTGCAGGTAAGTGGAAGCTGCCATATCTCTCCATCAGGAGCTTGACTGGCATTGGGTAAGGCTGTCGGGTTCTGCTTCTGAAAGCTTAAGTGAGATGGCATTCAACCAGGAGGCTTGCTTAGCTCTGCTTGCATATACCAGTAAGGGCTTTGCTGCACTTGGGAGGGGAGCCCCGCAGCCCAGCTCTGCTGCAGCCCATTCCCCCCACCAAGGTATTTGGGGTGAGCACATGGGAGACCATCTAAACCTTGCGTGTGGAGCCATTCACAGAGACAGATCCAGGAGCAGATGTGAAGGGTGGATGGAGCTGCCCACCCATTTGTCCATCCCCAGAGAGGTCAGTGGTGCTGACTGGGACTGATGAGACCTGTTGCCTCGCTGACGCAGGCAATGCCTGTCAGGGAAGTCCTGGTCACTCTGCCACTGCTCATTTCACATGTGGCTAGTGAGACTGGGAGCTGGGCTGGCACCCCGTGGGAGGCCACTGTGGAGGAGGCATCCAGAGCGTTACTTCATGGTAGCAGGAGCAGCTGATGAATAAGCCCAGAGGTGCTGGGACAAGCCCACTGTGGGGAAAGAGAAGGTTTTCAGTGAATCCATCCTCCTTTTTCCTCACAGAAGTGACATTATAGATAGCAGCAGTGGAGGAAACACCAATAGGGCAAATTATTACCTGCACGGGTGGACCTCTAAATTTAAAACCCTGGAGACAACTTATTTCGGGGTGCTGCTGAGCAGGAGCTGGTGCAGACAAAGCCCTTCAGAGTGAACAAGCTGCAATGCTCCCCTGGAACTTAAACCCTGAGAGGGATGTGCCCTCGGAGGCTGGGGGGGACACCTTACGCATTCAGCAGTGATCCCACCCCCTCCTGCACAGGCTGCTCCTTCAAAGCAGAAGAGACTGGTCAGAGCATGGGGGCCATTTTTGTACAAAGTAGCCAGGGATTAGAGGTAAGTGGCTGTTTTCAAAGTTTGATTTAAAAGAGTTGGGGGTTTTGCACAGGATTTCATAAAACTCAAGAGAGGCCTTCCTTAATAACACAGGTTTTTAGGAAATGTGAGGCTACGTGCACTGTTTCCAGCACCCTCGGGTGCAGCAGGTGCGGGGAGTGCTTAGGACGCTTCAGAGAGGAAGAAGGAGGGAAAGAAAAGCTTTTGGGATGAAGTGGGTTTCATTCAGCTAATCAAAGCTCCTCGCTCGGGGCTAAAAGCAGCCAAGACTTCTCCTTTCTTCCACCGTCCCATGAGAGGGGCCTCTGCTCGTTGTTCGTCGTGCAGGAGGCTGTGGGTTGCTGTTATCCTGTTGTCAAGGTCTGAAACCCTGGGCCATCCCATCCTCCAAAGCAACACCCTGTGCCGGCCAGTGCAGCTCCTCTGGGTGCTGGTGAAGGACGTCTGTCAGCCAGCACCCACCCTTTCCCCGGTCAGCCTGGGCAGGAGCTGCAGACCCCAGCCCCCGGGCCAGGACCCACCTCCCAAGCTACCCCAAGCCACCAGTGCTGACCAAGGGCACTCGCAATCCACTGTGGACGTGAGAAGCTGAGTGTGGCTGGTGCGGGCTGAGCCCTGGGCAGCAGCCTGGGGGCAGCTGGTCCATGCAGGAGATGCTGAAACGGTGCACCATCACCTCCTCCAGCCTTTCCATGGCGGCAGGGGTGGGAAAAATGGGGCGAGTGAGTGTGAGCATGTGTGTATATGGTTGTGTATATGCGTGTGTGTGTGTCTGCGTGGGTGTAGGACGAAGCACTAAGAGGTAAATAGAGGTAAAGAACGTGCTGTGTATGTGAGGATGGAGGCTGGGAAAGGAAAAATTACTTAGCCACAAAACAGAACTCCTTTACCTGTTTTTCTCATAAAGCAGCATGAGGATGTTTCTGCTAAAGCAGCCTCCTTTCACAGCAGCTGCACTGTGAAATGACTTCTTTTTAACAAATCCATCTGCCTGCTTTTTAATAAGGAGGGCTTTCCACCATTGTATATGTGCGAGGTCTGACCTTTTCATAGGAAAAAACATTCATAACCAAAAACTATAAATAGAAACCTTCAGACTGGAGCAGATAAAGATGTAGGTTATGTGACTTTTTTAAAAAAAAAAAAAACCATAATGTGGGAGGGAAAGGAACAAGCTCTTTTAAAAAGTCATAAACTTCTGTTATTGCCTTAAGCTTTCTTAATATTTACTGAAGCATTTAAGGAAAGACTTAAAACAGTCGGGCTTACAAGACATCTGTATCTAAGCAGGTATTTTAAAAAAAAAAAATATTAGAAATACCTTTAGTTTAGGAAAAAGGGTATTTCCCCCAACTACGAAACAAAGGTTTGTATTTCTAGGGTAAGTTAAGTTTTATATTTTGTTCATGTTCTGGTTCTGCAAGCTCTCATATATACACGTAACTTTGCTCATGAGTACAGACACTTAGCCTTCAAAGGGACTACTCATGTGAGAAAAGCTGATCATTCATTGTTTCCACTTCAAACCATATTTGGTTCTGTATTTTAAGCCCCAGTTGCTGGAGGTAGGTGATTACATGAGAGTCTCAGGTTTCTTTTAAAAAAAAAAATAATAATAGAAGAGTAAGTTTCTAAATCTTGTGGTTGAAAAGAAAGCTTGAAAACATGTCCTCCATGGAGCTTCAGAACCAGAAGGAAAATGATATGAAAGCAATCTTCCATCTAACTCTGCTAATCACACACATTTCTTGACTGGGAGCAATATTTGTTAAGTGTACGACAAAAGAGCTCAAGAAAGGGGAGTAGGAAACGGTCAGTGCGATTGTGGCTTATCTGAGCCATGTCAGCAAATCACTGTTGCCGCAGGCAGAGACCCTCGGTGGATGCTGGCTCACACATGCCCTGAAGAGCTCCACTTTGCAAACACTCAGGTAAGTCAAAGTGATCAAGAGAAGGCTTTGGTTAAGCATGCATTTAGCTCATCTGCTGTATCCCATGCCTCAGATTCTAGGATATGCACATCTTCTCTCATATTTAAGACAGCACAGAAAATAAATCAACGTGCTTGGTGCTGTCAGCGTGGAAATAAAGATAAGCTGTTAGCTATAGCCACTGAAGGGTGCAGTGGTAATACAATACTTAGAGTCTCTGTGTTGCTTTTTAATATCCTTCAGCAGCACAAGAAACAATTACACTGATCCATATTTCATCAGGCATCGTAGGCTGAGCATCTTTTACGACTGCTGTGTAGCTTCTCAGGTGTTGGCTTCAGCTTCCTCAGAGTGGTATCTTTTGCCGTGACTGCTCAGCACCAGGCTCCTTCCTCCTAAGATGCAGTATCTCACCATCACTGCTCCACCGCATAGCGCAGTGACAGCCTTCCCTTGAACCGAGTGCCTCCAATACCGTGACACCGCTCACGTGAGGAGCAGAGCCAGACCAAATAACGGGGTTTGTCCAGCAGCCGCGGCGAGGAACTTTGTCTCTTTTCTGCTGCAAGGTGGTTTAGGTTGAGTTCATGTCACTGCTTCCACGACACCTATAAATATTTTTTTCATATATAGAAAATGGGAAGGTACTTCGATATTGTAGATATGAGAGAGGGACAGTGATTCCTGCTGAGACGTCTGCTTGTGCCACAGCAGCTCTGTGGGCACAGGCACGTGTGCGTGCTCGCCGCACGTAGCGTTTGCCTCGTAGCTTCATTTCTCCCAAATGATGATGGCCTGTTAACCAAAAGCCTCTCAGGCAGGAATGTTTGAAATGTTTTTCAGGAGCTGCAATTGCTGCAGAGATACCAGGACCCAAAAGTCACGCAAGTGAAACACAAACCCTTGAGGCAGCCAGGAAAGATGTCATGAATTCTGCGTGGGTGGTTTGAAGAGAGGGGAACCCCACCATCCACATGCAGAGAAGTGGGGCATGGATTTTGCTTAGCACCTGGTGCATGGCTGCTCTACATCACTTGGGGTGGATGCAAAGAGGGAAGAGGGGCTGCCCTTGGGAGAACTTGAACTCTGGAACAGATGCCTGATTTAAGAACAGAAACTTATTCCTTTCTGCAGGGCTGCACTTGAAATGGTCATTAAGGTGAAATCTGGCCCCGCGGAAGCTGATGGCAAGGTCCCCATGAACATTGGTCTGGTCCAGATTCCACCCCTTGGGTTTGACTGTGGTCCAGCGGCTGCCTAAGGCTGAGGCCAGCCTTCTGCCCTCCCCAGTTTCCTTCTACAGAGGTGGAACAGAGCCCAGTATTATTATATGGTATCTTACTGTATCTCACCAGTAAGACAAATAGAATTAAATGATGCAAGGGTGTTTAAGTCGTGATTTTCATCAGCATTTCCTTTTCACTGAGCTGAAAGCCTAGTTTGAATGCAGCCTACTATTTCAGTCTGCAAGAAAAGGCTACACAGAAAATAGGTTTTGAATCAGATGCTTTACATAAACCATGGGTTTTACTAAAAACTGATCCATTCTTCTCTTTTTCACTCCTACAATAGCAACTCTGCAGGGAGGCATCAGAAGTTTCAGTACTTTCATCTTGTCTCAGAACATTTAAGGTGACCAAAGCAGGTAATAATAATAATAATAATATCAACATTGAAATCATTCATCACAACTGATTTATTGGAGGAATTTTGCCACATGTGGGCGTGGTAAGTCATCCAGAAATAGGTCACGATTTTCTGAAATGTATCTGAGGTGCAGGATTATTTGCCAAGTAATTTATGCCAAACAAATCCCTCTCACTGTTAGTAGATGGTGCTTTTATTTTGAGTTGTTTTGGCTGGGTAGCACCATGGTTCACATGGTGAATATCTGTTTCTTGATTGGGAACCGGAGCAGGCACCTAACTTTAACCATGTGCTGGATATTTCCTGGCTGAAGCCAACCACAAATGCATGCTCAGGGTAAGGGCACACAGGGAGGTTGATTTTGGCAACCGGTCCATGTGCCAGTAATACAGAGGCCTTTCAGCAGCAATGGGCTCAGCGCTGCCCGAAGCCTGGAGATGCTGCAGTGGGGAAGAAGAGCATTGTTTTAACTGCCCTTCCTGAGATTCAGGTGGGTTGGGGAGGCTGTTCCGAAACAGCCCCGTAGGTGGTGAAACTATGAGGGCTGTGGGAAGATGAAACGGAGCCTTCCTTCTGCTGGGAGAGAGCGAACTGTGGTCTCCCTTTGCTTTGCACACAGACTTGCTTGGTCCTAGCTGATGCACCTGGCTTTTTAATAACCCCTTGCTGAACACAGCCCCTTGGGGTACCCCTGCAAAGCCCGGCAGAGAGGAGGCTGGAGCCTGTGGTGCCCCCCATGCCATCGGCTTTCTATCCACATCACTGGGGGTTAGATGTGGCTGAAAGCACCTGGAAAAGCTCCTGGACCTCACGGTAAACTGGGCTGTGAAGGAGTCAGCCCTCACCTCACACTGCCCCATCTCAGCATTAGCTGGCAGAGTTTGGACTCCTCTCCTTGTAAAGGCACTGGAAGTCACCTGAGCTCAGTGCCAAGCATGCAGCCACTTACAGATGTTGTGGAGAACTTGTGGATGGACTTCGGGTTGTCCTGTACAGACAGACCAAAACTCTGGCTTTTTATTCAAACTTAGGCGATCTCCAGCATGGAGTGGCCAAAGACAACTTCAACAGCTACCCTTCAGCCCTCCCCTGCAAGGAATAAATAAGCAAATTCATGGCTGTCTCTGATACTGAGATTTCTACAGAGTCCAGCTAGATTTAGTGCTTTTAGGGAAAAGAGTCAAGATTTCTTATTCCAAGGGATCTGCAATTTAAATCGGGGAGAGAAAAAATCCAGCCCCAAACTGAAACAAATATCAGAGGGGACATCCTTGTGAATAGAACAGGAAGATCCATTAGAACTGCTCTTTTTAAGAGTTTTGCGGGTGTGTGAGCTTTTAGAGTGGCTGGGGATCAATCTACATGCAACAACTCATTTTTGCCTACAGAGTTTCTTGGCACTTCCAGGTCTTGAGTTGGTGGCAGGGATGAGAAGACTGTTTATACGAAGACCCTCTGAGGCAGCTGAAGGTAGACTCAAGCCCGCTGATGTCAGTTAGAAACCTTTCAAGGTGTGTGGCAAATGACATGAAATTGCAGCACATAGAAGGTAAGAGCAGTTTGTCAAGGCCATCACAAATGAGATTTTTGTCAAAATTGTATCATCTGTCCCACTACTTTCTTTTGAACTCATCCCACAGTATGAAACAAGGAGATGCTTGCTGATTTGGGTCTCAACGTCTACTGTAAGTCTGTGTCTGTGTGTGGGAAAGCAGGAAACTTCCCTACTGTGCTTGGAATTGTAATGCTATAGAGGTGTTTATATGTGTGGGGCTTATTCCTTTATGAGAAGTGGGATAAATTATACTTGAATAAAGCCATCACTACATCCGCCCTACGGATTCGCTCTGTCTATCGCTCTAATGCTCAGTCTATCATTCTAACTGCAGTAGTTAAAGAAAAACACACTCTTGACCAAGACACAAGTACAAAAACAGTGTAGACCCAGGCTTTTCTGCTTGCTATGGTTCTGGCAGAACAAAGGCAAATTAAATTGGTTGTAAATTAATTTCTGTGTGCATTAAGACTCTTTGCACAGCCTGAACAGTATAAAAGAGCTTTGGGTTCACTCAGAATTAGCCTGAATAAATTCAGAAGGACATATTTCTTTATACAGCACATAATCATTTCCAAAGCATTTGCCATAAAAAGGAGTGATTGAAACAGATTTCCTAGTGGATAATTTCCTGCCTGTTCCTAACGCTTTCATCTCGGGAAACTGAATCCAAAACTCATGGTCACCAGTGTGAAAACTCCATTGATCTCAGTGGACTTTTCTTCAGCTCTGAATGATATGAGAACAGATACTGAGAATTTGTGTTTCTGGAGCCTGGGGCAGCACCGTCCCTATCTGACACACCACAGCAAGACCAACATGTGGCAGAGCTCCTTCGCATGGCCATCATCCTGTGGTCTCCATCCTTTTCTAAAGCTCTCAATGCAGCCAATGTGACATGGGTTTATGGAAATGGATAGTAACATGGGCCCTTAATCTAGGAAGTAAATCTCAAATTGACACGGTTGGAGACTATGGGAGCCCTTCACTGACCAGACGGTGTAGCTCAGGATGGGAAATCTCATGTTCAGGTGAACCTTCCCCATGTTTCCCACTCTCAGCCCTCCCCTGTTCCACCTCAGCACATGACTGTGGGGTTAATGTGTCTCCAAGAAGGGACATAAAGATGTGTAGTGAGTGTCTAGGGAACCTTGTCACCTTGTTTTCTGAATAAAAAATCTTCTCTCGCATCACAAAACAGGTACCTTCATTCCCATAGGAACCAGGACAGCTGATTCAGTGGGTAGAAACCTCGTGCTAGCTGAGGCAGCTATTGCTGATTTGAGCTGAGAACAAGATCTTCAGTGAAATGAATTGATGGTTTCAGTTCCGGATCTGGTGGGCAAATTAAAAAAAAAAAAAACCAACAAAATTGGGCTGTGTAATTCAATGCTTGCTTTCAGGAAGCCACACAGAACAGAAGCCGAGCATGGAGACTGACTCATCTCTCGCCCTTCGATATGAGCCCATACCCCTCACCACAGCAGGCAGGAGAGGTAGGCAGGGACCCTGCCTGGAGAGCTGGGAAAAAGAGCAGCACCAGGGAAAAACAGTGAAGTGGAAAGCAAACCTCCATCTCTGCGAGATCCCATTCATCCCAAGACTGTCCAAAATGATTCAGATATTAATATTATCATACCATTATGCCCTTGCTGGCATTTTCATTCAAATACAGCATACCAAGGAATTTCAGTTAACCCTCCACTGGCCAGAAGATGTAGGGTGCTGTAATTCATTGCACAACTCTAGGAAAGCCAGATTCATGAGAGCTGGCAAGTCAGCACCCCTGTATCTCCTGTCAGTTATACCGCTGTGCGTTTCTCCGTTGACATCTGAGGAACTACAAGCAGCTTTCAAAGGTTTTAAAAGTCCCCACTCCATCCCTGTGAGAGAAGTAAAACACCACCTCTTTCAACAAAGAGGGAGAAGAGCACTGGAGATTAAAAGTGTGAATTTAGGCACCTGGCGGCAGAGCAGTGGGGAGCAGGCAGGAGCTCCTGGCTGCCAGGAACATGGCCTTCCTGAGCAGGCAGTCAACAGGACGAATAGCAGGAACAATGAGCTAAGCGCTGCGATGGAAACAAACACCTTTTTTTAGGCGCTCTGCACTAAGCTGCTGCTACTACTTTTATCACACCATTCATTTGGGAAGAAAGCAGCACAGCAAAACAAGGTGCACGCACAAAGCCATGTGCTGTGTCTGAGCTCACACAAGTTACCAGCCTGAAAATTTAGTTGTTAAATGATTTCATGTAATGGTTTGGGACTGCATTGTTTCTTGTGTGGTGTTGTCTTTGTAACTGGATACGGCCGGGTGGATCCTTAGGGCAGGACCTGTATGATCTGTAAGGGGACTGAGGACCACAAATGGATGCTAACTTCTTCTGGGCAGCCAAAGCCAACGTCTCCACTGTGCAAGTCTTCCATGAAGGCTCTTGAGCTGTTTTACAGATAAACACGTACACACGTGCACGTGAAACCCCCAGCAAAAACAATGGTCGTTTTGCATGCCAAATGTGTCAGTTGCGTTTCTTTTTACGACTGAATTCATTCTCAAGTCATGAATGCAAAAAAAAAAAAAAGCCTAGTGAGTGTTTAAATTTAGGACATTAATTTTGCATTCCAGTGTAGAGGGAACCCAACAGTCTCAAACCTCAGAAAAAGCCACTCCACCTCTGCTTTATGGGCAATTTCATTCTGCTTGTGTTTCCAGAGTCTACTTCAAAATGCAGATGCATTTCAGGCAAATAATGACAGCTTCAGAACAAGTTTTCCTTGTAACACAAATCGCCTCACTAATGAAATCAGGGGAAAAATTCAGAACAACTTGATATCCATCTGCCTGAAATCAAATCCTTCTATTTATATAGTGTAACTAGGGGCCTGATTCCTCCTCTGATCAAATTAGGGGTGAAACTCCTGCAGACTCACGTGGGAATGGGGCCAGCCTTTTACTCTTGCTTGGTGACCGTTGCCCGAACCTCGGTGAGGATGCCCTGGTCCTTCCAGCGCGTGGCAGAGAACGTGCCTGCGGGCGCAGCAGCAAACAATGGGGTCAGGTTCAGAAGAATATGAGGCACCTTCCCTCAGCACGGAGAACAGTTTCTATAGTTTCCACATTTCCTTCCTGCTCATGTCAATCATGCACAGGAGAAAACAATGAAGAAACACCAACCCCACGTGGAATAAAGTAAATGGGAACCCAAGAATGAGCCACATGCTAAAAAGAAAAGCATCGTCACATCCAAGGTTGAAAGTATCGACTGACTGGACTGCCAAATAAATCAGACTAGCCCTGGGGACTTGGATCTATACCTGTACTTACCTCTTCACCTCAGACCTCAAGAGCAAGCTTCCCTTTTGCTTTGGAAGCCTGGAGGTGGGTGGATGGTGCAGCTCTTGGTCGTCTTCATCTGCATCCCTGAACCACTTCCCTCGCTGAGGCCCTCTGCTTGCCTCCGGAGCCGCTGCTTCTCTCCGGTCCCATCAGCCTCCCCAAAGGCTCGGCAGTGGGATGAGGGGGGGCGAGATGTCCATTTGGCTTGGCAACAAAGAAAAGCAAACTGCACTTGAACCTGGAAATTTACAGGAATGCAGAGCAGCCGTGTTGCTAAGCCAGCTGCAAACCTGCTTTGCTCGGGGCTCTTCCCTTTGTAGGGATGAAGGAATGAGGCTCGTGTTGCCAAGTAGGACATCAGTACTACAAACAAATGGAAAGCCCTTATCCCACCAGCAATCTCGACCTGGTAACGGGCAGGCAGCTAGAGTAACAAGAAAGCTCGGCTCCTTCCTACTCACAGAAAGGGGAGGCGGCAGGACACAGGTTATAATTAGAGCCACCCACAGCAATTTTGGGGAAGCTTCAGCACATGGATTGGGATCTTATTGTAAGTGCTGCCAATTCACCATCTGCTTGGACTGGGCCAGTCCAGAAACCCAGTGGCAAGCACCCACAGACACATCTCCTGCTTGCCTGGAGTTTAGTGCTGCTTTAAGCCGCCTTGGTGCCTGCAGGGAAAAGCGCACAGCAATGGGAATTTCTGTATAAGCACTTAGCCTGAGTGTCCCCCTAATTTAACAGATTTGCTTCAGCTTTGGAGACAAGCCTACACGGAGCCCTTGCTCCTTTCTTTCCACCGGATTATAAAATGTCAGAGGTTCATCCAAACTGGATCTCCCCAGTACAGTTTCCTGCAGCTGGAAGAACACCAGTTCTGCCAAGCACTGCATGCTGGGGGCACAGCATGTTTCACGGCACGGCCACCCCTTGCCCATGCAAAGCTGCACAGCTGTCACCTTGCAAAAGCAGCCCCATGGAGCACAGTGTGAGGCACGTGATATGCCCACGCCTGGACTGAGGCACCTCAGAGCCATCCCCAGCTCTCGGTCCAGCTGCCGTGGTGGCTGAGAGCAAGCCTGGCCCGTGCCGCGCCTGCCTTGGACAGCTTGGCTCCAGCGGGATGAGGGTCGGTGTGGGCGACTAAGGAGCTGATGTGGTCTTTACACTCATGGCACATGGGTCTTGCACCCTCCTGGGCTGAGACACGAGCACCTTTGCTTTGGTCCTAACTCTTGTAGTGCCAATTCACAGCGTGGGTTTGACAGCCCATGCACGAGCCTTCAGGCAGCATCGCTGGCCCAGTGCATCTGCGTCTGCATCCACATCTGCGTCGGCGTCAACATCCCTATTCCCATCCCTGTCCTTACCCCTATCCCCATCCCTATCCTTATCCCTAGCCCCAGGCAGGAGTTACCTTCTCTCAGGCATCTGTTCTGCTCCCTCAAAAGCAGCGCAGGCCCCCATGGTGCAGGCTAAACCCCACCAACATGAAGATTTAAACCACCCAACTGGGAAGGCTAAGCCACGTCAGGCCGTTGTGAGAAACAGAGCCGGCCTAGGAGAAGTGGGTCCTCAGCAGAGGCAACGCTCCTGAAATCGTGACATTTGCTACTGCGCTTCTCATAAACACGCTGATCTTTGGTGTTTTCCCCCAAATGCCCAATGGGGTACCCTGGGCCTGCCTGTGAGAATCTCAGCTTCTGCCGCCTTGCTTTTAACCGCTGGGGTTTCTGAGCCTTCCTGCTTGCAGAAGTAGGCTTCAAAGCATGAGCCCACCATCTCAGAGGAAACCATTTCAATTTTCTTGGTGTTGTTTTCTCCCTTAGCACTCTGAGGACTATTCAAAGAGGGACTCGGGGGCCTCACTCAGGAGTTTCAGGTGCTGTTCAGCCTGGGGAGAGTAATCACAAAGCCATCACTGCAACACGGCCACCCCGGGAAGGCCTGTGACAACTGCTCCGCGCTGGCGCCCGTGCGTCACGCGGCGCGGAGGGGCTGCCTTTCCAGCCGAAGGCACGGGGAGAGCTGCCTTCCAGGTAGACGGAATATAATTACGCGGGCTGTGAATGGCGACGCGTCTGCCGGGGGGTGGGGACGGGGCGAAGGGGGCGTCAGCGTGTTTTGTAAATGCTTTGAAATGTATTTGTGTGTTTCTGAGATGAACCTTAAATAAAATACCTGAAAACTGGTTTTGCTTTTCCTAAAGCATTGGCGCTCTCAGGCAGCAGCTTTGCCAAAAGTCATTAATCACATCTTTATTAACGAGGGTGGGGGAACAGTGACCTCAAACAACCGAGGAAAACAACTAAAATTGCATTCATTTGAAGGACTGTTTTTTAAAATCTCTTCTGGCCAGCGCATGCTACTGTTGACGTATATTTAAAGTGCACCGACTCTTTGGGATATATTAGGACTTCTGCACAGAACCAGGGCAGGACCTGACCCAGGGGTGTGTTTGGCTTAACTATACATCTCCTGGAGTAAAAGGGAAGAAAGAAGAAAGTTTTTAAAAGGTCTTCACACCTTTCTACTACATCAAAGTATATCGTGTGAGCAGGATAGGCTAAACCCCCTGGCTCTTCACTTCTGAAGCCTCAAAATTCACAGATTCATGGATGTCATGAAGTGCATGGTTTAAATCCAGAGGGAACATCATGATCACTCCATTCATTCTAGCCCTGTCAGCCTGTTTGCTCTAAACTGCCGAGCTCTGCTGTTCACGCCATGGCACAGGGTCCACCACATCTCTCGGTAACGTGCTTATTTTCTTAGTTAAAAATGCAGAGCCAACTGAATGAGCAACCACATTAGGTGGGGGATCTAACCTACACCATAGAGACTGCTGCCTTTGGGGTGGGCACAGAAGAAGATACAGCACCTGTGCCCCTGCTTTGTCCTGCCGAAACTCCATGTTTGCTCCTCATTCCCCAGTCTGAGCTGGTTCGTCAGCAGAGATACAGGGATTGGTGAGAGAGCAGGGACTTTTGAGGGGATTTCTGGAGCCTGTCTCAAAATGCATTTACTGCGGGGCGGGCCCTCAGCGGCAGCACAGGAAAGGGCAGGTCCCCACCTTGGGCAGGATGCTAACTGGTGCATGGTGGTAGGCAGACCGTGAGCCCCAACCCTGGAAGGCTGTTGCCGCTGATAACACCCATCTGCTGTGGCATCATGTCCATTGACATAACCTTAATTATTGATATTACCAAGCTAATGAGGAGATAAACCATCGATCCCAACTCCTGTTAAGAAACTGTCTTAAATACCAGTCACTAATCACTATGGAGAAACAGATAGTGGGCCAAAATGCACACCTGGAGTAAAGAGGTGTGGCTCCCATGTTTTCTGGAGAAGTTGCATTTGTTTACTCCAGGACTGACTATGAACCATCCTGATTAACACACGGCGGGTGTGCGCTGGGCGGGAAGTTGTAAACAGCCCCAGCCTTATGTAATGGCATGAGTCTTGTGCAAGAACCGTCATCCAGATGGCAGCAGGATTGATGGCTGTGGAGATCAGCACGGTGCCAGCCTGGGGTGCAGATGCGCGTGGGAGTGCACCAACCCCAGGTTTGCTCTTCCCAGACCCTGAGCTGGCGCGGAGGGGCTCTCCGGCCACCCCTGACCCCTTGGATGCTTCACAGGGGTGGTCTAGTCCACACGGCTTTGGGAATAGTGGGCATCACCAGGCACTTCTTGATGGCTAAGAGCTTTTTGGGCTGCTTAATTGGAAAAGATTTGCTAGTTGTGACTGACTAGAAGACTTCCCGCTACCATTGGGGTGGTGTGGATGTAACTTGTAAAACAAGGAAGGGACCTGTTTCACTGTGCTGACTTGATTCTTTGGCTGTTACTTTATTTCCTTGCTGTTATTATTCTGATCCAGTGAAATTAAAAAGGCATGAGTAGCCTATTTGGATCTGAATGTGTGAGTTCCTGCCCTGCAGAGCTTTCATTAGAGATTAGATTTTACATGCCATTGTGTGGGGGAGATGTGCCATCAGGCAAAGGAGGAACAAATGCAGGTGGGGCAAGACCGGAGAGACAGAAGCCGGTATGCTTGCATGAAGCTGCCTGCTGCTCATCGGGGTGGTATCGCCGTCTCACTGATGTTTGGATGGGTATCTCGGAAAACGTTCACCATCTTTGGTTTCTACAGGATGTTTATGGGAGGTGTGAGACAAGGCAGCCACTTCTTCCTCATATTAGCCTTTTAAACCTTGACCTAAGAGGCCCTAAAATAAAACCTATGCATAAAAACCTATCCCAAGCCTCATGTTCCTGAACATGCAAGCAGACTAGCTAGGGGACCCTGGCCCTTAAGAATAATCCTCCAAGTCGCTGGTAAGGTATAGATGCACTCAGTCTGCTGGTATCCGAATAAATGTTGAGGGTTTCCAAGGATTCCAAGGATTTACATGCTCACGTGATACACAACACAGACATCAGGAGCAGACAAGCCTGGCACACTGCTCGCCCTACCAACCTTTCACCTATTTCAACTCTACTTCACTCTAGCACTCCGACTGCATTTCTATTCAGTCAGGCTGTTTCCTGCTTGACAAAAAAAGGTGTTTGTTTGTTTTTAAGTGATCACAAGGCATGCATATATCAGAAAAAAAAGAAAGGATCTATCTTCTTCTTACATCTCTATTATTTCTATTGTTCAGGTATGCCTCGGGTACTTTCCCAGACATGTTGCCTTCTGTTTTTAACATTGCCATCTGGGAATCAGATACTGCGCATCTTTTGTGGTGCTGTTCAGCGGGGAGGGAATTTGTTATTGCTCCTCGCAGGTAGTTCCGACTTGATGCCCACGGATAGCTCAGAGAAGAGGGATGCCATGGGCTTTGTGGCTGCTGCCGTCCAGCTCGGGGACAAGCTAAGGCTGTGCGTGCATAGCACATCTCTCGGGAGACAAGCTCAGAAAGTTCTCACGACACCTGCAAGTCGGGTGATGTCCACAGGGTCCAAACTCCTTCACTGTTGGGAAGCTATTCAGTTGGTTAATTTTGCACTGAACTCTCTTTGCAATCTGGCACACTCAGTGATACCTGTAATAAGCACTTGCTTTGTGGAAGTCCGAGAAAAGAAGAGGTAATCTCCACGCAGCAGCCACAGACCAAATCAGCCTAAACTTCAGGGCCGTTGGAGCTCGGTGCAGGAGTAGATGCAGAACTGAGCTTTGTGGGTTGGACCCATCTCTCGAAGTTGATTCTGATCGTTTCCTGATTCAGAGCCTTGTGCTTTGACCACAAACCTACCATATCCCATCCTCTTTGGTGTACATCTCTGTCTGGTCCCTTAACTAAGCACTGCTCAGTAAATGCTTACAAATTCAAGAAGAGAGGCTGCTAGTTCAAAGTCTCACATTATCAGGGCATCTGGAAAGGAGAATTAACAGCAACGAGAATCAAATCAGAGCCAGGAAGAAAGCCTGGGAGTTCGAGCAGTGGCAGATACCTGCTTAAGACACATTTCTCCAGCCTTCCTAACACCCATTCCTGAACATCAAAGCTAGCTAACCAAACAGTGCAGCAACTTGTAGGTTCAGGTGGGTTACTCTGAAGTGTGCTGCTCCTGACTCTGGTAATTTTGTGAGATTATTGCTCTTCGTGCTCCAGCCTAGAAAGCAGAAGAGCCGTCACCCCAGTGCTGTTATACAACTGCAGGTAAGAGGAGTGGAGCGATACGCCGGTATCACGGTGGGGAGGATCTTGTGGGGTATCGAGACGTGAACAAACTGTGACAGAGTGTGCATGTGTGTGGTTTCTTCTTTAAAAATAATCTCGGCAGACTCTTTTTTTTTTTCTTTAAGACACAGTTGCTAAAAATGGCCTTTCAAAAATAAATTAAGCCTGAGACCGGGTCTGAAAGCACTTAATGAGGGTTAAAAGTGGTTAAAGAAAGGAAAGAGAAAAATTCCCATGCTATTCCTAGCGCAGACTCCCCCACTTCTGCATGTAAACAGTAGCTGCATCACACTACAGCATTTCTACCAGCTTCAGACCAATACCTGGCCCACTTCAGAGAGATGACAGGAAAGCAGAAGCTCTACTCTGAGACCTTCCCAAGAGGCTCTTGTCTCCTGAGGGCACTGGTCATCCCATCCTAGACATCTCCCAGAATGACCCAGCATCTTCAAAATCACAAGGGCATGACAAGGTTTTAAAGCAAAACACAATAGGATGAAACCAGTTGTGGACAACATGATGGAAAAGCTGCTGTTGGGGAACTGAACTGAGTGGAGTTAAAAGCTGCCACTACTATTTGCGGCAGTGAGTTCAGCCTTCTTAAATTAAAACCAGGCCTTTCAGACAAATCTAATTATGTTCTTTGGAGAGGTTAAAAGTTTGGTTGGGAAAAGCAGCTCTGTGGATGGGATAGATTTTGGCGAGGTAGTTGACTTAGCACATTCCCTTAACAAATAAGAATATATGAGACCAATAGCATGCTCTGTACATGGCTTAGGGAGCAGTGAGATTAAAGCTCTTCCAAATGAGCAGTCCCTGGGGAGTCACTCAGGGCATGTCCCCAGAGGAGAGCCTCAGGGGCTGGCAGGACATCCAATAATTTTCAATGCTTTTATCAACCATCTGCAAGGTGATGCACAACGACTGCTGCCAAAACCTGCAGATGAGACCTGGCAGGTGGAGAGGTGGCCGATGGAGAGGTGGGGGCAGCGGTGTGGGGGGATCCAGGTCACCGGGCTCATGCGGGCAGAGGACATGTGCTCAGGCAGCCAGAGCCCTGCCCGAGGAGCCAGGGATGCAGCCGACTGGCGCAGAGGGAGAACCGCTGTCCTGGAAAGCAAAGCGGGGAGTCGAGAAAGGATGCTGAGGTGAGAATGGACAAGCAGTGTGATATTGCAGCTAAAGAGCCTAGTAGGAGCTCTGGAGGGATGAAGAGAGGATCTGCAGACTGAAGTATGGACCAGTTCTGGTTCCACAGATGGTCTTAACGTGACAAATATTTTCCCCTTTGTTGGTCTCTGCATTTTAAGAAAAAAGTTGAGAGACTTGAAGAACGTAACCTGCTAAATTCATCCAGAAATTAAGTGAGAGTTTATGTCATTATAATATGTAAGCACCTTCACGAAGAAATGGTGGAAGGAAAAAAGTCTTTAACCCCAGGAAAGGCCCACGACGAGCACACTACAGCCCGGTAATTTCAACTAAGAAAGGAGCATGCTTTTTGTCAGTGAAGACACTTAGTTTTTGGGATGAACTCCAGGGGCAGGATTGGATCCACATTTCCCGATGCCATCAAATCCTGGCTCCCCTCCTAGGAGGTCTGATTGAGATCAAGTTGTGCTTTGCCAAACATGAGTTAAACACAGAGGTGAGGGAGTGATAGTTGGGGATCCCTGAATTGTTGGGGCTCAGGAAGGAGTCTCCAGCTCTCCCTTGCAGCCATGAATTCGGGGACTGAGAACTACAAAGCTGAGGAAGAAAAATATCATTTAAAAGTCCTGTTGCCTCTTGGAAGGTACAAGAGGGTGAGAAACCAAATGAAAAACCCCGGGAGTTCTTGGTGACCACTCCCAAACTGATAAACATCAAAAAAAGCCTCTATCCTTTCTCTTTTTTGCCTTTTCAATACTGCAAGTGAAATAACTTGATTATTTTATAGAGGTTTGTCGGTAGTGACCTTTTTGGCACACTGGCAAGTTGTTCCTGTTTTGGTTTTGTTTGTTTTTTGTGAACAGCTACAGCTGGGTTTTCCACTCTTTGTTTCTGAGTGTGTGTTTAGGACTTGCTGAGAACAAGCTAAACACAACAAATGAGTTTTGGACAGAGCTTTGAAAGAGATTAATTCTGTGGTCATTCATTCTCCTCTCTCGGGAAGCAAGTCCCATATGCAGGCACTGCTGATGAGAAAGTTTTGTCTTCGTGCTAACTGGCATCCTTGCTTGGTGATGTTTGCAAGGCATTAAACTGAGGACCAAGGGCCCAATCCAGGAAGATAACAGCAGGTATTTTACCCTTAACATTACCTGGGGATCAGTTCAGTATTGATGTACCACTAGAGATGGAGTTAGAGGATATTGGGGAAAAAAAACCTCACCAAAATCCCACAGAACAAATAGGGCAGGTAGTAAATCTAGAAGAGCCAGTAGGAAGGTTACAAGCTTTGGAATTAAAGAAGAACAGCTAAAGAATGAATGAGAAATACAGATGCTGAAGGAAACCATTCATACAACGTTCATTGTCTCATCCCCATATGCTTGTAATAATTTTGACAAGCATTTCATTGGATCTGTTATTATTAAGAAAATGATTCCTTTAAGGGCAAAATCTAACTACATTTTTCAGGTCAGCTTGATTCTGGGAATCATTCTCACTTGCCTGCGGTTTTCGCTATCAGGCCAAACTTAATCCCTGATGTATTTCTCTTGACTCAGTGGAGTTATGTTGGAGATCAGCTTGGCCTTAGGGCCTCTAGTTATATTGCCAATGGGTTTCTTTAAAGGGATATTTCCCTACTTTGAATGCAGTGATTCCGGGCAGTGATTTTCATTTTGCAATCTGGAAGCATTCCTGCATATCTTAAGGAAGTTTTAGTTACTCCGGTACTGAAGAAACCTTCTTTGGCATGGATGACATGTCTAATTCTCACCCTGCTGAAGGCAGGTGTGTGCATGTGCTTCGGCTGGTCTGTGGATGGCAGTCTAGAGAGCCGCCCGCCAGGTGCCTTCCCTCCGCAGAAAGGTCTGGTGAAGAGTCACAGGAAGGGACACGAGATACGTAACAGCCCCACAAAAGCAGAGCGAATGCTATTCACGGTGTTTCTGATTGACAGAGCAGCATCTTATCTTCCCCCGAAACCTCTGCACCCAACCCTCCAGGTGTGTGTGTGTTGGGAGGGAAGCCAGTAGCCTGATTTTGTCAGAAAGCTAATTAGAGGGATTATTTAGATTTGACTACTGTGGGGAGCAGCTCCTGGTAAGAGTCCTTTGCTTGGAGAAAGACGAAGGGAAGACCCAAAATATGAAGGGTTGGCCTTTCAGCATCCTCCACCCTGGACCTCAATGGCTGCAAGATGCCACTTGCTGAAGGCAAGTGAGTGCACATCCAGTGCCTCCGCACAGGCTGCTGCTCCCACGGGGCTGCTAAACCCTGCAGGAGAGGTCAGCGCAAGGGAGGGGTCACCACAGAGTTTCTCTGTACTTGCGCTTTTCATCTCATGAGGTTCTGGAGCAAAAGAAAGGGCTCTAAGCTGATGGGTGCGGGATGGTGTCAGGAAAGATTCATACCTGCTGAGATGGGTTAGCAGCATTCCCCCCCTGCCCTAAATGTCCCGAGTGTTGCCTGCTTCAGCTTGCTTTGGCAGCCAGGTTACTCCCTGAGTGCTCCAAGTCACAGAAAAAAAAAAAAAAAATCATGAAAACAAACGCAAAGCTCTTGCTTCATGCAAGATGTGAAACTACTAATGAACCTGACTGTAACCAGCCTCCAGTTTCTTGCTTATAACTGAGCAACACATGAGGCTGATGATACTGCAGTTTTCAAGAGAGATTTGCCCCCAGGACAAAAGAGACCTGAGAGAGCCGAGGGCTAGGTTCGAACAGGCTGGGAAGTGTTACGCAAAACAGAGGCATGGAGTGTAGGGTATGTGATGTGCTTGTGAACTTCTAACCTGAAAAATCTTCCTGTAGGGATTGATGATGGGCATGTCACTGAAAAGCAATGTCTACCTTGCTTTGGTGAGGACCTGTGCTCTTACTATGACCACATCTGGTCAGAGGAGAGACAAGACTTGTAAATCTTGATGGATTGATACAATTGGACAAGCCAGAGTATGATCTCTAGGGTTGCTGTAGAGTGCTCCAGCACACGAATGTGCATCAGAGGAAAGCATGATTCGAGGGAACACAGCTCAGGGGTGAGCTGCCTCTGTCCTTCTGCAGCCACTGTCAGCTTTGCACAACTATCGCAGTGATCCATCAGCCTGTGAAGCATAAAACTACTTGAATGCAATTTGGATCCAGGCAGCATCACATAACTGATTTCATTGCCGTGAGAGAAGAGGGCTGATGTGATTTCTGTATAATACAGCCAATGTGCAGACCTGGTCGCTGGTCTGATCATCAGCTCTGGAGATCTCAGCTCTTCCCCATCCTGCCATCTCCATGTGCCTTCCTTGAAGACCAGCTGCCAAAAACCTTGGTATTAACAAAATAAAGACAAGTGACACAGTCGCCAACCTCCACTGGTTGCTCCATCTCAAGGAGACCATCTGAAGGTGGTTCTCGTAAGGAACAGTGGGAAAACCTTAAAGGTTGGGGTCTGTGTCATCTAAAGAAGCAACTGGCTGACCTGGAGAGCAGAAATCATTTGCTGTGGTGTCTGGAGACCTCCAAACAGCTGCAAAATCCCAGTATTGAGATCTTGGTGAGGTCACAGTTGCGATGGTCTGGGCACATTGCCAGGGTGGAAGATTCCAGGATCTGCAGCCTCCTGGGAACACCTACCAGCCAACACAAGCTTTGTAAAGACACCTGAAAATCCTTGCTTAAAGCTTGTCAACTTAACATTAATAACTGGGAGGGAAAGGGTTTGGAGCCACTGTGGTGCAGACTACAAGTTGAAGCACAAAGCCAAAATGGAGGAGAGAAGCAAGTGAACTTGGAGGAAATCAACCATGCCATTTAAAAAGCAAGACTAGAAACGTGCTCTCTCCCCACAGACTGGTGTGTTTTTAGAGGATCATACACACACAGAGAGAAAAAAGTAAAAATAGCTAAGGGGACAGTCGTTGCAAATTGCAACAAATAACAATTCAATAATATGCTTTTAATGAAGAAATCCACAGCACCCAATAAATTCAAGATTTGGCACAACAGCAGTGTCCAATAGCCATAAATAAAGCAATTTGCTAATGACTGCACATTCCATCTCATTTTTCTTGGTGTTTTCCATGGCGTCATTCCTCTGAATCACAGCTTTTCTTTTAATCTCATCTTAATCGACACCACTATTAGGTGCTGCGCTTCTTCCTTGACGGCACCGGGTTTGAATGGCCACTAAGTAGGGCCTGCTCCAAAGCCGGTGAAGGTGAGGCTGTAACACGTGCTTGTGTCCCGCAGGCTGAGCCCGGAGAAGGCTGCAGAGCACGCCTTGACTGCACGCAGTCACTCACGCATAATCAGCCGTGGGTAATTCGGAGCCAGAACCACCCCCGTGGCCCCTAACAGATTCTGCACTTGGGATTCACCTGTTGGCTCCACAGGTCTGACATGGCATGAGAGAGACATTTCTTCTTCATGCAGCTCATGTTGACCTGAGAGATTAACCAACTGATGGCAGCAAATCAGCTGCTGCTGGTCTAGGGAGGGCATCTCAGGTTCTCTCCTTAACGAGCTTCACATTTGGCTTTTCTTAATTGAAGGAGAGTTCATCATCGCAAACATCTTGCCAGTGATACGGTCCTTATCGGACAGATGGAGCCCAAGGAGAGCTGTTTGCAATGACCTAATGTCATTTGCTGCTTACCTGGCAAGACACCAGTGAGTTGCTTGTCCCCTGCACCGAGAAGTCACTAAGCAGATGCACATGTCTCCTAAACAAAAAATCTTCAATTTTTTTAAAAACAAAGTCAGAGCTGCCAACAGATCCAAAGCACTTCGGAGCCATTTTGTCTTTCTGCTGCACGCTGGGTTTCTGCCGGGACCCTGTTTCTGCAGGGGTTGTCCCCATTGCACTGCTCTTGCAAGAAGGCTGGGACTCGAATGGCCTTTAGTGTGGCCCTGTCGGGAGCGTTGGGAGATGATTAACCCTTTTGTCACCACTAAACCACAAAGGGAACGTCTTCCTCTTTCTCTCGGTCATTAAGTTTTTGCATACTGGAATTACATGTGTTAAACAAGGAAGTTTTCCAGTGGGGTGCACATCCTAGAGTCTTTCAGTCGAATGAGCTTTTTGAGTGTCCATAATCACAGAGTATATGAGAAACCACAAAAGAAGCCTCCTTAATTTTAACTTCTTTTGGCCTAAGTCGGGGTAGGACCTAAAGTCAGGCTTTGAGACAAGCTCAGAACTACTTTGCCATTATCATAAAATCCCATTCTGGGGGAGCTGTGCCATTTGGTGTTGCTGCATCTGCTTCATTTCTCTTCAGGTTTCCACCTCAAACTTCTTCCTATGCAGTCTTGTTTTCTTATGCAACTTTATAGGCTGTGGTAGGTGGAGATAAGGAGGCCAAGTCCTGAAATGATCTGTCTGCTTTTGTTTTGCAACCTCGGTGACAGCAAATATTACTGTGCATGCGTTCACTGCCCAACTTGTCTGACCACTCTGCATGGCCATTTTGGTGACAATCAAAAACCTTCCACACACTGACTGATTCCCCAAACACCACAGAAATATGGTTAATGCTGTTGTGAGCCCTCAGACATGCTTTCCTCTTTGCACCCCTCCTGGTTTTTTGCACATCGAGGATATTCCAGGTCCAGCATTTCTCTTGTGCCAGGCCCTTCCTGGACTGTGTCTGTGTTACACAACCATGCCCTGTGGATTGAGGCAAGGATTAAAGGTGTCCAAATTATTAGGAAATCAGAGCAGTGAAAGGTCAGGGATCTTTTTATTTTCCCTTGGCTTGGGTAGGTGGTTGCTGAAAACTCACAAACACAGTTTGAAAACAAGGGGCAGCAAGGTGCAGCTTTCCAGAGCACTTGTCGGCATTCATGTCTGTGCATGAACTCTTTACAGGTATGGCAAAGCGTTACTAATCTGTGAGCTATTCAGAAAGGAAGTACCTCTAGGATCTCCTCATTTGTCTCCCCTGTTTCTTAAACACTACTGAGTCATGCTGAATCTCCTCTCCTCCTGAAAAATTGCTTTGCAGAGCTCCCTGAAGAAAGAAAAATGTCCCTGGACGGTGAAACAAACAATCCCAAAGTGGGCTGGTCTCTTCCTGCAAGCTCATGACCTAGTAACTGGGTAAAAAACCTTGGAGACCTTGGAAAGGAGAGGTCAGTTTAGAGGCTGCCTGAGGATTCAGATGCTTTCGAGGCCCAGGGGAGGAACTCTCTTATCAGGGTCTGGCATCCAGCTGGAAACACTCTGGACCTGACCCTTCTCAAAGTTCAAGTTTCTGATTCAGACAAATCTCTCCTTTCAGACAGCCCCCTGGAAGATGGGGCTGCCAGTTGGCTTTGCAAGGCCTTGCTGGATGTCCAGTTATGTCTGAACTTCCCCTGTTTCCTTCCCCTCCACTCCATAATGCCTGTCTGCATCTGGCTTCCCATTCAAACTTAGCCCCAGATGTGTTACGTTGCAGCTCGGCTTCTGGGATGCTGTCGCAAATGGCAAGAAATTATGAACAGGATTCCCAAAGGAAGCCACTCTGAAGAGCTGAGAGACAGGGAAACCTCACCATTGCTGTTTAATTTTTTCTGAGCTCATACTTCTTGCGTTGTTAGAGTTTCAGAGAAAAAGGAAGCGTGTACAAAGGCTGCCTTGAACAACAGGAGGATGCTGGCTCAGGCAGTGAAGGGTGAAAAGAAGAAGTAGGCACTGTGGGAGAACTGGTAAAGATGAGATGGGTGAAGGAGGTGCTCCAGTGCCTGGTTTGTGTGTACCAAGAGCAGCAAGCAGCAAGGACTAGACAGCCATAGAAACAGACGGGTTAGGCAGTGCTTGAAGAACAGACATGAAATGAAAGATGACATTTGTGAAGAAAAGAAAAAAAGGGTTTTCTCTTAGTAGGATAATTCTGAAGTGCAAACACCAAGGGACGGTGCCCCTGCTTTCAAACAACCTGACAAGTAGCAAAGCAAGAAAGCCAGAGCTCCTGAGCTCTCCTCCTAAGTGTGACACTAACTCCTTGACCAGAGTCCCTACTAATTGCACATGCCACAGGCACGACTATGGAGTGGGGTCCTCAGAACCGTGGAGAAGCAAGTCAGGCTTGACTCAAGGGGATCTGAGAGCATTCGGTGCTTAATATATCTGGCCAGCTTTTGACCATCTGAGAAATGGAGCATGTCTCATCTGCCACAGATGATGCTGGGAGGTTAATAATGGTATTTCATGTCCGAGGTCCTCCGACAGAAAGCTGCCACGTAACACAATGCATTATTCTACCCTAAAGCCAAAGTATCCTCCACCCAAATAAATATGTATTTGTGCTGCCTGCCTCCCATTTTTAATCTACAAGCAACTCTTACCAGAAAAAAAATAAATAAAAATCTCTGGCCATACAAGTGTGCCAAGAGCTTGGCTAATCAGCAGGATTCTAGTATGTCGCTACAGATTTTGGCAGCCTTGTGTCAAGAAAATTATGCAACCCCATTCCTGGGAACCAGTGCGATGGAAAGTGCTTCCAGCTGATTCGGATTGTTTATTCTAGGTGAAAGTTTGCAACATTTCCATTTGGTTTCACCACCGTGAGCTTTGCCAGGCCTTTTTCCCAGGCAATGAATGCTTTCTCGTTTCTCTGCTTGATCTCCTATTTACAGGCTTAGTTGCTACATTGCTTTTATTACTCTGGAAGGCATATACTTGGTCAAGAATGGGTGGATTTAATCTTGTGAGAGGTGCAACACTTTAATCTCCTGCTGTCTCCTTCAGTCAGACTACAGGACTGAACACCCATCAGCATGAGCAAAGGATCTTTAGTCTTGAAGAAGGATAGATTATGTCAGAAGAATGGCCAAAGCCTGGGCAGGAATGCATTAATCATTATTATTGCATTTCTATGCAAGCATTTAACCTGTTAGTGCTTCCACGGAACAAGGAAATGCACAGAAAATGCTCCTTGCATGGCTCTGGAGCGCAGAGCAGCCTGGCATGTGGTGTTAGACAGTACCTGCAGCCTTGTAGAGCGTTGGCCTGAAGCGATGAGGCCAGGCCAGCCTTGTTAAGAAAAGACGAGCCAACCGTATACAGAGATTCTCCCCGTGGCTTGAGCCAGGCCTGCATAGGGGCTGAAAGTGTTCTTCCAGGAACATATTACTCTGTTTTCAGCCTAAAACAACTATTTCCTCATTCTCTTTGTTCCTCTCTGTCATTTCTTCTTTCTGCAGCAATATAACAAGGTTCCACTTTGAAATGAATCACTGTTCTAATGCTAAAGGAACTGACCATTCTGGTAAGACTCACGCTGACTAATTGCAGGTGCTGCTTAAATTTCCCCAACAAAACTTCTACAAAATCAAAGCCATTCCTAGCTGCCATTCAAATTCTGGGTATGAGGAGCTTAGAAGGTCCAGCTAGGGTGGCTCTCTGAAGGGAAACCTCTCACAAAATTGTCCTAGTCCTTTGCAGCCTGGCTGAGAATTTGACCTTTTATTTCCAAACACAGTAGGGTCATTGGCTGGCCAGGTCAGCTAACACCAGATCTTCTGACCAGTTTGCAGGCTCAGCCATTGTTTAAAATACCAGTGTCTTCCAGAGGAAGCGTTGGTGGCGTTGCAGTGGACAATATATTCACATGGTCAAGTCAAGATATCCTCCCTCTGTTAAAGAACCATGGTTAGGATGTAGATGCTGAAGTTGGGCCACTTCAATGAGCCAACATGTAATCCCTAATAATGCAGGTGTCATTGAAAATTCAAAAATCATTTCATCCCTTTTACATTAATTATGACCCAGAAATCTTTCCACTTTGCTTTTCCCTATTGTGCTCATAGGGAAAATAATGGACCCGGAAATATCCCTTCTCCAGGACTATGCACAGATTGTTTGGTGGAGTTTTTTTGATGAAAGACGGTCTTGGGGAAAATCACAAGTGTGAGTCTCCAGAGAGCATACATGAAGTCCTAACTTGATGCCACATTTCCTGGGCAAGTCGCACAGCTGTGTGACCCTTGTGTTCCCCACCCGCGCAATGGGAGCAGAAATCTCTTTGTATGATGCTATCGCTTGCCCTACATTGGAGAGAGGACTTTGGAGGAAACTCTGCCACTTACTAAAACTTTTCACAGTGTCTCACAGGAAGGCTTCAGTCTCCAGCTCCTGCTGTTTAATAATAAACCTGCTGTTTATTTTGCGGAGCTCGTTTCCTAGACAGAGCACCAAGAAGATGTCATGAATACCTGTGTGCTATACTCACCTTTCCCGCGGTACCCTGCGTCCCAGGCACCTGGCAAAGGTCGCTGAGCACCGTCAGCCCCGCCGAGGCTGGGGAAACTGCGGCACTGCTCGTGCTGCAATGAGGCAGAGCCAGATCCAGGCACTCCTGGCTTTCTAGACCTGTGCCTCAACCACAAGGCCAAATTAGTACTGAAGGGACCTGTATTTTACTGCCCCCTTCTTATGCATTAATTAAAACACATCGCTGCACACTTAAGCAATTTAAATGTTTTGGAACGAGTCTCGGGACGGCCAAGGGCGTTCAAAGAGAAGGGAGGGCTGGCAGCTTGCCTTCGGCTTGCTGGCTTGCCTGTCTATCACCGCACATGTCATGCATTACAAAACTGCGAGATCTCTGCAGACCTAGCGACAGTGCTACAATTTAGGGAGAGAATGCAAGGCTGAAGTCAGAAATCCCTGGTCTTCCCGAGGCTCCATCACACGGACTAGCTGCCAACATCTCTGCTGGTCTTTCTTCAGTTTACACTTTTTTTCTTTATACCTCTCCTCTATGAAAAGCTGGTGGGAACTGCTACTGTAATAGAGAACACCAGCACCACAGTGTTTGATGGAAAGCCCTGATAGACCTGGGTATTAGGGTATATGCCTTCCTCCTGGGGTCTTTTTGGAGTTATTCAGGGCAAGAAAGGGGGAATTAATAGCACCTCAAATAAAATTCAGGGATGGCAAAGACTGTGTTTTGCCCTCAAGGTGCTACTGAAGCTCAGGGTATAAGTGAACCTTCCCCCAAAGGTCTGTTTGCCTTTCTGTCACCTATCGGTCAGCTGCGGGAGGTGGCAGGAGAAGGGACCTCAGGTGACCTCCAGAGCAACGTGTGCACTGTGGACTGCAGGCAGCAGACAGCTGGCTACAGTCTGGAATGGAAATGAAGGACTAATTTGCCCAGGGACATTCACTTTTGTATTTTAAAGTAATGCAAATTGTCTTTTCACTTTCAGCTCTGGATTTGAGGCCTAAGATGAAGAGTTACCGCCATTAGATCCACATCATCACAATTGTAACATCAAAACAAGTGCTGTATTAAAAATAAACACAGCAGGCATTCACTGACGTGATTAAAATATATACATACGGGTGAGGTCATTTTAATAAAAGCCTTATGCACAGACATATGCATTTCCTACCATGGCCCTGGGCTCAGAGCAGGAACACTATGCATCCACAACTACCTGCTCTTGTGCAGTTGCATCAGCCCAGGCTCTCTGGCTTTTCAGAACATCTACCACAAGTGTTCTTATCACATCTATGTGCATTGACCTCCCCTTAACCATCACAAAGACTAGAAAAATCACAGCCATGGCTTATCACATTAGCAGGACATCTCTGATCTCCATCAGACCACCATGTCAAGGTCCTCCATCTCCTCTATCAATCTTGTGAAGGCACATTCCGATGCTGTTTGGAAATAACTCTGTGAAAATAATTCTTTTGTCCTATCTGTGTGCCTGGAAAAGGCTCCACTAGTTAAGGGAAAGTAAACTGGACTTTCCAGAATAACATGAAAAACCGCAAAGCCATTAATGTCCATCTACACACTAATGAAAATCTTCTGTATGTCACTGGGAAAAAAAAATCCAGGACTTCTAAGAAGTCCTGACCTTATGTGCCTTCCTAAGTCACCCTGCACCAAAGCTTCTGCACCTCCCACTATGACCTGCCAAGCCTTTACCACCCAGGTGAAACACCACCTTCTCCGGCAAGCCCCTATAGCAGGCAGCAAAGCTGGCACACCAACGGCTTTCCTACATTTTGGGTACCTCCCCACGAGTGCTGCCACAGCCAGTTACCCCAGACTGCAGCTCCCAGTGCTGCTGGTAAGGAATCCAGATGGTGCTCCAGAGATAGACCTGCTCTGGGAAAGGATGTAGGAGGGATGTCCCCGACCGGCTTTGGTCCCTTGGTCAGGCCTGTAGGTATCCAGCCTGCAGAGTCCCCGCCTGACTCTGGAGCAGCCCTGGGCAGTCCTAGGAGTCACCATGAGGACCCCAGTGCTCCCCAGTACTGCAGCAAGGGATGCAACTGGGGTGTTTGTCCTCAGACTGAGGTGCCTGCTGCAACCTCAAGAAATGTTTTTTGTACTTCTCATCTCATTGATGGTTCTATACCGATGCCCAGAGGAAGCTTCAGCCTGCTCCCTCTTCCCAGCAGGCAGAAACAACCACTAGCTGCCTCCAAAGAAAAGCTCATCTTCCTGGAGAGGGAAGAGGGAGGGTTGCATTAAATACCATTCAGAGTCCAGTGGAGCTGTTTACTGACTTTATTGTCTTCCTGATGCCTGAGAGCTCTTTGGAAATGTCTCTGCTTGTGATACTTCTGAGCAGATGTCCAGCAACGTGCCGGAAAATGAAGCAGCCAATGGCTTCTGCAAAGTCCTGAAGCACAGGAGCAAGGAGGATGGTGTGAAGGGACAAGGGGACCTGTGTGTCGTCTCCTTGCAGAAGGTGTCACGAAGGACAGAAGTCCCAAAAGACGCCACAGGAGCCACACGTCTGCCCCGAGCGCTGAGCGAACATTTCCAAACACAGCTGGTGTCGTAATGACGGTGATATTCTGGGGCAAGAGGAGCGCAGCCGGGGAGCCAGGGCAGCCTCCACTGGTGACACGCAGCGTGGGGACACAAAACCCACGCCCAGGCAGAAAGCACAGAGGCAGCCGCCGCACACGGAGAGGCCGTGTGACAAAACCAGGGGTGCAACGTGGGTGCCTGGAGGTGGGGCACGCCGCCTCCAGCTCTGCCAGCAGCACCACTCTTCTCCCTCCCAGCGTGGACACGGGTGACGACCAAAGGTCTGGGCCAGATCCTGGCCTGATTTCTCTCCTCTGATTACCACAGTGCTTGCACCAACGGATCGTGTCCTAAAAAGTTCATCCAAATCCTATTTGCACTCTTTAATCCTCCAGACTCAGGCTCACCTTCTCTGCAGGGTACACCTTCTTGGAGGATTTCCACTGGTCTCTGCTATGGGATGAGCCATAAATTACCCCAGGAACAGCTTGCTCTGCTGATGTGTATTTTCAACCTCAGTTCCATTTTAATATATGATAATATAGATGGTACTGTCCCCAGCCAGGATCCAGGAGGAGTGAGATGATTAAAAATAATTCATCTTACACTGAGTTAAACAGCCGAGAGCCTCAGGAATGGTCCCATTTGAGTTCTGTACAAATCATGGGTGACAATCTGGGTCAGTTTTTATTGGGCATGCACCTTCTCACCAGCCCTAAATCTGCCAGCCATCAGATAGGTTTAATAAGAAGGGACAGCAAAGAGACAAAAAAGGTCAGTCTCTACTCAAGAACGTGGTGGAAGGAGAAGGGGAGACGGGGCAGGGGAAGGCGGCATGTCCCGGCAAACATGCAGGAGGTGATGTTTCCCCAGGAGAGGAACAGACAGCAATGCACCAGCTTCTTCGGAAAGCAAACAGGCTGCACCTGGAGCCCATTCTGCTGTTTGCTGAGACTCGGCAGCCCAGACCACTTGTGGTTTCCTCTCTGAGTCTTGCCTCTGCCCACAGTGACATACAGAAAGTGAGGGAACAGGGAGGAGACACGCCTGCCACTTTCTGACCACCCGAGGCACCGGGGGCACAGCACTGCTGTGCCCACCCTCCCACTAGGAAAGCAGCAGCAGGTGCCCCTTCCAGCCACCTCTGCTGAGCCAGAAACCCCTCCGTGCATGCCACCCCTGTACCAGGAGGTCTGTGTGTTGCATTCCCCTACCGCCTCGCTCCCCCCTTCCGGAAACAGCACGAGCAAGAGTAAGAATGACTCATCTGTGCGCATGAAGACACGCACTCTCACACACACGAACACATCTTACATGTTGAAAGCCTGGGGCAAAAATTTCACCCAACGTTTGAGCACCCTGTTTCACACGATTCTGTGAGGTTTAGTGAAAAAAAGTAAAAAAAAAAAGGTAAAAAAAAAAAAGGTAAAAAAATCAGTATGGTGCCAAAATAGTAAAGAATCAGCAAAAGTAAAAATCAAATCCTGTTACCATGTCTCTAGCTTGAAAGGAAACCTGCCTCCTCATGTCTGCTCTTGCATTCATGTCCCGCATGGTCTCAAATGCTGTTCAGTGAGCAGGGAGCTGACTTGCTGGAGGACTGGCCCACAGGTGGCTGCTCCAAATCCAGCTGTGCCACCTCAACCCCAACCACTGCTATTAGCCTGGGAAATGGGGAGATAGTTTCTTTCCCTGTCTTCATAAACCTTTGACATGGTTCCCAGTCAGTGACGCTGATGACAGACACTGCATGTGTGCCTGCGTCATCAGTTTGAGGCCAAGTGAAGACAGTCAAGTGACATTTGCCCAGACCATTCCTGGAGTTTTATAAACTCATCCTCTTCCATAACAGCCCCTAGAAAAGTGCAATATCCCAACAAGGGCTTGTGAAGCTTTGTGGTTGTGTCTGGCTTTTCCTTGCCCCATTCTCCACTGGATTGCATGAAATCCAGCGTTGAATGACTGCACGAAGGACATGGAGGCATGACCTGTACCAACCATGGCTAAGCACATCTGGATCTATAGATCCCCATTTCCCATCACAGCTGAGGCCATGTGCAGTTCCCAACTGCAAGCAGTGGAAGGCAACAGAGTTGGACCCTTGGCCACCAAAACGCACCAGCCAACACCACCGTTCTGCGGTGGGGAGTTCAGCCCAGCTGTCACCCCTGCCCTCTGCTTCGGCTCCAGGCCTCCCTCAGCCAGCAGAGCCAAACATGGCAACATGGTGGGTCTTGAAAAAAGGGAAACCTTTTAATTATCCTGCCAACAGAGCTGAGTTGGTGGATGGGTCTTGCTGCTCAGGGTTTTTGCAGCAGAGAAGGGAAATCAGTTTTTCACCACAGCGTTGTTGTGACCGGCCATGACAAACATCCTGAGGCGGCTGTGTCCGGTGCAAGTGACATCACATGGCATAGCCTGGCAAGAGCAGCTGCTCCCTTTTGCTTAGGTCAAAGACCCTTTCTCCGCAGCAGCCCCCACAGCCACCCTTCGTGCCCTGGCAGTGTGACATGATGCATTTCATCAGCTATTGGGAGGATGCTAAGCTAAGTGACACCCATTCCAGCCGAGCTACATTGCTTAATAAAGGGCACGGTTATCACAGATACCAGCTGCAGAGGATTAAGGTTGCCTTCCCCCTCCAGTATATTTTACCCTATATCTCTTTTGCTACATTTTCTCTGCACCTCCAGCCTTTCTTCCTCAGCACTGCTCTCACCGGTTCTCTCAAGAAGGGCAGGGTAAGCGTGTGAATGGTAGAACTGCAAAGGAAGGAAATGATGTTGCTGATTCAATAGAGTGTGCTTTTCCTTCTGAGTCAGTACAGAAGAAGTGTCTCACTGGTTTCAGAAGGTATTAGAACAAGAAGCCTGCCCCAGGTGCGTGGGGGCTTGTGTTTTAATCTGTCTGACCCAGGACATGGAAAGGTTGCACAGAAGGGATTTTAATTATCTTGAAAGTTACTAAATTCCAATTAAAACTGTAGAATCAGCACAGCAGGTCATCCATCCACTCTAGCACTTTGTGGGCCCATTGTTGTGATATAGGGATTTATGTAACAATCACAGGGCATGAGCCCACTTCTAGAAAGCAGAATGAGTCAAGAAGCAGTATTGCTAAAGGCCAGGTACCCGACATTGTTGGATCACACAAGTTCCCGCCTGGAACTCCAGCCTGGACGCCATGAAGAAGCATACAGGAGACAGCAGGTCAGAGGCAGCTGGGAGGCTGGGGAGAAAAAGTGAAGGGCAGGGATATAAAGTTATCAAGCTAAATTTCCAAAATTTTCTGCAGCAGATCAGAGATAGGAAGTCTGCAAGAAAATCTGAAGTTCGCTGGACCACTCAAGACAAATACTGAAGAAAAGGAAATCACACAGCAGCTAAGTTATGACTTCAATTCAGACTTCACCCCTCAGGCTATCAGGGGGATATCTGGTTCCAACAGGAAGAAATGTTTTGCTGGTACACTGAAAACTAGAAGAAGAAACGTTGGAAACAACTCCAGCTCAGGAGGAAAAGTCGCAGCAGTCATACTGCCCATGCAGAGGATCTAGTGGGATCTCTAGCGAAGGAGCCAAGGTGCTTTAAAGATTTGCAGGGATGCATTCAAATCAACTCCTGTATCATGGGTTGGAAGGTAGCAAATGTTTTGATTCATATTATCGTTTACAATATTATTAAAAACATGAACCATCCTCCAATTTCAAAGTTTCATGTGCGTTTCTAGAGAACACAGGCCCAGGCTGGAGGAAATCCATGTACTGTCCTCTTTCATGCTACTTTCTATTGAGCTCATTTCACCCCAAAGATCTGGGTGAGCCTGAACCCTAAACTGAAAGCAAAACTCAAGCGGCCATAAAGGTAAGGCAATGGAAAGTGATTGCCCAAACCACTGTGAACTGAAACTGCCATGTTTTGCACCATGCAGGTGTCAGAAAACCATTGAGTTTACACTGCAGCACCATGAAGCAGCCCAGGACTCTGGCTTCCAGCTCTAAATCTCTCCTGAGCAGAACAGGCTTCTCCATCAACTGTGGCAAGATGTCCGTGCACCACAAATGGTGGTCAGGAACCCTGGATCCTCGCTGCCGGGTAACCACCGGGGATGTCAGTGCCCCATATGTGCAGCTGTGTGGGGTGTCTCATTCTCTCCCGGGCGCTCACACCAGCCTGCTCATCATGTTATTTCTGTGCTTTTCTCTTGGGCAACAAATACCTGTCACATTCAGCTTTATTTTCATTAGTCCTGGGCTGTGGGCAGAAAGAATAGGGATTTGCTTGAGACTGTCTTAGGCTTAGTGTCCAGTTCTTGATTTCAGGGTGAGGATCATGGGCTGAGGGATCCCACAGCCGTGGATCAGCTTCCTGGCAGAGCCCTGTCTCTCTTGGATACAGCTTGAACTTTTATTGTAGAGAGCTCTTTGGTGCTATGAAAGAGAAATTACCTATCCGAGTTTCATGCCACTTTAAAATAGTCTAAGCCAAGGTTGTCTCAAAAATGGTGTCTCAAGGATACAGCTCCAGGCTTCAAACCTGATTGAATAGCTTGCCGTCTTTCCATAAAGTGCTTTTGGTGCTCTGCAGGAACAATGTGGTGTATGAAATTAAGTATAAGTCTTTGGCAAATATATATTAAGCTGCAGCCAAAATACACTGTTCCTAAGGCTTTCTTAAAATGAAGTAAGGTGGTCCTAGATTTCAGACTCATTATATTTATACTGTTACCTTCCCGTTCTTTATTCCCCAGCAAACTCTCCTCACTCGTTCTGCTCTTAAATCACATTTTGAATCACCAGCATAGGTGTGTGAGCGGAGACACACACGCGTGCACGCAGAGCCCTCAGGAAGGCCGTTCTATCGCAGCGCTCCGTATGGTTTCATGATATGAATGTGCTGCTCTACGTGCTGCTTGCCCGCAGGCGGCTGCAGGGGCCTTGTAGGTCTGGGATGCAGCCTGGCCAAGAAGTCATAACGAAACAGGGGAAATCGCAAAAAGAGAAAGCTGACCAGAGATGCTCCTCCACGCTCCTGGCAGCCATCGGCTGGGCAGGTCTCTGCACCCCAGCCCGCAGCATCGCAGCTGCAGCTGACCGAAACCTTGTCTTTACAGGCAGGCCAGTGGTCCCCCAAGTGAGGTGTATTTCAGCTCAAAATCTGATGGCAATCCTTTCGCTGGTTAAAAAACCCCATGCACTGAAACCAGGCCCTTCACTACCACTCGCCCGCCCTGCTGCTCTCCTTTGTCAGAGCTGGAGAGTGCCTTTCGAAAAGCGAAACCCACTAGAGCAAGCGCCTTGACCAGGCTGAGCAAAAGGAAAACAAGACCTGTCATCTGCACTGTTATTCTCAGCCCAGGGAAAGGCATCCGTAGTGTGTGGATGTATTCTCCCCCATCCCTTAACTTTGTCTTTCCAAAATGCTTAAATAAAAACCCCTTCACTCTGGAAGGGATGGCACAGGGATAAGCTTAGGCACAGCTCACAGCTGCGGGACATGGGGTAGCAGGACAGAAGCTTATTTGGCCGTGCCCTCATCAAACACGAGAGCAGCACAAACATCCCCAGACAACAGGCGTTTGCTGGGTGCTGGTTGAATAAACTCATCAGTGCGAGGGAGTGACCAGCCCCACTGACCACGGAGCTCTTTTCCTTCGGAGAGCGAAAGGATGAAACGTAGGGGCTGCATGAGGCTTCACAGTGGCCACAGCAACTGGAAGGAGGGAAGAGGAAGGAAGGAAGGAGGGAAGAGGAAGAAGGAAGGAAGGGCGGCTCTGCAGCCTGCCCACCCATGCGGTACCGAACTGGATGGCAAATGCAGCTTTTACCCGCACAAACAGCTTTGCCATCCAAAAATCCAGCACGGGAGGTTAGGCAGAGGGGCAGACGCCGCAGCTGTTGGCGGGCAGAGGTCTGCGAGCGAGCCCTGGGCTGGAGAGGACGAGTGCGGCGGGGAGCGGGGAACTGTCCAGCAGGAGACGGCAGAGAAATTGGCCAAGGATGGGGATGGAGGAAGAAAAACTGTTCTGGCAGTCAGAGAGTCACTCTGCTTCCAGTAACTTAAAGTAAAAGCATTGCAGGGCCCCAAAAGGCCCCCCAGCAGCCATTCCCCTTGGTGTCCCAAGTTTGGCAGGTCTCTGGAATGTGTTTCTCACCCACATTCAAGAGAGTTTGGCTTGTTTAGTCTAGCAAAACTAAGGAGGAGAGGGCATAGCTTTGTTGTCTGTAAATACACCAGGGGCATGAATGCTGGGGTGGGAGAAGAGCTAGCCAAGCTAGAAGATCCTGTTGGCATGAGAACAAATGGGGGATCAGTTGCTGTATGAAAACGTTTGGGATAAAAATTAGGAGGAGGCTTCTAACCAGCAAGGAGTTCAGCAACAGCTGCCTGCAAGGAACAGGGACTCCAAGGGACAGCACTGGTTTGAGGATGAAGCTTGAGTCATTTTTGGAGGTGACTATAAATTGTTGGATGAGCAGAGGACTGGGAAGTCCTTTATAGCTGGAATAACAGCAGAGGAAATGGCAGGGAAAATGGAAAAGCGAGAACTGGAACTCAGCCCTGTGGAGGAGGCTCACAGAGAGCAGAGGAGAAAGTGTTTCCAGACAGGGAACAGATAAGCCTCACTGGAGAGGGAAAAATGGGCTAAGAGCTTTTGGAAGCATAGGTGAAACATCTCTTAGCTTGTCAACAATGTCTGGGGCATCGTCTGTCTAGTGAGGTGGCCTATCTTTATCCATGTACTGCCTGCCTGGAAGGCAGTGCTGGTTTGTAGGCATAGAAAAAAATAAAAATCACAGCATCCAAAGCATTTCTGTCTTCCCATTACTGCTGTTTGAAAGATCTAAGAGATGTCCCAAGAGATGTTCCTCCTAGATGAGTCCAGAGGATTTCCATCACCTCTGAGACACAGCAGGAAGATTAGGGAAAATCTCAGTTTGCAAAATGATTTCTGACAGTTTTCAACTGTGACTTCCCTCTCTGTGCCGATCTAGTTACAAGCATAAAAACTTCTGCAGAGAAGAAACCTACAGGTCAGGGAGATCCCTGTGCATGTGGGAGCAGGGAGCCTTTCCAGCGGGGTGACAGGCAGGTATGGGCATGCACCCCTCCATACCCAACCTGACCATCACGTCTGAGCCATAGCCTTGAAATGGGAAATAAAAACTTCAGCTTCAGGAAACACAGCACATCCAGGACAGGGGTCCCAGATGGCAACATCTCTCCTTTAGCCCAACGGCACCATCTAAGTCTGAGAGAAACTCCTCTGGTGGAGAGATTTTTGAGGGGAAACAACAGCATTTTGGAAACCGCATCCTGCCTAGGAAGTTGGCAGTTCCAGTGTGTTATCCCAGACCAAGTCCCCCACCTGGTAGGTGTAAGACACATTGACGTATTTTTCCATGCTTGCATTCTTTAAAACACAGATCCAGGGCCAGGATACACTGAGGATGGGAGACTGTGCAGCCAAACAACACCACTCATTTCTGGGGAGAGAGCAGCGTGCTCACAGGTATTCATCTGTGAGTGGGAGGGAAGACGAGAGCTGGAAAATCCGTGCCTGTATCTGTACCTGTGTTTCTGCATATGGATATATATAAAAATATGTATACACACAGGAAAAAACAAACCAAAACACAACAGTCCACTGCACACAGTCCACCCCGGGGGAGAGGGCAAGAGAACAAACAAGCAGCAGATGTGAACCATGTCGCCACGCCTAACTCTGGAGGAAGATCAGATCCCATGGTGACGAGGTGCTGTAAGAAACCCACCAGAGCAGGAGGCAGCAGGAGGACCCTGAGGCAGAAGATGACCACTGAGGCAGCAAGGTCTCCGAGGCAGGGAGGTCCCTGAGGTGCAGGCACACCAACCACTCACTTCTGCTTTGGTATCACCCCGAGGTGGGAGGTGCCTGTGGACGTCCTGGTACCAAGATGGACTCTAAAGGATGGCCCTGAGCTCCTCCGTGGAAGAAGGGATGGGCCAGGACAAGGGCTGCAGGGTGGCTTTTTTGCAGATAGCTGCAGCAAAGCCCAGAGCCAACCCGCAGCCGTGCAGCCTCGAGCACCACGCTGATCCCAATGCCAGGAGGTGGGAGCTTCTGTGCTATCTGCAAAAAGCATAAAGGAGAGAACGACAGACGTTTTCTAGCCAGATTAAGCAAAGATAATCAATGGACTTGTTTCTCAGTTAGATATTTTTTTCCCTACCTTCTAAAACAGCATAAAGGGCCTTGGAGTGAACAAGGGCCCCCTCTCCACCGCTTGCCCTTTAGCGGTGTTTTGTGTTTCCTCATCCATACCGGGGCAGTGGTGCCGAATGCTGATGAGGCCAATCTTGGACAAGCCTCAGTCAGACAGTTGGTGCAATTTGACTTTAAATGATACTTAATGATTTGTTTTGAGTATTGGGTTGGGGTGAGTTGGGGTATTTGTTGTTGTTGTTGATTTTGTTGTTGCTTCTCCCCCTCCTCCTTTTCCAACCAATTAGTTTCAATTTATTTTGGCAGAGGACATGATTAGTGGGGCTGGGCTCCAGATGGTTGGGCGCTCGCCGTAAATAACACTGGATGAGCGGTGCTCCTGCATGCAAAGCCGGGCAAGGAGAGGCCCGGGTCGCCAGATCAGAGCATCCCAGAGCTGGCTTGGGAAGGCTCTGCGGAGACCTTACCTGAGCCCTTTGGAGAAGGCACTGTCTCATCTTTCTTTGGAAATCTGCTGACACAGATTTTTTACTGCTCCCAGGCAACCACTTGCAGAGCACCTCTTGCCTGGCTGCTCCCTCGTCTCTGAATTAAGCCCCCGCCTCGCTATAGCGTAAGCCCATGGCTCGCAGCTGAGCCTTAGCAGAGGTGGGGAACAAGTCTCCCGCCTTTCCCCTTGCAGCATCCTTCTGTCTGTCTGAAGACCGTCTGCTCTTGCTCCTGGTATGGACCCCAACGCTGCGCACAAGTGACGGGGGACATTCTGTGGGGCGGACAACCCAGCTGAACCCCAGCATGGGGTGGGACAGAGCTGCTCCCTGTCCCACAGCAACAGTCACAGCCAGGTCTGCTGTGCTGGCACTGCGGCAGCCAGACCCCTGTTGATCCCTCAAAATCCTGATGGGGCTCACTGAGAAGGGGACGGTAGTGTTTTGGTGAGAGACAACCTCCGTAAGGAAGCAGATCCTGCAAAGAAATCTGGGGAAGTTCTCAAAGCTTTTCCAAATCTGAGACTTTTCAGTGTTTTCCTAACAAATAATGCTTTTATCAAAGCAATGCCCAACTCCCTCTTGTTGTAAAACCTTATCGATTACCTCCTGTAACACAGATGATCTTCAATAAGAGAAGAAATTAAAGCACGAATTTTGTTATTATTGTTGTCTCGGTATTTAATAAATAATTAGTGAATTGCAAACTGAAGAGTTATTCAACATTTTTCATTAGCGTAGGCAGGCAAGCATTTTCTGGGAATGTCTAATGCCTTAGGACTAAGCTGATTATTGATACATTTAGTAAGTAACAAATAGAAAACTGTAGTCTATACAACAGGTTTACTACGGATGTAATGTGACAACTGTATTAAAGCTAAGGGGCAGACAGTACAGCATGGAGAAAGTAATTATGAAGTGTTAAAATGTCTTTGAACTGAGCATTTCAAGCCTTTGAACTGAGCTTTTTCCTCTCACCTCCCAGTGCCAAGAGCTGCCCTGCTCTCCTCCGGTGCACGGAGGGGATGTATGCACGTGGGCTTGCCCAGGGAGTCTCAGTCACTTACAGGAGCACACAGCAGCCGACACACCTGAAAGTGGCATCCACACATGGGGAAATAAAGCCCATTTCCGTCCGTGTCCATAGTCCAGCTTTGCGTGTTCACACCTCTGGGTTGGAGGGTTTGCAGGTGCAACCGCCGGTGCAATCACAGGCGCAAACCCCCGATTGTTGTCCCTTACCAGGAGGTGACCTCCCAGGAGGTGCATGCCTTGTCCATTGAGCAATCTCAGACTCTGCTCCCTGGACCATTCACATCATAAATCCTCACACCCAAGCAGGGCGCTGGCTCCACTCGAGTCTGGGAGCTCTCTGAAGTTCTTGAACCTGTTTGGGACTATAACGTTAGCCAAGCTCCTGTTCATGGAGGGACAGGCACGCCAGAGCATGCTACATCCTATGGGATGCCTCTTATGTGGCTCAGCTGCAATTCTGGGCTGCAGCTAAGCTCATGCCAGCCACATGGAGGGGAAGCCTGGTGCGCAGACTGCTGTTTCCAGACACAGGTTTGCTCGAGGATACATCCCCTATGGGTCTCACTATTCAATCTCCGAGCTGCCTGGATAGCTTTTGGGTTTTGAGCGATCCATTGTTCCACGGAGCTCCTGGAGCAACCCATTGCTTCAGGGAGGAGCAATGTCAGAAGACATCCATTGTAGGGAACACTGGACAAAGCTGCTTTGCACCATAAACCATGTCACACTTTTGCCGTGCACAAGGCAGCTGTTTAGTAGTGTTGCACAAGCGTCATGTTTATTCACGTGAATGGACCTGGTCTCATCACCACGTGCAGGTCACTGGAGCCCAAGAGAAGTGCTGGTGCAAGTGCTGCAAATGCCAATACAACCAGGAGAATATGCCCTGTCTTGCCTGGAGCCCAGGTGCCACTTCAGTGATGTCTCACAGTGCACAAAGTCAAGGTTGTCTTCCAGTCACTGTGTTATCTCCTGTTGGAGATTTGCTGGAGGGATGCTGTAGAAACAAACTTTAGGTCAAACACAAACACTGAGAAAACGGATGCTTTTGCAGAGCAGACCCAGACCCTGCACCGTTGGAAAATATTTGTAAATCCCACGGCCACAGTGCGTACCACGTGCAAAGAGATGGAGCAAGCGTTCATAACCAACAAGACTTGTTCTGGTCTAGCTTAAAGACATGTAAATTGGAGATGTAGCAAGCCCTCCCCATATAACACTGACCAGAACCCACAGTTCACACAGCCATTCTCAAACAGGCTTAAATACAACCCTGTTCATCTCGGGGCCCATTGCAAATCCACGTGTACAGCCACGCATATTTTGCAAAATGTCTGAGACAATCATGACAGAATCTTGAGAACTTAGAGATGGAAGTGATCTATTAGGTCCATTTGCAATCTCTCGTGAGCCAGGCAGCATTTTTCCCTGGGCTATATTCATTGCTTTGCCTGGTCTTGTTTTAATCACTGAAGCAAAGGGACTAGAACAGCCAGGCAAAGTTATGTCATACTGCTGCAGAAGCGGCACTGGGTAATCTTGTATCTCTGATCAGAACTGAGCTCTACAGTTGTACTTAGGCATGTTTGATGTGGTTAAACAAATCCTATGCAGAAATGCATTTAATTTCTGTAAGTACTCGTCTTCCAAGAATTTTTAAGACCTTGCAATAAACATAGCCAAAGCCATCATTCAACAAATTGAAATCACACTTGTATTAATGGGGTTGCTATATTCAGATTAAATTTAACCCTCGTGACTTTATCTTGTAATCCAGCAAAGTGAGCGGGTCAACAGAAGTTATTATCAGAGAGCTGAGTGGGCATTTCTTCTCTGACATCTCCTCTACCACTTCCTTGACTTAAGGCACTTCATCCAGGGACCCCTCACCTAGGTGGAAGACAACTGCTAACATATCCCTGCGGATGTTTTGCCTCCACTGAGAATCTCTGCTGGGTTTCATATGTCAAAGGAATTCAGTGTTGTTTTCTAAGGTCTACGTATGGGTCTGCTCCTTTGTGGCAGTGACTGCTTTCAGGAGGGTGATGTTCCACCTCATGCAAACAAAGAGCAGTCAATGACTCAGAAAAAATGTGGTTGTAGAAGTAATTTTTTTACCACCCAGGGTCCTGGTTTTCTTCCCTTGAAAGCATAATGCAAGAAGATCCCCTCCCAGCAGCCTGAAGAGATTGCAGCACAGATAGGTTGCAATGTGCATGCCATGCTCTAGTAGCTGGGCTCACACAAGGTGTAAGGAGTAAGTTCTTCCTGCTGGAGACATGGGGCTCTGAGAATAAATACCCGGTGTATTTCCTAGCTCACTTGCATCTCACCAACAGACATGTTTTCTTTCCTTAAAGTAACCTTGGAGGTTTCTGGGGTCAACAGAGCTAAATAAAACAACCAGTAAAAACACTGTGGTCTAGGAAAGGGCAAGATTTTTCAAAGGCTCAGCTGCCCTTGGCCGTACGGCTCCCGTACAGAGTGATGGAAGTGTTTAAGTCATCAGAAAAAGCAGGCAGTGACCTGCAGTAAAATATATGGCCTGGTGAGATACGCAGCGTCTTGCTAATGACCTCCATAGCTGGGTCAGCAGATGCCACTGCAGGGGGACACCATCATCTGCCAGGCAGCAGGCAGAGCTCCGCTGTCTTGGCATGCCTCCATCCTCACTGCAACCCTGGGCGCACCGGCTCCATGGAGACCCAGCGAGAGCAATTAAAATTTTTGGAAATAACACCCAGGAATAGGGATTCTTCAGAAATTTTTCAAGAGAACAGTCTCACCAGAGATCCAGTCTCTCCTATGAGCTGCAGATCCTGAAGCTAAAAGCCTCTCTGACACCGTTTGGCTGCAATTGCTTACCCTTTTGTTACCAGAATTAAAAGCAGGCATCGATGAAAAGAGAGTGAAATTATATGGACTTCTCAAACTTGCAAAAAACGTTTGGGGTTTTGCTTGGTCAAATATTTGAGCTGGGAATTTGGGGACAGTTGTAAATTTTAACCGAACAAGCTCATCCTTTTACTCAGGCAAAACTGGCAGTTTTCTGCCCTTAGCACATGGCGCTGCCTAACAAGGATACAGAGCCGGCCAGCCCGGAGCCAGCCTTATGCCTGGTCCAGGAACTGGCTTCTGGCATGGAGAAAAATGGCCGAAGATTGATGGGTTGGGAGCGTGGTGCCAGACACATCCTGCCGCTCCAGCTCCTCTTGGATCTATCTGGATCTCCTTCCTCCCTGCCCAGCTGGTAGACTGTGCGGACTGCAACCAAGCAAGCTGGGGCACAGGGCAGAGCTTGCTCCTCCGTGCAACACAGGAGCTAATCTTCCTGCTGCAGAGTGAACTTTGATTCCCAGTTTTGGAGACTTTTGGGTTTAAGCCCATGTGTCCCCCACATAAGACGACAGTTTCCAAATGGTTCAAAGCTTTGGGTAGATCTTGTAACACTGGAGTGTTGGAGGTCTGCGAACCACCCTGTAGCCAGGTCCGTGATCCTCAGGTCCTCCCGGGTGCCAGGCTGGGACTCGGCGTTGCTGCCACGTGCGGAGAAGCACTGTAGGCATTTCTCCCCCGTTAGCATATCCCTGCAGCACAAGTCGCAGCTCAGCACAGCACGTATTGCTAAATCTACACACCTTGTAATCCTCACCCTCTCTGGAGAGAGAGAAAACCCGATGTACAGCAGAGATATGCCAGGCATAGCCTTCCCCACCAACAGCGGCCGTCTCGGCTGGGGTGCATCTCAGCACCTAAAAGCACCCCCTCCAAAAAAAAATAATGAACTTGTAAACATTGGGCCTTGGATGAGGGGATGGGGGAGGGTTGGAAATGGCCCCGTTGCTTCACGCTGCACATTAGCAGCCCGAGTTCACTTCACAAACACAAGGTGAGCTGTCAGAATAGCCCGGGGCAAAGTTTGTACTTTGCTTGAATTCTAACTTTTGTTTACCAAGGTAATAAACCGGTCTTCTCTTCCAGGTGTAAATGCTATTATGAAAAGGCATATTTGTGTTTCATCTCACCTCAGATGTACAGTATGTGCTCACATCCTACACTCTGTGCACAGCCCACATTGCTCCAGAGCCAGGAGAAGAAAGGAAAAGAGGTAAAAATAAATATCCCCACTCTGCCCTCAGAAACACAGTGTTCTGGAGGATCTAGGAGCTTAACTGGATCTCTTTCCCTTCAAACCCCGTGTGCAGCCCTTGCTCTACCCCTGAAGACCAGCTCAGACCTTTCCCACATCCCCACAGCTTCCCTGTTAGCGCAGCTAGGCAGAGCCCGCGTGGGGAGATGGGGGAGACGACCCATTCGCTCCATGCAGACAAGTTGATCTCCAAATGGTGGAGATCTAGTTTCCACCAAACTAGTTGGGTCACCAGTTTGGCTCCCTTCCCCTAAAGCCGCCCGCATCTCTATCATGCCCTGTTCATTCAGATGTGCTGCATTTGGTGTAATCTCACTGAAACCGATGGGGAGGAGAAGGAGGTAGGGGAAAAAAAAAAAAGAAAGAAAAAATCCTGGCATTGTTTTTTCTTGCACTTCACCTCCTGTTCCTGGTGTCGTGCCCACTTGGCAAGATTTAGAGATAGCAGACGCGTTCTGGATAAAAATGACCTAAATGTTTCCTCATCCCTTCAAACCTGTTCGGTGGCCTTCTGTCTCCAACCCACTAGTAATTTGGCCTGGCCGCTGGGGCTGTCACCTGAGCACTCCTGAAAACCAATGCCACGAGATCTGCAGCGACTGAAGCGGTTAGGGCCCCGCTCCGGCGTGTGGCTCCCCCGGCACGGCATGGCACGGCGCAGCGGACACGGGCAAGAGCACCGCCTGCCAAACCGGAGCACCTGCTCCCGGCATCGCCTCCCTCCGCTCCCGTTAAGGCACTAACCTCGTCTGCTCCCACTGAGCTTGTAAAATTTCATGAGATGACATCTTGAAAAGCTAAGTGTGGAACGCCAAGCTTGGACGGAGCCCTCACAGAAGCTGACCAGCTGCAGGTCAGCAATAAATTCCTCCCTTGCCCGTTGTAGCCCTTTATGAGCATATTTAAGAGGGCAATAACCACGTAATAATTTTTCTTTACACAAACTATTTATTCTGTTAAAAGCCCATGGCCGTAACTCCATCTGTACAACAGAAGAGCTGCTGCAGAAAGGCAAGGAAAGGGGCTGAAGAAGACCACGGTGTGGTGGTGTCTGGTGATGGCTTGGCACGCTTAGCGCGAGCGCTTTCTCAGAACGCCTTTGCTCCTGAAATCAGAAACCCCACGGAGAGAGCTGGGCTGCCAGCGCCACGCAGGTCTGAGCCTGCCCCAGCCCAGACGCCTTCCCCACCCCGGTGTTTACGCCGAAGTGCTTGCTCCGACGCAGGCTGAATCTGTGCCACTGGCTCCCGCACCCAGCAGGGCCTTGGCACCCTCCACCTCTCTGCTGAGTGGGCAGCGGCACGGCCTGGCACCCCTCGGTGCTGCCCACTCCTCCATGGACCTTGCATGGCCCTTCCCACGCTGGTGCTGGACCCAAGCAACCACGAGGCAAAGAGCCATGGTGCAGATGGAGAGGATGGAGGTCCCTCTGCATGTGTTCATGCCTCCTCTTCGGCTTTGGAGCCCACAGAAGCTGTTTTAGGGTTGTTTTTTTTAATGTCCACAAATTGCATTGAAGGTTCTTAGCAGTTTTTGCACTTTCTCATTTATTTCTCAACTTTCACTATTCCTTTAACCTTCCACAGCAGGTCTAGAAGGTTATCCTGTCCCTTCCCACCACATTTCCACTCAACCACATAAGCTGAGCAAGAACACCCTCAGCAGCAGTGACTTTGAGTAGGGTCATTGCAGCAGTGGGATAAAGGGCCCAAATCTGATCCATCGTTAGCCGGGAGTGGGAAGCTCCTTTCCACCAAGGAGGGAAAACTGGCACTGACCAGGGAGCTGGCCTGTGCTCACCTCCTCACCAGGGACTGATTGCAAATGAGCGACTGGTGAGGGTGGTGGAGGATGGGAACGGCGTGGGTTTCCCCACATGGTTAATTCCTGCCATGGTGCCTTCTTGGATTCACCCACCCCCTCGAGCTGGGTGGGGCAGAGGAGACCACGTCTGGGTCCACCCATGCGCTCCCAAAGAAGGAGCGACATGTCACCCCAGTTTGGAAACAGGTGTGTTCAGTGGCCAGATCAAGGCGCATTAGGAGACCTAGAACTTGTTTGACATGGGCTATTATTTCATGGCATCTTGAGTATATTCCACATGTCCTTTAAGTGCTCCAGCAGAGTAATGGCCCAGGCCAGCCTTTCCAATCATGTTCTTCTAACACGTCAGTTTGGTTCTTCCAGAACAGGGAGGGGGTGGCATTTTGCCAGCGTTATGTAAGAAGCAGAGTGATTGCGTAAGTTCAGTTGGTCGCAAAGGTATAAAATAGGCTCTGTTGGTAGTTACTACAGCTGGAAGTTTTTTCCAGAGGCATCTGTGCATATTTTACACGGAATTTGTCCCTTTCCAGATTTAGGGTCTTATGGGATCCTCTTTCTTCTGGATACTTTTGCTGTCAGAAACCCTTGTGCAAAGGGGAATGCTTGCTTTTGTGCAGGAAACGGTAGCAGGAGGTTGTATGCCACTTCACCGGAGCTGCCTAAAGTGCTTGAGCTGCTCTACTGACCTGCAATCTGTGCACAGTCAGAGGCAGGTTCTTGTTTTAAATCAGTCCCCAGATGCAAGCCTGGGAAATTTGGTGGACTCATCCAGTCCTCCTGAGAGCAACAATACCATATGACTGCAACTAAGCAGAGCTGCCCTACTTGAGATCTTTCTAGAGAAACAAATAGTGAATAACATCTGCTGAAAACACTAGTTAGTTGACATAATTTCACAAGTAGGAAAGGGTCATTGCATTCCACATGTCTGGGTGGGGTGGGATCTTGTGTCTTTCAGGGAAGGGGAAAAATGATACAGCATCTAAAAGTGGTCAGAATGTGACTCACTGTAACTCCAGCAACACAAAGAGAAATGGCAAACTTTGTTCCTCTGAGTATCTCCTATACGTATAGCATTAAGCATACAGAAAAGACTTTGCAAGACCAAGGCCTGATCAGTAGCTAATGCATTCCCAGGTTCAATAACAAGTACACTTCGTACATCAGAGGAATGGCAGGCTGCCCAGAGCTTTTGGGCAGATGCTGTTTCTAAAGAAATTAAATGCGTGAACAGATAACAACCAAAGAAATCCCTGCTGGAATAGAGAATGGACAACCTCCTTCTGATAAAATCAAGTTCTTGCTCAATCATTCCCCACTTGAACATGAAGACCAAATTGAGTCAGTCCTGAAGGTCCTGGAAGCCTTCAAATAAGCGGTTGGGTTTCTTTCCTCTTCGTCACGCTGTACATTATCCTAGGAACTGGCAAAACATAGCAAGGATGACTTCTCTGTCCCTTCCTAAAAGAGAGACATTGCAGGAGGTCAGCTGGCTCTTCTAGGCTGAAGAAGAATTCAACCAGTTCCTTCTCAGGCAGGAGGGAAGGAGAGGAAAATGTGACTAGCCCATGTCCTTGCCATGCAAAGCAGGTGGAACCGAGCGGTGACCCAGCAAGGAAGACCTGCAGAACAGCAAGCGGGAGCGGGGGCCCAGTGGTGAAAAGATGAACATGAGATTGGCAAGGACTGGGTGAGCTCTGACATGGGAAGGAATGAGGTGAAGGTCAGAGTCAGAGGGATGAAGATGGGTAACCTCAAGCCACCAGGGTATTTCAAGCAGCTTCCAGTCATGACGCAAGGTGAATTCCTCAGCTGGACTCCCCCACTGCTGAATCTTCTCCCCACACTGCTGCCAGACCCTGTCATCGCTGCGTGCCCGCCTCTGAGCGAAACGGCTTTCACTGGTTCTCACTGGGGGCCCGGCAGGAGCCTGACTATTTAGACATGCTGAAGAGGCTTCCTAGCAGGGAGAGTTTATACCTACAGCAAGGCTCAGAGAATGGATGGGTGAAGTGCACATGGTGGAGCAAAATACAGCACCTGAGTGGTGGGATGCTGCTGGTGGTGTTGGTGTGGCCACTGTCAGCTTCTGGCCAGAGGCAACTGTTCTGTGCCCTGGGAACCAGGCTGCTGGCACCATAAGAAGGCTCTGGGAAGTGCAGAGATGTTTGGCCAAACCTTTCCCAAAGGACTGAGTCCAAGTCTTGCTTCTCTTTTCCCTCTTGTTCCCCAGAGCCCATGGGTGATGGTACAGCCTCACAAAATCTCTTCTAAGGCCACGGGCCCTGGATGCAAAGGGCAATGACTGGTCTGCCCAGGGCCTGGCTCTGGAAAGCAAGGGAGGTACAGCTCAGGAGTGCATGGGTGTAGCTGAGACGCAGGTGGAGATGCCCTGAGGAATGGGTGGGACACTTTTGGATATCAGACAAGTGAGCCAGCAAGCCCACAGGCTCATCCTTTGCCTCCTGGTGAGTGTGGCCAGGGGACTATCTGCAGCGTGATTGCCAGGCAAAACCCTGGCGTAGATGACAGCAGGAGGTCAAGAACATTTTGCATGCAGGCTTGGTGCCCCATCCCGGGCTGTGCACTGCACATGACTGGGATGTGGTTCTTGACCATCAGGACCACTGGAGCCACCAGGATGCTTCTGAAATGCCTCATGGTGAGAGGGAAGTTTGGTGCAACCAGTCATCCAGGATAGCTGCAATATCTGATGTTCCTGGATCTCTCTCAGCCTCTGAAATACATTTATGGTCTATGTGACAAGTGGTTTATTTTCAACACCCAGAGCATAGAAGGCAAGTGAGATGATGGGCTGTCATCTAGGGCACTTTATACTTGTTTAGAGCCAACTATGTTACAGTATCATTTTGACGTCACCATTTCCTCCCATTGAAATAAAAAGAAAAACTCCATTGCTAGACAACATTTCTCAGCAGGGAGATTTCTGGATTTGTTTTCCATTACACCTGCTTTTTATGACTTCATTGGCTTGTTCAGAAGAGGAGACAGAAACAAGAGGGAGAAAAATTAACATATTTCTATATTTTTTATCCTTTTAATTATAAAAGATCTGAACAATCCCTTTAAAAATACCTGCCTTCAGAGTGTCAACATGTAGTTGCTGTCATAAAGTATTCATGGGGGCTGGGATTAAAGCTGACATTTTTTAGAATGATTAAATTTGTAGAACCTGATGACTAGAGCTGTGTTTTCATCATTCCCCCGACATAAGCTGAAAGTTTCAGAACTTAGTGTTTCTAAGTACCCAGCACATCTCTGCGCAGCCCAAACAAATGGCCTGGGGAAAGCGTAACAGGTAGTACCCAAGGGTGGGTACACTTCCTTTACCCGCGTCTCTAAAACTCAGTTTACTCATACGCAGCCCTTTCATCCGGACATGCTCCACAAATCCGGCATGCCAGGCTCTGCAAGCGGGAGATGGCTCCTCTGTCCTGGACGTCTCTCAGGGAGCAGCTGCAGGTGCCAAAGCATTTGCCAGCTGTGGAGGGAGCACGTGGTGCCTGGCAGGGCCAGACGAGCCATCGCCAGCTCCCTGCTCTGCTGCTGTAAGAGAGAAGGACACATTTCCAAACACCCTCCATGGCTGTTCATGCTGGGTTTGCCACGGTGCTGCGCGTGAGACTGGCTGGAGGCTCCTACCCTGGAAGCAGCTGAGACAGGAGATGTGGTAAACCAGAGCCTGCACACCTTTGGGAGATGCTGCCAGACCCAGAGAAAGTCTGAGTCCTCTTAGAGGAAGTTTTTCCACACAAAATATTGTCCCTGCTTGAGTAAAACAATCCGGTACCAGCTCAAGGACCCTCTTGAGCAGAATGGTGCTTCCTGCAGAAAAAGCATTTTTTGGTTTCATTATTTTCTCTTTCTGCTCTTTCCTGAGGAAACCTGTCCTCAGGAAGAGTTTTGTTCCCAGAAGAGCGAGCTCTGCAGAGGATTACGCTGCACAGTAACCTGTCATGAGGGTTTGTAAATGAGCTCTGCAAGGACCAAGCTCTCCCGGGCAACACTTCAGAGTGCTTGGGCTGAAAAAGGCCCAAACTCCCTGAAGGGAAGCCGAGGGAGACAGGTCAGAGGTTAACTGTTGAACTGCTGAGCAGCTCTAGCCCCCAAACTCACACGCAGGAGGAAGGGATGGAGCAGGGGAGGACGTCCAGGCTGGGCTTTCTTGCTCAGGACCTTGCTCACTCAGTCGAGTTGCTCCATTACAACCTGGCAAGACAAGACTCAAACTTCCCAGAGCGAGAGGAGTTGAGCTGGGCTGCCAGGACCCATGGCATTGACACGAGAGAAACTCCCCAAACTTCCCCCTTCCTCCTCTCCAGCCCTGGCAGCACCTCTCTGCAATGGCCGCATAACAACAGCGCCTTGGCATTTGCTCCTACAACTGGCATTTCTGGGCATGGGCTCCTGAGTACGCCCGTCTTAACTGACCAACACCTTTCCACAGGCTGTTTCTGGGGCAGCGGCAGTGTGTTTTGCTAGTGCTGCTCGCATGGCCTCTGCCCGGCCAGGGCAGTTTTCCAGGCAGGGCAAACACTTCACCATCATCTCCTTCATGTTTCTTTTTCTTTCTTATTTTCCTTTTTCTAGCCCCTATTTCTTTTTCTTAAAAACTGCCTAATTTCCATACGGGTGCAGGCAGTGGGGCGAGCTCGCTGTGCTGAGTGCTGCGTGCCAGCCCAGGGCCCAGGCAGAGCCAGCCTCCCCTGTCCCGCGGAGGCATGGGGGCTGAGGGGTGCACACCGAGCCCTCCACCCACGGACACAATCCTCAGCTGCATATCCCATCACGACACTGAGTGGAGGGAGCTGGGCCACTTCCATCAGCATCCCTGATGAGAAGACACGGCTCACCAGAGAGCGAAGAAAAGGGTCAGCCCCACCACGGTCCTCATCTCCACTCAACTGTGCAAAACCAGCCCCTTCCAAAAAGGCTCATCTTCTCGTGTTCCCCACTGTGGGGAAAGCAAATCCTTGTGTTTCCATGGGGCTGGTCACCTGGGGGTGGGTGAGGCAGAAAGCGGGCATGACCCACGCATGGCTATGGGGGCAAGTGGCTGCCTTCCCGCGCCGTCGGAGCTTGCGCCTCCCAGGAGGCTGAGCAGGAGCACGCTGGCGACAGAGCTCGCCAGGAAATGGTGCTTTCTGCTGGAAAAGCGTTTTTTGGTTTCATTATTTTCTCTTTCTGCTCTTATTATTTTTCGGAGGGAGGAGGGGAATTGAGCTGGGGGATTACAGTAAAACTATATATTGCAGGGCAAAAAATATCCATTTTCTGTCTAATCGTGAGAGTTTTCTTGATGCAGACAAATATCACTGCCCAGAGGGCTGAATTGCTTCTGCCTCCAGTTGCTGAGAACCACACTTTGTTAGATGGGAGTTTGATGAAAACCTTAAGTAGTGGCAAAAATGGAAATTTTGCAGAGAGAGAGAGCTGCTGGAACCCTCAGGAAGGTCATGCTTTGCTGCTAAAAAGGCGTTTTAAACCTTTCCTTGGACCAGAACTTTCAGCAGTATGGCTTTGCCAGGGAAGAAAGAAATGGTTTAGCCAAACGGGATGATGCCACTTTCTTGGGGACAGATGAGGTAAGGAATGAAGGTCACCTGGTGCTAGTATATAGGCAGGAGGAGCGACCTGGGACTGGTAGATAAGAGCATGACTGAGGTTTTGCTTGGGGACTTTTAGTCTCCTAATTCTAGGTCTGGTACCAGTAACTTACATTTTCCCCCAAAAAAATATTGGTAGAGCAATTCAGAGTGCTACAAAGGTGATGCTATGCAAATTTCTGGTGGGAAATACAACTGTCTCAAAACATTGATAGCCTGTGGTTTCATTTATGTGGTGGATGTTAATGTGTCTAATGGTTCTGAGGAGAGCCGTCTGAAAAATGAATTTGGAGTTGTTTTGTTTCATGAGGAGTTCTGAAAAGTCAGGAAGGAGGGAATTAGTTCAGATTGCAACTAGGACTATTTATTTAAATTACAGCAAACGTGAAAGGTGAGGAGAAAATGCTGCACTTTGATTTGGAGCAATTTACAAGTAAAATGGAGGGGAATTTCAAACTGAAATAAACATTGCAAATGTACTTTCTTGGAATTTTTTTCTCAGGACAAACAATTTAGTACAACCAGCATTAATGCCAAAACTATTTGTCACCAAATTTGCATTTTTCACACAAGGGAAGTTTCAGGTGAAAGAATTTCACCCATCCACAGCTCCGAGCCTGGGAATTGAGGATATCTCTCAGCCCTTTGCCATTGTGTGAATTAACTCAACTGGATGTTTGCACCCAACATCTCTCTGCTGTGGATACATCTCTGGACCAGGCTTTGCTTATTGTATTTGGGCAGCTCTGCCCTTTAACATTTTTGGCAAGGTTTCCCCCCAGCGTGGTGTCACACAGAGGGTGATCAAGTGGCACACAGAGGTCCTCCAGCTCCTGGCTGAGTTTGTGCAGGTCACTCTCCTTCCCACGATGGCAGAGGCCACGAGACCAGACCCGGGTCTGAAGGCCAGGGAACCCACCCCAAGACTTGATGCCACACTGAGACAACCTGCCCCAACCCCATAGCAACCAGGTCATGGATCCAGAGACAAAAATGTCACTCCCAAGCACCCAACATGAGGTCCCTGCCCTGGCTGCATGGCTGCAGAAAAAACAACCCTTCGGGGCTTTGCTCCCTGATGAAATTCACTTCCCTGATGGGAGACATGGCAGCCACTTCCCTGCACCAGCACCCAGGGCTGGAGGGGACGAGCACCCTCCCAGCGCAGGCGGTCACACAGCCCAGCCCGGGTGGACCTCGGCCAGCCCTGTCTTTCCGAGGTGCCCATGAAAATGACAGTGCTTAATAAAATCAGGCAGCCAAGGTTAGGAGCAACACTTTTCTCAGAGGTAAGTTAAGTGAGAGGAAATGGTTTTTCATCTGAAATGACCTGAAAGTCTGTTTTATAGCCATGTGCATTAACTCTTTAGTGGCAGCAAGGTTTGGAGACACCTCGAATTGCTTTCATGAATCTTTCAGAGTGAGATGAAACAGAGCAGCTTGGGAAATGGTTCCTATTTTCTGAAATGGCTCAAAAAAACACCATTAGGGTAGCCTGAATTTCCTATGCTCCAGAAGCTGGGCAAAGAAACTTTAATAAAACCAGACATTTTTAAATCCAACTCTCCATTTTTTTCCCATCCCTTTAATCATTCTCTGTGACCTGCAACCCAAACAATGAAGCAGTGTGTTGGGACCTGAGAACTATTCATTAATGTTTACGAGACACTGGGATAATAGAGGAAGAGAGCCATAGGAATACTGCATACGAATAAATGATAGGAATAATATGTTCAGTCTCTGTGATTACTCATGCTCTCAGAGCTGAGCAGGTGCACCAGTTCTTATAGGTTTGGGCCTTGGTTTGATCCAAAGATACCTTCAGATTAGGCTGTTTGCTCCATGAGCGGAGCTCTCCCCCGATCCACTTGGCTGCTCTGGGTAGGAAGGGGGAAGCTGGCGGATGCCAGGAATTTGGCACTATCGGCGCGTCACTTCCACCATGTTAGTGATCTGGACAAGGTCACTCACCAAAACACTGTGTTGATAAATGCTGCAGAAGTGTGGAGCTGGGGAGGTCCAGAAGGACAAACACTGTTTAGGTTTTACAGTGCAAACTGCACAAGGAACGGAAAAATGTCTTTCCATTTTCCTGATCCCAGACATTCCTGGGAGCATAGGCCGTGGTTGCTTTATTTTTAAAGTCAACAAGTTCTTCTGAAGAAAAAGCATTTCCTGATCTCGTGACTGCCACAGCAGAAAGATCTGTCCCCTGCAGCCAGGCGATGCGCTTCCTGCCAGCTGGACTCGCTCGCTGCCTAAACCCTGCCCCAGCGATGCACAAGCTGCCTCTTATCTGGCGGGCCGGGCTGCAGAAATGGGATTGAGACATTTCAAGATATCGTCTGGGAGAGCGAGACAAATGCAGGTGAGTTGATTCGTCAACCTCTGCCGCATGCCGCAAAGCGCGCAGACGGCGCGTTGCCCCCGCAGCTCCGGCTGCACCGGCTGCTGACGGCACCTTCGCTGGGCAACCCACCCTCCCGCGCAGCTGGGCCCGGGCATGCCGCTCTCCGGGAGCTGGGGGGCTGCTCTGCGGGGTCGGGGCATGCCATAGCACCCTCGTCTAGCTTTCATCGCGCAGACACACCACCGTGCCCGGGAAAGGCCGAGGACACCCTTCCCAACTGCTTCGCCATTGCATCCCCTAAGCAGTGCCGAGGGTCTTCTACCAACAGCAGTAGCCATACCAAAGCTGGATTGTGGAAGAAAAGCAACTTCTTTCCTCTCGCCGTGAAGTTGGATACAGTGTGACGGAAATACCTGCATGATATGTTTTACATGGAAAATTGTTCCGCTACAGAAAAACGCAAAACTGATCCTGCTTCCATTTTCTGGCTGCGTGCTTGTTCTCCCTTATCTCTGCCTAACGGCACGGCACGCTGTGCCGGGAGGCTGCCAGGCTGCACCGCCTCGTAGAGGCAACCTTCTCTGGTCCAGTTCTGTACCATCTACTTTGTACCGGTTGAAACATCTTACCTCCTTTGCTGGATCGAGGTCTCCCCGCTCTGTGCTGCAGCGTAGCCATCCAGCACGCTGAAACGGCGACTTCCAGCTACCACCAGCTGTTCGGGGTCTCTGTGCAAGAGACATCGCATTTCCCTCTGACCCCATCGCTTTACAGGCTGGCTTAGGCCTCGCCTACCTGCAAGAGGCTGTAAGCCCTTGCTTCCTGCTAAGGACACACTCAGGCTCTCTGGTGGATAAGGATGGAGTTAAGCCTGTGTCTCCCTGAAGAATTAAGTGCCCAAGTGGAGCAATTCAGCTTGACACATGGGGCTGGCAGAAGCGATGCTCAGAAAGCCCCAGGAGGCAGGAATAGCCTGGGGGTCCCACGCTACCTTCGCTATGGGGGCGATTTCCACTTGTTGGGGCAGAAATCCCTCCACTTCAGAACTGGAGGGGCACACAGGCCATGGATCCCCAGCCTGCACGACACAGGGGTGTCTGAGAGGCGAAGGCAAGGCGGGATGGACAGCGAGCCCTGGCATCCCGCGCCGGGTGAGCGCGACGTGCTGCGGCCAACGGCACACTGCAAATCGGGTCCGCCAGCCCGAGCCCGGCAAAGCGCAGCTGGGCCCGAGCGCCTCTCCCAGGAAAGCTACGTGGGGAGGTGGGATCAAAGGGATCTTCCCCGCCGCTGCTAGATGGTACGGTGCAGGCACTGCTCCCCACAGCCACATCTCTAATCGAGCAATGACACTGTGTAAGGACAGTAAAGCAACATTCACTATACCAACACAACCACACACCTGTAGTGGCCTCCAGCCGGAGTGCTCGGTGACATTAATTAACCTGTCCGTCCTCCCTAGATTATAAAAAGCAATTATCCACCTTCTGCTGTAGGGTCAGCAAAGAGAAGAGATGGAGACCCATATTTCCCAAAGCCTCCCCTGACTTTCCGTGCTCTGTTTCAACCCTGGCCATGCAGGAGCAGCGCAGGCACAGCCTGGCCCGGCGCCGGGGCACAGCCAGTGCTGTGACCTGCTCGGCACCAGTCCAGCAGGCCCAGCCGCTGGGAACGAGCAGGCAACGCCAAAGGGGAGTTGTGTTTGAATATCTGCAAGGCCAGCACTCGCATCTGAGGTAGCCATCTGGATGGTCCGCAGAGGTACTTACAGGGCACAGCCAGCCTGCTGTGGTCTGCTCCTTGGGGGTGAGGTGAAGGGCCTCTTTGGAGCATCTGGCTTCCCACACCCGTTACACAAGCAGCACAGCTAGCCAGGCCCAGTGAAGACGCTTGCGCTGGGGTACCTGCCCAGGCTCACACTGCAGCCCAGCGGCAGATCCAGAGGAGAAGGGCACCATACCATCTGCCTGCTCCCCTCTTCACAGCCACTCGCCTCCTCACCAGCTCTCAGGCAGAAGAAGTTGTTCAAGTCTCTAGACTGAAATTCTCGGTATTATCATTACTGTCACAGCATCTAGAGGGACCCAACCAAGACCAAAGGACTCGTTTTGCTGGATTCTACACATCACATGCTTGGAGGGAGTTTCTCTGTTTATGAACATACTCACTAAGTTCCTGGTCTTGCAAACTCTTACAGGCATTACCATAAAACCTCTGAGAAATTACATGGAAAGGAAGATGACCAGGCCCTACGGAAACTGTCTGTTCCTGTCCTTGAGTTTAATTAAGTCCAAGGGCTTAAGCTGTTCTGAAACATTTTGTGGAAGACAAAGGCAGGGCAGGGAGAGCCTGGGAGGAGTTAATGGCCCATGGAGAGCACTACTGAGCTGGCACAGGGTGTCTGCTTGTCGTGGTCCTGTGGGCACGTGCTGCTCTTGGGGGGCAGTCCTCACATGTGGCTGGTGTCTCCCATGTATTTGACTGTTTGCAGTCAATGAATGCGTGTGAATGTCTCTGCTGAGAGACTCTCCCATCGAGCCTGGAGTTTCCCAGTTTTGCATTTCTGCTCATTGCACAAACATTTTTGCTATTCCTGAGAGCCGTCTTCTGTAGACCCCCACGCCTGCGTGCGATGGCTGCAGTGCTGACCCCCTCCAAAGCTGGATCTGCAGAGGGACTTGAAAGCCTGCGCACTGCCTCCCTCACACGCCGAGCTGAGCTCTGTAGTGATCCACTGTGAGCCACCACCTCAGCGGTGCCTGGCCAGCATCTACACACTAGGAGCTTCCTCTAGCCAGTTCTCCCAACGACAGAGCTAGACCTGATCTATCTAACAGACTTGCTGCCTCCCGAGGGAAAGCTCCGCACCATCATCTTTCTGCCTTACCCAGACAGACAGACTGATGAACCCTTGAGATACTAGGAATGCCGGCTACTAACAAGGTTGGCCAATGCCTGGGATGTCTGGGGGCTACAGGCGTCTTAGCTGAGATCTTCCTGCTCAAGAAAAGGCTAATTAATCAGCTCTGCTATTCTGGCATCACCCAAAAGTGAAAATACTTTCTGGCAGAGCAGCAGGCACAAAATTAGCTGCTGCATTAAACTGCCAAATCTCCTTTACTCCTTTATTAGTTGCATTTGGTGATGATGAGGAGTGAGGCATTAACTGGTCCCTGATGGATAAAGAAACTATTACTCTGCTTTCTCTTTGCAGCAGGGAGGAGGAAATAGGTTTTATTACTGAGATTTCCTTGAAGACATTTACTTGACTTTGTGGCATCAGAGACAGGAGAGAAATGAAGAACACAGAAATCTTGGCACAGCAGGAGAGATTGCGCACGGCTAATAAAAGAGACAAGTACCAGGTCAATTGGGATCTGAAACACACTTAGGTGATTGAATCCTTGCGTTGAGTCGAAGCTCTGACGATCTGCTGGGCTCAACTAATTTCCGTGTTACAGCCAGGTTCTTTGTGCTGGCACTCAGGGCCTAAACTGGGAAACTTGTTGGGGACACACATTCGTGATGCATCAGAATGGAAGAGAAGAGAAGAGAAGAGAAGAGAAGAGAAGAGAAGAGAAGAGAAGAGAAGAGAAGAGAAGAGAAGAGAAGAGAAGAGAAGAGAAGAGAAGAGAAGAGAAGAGAAGAGAAGAGAAGAGAAGAGAAGAGAAGAGAAGAGAAGAGAAGAGAAGAGAAGAGAAGAGAAGAGAAGAGAAGAGAAGAGAAGAGAAGAGAAGAGAAGAGAAGAGAAGAGAAGAGAAGAGAAGAGAAGAGGAAATAATAGATTATTAAGGGTTTTTTTCTCTTTATTTTCAAAATTAGATCTAGAACAAACTTACCTATCTTAGTTTTAGGCCTAGATCTGGCTAACATGACATGACCCTACTAAAGGAAGGTGCAGACTGGAAGAGCCATGCGAATCACCTTATCCATGTCCTGAAATCTCAGAGGGTTCACTCCTGAGAGATCTGTGTCCTCCACACACATCCATGAGTCACAGCATGGAACGGCAACCCCTTCAGCTGCCACAGCTGTATCCAGCAAGGGTCATGAACCAAAGCCCCATGTACTAACTGCAGCAGGAGGTGGTGATAAGGGCATGGGACAGGCTGCCAGGTTGGTGGCCAGGTTGCAGGACACCCAGGTTGGTGGCCAGGTTGCAGGACACAGGGTGTGTTCTGCTACCTCTGCTCCAGGACCAAAAAGAGCAGCAGGGATCAGTCAGTCAGAAGGCGGCAGAGATCTATGAAATCACTGTGGAATGAGATGCTGAATTTCCTAAGACATAACACCAAATTCTTGAGTTTTCTACCCATTTCAAAGCAAGACGAACACAGCCTGGACACAGATGTCCAAGAGACCTAGAGCATACAGGAGCAGGAGGGCAAGGCTGGGACAGAGTTGACCTAAGCCTGGTGGGGGACCAACAGTCTATGAACAAATGTAGGATGGAAATTGGAAGAAGCACCCTAACCATGTGGGGAAAGAGGTCCTGCAACAGGCAGACAGAAGCAAAAAGCCAGCCTGGTGAGTTTGTAGCTGCCAAAGAGGATGTGGTGGCTCAGGGCTGTGGGCACGGGCCTCCAAAGCCCACCAAGTCCCTCCTGTTCTTGGTCACTGAGGGATCGTCCTCATCTCATGGGATTCTGGCATGTGGAGTCCAGGCACCAGGAAGGCTGGGAAGGGGAACCACATGAGAAACCGTCTTGTCCCATCACTTCTGACACTGAGGGGAGATGACATGGGCTCGTGGCCAAGGGATACCCTCCTGGCCAGGGTGTGTTTGAACCTCCCAGGAGGGAAAGTTCAGGCTTCTGTTGCAGGAGCTGGCTCAAATACCAGCACAGCATGGTGAGATGAGCTTGTCTCACAGGACAGGTCCACCAAAGAGCCTGGCGGTAGCCAGAGCTTTGCTTCAGGCAGGCCTTGCTGGCTGCTGCTCAGGTCACCGCTCCCGGGCTCTGCTGCACCTCCGATCCTCCCGCCTCCCTCCGCTTCACTTTCCACATCTACAACATGGAGCTAAAGATAATTGCAGCCCCTAGAGCGGAGCTGCGTGGCTTGGCTTTATGTGCGTTTCGAAAATGCTCGGAGATGAAAGGTGCTTGAGAGAGCAGAGTATTGTTATTACTAATAATTGCAAAAATTAACCAAATATTTGTCTAGCAGCATCCATCCCTGCTGCTGTTTCTTACGCAAAATATACTCATGCTCTGACTGCCAAACCAAAGCCCCAGAATCACTACATCAGCCCTACAGTATCGAGAAGGGGGGCAAAGAGTGCCTTGCATCCATAAAGGGTTGTCTGTTCCAGCAATTAATTTAATTGACCTAAATATAACCCAGGTATACTGCAGATGCAAATTGCTCACTGACAACAAACCCGAACGGGGCCTACGGGCTGCAAGGCAGCAGGTTAAACGCTGCCTCTGAAGCTGCCGGGCTGATCCTGGCACACGAGTATTTTTTCTCCTGGTATTCGCCACCGCTTGCTGCTGTGGAGTCAGGCTCTTGGAAAATGTTTATCAATGCCTGGGCATCTTCCAAACTGAGAAAGGGTGCATGCGGAGAGACGTGTCCCCTTGCAGTCAGCAGGGACCAGATTTCATCACTTGTTTTAATTCCCGTCTTTATAATTTTATTGCTTTTTTCCCCCCTGTTTTCTAATAAGCTCTTCTAACACCTAATAAAATCAGTCCTTTTCCCTTCTACTTACCTCCCCCTGCTGCCATTGCGATTACCTAGACAAGAAAAATACAGAGCACGGGGTCCTGCAGGCTGCGGTTTTAGTGACTGATTTCAACCGACGTGAGCAGAATCGGCAATAAACTTCAATGTCATGGTATTTTGATTCCTCCTTCTTCTGTATTGCGTGCAATATCTGAAGGGGACAAACGCCAAGGAGTGAGAAGAATTCTTTCGGGTCGTATAGCCAAAAATGAAACTAAGAAAGGAGCCATTTCCAGAGAGGGAGATGCAGTCAGCTGTGCAATAGTTATCTGTAATAGATGGCATCTCTCACTGACGTGATCTCTATTATCCTCCTATCTCAGCATCTCGCAGTCTTTAATGGATTCTTCCCTCCAGCATCTTTGCAAGACTGTGCCGTTGTCCTATACGCATTCTATCAACTGGGACCAGAAGCACCAACAGGCCAAGACCCAACTCCCCTAACCTACGTTGGCACCCAGTTTCCACTGGTCAGAGTCTAAAAATCCATCTATAATCTGGGCACTACACTATTTAACCGTGAATATATTTGCAAGCGTAGATAAAATGCTCTGTAACCACAGAGAGGCAAACAAATCTCATAAAACCCAAGTTTGTTATTTCCTGCTCTGCTTTCAAAACAAAACACAATAATTTTAGCAGACAATTAAACTCCCTGATTTCCAAGGGAGGCGGGCACACAAATACTTTTGAGGATCTGAGCCCACATGATTATGTAAGGAATTAGCAGGAGGGAATTAACCCAATCGCTGGAGCATCCTTGTGGAGAGGATCTCATCCGCACTCTGGGCTGCCGTACGGGACCACGCCGGGGCGAAATATAAACCCCAGAAATTCTTAAAATTTAAATCAGAGACGTACCAGAAAATGTCACAACATTGCTCCAGGTGAGGGGGATGGTTGGCCCGACCCCCCTCTCCCTCCTGCCTCACCACCGTGCTGCCTGTACTCCCCGAAGGCAGGGGAAACAAGCCCCAGGTTGCACGTACCCCTTCCAAGCACGCGGGCCCCCGTGCAGCGCAGACGGAGCAGCGGCAGCTGCCTGGGGACTGGTCGTCCGTGCGTTGCCCTCTCTGCACAGACACAGGCTCTGCACCGGGGCAGACAGTCCCTGGGCACCCACGGGAAATTTGGCAAGGGGGCCAGCGGAGCCGGTGTGCCTGCCCTGCTCCGATCAGCCGCGGGCATGTGGGGACGAGGCAGCGCGAGTGCAGGATTTCCACGACTCGGCAAGGATTTCGTATTCCTCCCTCCAGCCTGGGGCTGCTTATTAAATATGCTGTCATATTAAAACAAAACTACTTTAAAAAATAATAATAAGTAGAAGCGAGCAGGATTCGGGGAAGCAATGGGGAAGGTCGTGGGCCTGATCCTGCTCTCCCTCAGGCTGGGGTAATGAGGAGCATTGGGTGAAGCCTCTGGGAAGGCAGGTCCGAGGCAGGCTCCTTCCTTCCAGCCTGGGTGGGACAGAAGGGAGATCTGTCCCTTTCCCCATATTTATTGCCGTCGCAGTCGAATTTGCCACGCTGGGAGCAGCGGGGCTGTCTGCAGGAGCGAGGACCGCAGCAGCCCTGGCGATGCAGAGCGCGGCCGGGGGGAACCAGCCCTCCCTGCGCGGGATGGACGCAGCTGCCAACGCCAAGCTGACGATAAAAGCATACCTTTCCCGGGCAGGCAAAGGCTGCCTGAACTGTCACTTTAATTGAAACCTTCTGCAGCCATATACTTCACCTTATGTTTAATGATTCACCTCCTAAGCAGCCCACTTGTACCTTTGTAATCTTTCTGAAGGTTAACTTGTTGATCCTAGAAACTTGTCTGGAGAGAGCGAGGCAATTCGCAGGGAGGCTCAGAAGGGAAAAAAAAAAAGTATCATGTTTTCTGATGAAATGTGTTTTTCTTGAGGGAGAAGGAAGGAGAAATAAATTGCAAAAATCAGAAGAGCCGATGAGACTTAGGAAAGAAAAGAAGGGGGGGGAAAGGAAAAAGGAAAGAAATGTCCTTAAAACAAAGGAGGAGAGAGCAGTTGGGTTTCATCTCCAGGTCCTAGGAGACGTTTTATTTCTGCTTTATAGGAATTAAAAATAAATTTGTATTTACCAGATTAAATAAAAATAATCCTAGAGTTAAATTATTTTTAGGACATTAAGAGTTATATCCTTATGGGTAATAATCTATTTGTAACACGGTAATGGAGTAACTGGCAATTTCATACAGCTTTGGGATCGATCCTTCCCTATTTGCCATGTACCTGTGCAAATAAATATCCCATTCGATTCATGTGCATACGGTAGAATCTGCCTGCTTCTTTCTTACTCCTTTAATATTTAATTATTTAAAACAAGGAGAAATCCCACAGGGAATTTTTGTCTCAAAAAATAGCTGACTTATTCTTGTCATTTGAGAGTAACAGAAAAAGATGAGAAAATCTAATTCTTTTTAAGTCCTAAAATTGAAACTCAAATAAGAAAAACAAGGACGAGGAGAAAAAAATCTTAAAAGCCAGAAACCAAACTTCTCCCCCCTTTTCACATGAATATTCTGGTTTTTTACTGTAGCTATTCGTAGTCATACCTAAATGTAGTCTATAAATCCACTAATATATTATTTAACACTCTAACTACTGGTATAAAAAATTATAAAATATTCTGTTGGCAATAAATTTAATTGAATTCTTTTCAGAGACAGCTTGTTATTGCCAGACATGCTTTTAGAGATAGTACAGAGAAATAAAAGAATTTCAGGAGGCAGTAAAACAAATAATTACCATTTTCACCATTACTTCCAGATACCCTCCCATCCAGTCACTAAATCCTTTAAGTCTAAATCAAAGGGTTTCAGTGAACAAAATTGTACAGATCATTTCAAAGAATATAAAAATTACATCGATGTTTTATTTGAACAGAGAAATTGAAATTCACGTAGCACTCTACTGGCTGAGATGTCTGAGGAGTTATTAAAAAAAAAAAGCAACCAAAAAACAGGCTGGTTTAGGCTGAACTTTAGAGGCCTGTTTCAAAATGATCCAGATCGATGCAAATCCCTCTTCTAATTTCAATATGCTTGTGCCCGTAAAACTTTGAGGCATCGTACTTCTTCCTAGGCTCTCTTCTGCTTCTTAATATCGGGGATCTGCAAGATTCCCCAAGGCGTGAGTATGAGAGTAATAAACAATACTATTAACCATCCAAAGCAAGCACTGCCTTTCTTCTTCTTCTTTTTTTTTTTTTCCCCAACAAAGCAACCACTTTTGCATTAGGTTTGAACTACCTCAGCATAAATCCTTATCGGGAAAGTATCTGTAGGGGTTAGTGAGGTTTTTTTAATCTTGACAGCTGAAAGTTGACAGATCCGCTGAAAAGGAAAGAGGTCAGCGGTGCTGCTCAGCCACGGGCCAGGGGTTTTCATCTTCCACGGGTCACACGCTTCATATTTTCATGGGTGCCAGGACGACAAGGGGAGCAGGCTGGGGATGCCGGCGGGGCGAAGGTTCCCCCACCATGTGCCCGGCCCGGAGGCTCCTCGCCCGGCACAGCGCTGCCAGGCTTTGCTCCACAACTGGTTAAAAACTGATGGGGACCGGGGAGGGGTGGGAGGTGACCATCTGCAGCTGGAAAACCTCTGGATGAAGCTTCCCTTTAAAATCAAAGATGGGCAGGGATGGCATGGGGCTGTTGGTGCTCAGGGGGACAGGGACGATCCTTACGCACGTCCCGGCAGCTGATGGTGCCTCATAGTCGGTGTTTGGGGGATTAGGCAGGCAGACCGGCAGATACCTCGCTCCTTTGCCGATGTGGGAGGAAAGTCGTTTTTGACAGGCAGCTCTGCGCTGTCTCCTGGCAGCGAGAGCCAAGCAGATACGCCAGTTATTTGGGCAATTTCAGCTCGTCTCAGGGGGCGTGGGTCCGAGTGCGATTCGCTGCCCCGGACGGGGTGTCTGCGCGTGGCACGGTTGCGAGATAGTGCGCGTGGCTCCCGGGCGGCGCGGGGAGACGCGGCCTCGCACGGAGGCACTGCGGGCCGGCCGGCTGCACGCCCCTCCGCAGCCTTTGGCTGTCCCGCCATCTCCCCTGGTCCTGTCCTCCAGGGTGCCCCGTGCCCCACCGTACCAGTCCAGCTCCAGATGCCGGCAGATGCCGAGCGGTACCTACAGCCGCCTAAAGCCTCTGCGCGATGTGTGATGGGAGCAGCACATACGGGGCCGGGGGCTTGCGGGTGGGCGCGCGGTCGGTGGGCTGACTGGGAGCGGGGCTGGGCAGGGGCGAGGTACGGCCAGGTGTGCCCAGGGCGTGCTGGAACAGCCAGGCTCTACCACGACATTCAAGTTTTTCCACTTCCAGTCCTTTCCCTTGCAGTAAGGACCGAGGCAGATCACAAACACTCCAATTAAAACAAAAAAAAAAAAAAAAAAGGAAAGAAAGAAAAGAAAGCAAGGAAAGGGAGCCCCGGTGAGCATTGCAGTTCTCCTGCCATTTCCAGACACCCGGCTGCTGCTCCCTCTCCTCCTCGCCCATGCCTCTTCCGATACCCAAGAAAGCATTTTGTTCTGCTTTAAAGGCTAAAGCTAACACATGACCGGTGAGAGGCAGCAGTTTGTTTAGCTCTTGGAGTTTATTTTAATTGTGGCCTTGTTTTGTAATGAGGGCGGCTGCGGCAGGGGGAGCCTTCTGGGATCCGGGGGGCTGTTCCGGGGGAGTTTCCTTATCAATAAAAATAAGTCTCATCGATCTAAATTAACAAGAACCGGATGGGATGTGCGCTCAGCTGCTGTGTTATCTTGGAAGTTAAACCATACGCATCTGCTTATGAAGGATTTCAGTGGCTGTCTGGGATCCGGGGTCCCCTCCAACTGCTGCCTTTAACATCCCCAACCTCCATCGGGGAGGAAGGAGGGGGAGAGAGACGGGCCCTGCGTTCCATGCCGACAGGCAGAAAACAGCCTGGTGAATCTGAGTAGTTTGTTATGATGATGCATGAAAAAAGGAGGAAAAAAAGAAAAATCATGTGATTTTTATGCAAATCAGGTGAATTGGACGGTTAAAAAAACCCTAAATGTCAGGTAGATAACATCACATACACCTAGAGCAGTGTCATGATATTCTCCGTACGTTACATTCATACTGGAAACCAAAACGTGTTACAGAAATCAGACACCCACAAAAAGCTCTGAGATTGCACTGAGAACAGGTTCCTGCAAAGCACCAACCTCTGACAAAAAAAAAAAAAAAAAAAAAAAAAAAAAAAGTAGGTTAGATTAGAAAACAAGATAGTTCAATTCAGCCAGGGAATAGGCTGTCCCCGCACAGCGTGCAGCTTGGCCTCGGTGCACGCGCATTAATATGCACAAAACTCCTTTTAAGTAGCATTCGTGCAGCGGCACCCGGCTCTGAAACAGGCAGGCTGCTCCCGCGACCCATCCTCGACGGCCATGGGGACGGGGAGAGGTTTACGGGCTCTCTTCTGTCAGGATAAACTTTTCTCTCCCAGACACTTTTTTTTTTCCCCCCTTTAAAAGTCCTGACAGCTATTTTGAGCGGGATGGGTAAGCCTTATGGCCTGAAGGAGTTAATTTCAAAAGAAAAAATTATATAGTGGGGCACTGTTTATTTAAGCAATATTTTGTAAAAGACGAGGCACTTCTTTCCAGAGGTGCAGTTCACCTGGGAAAAATACGCACTGGCCTCGACGCCGCTTAAAAACCCATTCCGTGTCCCTGGGGGGGACAACCCAAACCCTGGGGGCTCCCATCGCTGCCGAGCAGCACCTCCAGCTCCGAGGGCCTTCAACACCAAACTGCAGCTCTCGGGGAAGGCTAAACAATTTCACACCAATTTGTGCCCCGCACACCAACACGCAGGCAGAGGGGTTGCTTTGCATCCGAGGAGCTTTGGGAACGGAGAGCCTGGAGCGGGACGCCCCATGGAGGGGTGCGAGGCACCTGTAGCGATGCCCAGCGCTGCTCCTGCCTCCACTCCCGCTCCTTGGAGCCGCTCCGGTGGGCCCAGAAATACCCCTACCAGCGCCACGGGGACCATTTTCCAGCAGCATCGACGCCGTCCCGGCATCGCCACCGCTTTGCAGGGCGATGGGGTTCAAATGTCAGGCTTCAAACCCCTCTCTGCAGGGTGGAAGGGTGTTTTCAAGAGGGGGGTGTGCGGGGCTGGCCCCCCACAGTGGGGTTATGGCAGCCCCCCACCGGCGGGGCCGAGCTGCTGCCCCTCCACATGCCGCACAGGCTCCTCGTGGGTGTGCGGGAGCCGCTCCAACGCCAAGGCCAGCGGAGAGCGCCCTGCAGCCAACACGGGGCTGCTGGTGGCCTCCTGAACGCCTGGCAATGCTCCCTGCCATGGGGCCACCTTCCCCCCAAAAGCGAAGTCGCTTGCTGTTGGCCGGCGGCGTGAGGGAGGCCGCCCCGCCGGGGCATCGCCACCCTGCCCGCCTGGCAGCCACCAGCGCCGCCGGCGGCTGCCGGGCTGCTCCCCGGAGCTGGGACCCCGACGGGATGGGCAAGGCAAGAGGGCAACAAGGCCTCGCTCGGCACTGGCCCCCCTGGCCGATGGGGAGAGAGGGTTCCCGGGGACATGACCCCATCCCCGGCACCCCGAAGCCCCCGGTGAGGCACCTGGGGACTGCTGCTGCTTTTGGGGGGCAGAAGGAAGCGGTGGGAGGTGGGAGCGGATGGCAGGAACCCCCAGGGAGTTGCGGCCTGGCCCTGGGTGAAGGAGAGGCAGGAAGAGAAGGTACAAAACTGGAGAAGAAAGGCCAAAAACCCCACGAAAGTGCCCGGGCCGCCCGGCTGCCGGCCTGAAGGGGATGCTGGTGGCTGCTCTCTACATCCCCGTAACGAGGCGGGGTACAATGGAAACTCTGGTGCAAGCCCAGCTTGGCAGTGGCCAGGCAGAGCGAGGAATCTCCCCCGTAAAAGTGCTACTTGAACAGAAGCCGTGCTCGACCTCAGGTCTCCACCAAAAAAAAAAAAACACCACCCCAAGCGGCAGCCCTCGCTGCGCCCGAATGTCCCGCAGGCGCTGGGCTCCGCCGGGCACACGCGCCGGCTAAAGCGAAAGCGTCACACGCTGCAGAGAAATGACAAACAGAAAAGAAGATCTGCCCCCCCTCCCCCCGACCCCCTTCCTTTTAATTTCATTGCTGGGGGGGGAATCAAAATCCCGGAGCAGAGTTTGTATTATTGGGTCCGTTCCTCTTTCGGCCGCTTGCAGACACCCGGGGAGCCCCCTCCCTGCCCGGGGCCGGGATCGGAGCGGCACAGCTCGAGCTGTGCTCGCTCACTGGGAATTATATATTGCTTTTTAACTACAGGAAAGCCGTCTCTCCAGCACATCTGTACCATCTCAAGTGTCTCGGGAGTACCATCCCTGTCTTGCCACTGGGCTATTTTTAATGATGAGTCGGATTAGCAGAAAGGCTTTCTTCCTAATTTTTCACACACACACACACACACACACACACACCCCTCCTCGCTTTAAAGCGTTTCGGTTCAAGAGCTCAGCTGAGAAATCAAAAGAAAAGCAGCACCCGGGGACTCCGCGACCAAGGCGGCCGCTCCGCGGGGCTCGGCGGTGGCTGAATCGGTAGCTCTGAGCAATTGCATTAGTGGAGCGAGGGCACCGTGACCTGCGGTGCTTATTCTCGTAAACAAATTTCTATTAATTGCAACGGCCTGGGAATGCCATCGCAGTCTGGAGCGTGCCCTCCCACCGCTCCCCGCCACGCCGAGCGGCCTTGGCACCTCGCAGCCCAAAAAACCGAGGGGGAAAGAAAAATGAGATTTGCGATCTGCTGATCCACCTCCCACCCCGAGACAAACCCTTGCAGCAGGCCCGCTCGAAATAAATACGCAAGGCTGGGGGATAGAGAGGCAGAAATCTCGACGGATTTACATACAGGGTGATACATTTCCATACGGGACCGGGAAAAGGCTGGGGTGACAGGCCCCCTCCCTCCGCACTCCCCTTGCAAAACCCATCCGAGATCTGGGTGGCAAAGGCTTTAGGGTATTCCACCGCCCCACGCCTCCCAGCAAAGGCCTTTGCCCTGGCCATAGGCGAAAAGTGCCGAAATAAAACCCCTTCCAGAAAAGCCAACGCGGTTTTGCATCCCCAGCACAGTCTGACATTTCCGTACAAGCAGAGTATTTACAGACTTACAGGTTATTTTGCAACAATAACAACAACAGCTACAAAGAATTAACCCACCACTGCAGAGTCCTGGAAAAGAAAAGAGAAAACGCGTCAAAAAAAAAAAAAATTTTTTTTTAGGTCTGGAGAATCCCGGCAAATAAATTAAAAATAATTAAAATTAAAAACAAAAAGGAAAAAGGGATAGGGGAGCGCATGGGGGGGGTGTCTTTTAAGGAAAAAGCTTCTTTCCCCGAGAGTAAATCCCATCAGAGGCCGTAAGCCGAACGTGGCTGCTTGCAAAAATTGTAACAAAAAGCTGATTGAGGGAAAAATATTTTTTTAAAAAAATGTAAAATTCCAGTGCAATGCAGCAGGATCCGGGCTTTGCTCGCTGGGTTGGTTGTTTTTGGGTTTTTTTAGGAGGGAGGTTTGCTTTTTAAACGCGAAAGTGACACCCCCCCCCCGCGCCCCAACTATAAAAATTAATAACAATTTAAAAAAAAAAAAAAAAATGAAGACTTTTCCCTCCCTCCCCCCCCCCGATCTCTTCGGAGAGGGATGGGAGAAGCGGGGGGGAGGTGATGTGTGTTTGCACCGCCCGGCGTTGCACCCGGGACCCCCCGTTCGCCGCCGCCGTTGTCGTTGCCGCCGTTGCTGCCGCTGCTGCCGCCGTTGCTGCCGCCGTTGCTGCCGCCGTTGCTGCCGCTGCCGCTGCCGCCGCCGCCGCCGCTCCGCGCCGCGCGCGCTGCTCCGCGGCCGCGCGCCTCCACCCCGCCGCGCCCCGACGTCACACACAGCACCCGCCGCCACGTGACCCGCCGCCCCGGGCGCGACCACTGTGAACGGGGAGAGAGGGGGGGGTGTTTGAAGAAAGGAGGGCGATTCGGTGGGACCCCCGGCGCCGCCGCCGCCCTCCCGGGACGCGGCCCCCCCCCTCTACGGGGGGGACGCGGGAGGGGTGGCCGCGTCCCGGGAGGACGGCGGCGGCGGCTACGGAGCGGCGGGGGGGAGGTCCGCGGCCCTCCCCATGCTTAGCGCAATGGTAGAGTCTGCAGCTCAAATTCCGAGAATTGGGCTCTGTTGATTCTTAGAACTGGGGTTCTTAGAAGTGGTGATGCAAGGAGTTTCTAGGAAAGCCCGGAGACCAGGTGATTGCTGCTTCTATTGCCGCGGCCGATTTTACCCTTTAATTCTCTCTCGCTCTCGCTCTTTTTTTTTTTTTCTCTCCCTTTTTTTTTTTTTTTTCCCTCCTCTTTCCCTCCCTGCCCCGCTCCGACGCCTGGCGCGGAGCCGCCTCTATATATTTCTACCCTTTTTTTTTTTTTTCTTCTTTTCTCCTGTTTCCCCCCCTTACCCGCGGCAGGTGCCCCGACAGCCCTTTAATTTTTTTTTTTTATCTCCTAAATTTTATTTTTTTTTTCTGCTTTATTTATTGATTTAATTCCCACACACACCCTCCCCTCTTCCCTTGCCCGCTGTCAGGCGAGAAAAATCGGGGTGCCTGCATGTCTTAACGCCGGGAGCGCGTATTGCGGGTGGGGGGTGTTTCCCCTCGCCGTCCTCTCCCGCGGATTATCGGTTATCCGGGATTACTGCCTGGCCCGCACGCCCGACGGCCGGGCGGGGACGGGGAGGACGGCGGCGGCTCCTCTCTGCACCTGCAGCCGCCCCGTGGGCGCAGGACGGCGGCGAGCGCGGCTGCCGAGCCTGCGGCGTTTTGCGTGACTCGGGGTCGGTTCCCAATGGCTGGAGCCCTCGATCGGGGTGTGTTAATTTATTTTTTTTTCTCTCCCCCCCCCCGTTTTTTTTTTTTTGTCTTTTTTTTTTTTATTATTATGGTTTTTTTGGTGCTGTTGTCGTGCCGCCGCCGCCGAGCGGGGCTGGCGGCAGCACGGGGGTTCGGCGGCACCGGGCACCGCCGCTCCGGCCTCTCCGCATCGTCCTCCCTCCCCCCCCTCTGTTTTCATTATTATATTAATATATCATCGTTATAGTCGTTCCGTCCCCGACGTAACTGCGAAACGGCTGGGGCGTTTTGCAACCTGTGGCGGGGCTGCGCCGTCATCTGTCAAGCCCCGGGCGAGGAGCGGGCGGTGATGGAGAAGACTTGCGGCATTTCCCTGCCCGGGGAAGGGGGGAGCCCGCGGGGAGGCTCGTCCGCCGGCGGCTGCCGGCTCCCGAGCACCTCCGGAGCGGCGGCTCCGGCCCGGGGAGGAGTGGGGGGGCACAGACGGGACCGCGCTCGCCTCATCGGCGTGTGCCGGGGCGGCCGCGACGGAGTTATGCCGGCTGGAACATAAAACGGGATGCGAAGCCCGGGAAGGGGGGAAAAAGTGTATGGAGCGACTCTGAATATTACGCGCAGGGATGAAAATACTACTGCTAATAATGATAACAACCCCGCGGGGCGGAGAGCGGCTCCTCCGCCGGGAGCGGGGCGGCCGGCGAGGTGCAGCCGTGCGCAGGGAATGGGGTCCCGGGTGGGGCGCGGGGGGACCCCCCGGTGCCCCCATCGCAGCCCTTCCCCTGTGTTTACTACCGCGGCGGACTTGGCGCGGCGACAGGAGCTCGTAAATCTGCCGCCGGCAGCCGCCGGGCTGGCCCCCGGCCACGGGCTATTCCTGGAGCGAGCGGCGCGGCCGGCCGCGGAGAGCCGCGCAACCCCTGCGCACCGCGCTCGGCCCGCGCCGCTGCGCCCCCCACCCTCCCTCCGCCCCTTCAAAAAAACACACACAAAAAGCGGGTGGGGGAAGGGAGAAGGCTTTTTTCTTTTGGTTAGGTGCGTGTTTCTCTGTGTGTGTGTAGCTATATATTTTTCTAACCCTCCCCTTAACAAAAAAAAAGGCAAAACAAAACTGAAAAAGCCCAACTTTGTTATGAAAACTTTCGTGGTCGGGCGGCAGCGACCTCTCCCGGCCGACCCCCCCCCCCCCCCCCCCGGCCCTCCGCCTTGCCGTCCTGCTCCCCTCCCCACCCCCCCGCCTTTAGTTTGCAAAGTCACAGTGTGAAATGTTATGAAATCGCCTCTTGGGAAGGAGGGAAACAGAAAGCAAAGCGTTTGTTTAGAAAAATCTGCGTCGGCCTCTCAGATGTGCCTAAAAAGCTGCCTTTGACCCCCCTGTTGCATTTCCAGGGAAGAGGCAAATCTGGCCTTAAAATCATGAGTCAAAAACAACAAAAACAAACCCGACCTGGGTTAGTTTTTTCCACTGACTTCAGTAGGCGCAGGATTGGTGCAAAGGGAGGCTGGGCCAGACGGCTGAGGCTCAGCGAGAAGCGCTGCGTTGGTCCGACCTCTCTGTCGGGGGCCAAATCTGTACCTGTGCTGGTGGAAGTGTCAGCAGGGTCGAGTGTGGGATCAGGCCTTCAGTTGATCTGTGGATGCTTATTGATTCCTCTCCCGAGGTTTTAAATACTTTAAAAATTATTATTATTTGCTGTATCGTTTCATAGGTTGAAAGGGTAAGTGCTTTAAGAGCACATACAGGCTTCTTCCTGCAGTCCTTGGGGGGGGGGCGGGGGGCACAGTTCAAAAACTGCTTAAAAAATATTATAGGGGAAACCTTACTTTATATATACATGGAGAGGTAGAACCTGAGGTTCTGTTATTTTCGTCTAACAATAGATTCACAGGTTTAAAAACTTCCATTATAGATGGCAATTTTTGCCCCACGAAACAAATCATCAAGCCATTAAAATATTCAAAGGGTGTCTAGCAATTTTCCATAAGAATGGATTATTACATTGTTCCAGTAAGAAAAGACTTCATCTCTGAGCGTTCAATTTTGACTGGCAAAACAGATCAAAGATCTCTTGGGATGCATTTCAATTCCAATTTCCAATCCTCCTCAGTTCTGACTGTCTGAGTCAATATTGGGAGAGGAAGTGGAGGTTAACTGGTTAGTTATTACTGCGAAGGAAGAAGTCGGAATGAGAAGTGATTCTTGCAAATCCCACCCCAAAAAAAGAAAAAAAAAAAAAAATCAGTCAAAAGTCTGTATGATAGTTTTTAGACATCCCTGTTTGCAGTGCTGGGAGGACTTCAGCCTGCTGTCTGATGAGACAAAAATAAACCTAGCAGAAACATTAAGTTTTTCAAAACAAGGCTGGAAAAGCTCATAAAAATAATGTTGCTCAGACGCGTTTTAAGAGGAACAGAATTACATCGACAAAATTATATGTTTTCCAGGTTTGGTTGGGGTGTTTTTATTTTCCAAGGGGAAAAATTTGCTCCTGCAGCAAAGCGAACTGGTGCCATCTAGTGTCATGTCTTCTCCCTCTCCCTGGCCAGGGCAGGGGCTGGCGGAGCCGGCAGCCTCGGGAGAGTGGGGACATGTTTATTAACTGCTCGTTAAAAAAAAGAAAAGAAAAAAAAGAAAAATGCTTGCCAGCTAGGAGGAAGGTGGCAGAGGAAACTCTGGATGCCACTGAACTTACTTAAGGAGCCTAATTGGAAACAACCGAGTGCTTATTAAAGTCACTGACATTTCCATACGGCGTTCTCTCCGGGTCTGGTCATGAAATCACATGTGAAAATCTTTCCGAGTTGTGGTGTTAATCTACCCTTGAATTTCTGCCTAATTTAGGATGTATTGTAAAGCTATGCTTTTTTTTTTCTTTTTTTGGAGGGGGGGTAGCTTTCAGCCCTCAATGGCAGCACCCTAATATTATTTTGTAGGAATGGTGTTTGGGGTTTTTTGTGGTGTGGGTTTGGTTGGTTTTTTTGTTTTTTAGTAAACAGTACTGTTGTCCTCAAAAACGCATTACAAATACAGGTGGTAAAACTTCGTGAGTCCGGTGTTGTAGGAGCAGGGTTGGGTGTCCTCTCCTTTTATGTGAATACTCCATTAAAAAGAAAATCTTGTTACAAAGTCCGTAGGCGAGTAAAATGAAGCTCTAACCAGTAGGTGCATTTCTCAGTGTGCAGTTAATGTACCTTCACGTATTTATGGTGTTGAGGTTGAAGAACCATTTCACGCCTGTTTTAGTCCCTGTGCTGTGATGTTTGGGCTGCAAACTCCACACAAAGAGCTTTTACAGGTTCAGTTGGAGCCTGAAATGTTGTTTTCAGGTTTCTGAGAAGTTTGTAAAATCTAAATTTGGTGAAAAATTGCCTGTGTGCTCATAACCTCTTGCTCCTCTTGCTCCATTTTATAGTAGCATGGGAGTCTATAAACGGGAGCCCTGTATTCCAAGGGCCTGTATTCTTTCTAGGTCTATTTTTAAACCATTCTTCTGTTTGGCAAGAAGTGACACTTGGTTTCCATGTTTACAGCAGGCATTGGCAAACCTCAGGAGTTCACAGTTTGCAGTTTGGTTAGATGAGTATCCAAAAGTTAGCATCTGACCAGTAAACTCCTTCAGACTGCAAATTTAGACTGCAAATGTAGTCCTCCCTGCATTTTTTTTTTTTTTAAATCCACACTAGATCTTGTGTGTTCCTATTGCTGCAGGATGCTGGCAGCCAAAAAGACACACACCCCTAAATCGAGCAAGTGTGCAGTCTTCAGGACTGCTTTAAAACCTCAGCAATCTCAGCGGAGCTTCACATCTAAAACACAGGGACAGCTAAGGGCGTTGGGAGAAGGGAGAAATTTTGGGGCTGTATTGTTTTCCTCACCCTCTTTCTGTGTGCTGCCTTTGGGCTGTATGCCGGGTACCCGTGAGGAATGTGGGGGTCCTGCTTACGGAGGGGAGAGCCTGGGACAAGCACAGTGCAGGACAGTGGGTCCTGAAGAACGTGTCCTGTAGGACTGGGCACCCTCTGAAAGGGTCTCCTTAAATCTGTTTGGTTAAATAAACATGGTGGTGAGGGGGTGCCTCTCCCCTGACCATGGGACCCCAAGCCACATATGTCTCGTCTTATCCAGGCGGGATGCCAGAGCAATTCCTCGCTGCCAAGACGAGCTGTGCCACCCTCAGCCCCGGGAGGACAGAGACAGGGAGCGGAGGGTCAGGGCCAGCTGGTGATTTACTGCCTGGGAACGGGGTGGGGATGATGGGGCTCCAGCTGCACCCTGCCGTCAGGTCAGTACCTTGATGCAGGGCACGGTGTCCATCCCTCCTTCTCTGGAGTAGCTCCCTCGACTTCAGCCGGGATGCGGTTTCTGCCTTCCCTTGAAAAATTAATGTGCCAGATTGCTTGGGGTCGTTGGAAGTGCTGAAGAAGGCTTGACTCCTCGCTTCCCAAGGGCAGGCGCTGCCTCTGCCTCGCAGTCAGAGCTTGGCTCCGGAGAGGGCAGGGGAGTCCTCTTTAGTGGAAAACATTTGAGGCAGTTTTAGTGTGCTTCCCCCCCCACCCTGTGTTTTCTTCTGCAAAGACCAAAACAATGTGGAGACTTGAGCCGGGCCAGCTTTCAAGGGCAATCCTTTTAAACCCTCTTTTGAAGTACAAACTATAAAGTTCCCTGCAGCGCTCAAGAAAATATGCAGTTTTCCTGGTTCCAAAGGCTGATAATAAACCCGTCCAGATAATGTATTGCATTTCCTAGAAGCATTTGTTTGCTGGCAGGAAATTGGATCAGATTGAAAGTTAGCAGAGACCGCTCGATAGAGCGAGTGCCGTCCGCTCACGGAAGGGTACGATGGAAAAAACGACAGGGCTTGCACTAGGGATGCTGCTTCTGCTCTGTGCTGACGCTGTGCACCGGGACTTCTCTCGGTCTCTTCTTGGGTTGTTGTTCTTACTAACCCAGCCGTGTTTTGGCCTAGATGCCAACCAGAAGCTGCTAAATTAATAAAGCTCTGCTGTGACAGCTGAAGGACGCTTAGTGCCTCCTGACCGCATGACAGCGGGAGAGCGGAGCTGGGCGCTTGCACACCCCCAGCCAAGAGCGTCCTCTTCACCGTGGCTTGTAGCACCCATGACTGTGCCCGGGGGGGGCCCCACACCACACTTTTTTTTTTTTTTGTTGTTGTTGTTGTTGTCCCTCTGGTCCCTGCCCAGGAGAAACCAGGCATCCCTTGGCAGGGTAGGGGGGCAGCTGGCGGTGTGCCCTGGCAGGCGGGGGCTGTTCCCATGGGGCTGGGACCCTGCAGGGTGCCGGGACTGAGGAGGAAGGGGGGGAGCCAGGTTGGAGCTTCCCCTGGGCGGGTGGTTTCGGAGCAGCGTGTGGGATGAGGCTGTGGGGAAGGGAGGCTTCACCCAGCCACCCCTCTAAGGTGATGTGAGAGAGCCGGCGCTGCAGGATCTGGAGGGGTAGGAGACCGGGGCCCAGGGAGGGGGAGTGGTTGGTGCCCTCCCCCAGACTATGCATTTGGGGGTGGGAGAGGGGCAAAGGCCATGGGGTATCCCCCATGCAAAGGGGGTAGGGGAACAAGGGGTCCCTCCTGTGCACAGCGTGGGAGGAGGATGGATCAAAAGGGAGTCCTTAGAAATGGGAGAGTGGATGGATGGAGGGGGTGGAATTCCCTGGTTCTCCCCTCTGCCCTGGGGTGGGGGACCTGTGAGGGTCTCCCCTTTGTGAGGGGTTCCCCCACATGCAGGTGCACCTTCCCCACACTCACCAAGCTGGCTGCCGGGAGGGCAGAGCCAGCCCTGGGCTCCCTTCCAGGAAAGGGTTTTCTCGGGGAGGTGCTGGCAGGGAAGGGCCATTCCCTGAACCACTGGGGCAGACCCGCTGCCTTCCTGGAAGGCAGCAGCAGTGACAGTCCCACACGGCCACCCCCGAAATGGGCCCTGTGCCTGGCCCAGACCTTCCTCCCTGGGCACAGCGAGCCCCGGTGTGCAGCCCCGAGTGCTGCCGGAGAGCCCACGCCTGCAAGGTACTGGGCAGGAAGATGGGAGTGGGAGGCTTGAGGTGATGTTCTGGCCCTGGCTGAGCCTGGGGGAGCCTTGTGGGCTTTGGGGGGGGCATGCAGGGAGTGTGGAGGAGTGCTTGGCTTTGGTGGTCTTCTCTGCTCCCCATCACTGGTCTCTGTTCCTGTCCCCTTCTCTGCTCGTCTCTGGTCAGAGCATCCTTCCGTACTGGGCTGCAGAGCTGGTGCTGTGCGGAGGCCGGGAGGAGCAGGGTTAACCCAGCTCGGCATAGCGAGGGGAAGGAAGGTCCCTTTCCCTTTTGCGTGCCCACATCCTGCAGCCGGGAGCTGCTTGGGATGCACCTGCCCAGCTCCCAGGGCTGTGGGCGTTGCAGCAGCGCAGCGCTGGGGAGGGATAATTTGGGAGGGTGGGGAGGAGGCTGTGTTGGGGTCGAGCTCTGGGAGAAGAGCTGGGTGTCTGCCTGGCAGCGCTGCGGCCTCGCTGGGGGTAAGGGAATGCGGCGGCGGCAGCTTCTCACGTGATGCTCACGGGCGCAGAGTTCATCTCGCAGTTCGTAACTTTGTTGGTTTACGGGTGGTGACACCGGGGTGAGTCCCCGGGAGCCCGGCGGAGTGCGCCTGCCAGCGCAGCCGAGGTCGGGATGCCAGCCGGCTGCCCCAAATGCACACGTCCGTCCACGCGGACATGTAGATGCACGCTGGGCTCCTCGCAGAGTGCCGCGAGTCCCTTGGCTTGCGATTTGATGGTAGCGAGCGGCTGGTAGCGAGCGTGTACAGAAAGGTCAGACTCTGCAGTATTTGGGAAATGAGTCACTTTTTGTGTACGCGTAAAGTTTTAAGCTAGCCAGGCTCAGAGCAGCTCTGAAGATTTGCATCTGACGGCCGGAATGGGGCTGTGAGACACCCCTCTGGGTTTTGCGTGTGCTACCCTGCCTTAAATCTCACCTCCTCCTCCCACCCCGGTGTCGGGGGACGTGGGGGGAGCTTGGGCTCCAGATCTGCGTATCTCCCGCAAGGGAGAGGGAAGGAGATGCTTCTCCTCGCAGAGCTGGATGGGCTGTCTGCAAGTGCTGTCAGTCTTACTGTCTCTCTTCAGTTTTTGGGGGTCAGTCCTCAAAATAGTGTGATGAAGGTCTTGGGCTTTGCTGGTTCACTTATTTATGGTGCCTCTCCCTGCTGGGGCGGCTGCCTGAGGACTTTCTTCCTGTGTTGGTGCCAGGTCAATTGTCTTTGTTGGACTTAAGTAATTTTGGGAGTAATAGTGTGAGTTCTGGAAGGCGGTTAACTCCTGGGTTTCCTTGCCGGGCTGCCCCAGCTGCGTTGCTCCTGAAGCCAGCAGCTGGAGACAAAGCTTGTGGTTTGGGGGAAGGCTTTTCCAGCAGCCAGAGGAAGGCATTTGTTCTGGGTCCTCATCCGTCTCCGCCACTGGCTTCCTCTGTGATCCCGGCCAAGTCACTTCGGTACTTGACGCCCATATCCTCCCAAGTCTGTTTGGCAGTCCTGTCCCAGGGCGTTCTCACCGGTGGCTGGAGCACGTGGGTATTCTGAGAAGTGCAGTAGTTGTTCTGGAGGACTGGATTCAGGCTCCTTCCAGGTTTCTGAGGAGAGTGGCAGCAGATGTTGGTGTGTAAGTCATACCTGTTAACAAGGTGCTGGGAATATGGCATTGGTCTTGGATGTGGCACCGGCCGGGAATTCAGTCTTGGCAGGGGAGGTGTTATCTCCGAAAGAAGTGGTGAGAAAATTCTCGCTTGACTTCCCTTCCCCACTCGCCTTTAAGTTCCTGAGTCATGGAAATGAAAATCTCTTTGGCATACGCCCATGGTTTGGGCTAGAGGGTGTGGAAGAAGCTATGATTGGATTCTCAAAGCCTGTGGTTGTGATAAGAACGTACTGTACCGGAAGAAACAAATGTTAACCTTACTGGAGAGTAGAAGGTTTGTTATCTCTAGCTTTTATCCAACTGATACGTGAGCGAAACAGCAGGCTTGTGTCCTGCCACGGCCAATTCATAATTACCAGCTAATGTGGTGTTTGTTTTCTTGTGCTTTATTTGTAGGTTTGAAAGAAACTTTTGGACTGTGAATTGAGGCATTGGGTATGTAAATTTAAATTTTGTGCTTCCCCTCCTAACCCCCCCTTTCCCTTTACCACGTTGAATGAAATGTTTCATTAGACCCAGCTGGAATTTGTTTTCAGGAGAGCAGCTGCTCTGTAGAAAATACTGTACGTTCATATGCCGCTGGGGAAGGAGGTGGAGTCGGGGTTGTGTGAGGGGGTTGATCGTGGAGGAATTTGATGCTGAAGACGCACGTTCCAGCACAGACTTCAGGCATAAGGAGATGTGGGCTCTCCTGGGTGCTGGTTGGGAGGACATCTCTGAGATAGGTCAATGGGTGTTGTGTTGGGGGAAGGCTTCATGTTCCTCGACTAACCCAAGCCTTGATCACTGGGAGAGACTGGGTTGTGGTGTGGGTAGCGACCCAGCAGGTTAGATGAGTTCAGCTCCTTACTGCCACCACTGATTCATTGGGAAACTGTGGACAGGCCTTCTCCAGAGTGGCCACCACTTGGGAGCAGAGCAGTAGTTTGGTGGGTGAGGGTTGGTGCTCTACTGTGGACTGGGTTTTCCAGGTGTTGAAATCCTTCAGCTTCAGTTGGGACCTTCAAGGCTTGTTTTGATTCCCATGGCTGGATTTGCAGCCAGCCAGGAGGTGGATGCGGGGGATGGCTCTTGAGGAAGATCTGAAAGCCTGGATCTTCATGGAGATGAACCCGAGCAGTGGTGGGAGGAGTGGGCTGGGGTGGAGCCGCCATGGGTGAGGCAGGGAGAAAGAGGAGCCGGTTAGCTAATCCTCAGGAGGGTCTAGTCGCCTTTGCCAGTCAGCTTACTGGGTGGGACTGAGACGTGCCAGGTCTCGCTGCTGGCCAAGAGACCTCGCCGGGCAGCCTGGCGGGTGCTTGGTGTGGTGCAGGGCTGTTTGTCTCAGGACCGAGGAGCTGGCGCTGTCCCGACCAGCAGCAGTTGGCCATCTGAGCACATCCCACAGCAGCAGCTGTCTCCTCGCTGGGTTTAGGGTGCTTGCCTGGCCGCTTCTCCATTCCTACCCTCCTGCCGCTTCTGTTTTGAGCAGTCTCAAGATGGCCTCGCCGGCAGACAGCTGCATCCAGTTCACCCGCCACGCGAGCGATGTCCTCCTCAATCTCAACCGCCTTAGAAGCCGGGATATCCTGACCGACGTCGTCATCATCGTGAACCGGGAGCAGTTCAGAGCCCACAAAACAGTCCTGATGGCCTGCAGGTGAGCGCAGGGTCCCCTCCCTGCCTCCCTTCCCTGCTCCCTCCCGCTTCGGCCGCCAGCAGCACGGCTGCAGCCCTGGGGAGGCTCGCGGGGTTTACGGACGGGGAGACAGAGGCAGAGAAAGGGAATTGAAAGGGGCTGCCAAGAAACTTGCACCTGCAACAGGATTAGAGCTGAGCCCTTTCTCCTCCTGCGCGGTGGCCACGTCTGCCCACGCGCAGCCCGTGGAGGCGGACAGGAGCACCCAGACATGGGGCACGTCCCTGAAGGCAAAGCGCAAGCATGCTACAGGGACAGGAGAGGGGAGGGGACGCTGGATGCTCGCGGGGTGAGCGAGTCCTCTGTGACCACAGTGTCCCCTGCAGCTGCTATTTTTAGAGCTGTTCCTCCCCGACTCCCAGGCTGCTGGCTGCACCCACCTTTGTCGAATTTTTTTTTTCAAGCCTGATGGGGTCTGAAATCCCTTTCCAGCTCCTAGGATTGCTGGAATTGCTTCCTAGTGAATGCTAATTAACATCCCACCATTGCCCAGTTGAATTACAGCAGATGCCTTCCAAGGTCTCCTGCTGACAAGGTATAAAGATTTGAAAAAGCCAAGGTTTGACTATTAAGACATCTGAAAAATGTTTTGCCAACATTTCTTCCCCCCGCCCTGGTTAAAGAGTGAGTGTGGATGCCCAAGAGGCTTCTGAAAGAAATGAGTCACAGTGGGAAGGGGGTGGTGGTAAGAACAACAACAACAACAAAAAGGGGGAATTTCTAAATGGAGGCAGTGGGGAGTTGTTGAGCAGGTGAGATCTAAAAGCAGGCTGTTCCAGTTGGGAAAAGTGCAGTGCAGAAGACGCTTACTAAGCTGAGAAACCAAGCTTGATAATAAGGGGGAAGCTCAGGGAATTCTGTAATTGCCTCCTCCTCCCTTCCCATTCACAAACCCCTTTGTGCTAAGGGATTTCAGACAAATTCTCCTTTCTTCCTCTGAATTGTCATAACGTTCATCTTCTCTCCGGTCTCCTTTCTGCAGTGGCCTCTTCTACAGCATCTTCACTGACCAGCTCAAGTGCAACTTGAATGTCATCAACTTGGACCCCGAAATTAACCCTGAGGGGTTTTGCATCCTCTTGGATTTCATGTATACGTCCCGCCTGAACTTGAGGGAGAACAATATCATGGCCGTGATGGCCACAGCACTGTACCTGCAGATGGAGCATGTGGTTGATACCTGCCGAAGGTTTGTCAAGTCTAGGTGAGCGCCGTGAGTGAACTCTGGAGAGCCTGGGAGGGTGTGTTTGGGTGGAAGGGGGGAGAACTGACAAAGTATCTGCAATCTTATCCTCATGGGCCGAAAATGACTGCGTCTCCCTCCTTTTTGCCTGGTTCTAGTGAAGCAGAGATGGTGTCTGCTGTGAAGACTCCAAGGGAGGAGTTTTTGGCTGGACGGATGCTGAGCCACCCAGAAGTGATGGCTTATCGGAGCAGAGATGTCTCGGAGAACGGCATGCCTCTCCAAAATGGGTCCCTCTGCAATGGGAGGGCCTTTGCACCTGGCTTGATCAATGGTTTGTCTGGATCTCCCATTTCCTACCATGGATACAGCCCTCTCCCTCTAAACAGCTTCCTTGTGGATGATGAGTTGCGGGAGATGAGGATGCCTTTGTCCGAACTCTCGAGGGCGGGTGCCTTCCCCAAGGAGAGGATCCTGCCATGCGACAGCTCCAGGACAATCCCCACCGAGTACATGAGAACCATTACCGACATCTCGGCCAACATGTGCCACGCTACCATCTATGCTCCAAAAGAAGGTGCTGCTGAAGAAGCCAGGAGCGATATGCACTACAGCGTAGCCTCTGGCCCCAAACCTGTCGTCCCTTCGATCCGGAACAATCCTTATTTCTCTTGCGATAAAGTGGCCAAAGAGGAGGAACGGACCTCCTCAGAGGATGAGATCAGCCAGCATTTTGAGCCCACCAACACCCCCCTGGACCGCAAGGGACTCATCAGCCCTCAGAGTCCCCAGAAGTCAGACTGTCAGCCCAACTCGCCAACCGAGTCCAGCAGCAGCAAAAATGCCCGTATCAGTCAGAACTCCAGCTCCCTCTTCACCAAGAGCCCCACAGACCCCAAAGCCTGCAACTGGAAGAAGTACAAGTTCATTGTCCTCAACTCTCTCAATCAGACCACCAAGCAAGACAGCACTGACCAGAATGAGATGGGATCCCTCTCTCCTCGCACCTACATGCCCATGTCCACTTGCCAGCAGTCCATGGAGCCGGAGCATCTCAGTGTGCAATCTCCCACCAAGATGAGTGTTAATGGAGAAGACTCTACTATCCCACAAGCGAGCAGACTCAACAATATCGTTAACAGGTGAGAAGATTTCCCCACCACCACGAGAGACAGGACTCCCTGTGTTGCCGGTGAGGGTTTGGAAGTATGTGAAATAGCTGTAGCATTGGGCTGGGGAGTCCAGCCATGAGCAGGTGGAAGCCTCTGCATTTGGTGGACCACTGCCAATGACATGACAGTGACATTGGCTGGGTGCCAGCCATCCCCACTTTAGTGGTGCTAGCCCAGCCTGGCAATGGCATCGGGAACATTGAGTCAGGAATCTCTGGCTTACTTTGGCAGCTCTGGATGGCTTCTGGAGCCTGGACTTGCCCAACCTGGTTTTCACCAGACTCTGTGCCTCGAGCTTTTGGTTGGCTGTAAGCGTTGGAAAGGCCAAACTACCAGGGAACAGTACACTATCCTCTGGATCTGGATGTTCCTAGAGAGCTTTGAGGTCATTTGGTGATGGGCATCTGAAGGATTGAGGCTCAGGGACCTGTTGTTGATCAGGGTTGTGCTGTGCATCTCACCACAGAAATGTCCCCATAAGACATGGTTGTCCCTTGTGCCTGGTAGGATGCAAACAAGGGCCCGGTAGCTCAAGCACAGCAAGAGCCTTCTCACAGCTGTGTGTGTTGCTGTCCTTTCACAGGTCCCGGGATGGGTCCCCTCGGAGCAGCGAAGGGCAGTCCCCACTGTACATGCATTCGTCAAAGTGCAGCTCCTGTGGCTGCCAGTCCCCACAACATGCTGAGATGTGCCTTCATACCCCTGGCTCAAACTTCGGAGAGGAGATGGGGGAAACCCAGTCTGAATACTCTGACTCCAGCTGCGGTGAGTCTTGCATCCCTGGCTGCCTTTTTCAACCAGCAGGCAAGGGGGCTATGCAGTCTGGGGACCCATCCAGCTGGCACCCTGTGTCCAAACAGGCAGTCAGACCTGATGCTGGTGGATCCCAAGGTGCTTTACAGTTCCCTCTTAACTGGCTGACCAGCTGTGTGCATGCATGTGAGGGACACATGCACATGAAATTGCTTCCTTCCTCTCCTTCCCCAGCACTGTCCAGATACCTTCTGCAGAGAGTTAGTCACCTGCTGCAAACTTGGCAGCTAAGGACAGGAAACAAGGTGCACCCCACCCCACCAGAACCACAGGAGAACAAGCTTGGCAGATATAATGACCCTAATGGGGATTGGGCAAGATGGTGTGTCTCATGCATCCGTCATGTCTTCATTATCAGGGAGCCCAATGTGCACATCTGGAGAAATGCAGATAATGAGGCTTGCAGTCTTGTTGCAAAACTCCACAAGCCCAGAGACAAGTATCTGTGCACCCATCGCCTGTAGCTCAGGGAGAGGGAATGCAGAATTGTCACCTGTGGTGTGGGCAGAGATCCACAGAGGGAACCCCACTGTGGTGATGCTCAAAGCTACATACATCTAAGTGTTAGGCATCCTCCTACTGGGAGGACCTGCCTTGCACTTCAGATGGGAATGGTCTTTCCATGCTCAAGGAAGACAACTGTGCATATAAAGGTTTAAGACCTCTAGAAGTGCTGGAGTTGCTCCAGAGCTGAGCATCCATCCTTCAGAGGATACCTGAAAACTTGGGTGCCTTTGTGGACCTCTCTGAAAGGTGTCCAGGTGAGATGCTGGCTTCTTGGAAGCACCTTGTGTTGCTCTGGAGAGGTAGCTTGTGATGACTTTGCTCTCTCAAACCATGTTGTTGCTGTGTGCACAAGGAGCTCGGGAGGTAATGGCATGGTGCAAGCGCTGCTGACCGTAAATGTCTGCACTAGGCTTCTTGTTCCAACACTTGCTCTGGCTGCCCCTCTCTACCATCCCAAACCCATCCCATGGCCCATGAAGGAGCTGGCCCAGGCATTGCCCATCTCATTGCTCTCCTCTCTGCCCTCCCAGAGAACGGAGCCTTCTTCTGCAACGAGTGTGACTGCCGGTTCTCCGAGGAGGCCTCTCTCAAGAGACACTCTCTGCAAGTCCACAGTGACAAGCCCTACAAGTGTGACCGCTGCCAGGCCTCCTTCCGCTACAAGGGGAACCTTGCCAGCCACAAAACCGTCCACACAGGTACAGTGTTGGCCACGGGGACAACTTACTGGGGAGGCTGTGGGTCACTGGGCATGCAGGCATTTATGGCTGGGTTTGTCCCAGGTGCAGCATCCCCTGCTCGGTGCCATAAGCTGTCCCTGATGGGAAGGGCAAGGTGCTCTTCTTGGCGCTGCCAGGGAGCCCTTGGGCAGAGCACCAAACATGGGAACGGGGGAGATGCTGCCTGCCCTCACAGCGGGGATGGAGCTCAAGCTGCTTTGCTGGAAAGCACTGGGCACCACCGTTTCTACAGGCATCTTGAAAAATGCATGGCCTCCAGGTTACTTTGTGGTAGTCTTTAAAAAAAAAAAAAATTAAAAGTAATCAAAAGAACATTTAGGGAGAAGTCTGGGATTTTTTTTTTTTCCTACATCCTAGAAATCCAGATCTTATCTAGCCTGGCAGAAACTCTGCTGATGGGAAAAATCTGTGAATGCATGGACTCTGAATCAGCACAATGAAAGCTGAGAAAGGAAGGGGATATTAAGGGTTTAGTCATTTGCTGACAAACCTAAGGATTTTTTTTTTTCCCCATGCTTTTATTAATGCTTAACATGTCAACAGCCAGTTCACTGGCTGGGGAAGGGAATTCTGTGCTGACGCCTCAGTGCTGCTGCACAGAATTAGACATAAATTCCCGCAGTCTCAGCTGAGCTCCAGGAGGGCTGCGCAGGTGAACGAGAGGACACAAGCACCAGGGCAGGGTTCAAGGGTGCAGGAGGTCAAAGCCTGGAAACAAAAACAGCAGGAAGGGGTAGATGATGGCTGTTTCCCACTCCCTGTCAAGCCCATCCTCAACCATCCTAAAGAGACTAGTTAAAACCTTTTTGCAGCTCCCTCCATTGCCAGCAGCGGCAATTGTAACCGAATGATGACTTGGGAGCTGGCTTGCTGGGTGTGCCTTGGCTTTCCGCTCTATCAGCTCTTTTTGCTCCTCTAAAGAGGTGAGGAACAGCCGAGGCGGGATGTGCTGGGGACCAGGAGGAGCCTGAAGGCAGCCAGGTGGCCCTGCATGGCTTGCTGATGGCTGTAGGGAGAGGCAGGCGCCAGCCACTCTCGCGGGGCCAGGAGGAGCGATGCTGTTAACCTTCGCTGGCAGAGCTGCCTGACTTTCTCTCTTGCCCTGATGGCTGCAGCTCCCAATCCAAAAAAGAAGAGGTACCTGCAGTGCCTGGGTACTGAGCTCATCCTGTTCTGGGACACTCTGAGCTGTCCTGACTGCTTGTGCTCAGCCATTTCCAAAAGGAACAGGAGTCAGGACTAGTGCTTCATGCCACAGGGTCTGGCACCTGAAGGGACTTAGCTTTGGGGAGCACCATGGATCATGGGGTCTGAGCATGCGTGTGCTTAATCCCTCACCCTTTCTTTTGGGCTCTGCAGGAGAAAAGCCGTACCGCTGCAACATCTGCGGGGCACAGTTCAACCGGCCAGCCAACCTGAAAACCCACACGCGCATCCACTCTGGAGAGAAACCCTACAAGTGCGAGACCTGCGGAGCCAGATTTGTCCAGGTACATGTGGCCTCTGGGACCTCCAAGGGCCTGGGGAGGTGGGACATGACCAGACCTCCTGCCTGAGACTCATGGCAGGGAGGAGGCTGATGGGCCATGAGAAGCTCTTCCTGTGGTGTTGTTGGATAAATAGGGGCCTTAAGGTCCATTTGGGCTAGCCTGGTTTAGTAGGAAGCCTGATTGCTGGGTTTAGCTCCTCTCCTCCATTTGCTGTCAACGATTGGAGATACCAGACCTCAGACATGTGAGGCCCTGATTTCCAGCTAGAACCTGATAGACCAAAAAAAGACGGCTGGGCAGAACCCTGCTCCTGGTGGGATGCCCTTGCTCGTGGTGGGATGCCTTCCTCCCTGGGACTGTCCTCACCCAGAGCTGTTCTCTCTAGGTGGCCCACCTCCGTGCTCACGTGCTCATTCACACCGGGGAGAAGCCGTACCCCTGCGAGATCTGTGGCACACGCTTCCGGCACCTGCAGACCCTCAAAAGTCACCTGCGAATCCACACGGGAGAGAAACCATACCATGTAAGTGACCCTGTATTTTTTTTTTCTTGGGGGGGGGCTCTCAGCTGGGACTGGGGGAGGATGCTGTCAAACCTGGGGGGCTGCGAAGACACTGGGACACTTGCATGGGCTGATTGCAGCACCCCAATGCCCTTCGCCAGCCTCATGAGGCCCCATGCCAAGGTCACATCCCTGCTCCTCGTGCCCTGTCCCCCCTCTCGTGCATTAGCCAATGCTGACGTGGCATTTTGTCACAAGCGGCTGCATTGGGAACACTGACGTGCAGCCTGGTCTGTGTACATCTTAGCTGCTCTTCTTTTCTTCCACCCCATCTGGAAGAAGGTCACACTTCTCCAAATAGCTGTGGCTTAAATTACAGCCACCCGCTGTGTGCGGGGATGGGGGAAAGGAGCAGACAACCTGGCCTGGGGTCCCCTGTGCCGAGCAAGCAGCCTGCCCTGCCTTGCTCGCAGCCCTGGGGCTCCTGGCTCTTTGAGGCTTTTCTGGCTTTCCCCATCTGCTAGAGAGGGAATCAGAGCAGGAGTTACCATCCAAACATCCTTCTGGAGCCGTCCAGCTTGGCAGAGGTCAAAAGCAGCTCCCAAAATAGCTGGTTTGAGCATCTAGATAAGGACCTTGGCACTATGTCCATCAGAGCCGGGGTCCTCTCCTAAGGGACCCTGGCCTTTGTGCATCCCATAAACTGAAATGTGCCACTGAAAGCCTGGGATAGGGTGCCCCCAGGTGCTGCTTCTCCCACCATGTCCCCACTTTTCCCTCATCCGCCGGTATAATGGGCGCAGCATCCTGGGGTAGCTGGCAGAGGATGGGCATTTGCTGCAGGACCCTCGCCCTGAAGGGAAGGACATGTCCCCTCCTGTCCCTGCCGTCGTGTTTCACACCCTCTGCCTTTGCCTCTCGCCCTGCAGTGTGAGAAGTGCAACCTGCATTTCCGCCACAAAAGCCAGCTGCGGCTTCACCTCCGGCAGAAGCACGGGGCCATCACCAACACCAAGGTGCAGTATCGCATCTCGGCGAGCGAGGTGCCTCCAGAGCTCCCCAAGGCCTGCTGAAGGCAGAGGATTTCCCAGGAGGAGGTCGGCTGGGGTGGGGGAGAAGCTGTCCAAAGGATACTTGCAACACTTTAAAAGAAAAGGAGGGGGGGGGAAAAAAAAGAGGAAAAAAAAAAAAGAAAAAAAATTCATCACATGATGGAGTGCCTCTAAACCCATAGTGCAGATAGGTGGAAAAACATTAGAAATTAAAAAAAAAAAAAAATTACAAATACACGGGTTTTATTTTTCCCAGTTATGTGAAACGAAAAGAAAAATAAAATTATTCAGATCTTACTGTATATAAAACATAAAAAATAAAAATAGTCATTTTAAATGTCTGTGCAGTGGAGTGTTGATAAACTCTGAAGTCTAACCTTCACAGCCTTTGCCGTTTGAAGATGAGGAATGTAATATTGATTTATGGGAACAGATTTTTTTCTTTTGTATGCAAAATGTGTGTTCTTTTAAAGAGAAAGTATGCTATTAAAGAGAGGGCTTTAACTTTTTTAACCAAAGGTGAAGGAATCTATGGCAGAGTTGTAAATATATATAGATATAAATATATAAATATATATATAAAATAAATATATATAGACCTTTAAAAAAAAGCTATATTAAAATATATAAAATGCATTAAAGGCTCAGTTGGACTCTGCAGGCAGAAGCCACTCTGAGAATCTTTATTATTAGAGCACTTAACAAGATATTTTAAAGTATTGCATCTGTACAAGTAAGAAAATATTTTGTCTAAATGCATCAGTGTATTTGTATTTTTTTGCAAGTGAAGGTTTACAATTTACAAAAAAGTGTGTATTAAACCAACAAAGCTGCAGAAGGAATTTAAAATAATAATAAAGTGTAATTTTTTTGTTCTAGTTCTCAGTCTGTATATATGTAAAATGTGGTTTCGCACGGTGCCTTTCTTTTCAATGGAAGTTTTTCAATGTATGGACTATATTGAGCTCAGTTTCTTCAAGGTACAGCCTGATGTTGCAAAAGGAGTTTTGGTGGAACTCTCTATCGGGGAATGTTTTGGTTTTGGTTGGGTTTTTTTTTTGTTGTTGTTCTGTTTGTTTTTGGGTTTTTTGGTCTTATTTTACATGCTTGTGTTATAAACAATCTCGGGAGACAGGGTTTGGGCTGTGTCTAAACTGCATTAATGCGTTCTGTAAAATATAGCTGTACAAATAAAAAAATAAAATGAAGAAAAGTGAAGTATGATGGAGTGAGGGGTCTGTTCTTGCCCGTCCTTCTCCTCAAGCACCTTGAAGGCCAGTCGGTGCCCCAGGCAGGGGCTGAGCATCCCGTGCCCCAGCACGAGCCCTGGGCTTGGGCGCAGCCTTCTCCAGCGCGGCATGAGGACGGTCTCCGGCATCCGGGCGAGGCTGGGGCTCGCTGCTGCGCAGCCTGCTGGGGGCTGTCCCCCAGAGCCGCCCCCGTGGCCCGTTCTGCGCTCGCACCCAGCGGCCGGCACGGGAGGGCAGAGCCTGGGAGAAACCTTTTGCTGACCAGCCCAGGCCCGGTTCCAGATGGCCGGGTGCTTATTTGTATTTCCTGGAAACTGATGCAGTTGCCAGAGTTGCTCAGGGAAGAAGGCTGCCTGCTGCTCCTCTCCCTTTCCAGCGCCTGGGGCTGGGGGTAGGCTGCCTCGGGCAAGGGTTTGGTGGTGGAGCGGGGTCTGTAACCCCCTCCAGGAACTCCCTGGCCCATAGCGTCTCTGGGCTTCCGGCCATGGCGCGCTGGCTGCAGGCCAGAGCCAAGCAAGCCCAGCCTGAGGGAGCCCCGCTGCTCTTCCCCCAGCGGGGAGAGGAGACGCTGTGGTCCGCTGGTGGGTGAAGCCACAGGGTGCCCAGGCCCTCGGGAAGGGGGGATGTGCGGTGTGCCTGCAAGCGCACAAGCAAGCCGGCAGCTCTCTGCCGGGGGGGCTAACTGGCTGCAGGAATCCAGAGTGCCTCATCCAAAAACCTCCTCTGAGTTACACGGGCAGGACCGGCTGCAACCAGAGCTGGCGTGGAGCAGGGCCACCGCTCAACATGGCCCAGGGTGGGGTCTGAGCCACAGGGGGCTTGTTTCGTTAATTCATGAATAAATTTGCTGCAGGGCTTGGGGGGTGATTCACAGCAGGGGGACTTGGAAACACCAGCCGGAACGGGAGGGCCTGGCTCTTTGCAGGGTCGGGGGGGGCTGCGGTGAGGACAAGCGGGAGGTGAAGAGGAAGATGGGCTTTTCAACACACCGTGGGACAGAGGTGGACATGAGGCAACCGAAGCAGCAGTGCATGGGAAGGAAATGCCAAGAAGGGGCGCAGCCCATCTGCAGCGCGGCTTTGCAGGACCCCCAGCGCCTCTGGCTTATCTCTCAGTGGACCAGATCTGCTGTCACGTTGAAGAAGCCCCCCAAAAAAGCACGGGCTGAGCGCTGAGCTGGAGCCAGCCTCTCCCTTCTCCTGCCTGGCAAGGCTGTTCGTGGGGTGAGGTCCTCTCGGCCGCAAAACCTCTCTTCACGTGCATCCTCCCCAGGCAGGACCCTACTCCTCACCCCGCAGGCCAGCACACCCCGCTGACCGCTCGGCGCGGCTGAGCCCAGCACGAGCCCTCGGCAGCTCACTCGTGCTAGGCACGGGGTGGGGAAGAACGGCACCAAACGGGGCATGGCCTGAGCACCGGGAATAGCAGGAACCTGCTTTCCCGCTTTGCTCCCTCGCTGGCTTCCTCTCTCCACCTTTCCCTGGCGGGTTTTTAATGTTTAGTAGAGCTGGTTGTCCTCGTGACGGGGTTTTGACACACATACTGTCCTCATTTGACACAGATGTTTAGGTTTCTCCGCGCTCTGTCGGGAGCTGCCTGTCTCTGAGCTCACTACCTCTCTGATTACTGCAGTTGTCACTTTTGGAAGCGGCTGGGCTGCGCTGACAGCAGGCTAAGTAGCCACAACCTCTATTTCCCGCTGACTTGCGCAGCTGTATTTGCAAAATAAATCCTGTATTTTCCTGGATCATGGCTGCGTTTCCTCTTCCTGGCAGATTTTTTTTTTTTTTTTTAAACAATGATGTCACGGCTTTTCCAGGCAGGTCAGCTGAAGCGAAAGCAATCACTCCCTTGCTATCCGCGGGGCAGAGGTCTGCAGGCATCTGGCACGGCCAGCCCGTGCCGGCGAGCTTTGCTCAGCACGGACGGTGTTTGCAGAGCCCAGGGAGCAGTCCCACACAGGGCTGCCCTACACGTGTCTAATGGCTGCGGAGCCCACAAACACGGGACTGGTCAAGCCAGCCCGGGTCAGTACCACCGGGTTATCTGCCCTTTGAAAACTCAGCTCCAAATACAGGGCCTGGCTCTTTGTCAAGCCTCGGGAGAAAGGACACCACCAAACCGATGAACTGGCTGGTTTCCAGGAAGCTTCCCAGAAGGTGGTTGAGCAGCTCCTTTGGTACCCATCGCGCCCTCCTCCAACAGAAAGACCTGCCCAATGGATGGAGATGTGGTCGAGTTTTCCTTTTCTTCTGATTTCTTCCGCGCTGAAAATACCAAACCTCACCGCACTGCCAGCTCCTTCCCCGTTTCACTGCTCAGCACAGGCTTCCGGAGGGCCCAGCCGAGAAATGGGGATTCAAGTCTCCTGGGGCTGAGCAGGGCTCGGGAGGGTGCCCACAGCGATGCCATGAACCCCTGGGACCCCGTCCTTGCCGCGCTCACCGACTGATTTGCTAGTCCTTGGGCCTGCTTTTGGTGCTGAAAAACCTGTGCCGAGTAAAAATGACACTAAAATGTGGAAGGCTCACAAGCAGGCGCCAAGGCTGCAACTTTCTAAAAATGTGGGTGTTCGATCGGCGGAGGGCTGGACTCAACGGCACCGTCGGGGCTTACTTCTCTCGGCAGCCTTGCTGTCCTGCCTGGCCCGTCCCGCGGTCCCCGCCCGCCGCAGCCCAGCCCGAGCCCCTCACCGTGCCGGCGGGCCCGGCGGCAGGGGTCGGGGCGGTCCGCTGTATTCTGCCGGGTCTCCAGGAGAGGGCAGGCGAAGACGGAGTTTAAGCAAGGAGTCCCCGGAATAAAGACATCGGCTAAAAAAAAAAAAAAATTGCAGCCCGACCTATGACATCTTGTTGCTCTCGGGTAAAAAAATCTTACAGCCTGGGGGAAGGTTTGCTGGCAGAAAGGCAGGCGCTTGCCTGCAGCTTGTCCCCAGAGCCAGATTGTCCCCCGGCGTGGATCTGCTGTGGGGAATGACCAGCAGCAGCCCGAGCTGGCCGGAGCAGCCTGAGAGCCGTTGCGATCCCACGGGCAGGATCCTGTGTCGCTGGGATGCGCGCTGCCTGCTTGTGGGGCTGGACCCGAGTGGCCATGGCTACCTGGAGCCTCCCAGCCTGGCCTCTCTGAGAGGGGCCAGTGTCACAGACAGAGGGAAGGGAAGCCCAAGCTCCTGCTGTGGAGCTGGTGTTTATAGAGGAGAGTTAAAGGGAGAAAGCAGAGCCCTGTATTATTTCATGATTTTGTGTGCTCACCCATCTGTATCCGTCATCTCTTGCCACGTGCTAGTAACTCCTTACAGCACAGCCCAGCATCTGTTTGTGCAGTCCCTAACACAGCCCCATCCATGGTCCTCCTGGTCACAGCAGCCATACAGGTACATACCCTGGTGCTGCTCTTAGGTCATCCTGTTCACCTTCACTTCTGCCCATGTTTGTGCTGATTTTTCCCTTACCTGACTTCAGGGAGGCTGCTTTCAGCCCTACAGATGCCATGGCAGCAGCCTAAGAGGCTGAGACTGGGAATGAATCTCACGTAGCAGCGACAGAAATCCTGAGCATGGTTCGGGCTCTTAGGCAGAGACATCGCAAAAATTAGGTAGCAGGATCCCTCCTCTGTGAACCTCCACAGCCTGGCTCCCCTCCCACTTTGCTACCTGGAGTCCTGTAATTAATGGAGAGTCCAATTCTTTCAGATTTGTGCCCAAGTTTTACTATAGAAACAGCATTTTATCCAGAAACCTCTCAGGGCTGTTGCAAGTCCATGTACAATCCCTACACCACGGCTCTCCACATGGCACATCCCAGGGACACAAAGTACGGTCCGGCAGGAGTTTCTCTCCCTTATTGAGCTCTTGTCTTTCACTGTCATTCAGGCATGACCGACTGCTCTTCCTCTGCCCATCTCTATCTCCTGGGGCAGCATCACCCCTCCACCAGCAGGAATTATTAGGTTTTCGGCAAGCTGCAAGAGCTGCAGGGCTCTGGTGGCTTCCTCACTGCCCCACAGCATCCGCTGCATGTCCAGAGCCAGGCTGAGGAATTTCATGGCCTCGGCTCCCAGATCACAGCTCAGGCCTACCGGGGTGAGTGCTAGAATATAAGAAAAAGGGGTTTTCCCTGCTGGCCAGTTAGTGATTCGTGCCAAAACTGTTCTGCCCATGAAAGCAGAGCTGAGAGAGTCTGGAAAGCATTTTGTAGGTGATAGCCAGGGAGGCGAGGTGCCAGGAGAGCCGATCCTGGTGACAGCAGAGGGCACGCTTTGCTGGTGCAGCGCTGAGCGCGCAGCCTGTGCATGCAGTCCCGGGCATTGCTGGACTGCTCTGGATCTGTGGAGCAAGCTGGAAACGTGGGAGTATGGAAGCAGTCACAGGAATTCAATGCAATTCAGTCGTTTGCAAAGCCACATGCCCCGCAGCACTGTGGCAGAAAGAAAGGAACAGAATCGCCTTCGTCGCAGCCGAGCAGGTGATGGATTTATCTGGCTGGGGAATGAGCGTAAAAAAATTCAGAGCACACTGATCCCATAGAGGACTTGGGGGAGAGGGAACTGGTAAATCAATCTGCAACTTATTCGCTGCTCCATGCCTGTGCCAGAGTCATAAGGATGTCTGGAGGTCTGCCCTCACCCCTTCCCCAGGAGTCCTCAGGCAGTCCAAAGATGTACTGAGCAGATGGACTCCCTTCCTCCACTCTCTCATTGCTGGTTCCTTCACGTCAGCACGAGATGGTTTTCTGAACCAAAGCACGCTTTCATCTTTGTTTAGATTGTATTTTTCCTTTATATTTTCCTTGAAATGAAATGTCAAAACTTTTCAGACAGAGAACATGAGAGTGATTCTCCCAAATACTACCTGAGATCACCAAGAACTTTGGTCCATTCACCATTTTATCCATCAACAAGGCTCAGACCTGATGGAAACTCAGTTTTTTCCCTTTAAGCAGGCTGAGATGTTTCCAGGGGGAACATTCCCACCAAAGACCTGGCTCTGGTCCTGCCTCCACCAGCTTCACAACCTCAGCTGAATCCCAAGAGCGAAAAAACAGCTAAAGTGGACATCAGAGCCTTCCTGAGGCTGCTCTGGCTCAGGAGCCAAGTCATCTCTTGATGGGCTGCAGGACCAGAGAGCAGAAAATGAGCACACCCTTGCTTTTCTCAGGTAAGCATCTGACATTTGGTGGGACAAATCCAAGACATTTCCCTGCAGTAATATTTTTCCCATTGCTAGAGGACACCACTGTAATTCCTCCAGTCTCCCCCAGCCAGTGTGGGGAGCAGGGCGACAGCCACTCAGCTCCAGTGCTGCACAGAGAGGTGCAGTCAGAGCCAACCTGGTCTTCCAAACCTTATCCCCATGTGGCTGGAAGAGCCACAGTAGCCAGAGTGACCACTAAAACCAGGGATCCCCAATGTCACTGAGTGTCTGTTCTTGCCTGGAACTAGACTGTAGGGAGCACATCTCCAACTGCAGCAACATTGCTCCTAGCCCGAAGCCCTGTTGGGCATTATTGCTCTGCAGCAGGATGCCCTGCACTGCAGATGGCCAGGGAGAGTTGGCAGAGCAGGGTTGGGGTGCATAGATGTTAAACGAAAAACAAAGGGTGGATGAAGACAGGGACTAGCAAGGAACAGCTCTGGGCTGAAAGTCTTTAGTAGGGCTGGGCTCATGCACACGGAGGTGCTGCAGGTAGCTGGAGAAGAGTGGGTTGCTGAGCAGTCTGGGTCTGGGCAGGACATCAAGAACGGTGTCTCATAGTCCCTTAAGGACCCAAATCTGATATCTTCCCCCATTTTATGCCAGCATGACCATACCAGCTTCCTAAAATCAGCCCTGCTGCCCCACCCCAAATCCATCCATCTCAGAGCTCTGCATTTCTGCAAAATCCCATTAAACGTGTCTGAGACCTGCTGGCCCCACACAAAGTTGGCATGAAACAAGAAAGATGGGGAACTCATCAACGAGGTTGTTCCTGCCCTGTGCCAACTCCCATAGCTCCCATCTCCATGTTGGTGTACAGATGGGTCCTGACGGTGCTGAAATGTATCACAGTTTTCCATCCCATGCAGCAGTCCAAGGCTGCACCCCAGCCCATTGCTATCCCTGGGGAAATACAGATGCTGAACTCATCCCTGCGGCGCATCAGTGCAGATCCATAGCTGTAGCAGCTCAAGGAGCTAGTAGCCATTCCTCCCTGCTCAGGACTGATGGGAGTTCCCAGTATCCCCTTCCTTGTGGGGTGACAAGCTGAATGGCAAAAGGGTGCCAGGCCAGACAGCTGTCTGCTGTGTGAAGTGGCAGCGGACATTAGGTAACAGCTTCCAGTTAGTTAACAAGGGAATCTGAAATCACCCAGTGCTGCCTCCCATTTCCTTCTCTGCTCCTCCTTGGTACAGCACCTGAGCAGCTCTGCCCTGGGCTGTAGGAGCTGGGATGAGCTGCTGGGGAGCTGGGGCCCTTTTGCAAAGCTGGTCCAAGCTGGCACTGCCGCATGGCAAAGCTGGGTTGTGCTGTGCCAAGGATGAGAGTCTGGGAGCTACAAAGGCAGTCTATTCCCAGTGCAAGCAAACTGGGAGAGCCCAGCTTGCTGCTACTGGCACAGCTGGGAGAAGTGGGCAAATTACTGTTGCTGGGCGAAACCATAGCTAGGAAATCTCTCTTGGAGGCAGGCAAGAGGACCAGGGTAGGTTAGATGCCCTGGCATCTGCTGCCTTGGCCATTTGCCATGCCCAGGACTGGCTCTGCTTCCTTGGCTGCAGGATGAGAGAGATGCTAGTCCAGCTGCTAGCACAGGGACATGGTGGAGAGAGAAGCTCTGGGAGTCAGGGCCCTTGGAACCAACCTGCTCTTTTTGGGTCCACATCACTCCTGTTGGCCTTGGCAGGAGGCTGTGTCCTGTGCCCGAAACAAGGAAATGTGTCTGAACCAGAGCAGGGGCTGACTCCTCTCTACCAGCTCCCCCAGAGCAACACCAGTGCTAAAAGACAGACAGGGTCCCAGGAGAACAGGCCTTGGCCTCGTTCAGGTCAGGCAGCTGGGGAAAAGCTGGCTGTAAAAGCAGCACAAGTCAACCCAACCCACATGGTCTCCTGGGGTACAAATGATGGCTTCTCCTCTCATGGGTGTCATCCATTTTGCACCATGAATTGGGGAGGATGCAGCAGATGAAGGCTATGTGCTGCAGAAGTCTGCACAAAGGAAAGGAGGCACCATCCAAAGAGGGCAGTCGTAGTTCAGCCCAGACATCTGCCTGATCTGGAACCAGTGACCAGCAACAATTCCTCTTTCTGGACTGTAAAGCAGAGCAGGAACACCTTTGTCCATGTTTCATGCTCCCAGGTCAGCCTCAGCCAACCCAGCCAGCAGCACCAGGGCTGAAGCAGGGGGAGGCATATTAATTCAACATGAATCTAAACAACCTTTTGGAAATTTCTGGAGACCTTGGTGCAGTGCTTGGGTTCTTGTCCCTACAAGCCTTTGACTTTCCTCGGATAGAAATTGAGATGGGACAGAGCCCCTGATACCCCTTTTCTAGGTGGTTGCAGAGCCCCTTCCCTGCACATGCTGCTCTGCTCCTGACAGCTGGGAGATAGCTGGCAAAGCCGGTCCTTTGGGGTGACAGGGGCTTGCAGCAGCTTTGCCCAGTGTGGGCAACTCGTGCCAACTCGTGGCAACAGGCTGGAGGAGTGGGGGACACTGACTATCCCAGTGGGACAGGCGCGTCCCGCATGGGGCCAGCAGGTCCCTTCACCCTGGGATGGAGACAGGGGTCCCAGCCAGGCACCTGCATGCTCCACTGAGGCACTGATTTGTCTCTGCTTCCCCGAGCTGCAGAGCTCCCACAGGGCCGGGGCACTCCCTCCGGAGGCTGCCGGCTGCCAGCCGGGCTGTCCTGATGGCTGGCGGAGCCGGCCGGCATCGGAGGGTGGGTCTCGGCAAGGACCCGTGCCGGAGACCCCCGCAGGGGCCACGGAAGGCAGAAAGGACCCTCGGGGGCAGCTCAGCATCCCCCACTCCCTGCTACAGCCGGGGGCAAGTCCTCCCTTAAGGGGACCCTTTCCAGCCCCTCAGACTCCGCAGCCGTTTCTTACCCGACGGGGCGGGAAGCCGCGCTGGAGCGAGGGGCTTTGGCACCGGGACTGCTGGGGGGCTTAGTCCTCCGGCACGGGGGTCAGACACGCGGGGTGCACAGCTGGGACCCCCTACCGCCGCGCCGGGGAGCCTGTGGCTGGGGAGGAGGGAGTGGACGAGAAGGGTCGGGTGTTCCGCAGGGGCGGTGATTTGGGGAGAAAACGCGCCGGAGGCGGCCGGAGCGGGATACTCGGGGGGCACCGTGGACTTTTGGCCAGCCCCGGGCAGAGTGGAGCACCCCCGGTCCCGGCACACCCCCGCCCGGTCCCGGGCAGGGACCCACCCCCGGCGGCGTGGGGCGAGGGGGGCGCCCCCGCCTTGACGTCAGGAGAAGGGTTTATAAAGGCGGCGGGCGGCGAGGAGATCCCCAACGCCGGAGCCGAGCCGCCGCGGAGCCGCCAGCGCCTGCCCGCCGCCGCCTCCCCGCGCCCGACCCGCCGGCGAGATGCTGTCGTGCCGCCTCCAGTGCGCCCTGGCCTTGCTCTCCATCGCCCTGGCCCTCGGCACCGTCTCGGCCGCCCCCTCGGACCCGCGGCTCCGGCAGTTCCTGCAGAAGTCCCTGGCTGCCGCCGCCGGGAAGCAGGTGAGAGTCCCGCGACGGGGCGGCCACCCCGGGCACCCCTCGGGCACCCTGCGGGGCACCCCGATGCCCCAGCTTCACACCGCTGCTTCTCCACTGCAGACCCCTACTTCTCCTCTGGAGACCCTCCCAGTTCCCTGCTGCAGACCCTCCGTTTCCCTGCCAAGAGCCCCTGGCAACCCCAGTGCAGACCCCCAACTTCCCTGCTGCAGACCCTTCCGGTTCCCCACCAGACACCCCAGCACCCTCAGTGCAAGATGTCCAGTCCCTCGCCAGACCTCCCCGATGACCCCGTTTCAGAACCCCAGTTGCTTGCTGCAGATCCCGGTTACCCAGCAGATCCCCTGGTTCCTGCTGGGGCTGAGCAGCTGGGGGTGGAAAGGGGAGACCCCCCAAGTCCAGCCCAGCTGGGTGCCGGTGGGGGATGCAGAGCAGCCGCTGCCAGGGCAGAGGACAGAGCCCCTGGTGAAGCTCTCCGGGGCTGCTCGCCACCAAGGCAGCTGCCTCAGTGCAGCAGGAGGACGTCTTTAGCCATGCAAGGGGGCAGCCAGGGCTTGGGGGGGGAAAGGAAAAATAACCGCCAGTTAAAAAGTTCCCCTGCAAGCTCCCCCAAAGACCTTTCCTGTGTCAGCAGCATCCTTGCGGCACCCTCAATGAGGCCAGCACAGCGTGCTGGACCAGCGGGAAGGGAAGGGAAGGTGGGGTGGTGCTCGGATGAGTTCATCCCCTGCCACGGCCAGGACAGCAGTCTCTTCCCCACACCAGGTAGATGTCAACGCTTTTCTGCTCCGCTTTATTTTGTAGACTCAGCTGCTGTGTAGCAGCTGTCAGGCTGGGCTCTTTACAAAGCTGGGGCTCCCCTTCTCCTCCGCAATCCAGCGTGTCTCTAATTTGGGCACAAAGGTGTCTTAGAGGGACAGATTGTTGAGCCCCCAAAAGCCAAAGAATAATTGTGGTCTCTCTCTCCCTTCTCCCCAAAGGAACTGGCCAAGTACTTTTTGGCAGAACTGCTCTCAGAGCCAAGCCAGACAGAAAATGAAGCCCTGGAGTCTGAGGACTTGTCCCGAGGGGCTGAGCAGGATGAAGTGAGACTGGAGCTGGAGCGCTCGGCTAACTCTAACCCCGCTCTGGCACCCCGGGAACGCAAAGCAGGCTGCAAGAACTTCTTCTGGAAAACTTTCACATCTTGTTAGCTTTTGAAACCCACCTCTCCTCCCCATCCATCCCTGCCTTCTTCCTAGCCCTCCCTGCCCCAAGCAGAACCTTCACCACAAAGAGGCGAAGACTGTAAATACACAATCCACGGTTATGGTGAAATTAAACAAACAAGGAAAATTTGAGTTTGATTTCCAGTTGTTTTAATAAAACTTTCTGTTCCAATTGTACACGATTTGCTTGAGTTGTGATTTCTGACTAGTTCTTTAATGACATGCACTCTGCAACTCTTTCGGATGTACTATTTTTAATTCTTTGTTGCAATAAAATTTATGTTTCAAACGGTGATGCTGAGATTTGGTGGTCAATGAGAAAACCTAAGTCACCTCTCTCAGACTGCTTGTCTTTGCAATACTGCCCGACTCAGGGCAGCAGGAGCAAACAGCATCCACATGCACACATATGCACAGGCACACAGTATCTCTTAAAGTGAATTTTTTTTGCTGTGGTGTTTCTAAGGGACCTAGAGACACAGTGGTATTTTAGATATCAAAGCCCTGTAATTGTGACTGAGTCAAATCCACGGTGCTGGCACTTCAGTCTAGAGGATTTACACCCATCACCAAAGACATCATATAAATAACAGCTGTGTATTCCAAGCGATGTGGCATCATAAAAGTGGTTCACGGTACAAGCTTACCCCACCCATACCTCATCCCCTCAGCCACAAACACTAAAAGGTTTTCTCACCTGGCATATTTTACTCCTTGCAACATCCCTGACAAACACTGCTTCTGGGATTCCTTCGGAAAGTTTTCCTTTGTTCTGCTGCACAGGGGGACGTTTCACATCCCTGCAAAGCTGAGATGTTAACCCCATGCCATCAGCCCCTCTGCAGCTAATAAACCCACTACAGCAGTTTTGCTACCCACTACATCATCATTAAAGGCAACATTAAAAGATTCAGTAGGGTAGAAGATATATAGCATTGGGAAAAAGACATACTTCTCTCAATGGAAGAGAAATTCTTTGTGCTTTTGCAGAGTCTCTTCCCTTTCTGGCCGTGCTGGTTTGTGACATGCAATCACGGGTGCATTGGAGCCGTGGAGTGTGCGTCCTGCACGGGGGACGGGTGTCACTTTGACCAGAAATTCATCATTCAGGACTAGAAGTAACAAATATTTTGTAGCCATTGTATGTGAAGGAAAGGTGAAAAATGGGGAATCTTAGAGATATTCATGGGCGGAGGGCTGAGCATGACCCCCGTGGTGGTGGGTTCCCCAGCTGAGCGCATGTGAAGTCACCTCGGGTCTGTGCGGAGCTTGGCTCTGTGGGGCATCGTTCCTGATGGCCTGTGGGCCAGTGCCTTTGCTCTTGGTCTGCGCCTCCTTTCCCCGTGGGCAGCGGTTTGTTAGATTCGAGCTGCGGACAGGTGAATCCCTGGTCATTGGGAACTATAGCAGTGCCGGTGTGAAATCCCAGCCCCGCCGCGCTCACTCACCGCAGGGCTCGCACGGGCTGCTCCACGGCCGGCCGCCAGCAGGCCAAGGCAGCGGGGGATGTGTGCGGGGACAGGAGCTGCTGGCATCGGCCCCTCCGAGCCCAGAGGCAGGACCGGGTGATGCCCTCCCTCCCTGGAGCAGGGCAGCGGCGGCTGCTGCCCTTGCTGCAGGCAGGGTTAAGGGCTGTCCGCTCCCTGCCCGGCCGCTGCCGCGGAAGCTGGATCCTGCACCCGCTGCACAAGCCTTGCTGTGACATGATCCCGCGTCTCCCCAGCGCCTGGGAGCCTCCGCTCCTCCTCCCCCGTCAGAGGGACAGGTTTCCTGGTGGACCTGGGGAAATGCGCGGTCCCGGGCCTCCCCCGCCCCGCATGCAGAGCGGCGGGGCTAAGGGCTGTGCCCTCTGTGCCGGGGCTGGGCACCTTGCAGGCTGAGCAGGGAATGGTGAACCTCCCGGCGATTCGGGGGGACGGGGGAGAGCCCGGGCACGCAGGGCATCCTCTTTCACCCCCTGGATTTCTGCGGCTGGTGCAGCTGTGGAGGGTGCAGGATTAACTCACCCTTGGGAGGCGGGCAGGGCTGGCACTCTTGGGGGGAAGCCTCCGAAGAGACATTTAAGAAGCGCAGGTAATGTAGATCATTTCTCAGCCCTAAAAGCAGACAGGGTGAGAATAAGACCCTGTTTGAAAGTGAGGAGAGAGCAACGGTCCTAGTTCACATCTGGTTCCTTTGTTGCTGTGCATCGTCCAGGGAGCAGATTTTAGGGGGTTCAGTAAAGCAGAGACCTCTCCATGCCTGGCTGCTCGCTCCGTTCTTGACTGAGATTCCACTTAGCTTTCAAAAAGCAGCTAATTCTTCAGTGCTGAGGCAGCCTCAAGACAGCAGCTACAGGAACAGAAAGGGGGTGGAGGTGCCAGTGGCTTGAATATTCTTATGCACCGAGTCCATCTTTCATGGGATATAAATAGACCACTACTCGCCCAAGGTTTTTCCTCTTGGTCACTACGCTCAGACAGTGCTTCTGAAGGGAGTCTAATCCCGCCAATTGCCAGAGTGAAACCCATCACAAATAGGCATGCGGATGATCCTCAGGCACCAGCAGGAATTGAAGACAGAGTGATTCACACGCTACACCAGCCTGTTTCAGCAATACAGCTGGCGTCACGTCACGGCAGCTTCTGAGAAGCTTAATGAAGATATACTGGTGGAGGCACGTGTGAACGTCCTCAGTTCAGGGGCAGAAAGACAAACCTGCTCCCTCCTTCAGCTCAGGAGCTCCTGGAGTTTGGGAAGAAGATTCCAAGGGCGTTAAATACAGTGTCACCACATGTAATTGCACTGCGGCAGCGCCAGCAACCCTGGGTGCTGGGAGCCATACAAACACAATGCAAGACATGGTCTTACCCTGCTGAGCTAAAAAGGCTAGAAAGACAAAGAAATATTTATTGCTTCTCTTTGATAGGTGGGAATTATGGGGCAACGGGATTAAATGGCTATATTTAATCCCTGGCCACACAGCCACGGAACAGTGTCCCAGGCTGGGAAGACTGTTCCTGGGCAAGGCTGAATCTGGGATGAGAACATAGGTACGTCAGCTCCCACAGGCCAGAACTGCTGAAGGAGGGAGCAGTTTTTGAGAGAGGTTTTCAAGTGATGTTCTCTGCAGCTCAGAGCCGAGGCTCCACGGAGGAGCAGCCTCGGCATGGCCCCCCCCCCACCTTAGGGGCTGCGATGATCCACACTCGGTTGATTCATCTCCCCTCTTGCACTCGGTGTCATGGGCAGACCCAGAGCAATCCCCATTCCAGCAAGTACCTTCAACCCAGTGATTCACCTGAGGCAGTGGGGGGAAATGTCCATGAGGAACCACTTCAAAGGGCTTGAAACTGTCGTCTGAAGAGTTGCTTTTAATGAAAACCAGAAAAGGTTGTATAAGGCCTGGAAACACACATTCCCCTGATGGGAAGTCAGTGATGAGGTTCTCAGCCATCCCCAGCAGCAAACTCTACAGCTAACAATGCCAGGGAGGGTCATTCACTCTAGCAAGCACGCCGGGATTTTTTTTATGTGCAGCTCAAATTGGTAAAAAAAGCAAGTCTTCCTTGGCCCATAAGGCTTGATGGTGACAGACAGCTTGAAGCCATCCTAGCTGTGATGCAGAGGATAGACTTGTGGGATCCAGCTTTCATAGCCTGGGTCCACTCTGGCACCAGCTTACTCCGTTTGGCTCCACAGAAGAGACCAAGAGCCTGGACCCATGGGCACAACTACCCTTCACCGAGAACAGCCTGTAAGATGCTCTGCGCTGCCTTTGCATTTACTCTGCCTCTGTGGCTCCAAGTGATCATTACACCGTCACTCTCATCCACAGTCACTGGGAGCATCTCAGATTCCCAGATCTCTGCTCTCACCATGGGAATCTTTCATCCTGCCCAACTCCCAGCACCTCTGGGGAGTAATGGAGCAACCCCCAGCCCCCGTATGGGTCATCACCAGGCGTTCGGAAAGAAGCACTCACTGCTGCAATCGAGTCCTAATTCTCTGAAAGCAAAGCAGCAGGATGTTTATTGACCAGGGTGAGAAAAGCTATACCTAGGCAATAAAAGTTATTATGATAAAGGAACAGACTGTACTCTCTGCTCGCTGAACACCTTCTGACTCTTTGACAGCTTCTCACCAAAATGATGAAATAAAACTCACTTACACTGAGCATTTTCTTCTCTGTTGTCTTTGCTTTATTAGGGAATTATTTGTTGCTTTTTGTAAACACCCAACTGTACTTCTGAGAATAGCTCTTTGGCCAGATGCTGTGAGTACCTCAGAAGATGGTTTGGATCCCAGTCTTAGGAGACTTACCCCATAAAAAACTTATAGAACACAAAACAAATTAACAAGGTCCCCAAAAAATCACCAAGTTCAGTTTTTCTCACACATATAGTACAAATGCCAGTTTGTGCCAGGAATAGTATTTCCAATATCATCTGACAAAGAAAACTACCTGGTCATTAACAAAATTAATATAATGAAGGTCCGCAGTATTTCCTATGAAGAGATTCCCTAAGTAAGCATGAAATGATGCACTGAAATTCATCCTTTGCTCATCCCCAGGGTTGGCTGCTGGACCAGAGAGAGGGACTTGGTCCCGCACACAATGCCAGAGCATCCCTCCTGACGCTCTCCGCTGCCTGCCTCCCGCTCCGTGCAGCTGGCTCTTGCTGCTGGCAGCCTGCCGCGCTCCGTGGTGTGGAGGAAGGAAAAGCTCCTTGCCTCCAGCCCTGGCAAAGCATTCCCAGGAGTTGAGCCAAGAGATGCTCCAGGGCCCTCCCTTGCTCATCCTGCAACCCTTGGTACGAGATTCCTCCAGGCACGGAGCAGAAGTCGGTGAATCCCTCCTGGCCCGGCAATAAGCCGGGTGCTGCTGGGCCCCGAGGCAGAGCGTTCGCTCCCTTACACAGGTCTGTGTTCTGCCTTCAAGGAAAACCTCTCCTTTTCCTGAGGACTGAGGTTTAAGGAAGAAAAAAGACTCCCCTGGAAATTAGCTGTCACATTTGCAAGGCTTTTCTGTAAAACTTCACTGCCGCCTCTTTTCTTCTCCGTTTTACCTCTTGTGCTTGTCAGGGTTTGTGCTTCTTCCCAGAGACTCAAACACAGTATTTCTTTCCCTGCTGCTCTGCTCCCCATGCCGGCCTGTTCCCCAAAGGCTGCAACGTGGGGGGACATTGCTGAGGACAAGCCCAGGAATGGGGTGCACTGCAGCCAGCAGAGAGAGCCAAAGAGCACGGATTGTCCTGTTTATGGTCTCTATCGGTACCACCAGAAGCTCAGTATGGGTGTCCTCCGTGCCAAGGGCTTTCCAAGCTCTGGACACAGCCCTGCTGCAGAAAGGTAGCCTGGAGATAAGGGTCCTGCAAAGAGGGGCTTTCCCCGGAGCAGCACTTTCGGGGGCTGGAGCCGTGTGAGGATGTGGGCAGCGCCGCTGCACTGACAAAGATTTTCCCACAAAACTAAGTGCCTGCTTTTCATTTCTAAAGGGCGTTTCTCATGTCAGAGTTGCCAATTTTGAATCGATTAGAAGAAAGTTAAATAACATGAAAGCAAGCAAACTGTTCTACCTAGGGGTAAATGTAGTGGGGTTTGTTCTAATGGCAACCTGTAAGAAATTACTGCCGTACAAATCTTCTTCCCCAGCAATGATTTTTGTTGTTGTTCAGCATACATCACAACTCCTTATTCACTCAGCCCTTCTGAACCTTCACAGTCGAAGCAGCAGCAGGGCCAGAGGGAGGAAGAGCTATGTCCAGTTAGAGGCTCAGGGGACCAGATGGCCTGTGGTGGTGGCACTTTGGCATAATGTGTGGCAGTCACTGTTGCCCAGACGCCAGAGCTCCAGGCTGCAGGAGACGGCATCTTCCACAGCTTGAATAAACAGCCCCTGGAGGCAATGGGGGCTGGAGGTGATGTTACCTGTGCTGATGTCTTCTCCCAGCTGCAAGAAGCGGTCCTGGACCTTGGATGCTCAGACCCCGCTGTGAGAGGAGAGGTAGTTGCATGTGGCAAAGGGACACAACCACACCAGTGTGGCTCCCCACGGGCTGTCTCCCCAGCATAGCTGGTGTTGCACCAACCTCACAATGGCTGGTGCTCTCCAGGGCTGTTCCATGGGCTCCGCACCCTGCCAGGAGGGGCCCAAGGCTGCTGACCTACAACTCCAACCCCTCATCATGGCCTAGCAGCAGGGATGCCCAGTGATACTCCTTTGCTCCTGGTTGTGGGTCCTTGGAAGAAAAGCCCACCATACCTGGAAGGACAGAGGCTAACAGCAAACAGGAAAATTGGGCTCAAGCAGCATGTTTGAACCAGAGCTCTCAGTAGAAGAGTGTGAGGAAAAGGCGGCAGCTGTTCTCCCTGAAAGCTGCATACAGCATTTGGGAAGCGATGATTGGAAAGAGAGGATTTCCAGCATGGATACCCTTCAGAAGACTGTTGGGGAGATGGAGAAAAGTGAGATACCATGCCAAGCCCTGGTGAGACTGCTGTCATGGGGACAAAAGGAAACAAAACTCCAGGTGATGCAGAAGAAACTTCATACCATCACCTTGCTAGCTGAGAAAGGGGACTTCTCCAGAACATCTGCTCAAATTGTCCTGGAAAGTGTGGTGGAAATGGTGGGAGATGTGTTATGCAGCAAAAATGCTCAAGGAGCCCTGACAGCTATAGCAGAGGCATGTTCTTTGCCTTGGACTGCAAAAAGAGCTATGTTGTTGGCCTTTTCACAGAATAACTCCAGGATCCATTCCAAGATCTTGGACTGGCTGTCAAATGCAATTCTGGAGTTTGGCTTTGCAGGGATGGAGGCCAAGGCACTGGTTAATACCCTGAAGATTGCTCTTGCTGCTGTTCACTCTGGTGTGCAGAGATCAGCCATCACCTTGCTGGGGGTTATTTACCTGTACATGGGAGACTCACTGAGAGCGCTGATAGAAAGTGAAGAGCTGCCCCTTCTTCCCCAGATAGATGCTGAGCTGGAGAAGCTGCATGGACAGGTCCCACCAATTCCCAGTCGTGCCAACCCCAAGCCATACCTAGATGACAGGGTCCAGGAGGATCCAGGGGATCAGAGAAGGACTGAAGCCATAGACATTGGTGACAGGATCACACCAGACTTGGTGTCAAAGCTGCAGGCGAAGAACAGGACCATGCAGAGGGAGGGCCTAGAAGAGGTTGCAGACATCCTTCAGGATGCCAGATTCATCCAGCCAAACATAGGAGAGCTCCCAAGAGCCCTGAGGGCTTGTCTCTGCAACCCAAACCCCACCCTGGTACAGACAGCCCTGAGGGTCCTCCAACAACTTTCCAAAGCCATGGGCTCTGACATCAAACAGCACATGAAGGACTTGGGCTTTCCCCTCATTGCTCTGTTTAGGGAAAGCAAGAGCAGCATGAGAGCTGCTGCCCTGGCTGCTGTGAATGCCTGGGCTGCCCAGATCAACATATTGGAGTGGCTGGAAAGGCAGGACATTTCAGAAGATCTAGGTGAAGAAATGCCTTTCCAGAAGCAAGAGCTGGCACGGTGGCTGGCTGAACAGCTGCCCACCCTCAAGTCAGCTCCCTCAGACCTGCTTCGGTGTGTGCCTCACCTCTACTCTTCCCTGCAGGACAGTAACAGGGACGTGCAGACAGCCTCGCAGGCAGCCCTGCCCTTCTTTATAATGCACCTTGGCTTTGAGAAGATGACTGAAGCCACCAGCGAGCTGAAGGCAGCTGCAAAGGACCACATACTTGCAATACTAGAGAATGCCAAAGACAGTCCGTCAGCCCAGTCCACTGCTTCTGCTAAGTCACTTTCTAAACACACTAGAGTCACCACCACTACCACTTTCCCCTCTGTTCTAACCACACCACCTGCAGCAATAGCCCTGTCTTCACAAGCATCAGCTAAAGAGCCAGCACCCAAAACCAACAGAGAGGAGCAGCAGTGTCCTAAGAAGCCCAAGTCAGGAGAAAGAGTCCTGAAAAACACAGATGCAGCCAAGGAAAAAGCACAAATTAAGTCCACTTTGAAGGATGGGGGCAGCAAACTGGGACCCATCTTCATAATCGTCCCCAAGGGGAAAGAACAGAGAATGAGGGATGAGAAAGGCAGCAAAGTGCTGCAGTGGAACTTCACTGCTCCCAGCGACAGGTACATCAAGCAGCTGAAAGCTCAGATGAGCAGCTGTGTGTCCAGCAGCTTCCAGGTGGAAATGTTCCACTCCAGATTTCCACACCACATCAAAGCCTTGGCCATCATGGCCAGGCACTTAGAGACAGAGAAGGAAGCAGTCATCAGCTGTCTGGACCTGATCCTGAAATGGCTCACCCTGCGTTTCTTTGACACCAACACATGGGTGCTTATCAAGAGCCTAGACTACCTCAATATGCTGCTAACCTTACTGATTCAAGAAAAGTACCAGCTGATGGACAGTGAGGCCTTTTCCTTCCTCCCTTACCTGGTCCTAAAGATGGGGGAGCCAAGGCAAACTGTTCTTAAATTGGCACATGCTGTCCTGAAGAGGACGTGCCTGGTATATCCAGCTAAGAAGGTGTTTGGCTTCCTCGTGGAAGGCATGAAGTCCAATAACACTAAGCAGCAAGAAGGTTGCCTGGTGGAGCTGGGTTATCTCCTTGAAGCATATGGGCTGGAGGTATGTGAGCCTAGCCCCAGCAAAGCCTTGAAGAGGATAGCTGCCTTCCTTGGAGACCAAGACAGTGCTGTTCGTAGTGCTGCTCTAAACATTATGGTCACAGCTTGCAAAACTCATGGGGAATCCCTCTTCAGAGTGCTTGGGGATCTTCCTGAAGAGCATATGAGGATGCTGGGACAAATTGCAGAACAGGAACCTGGCAGGTCAAGAGTTTCTCCAGCAAAGCGTCTCAGTGAAAAACCTCCGTGTGATTCAAATACAAGATCTGAAGCCGCCCATCAGCAGGCAGGAGATGCAGCCGCAAAGCTAGAGCCCACCTGCTCTCAAGGAGGAAATTTGAATATGGTGGATGTGGCTTCCCAGACACTGCCTCCACACGTACATGAGCAAGGGAGAAGGCTGATCTCCAGAAAATACAATATCTTTAGACTGAAGGATATGATTCAGTTAGAAACAATCCCTGAATTCCAAACCCTGCCTATCTCCTCAGGCACTGATGACACATGTCATAACATCACCTCCACCATTAATTCCCGTATTTGCCGCATTAGCAGTGGTGATACTGATACCAGCATGCAGGCAATGAAAGAAATTGAGGAGATCCTGAGGCAGAAGAACAATGTAGAAGCCATGTCTGGGCACATTAATGAGTTTCTTGTAGCAAGCTTTCAATCGCTCAAGTTTATCCACCAGCAAAAGGAAGCAGATAAGAAATGGGGGAAGGAACAAATCATTCTGCAATGTAACTGTGTCATCCAGGCCTGTAACTGTGTCTTTCAGGAGAAGAAACTGGCTCAGGAGGCCTCAGTGGAAGTGCTTAAGGATGTAATGAACAATGTCTTTACCTTAATGCTAGACTTCCTGGACGGAGACCTAGAGGAAGATCAGAAGATCATACAGTCTATTAATGTCCTCATGAAGAGGGTGTTGGAAAAATCTGACCAGACCAGGATTTTTTGTGCCTTGTTGAAGCTGCTCCAAGGCAGCCTGACTGCTGAGAGCAGCCCAGATAAGTTTTCCAACCTGCTGGTCAAGTGCCTGTGGAGGAGCACATGGCTTCTCCCAGGCACCATCAGCACCATCAACCTGGATGAAATCCTGCTAGAGGCCCACATGCTCATGAAAGCTCTCTCAAAGGAAAAACTGAGGCAGCACGCAAACAAACTCCCACTGTGGACCCTGAAAACTCTGCTGCACAACTTGTGCAAGCTGAAAGGAGTAAGGATCCTGGACCACCTCACCCTGATTGAGGACGCAGCTGGCTCCGAGGTGGAAGCTTACCTCCGAAAGACAGTCAGTCCTACTGCCAAGCAGGTGACAAATGAAACAGCTGTAGGAGCAGGGGAGGATGTCCCCTGGGCAGCCCACGGGGTTGCAAAGGACAAAGCAGGTGATGTTGTAGAGACCATCTTCTAGAAAACTTGCTCCAAGGAGAGTTTGAGGGAGGGTCTAGAGGAGTCATATGAATGTAAGCAAAAATGGCCCAAGTGAAAGTTGGAGTCTTTCCTATAAAACCCCTCCCTCTTCTTGCAGAGCTATGCTAAGCAAAGCCTGGCCATCATCTGGACAGAACAGGACACCAGAGAGCATTTTCATCCTCCTCCCTTGGGGATGTACCCTGAGGTGGAAGCATCTCCCCTTAGATGAATGGGGATCCCGGGAGGAACCGTACGGGTGAAGGAGGTGATACCATCCCACCACCTGGAAAACCTGCCATTCACCTGCAGCAGCAACACAGCCTTGAGAGCAAGACAGCCCACAGCAGGCTCCCTGCCAGCCCGCTCCCCTCGGAGGATGCCAATGTCATGCTTCTCCCTCCTTTCCAGGGCTGCACAACAGTGACATCGCTGGGGGCATGAAGAACCACCAGCAGAAATAGCACCAGGACGTCAGAACTAGGCAGCCCTCCTCCACACACGCATCAACAGGCAGATGAGGTGAACCAATAAAGAAACAACTCCAGCATGAATACCGGGTGAGTTATCTGTGCACTGGCAACCTGGGGCTGCAGCCCTCAGGAGCTGGTCTGAGTTTCTGGTTGATGTCTCTGTTGCTGTTGTTCAGAAGAGCGAAGAGTGGGGCAGGCAGCGCTGGGGCACAGGTACTTGGCTGGGAGCATTAAAAGCATGCACGTACCTAGGGAGGTGTCTCTCCAGCTCCGGCTGGGCTCCTCGGGTGAGCATGCGGAGCCTGTTCCCTTCCCCGAGTAGTGCCAGTAAGTAGAAAAAAGGGGGACTGCTGCTCTTTCCAAAGCCAAAGAGGAGATAGGTCTTAAAACCCGGAGAGGGACCAGGCAAAGGGAAGAGGGTCTCACAGGTTCCCTGTGCACTGCAGGGAACAGCTATAGGGCTTGCTTGTTTCCGGAGCTCAAAGTCTTCATGTTTCCATATCACAGCACAACTTCTTAGCCTTTAAAGTAACAAGGAGGGTGAGATTGATGCCTTGGGGCAAAAACTGATCCCAGAGCACACAAATTTGGCCAGGGCCCAGGGCAGAGCTGACCCTGCCCGGACAACTTCCACAGGGGTCCTTCCAATATGGGATTTTCTAGCAGTCAAAACATTCATGGCCAGTAGCGTTTCAGATCAACAGTGCCCTGGTTCCCAGCTGGGAGCTGCCTGAAGAGATCGGGGCTTTCAAACAGCATTTCTGCCTTTCTACACAATGACCACCAGTTGCACAATGAGCCTACCAAAGGCAAAGATTGCAATAGGAAATTCATTAGGGAAAGAGATTAGTACAAGCTTCTGTTTTCTCTTAGGTAAAATCAATAAAACATAGACTTTCAAACCCACTTCCACTTGTCAAACTGAAAGAGTTCAACAGAGCAGCTGCAGGATGCCAATGCCTCATCCCAGCCCATCCCTTCCAGGTTGCCCAAGGAGCACTCTGTTATTCTCATGTAAAACCACCTTGGTTTGTCTTTAACACCCCTCTTGCCTGTGAGTTACCGAAGGTAGGAGTCCTCAGCTTTCTGTCACGTATAACTGTAAGCACTTCAAGGATGCTCATTAAATTACAAGACTTATTTACTAATAGACAATTCAGCCAATTACAAAATGCTATTAAGCATTTGTACTCAGGCAGAGCAAGCCAGCTGCCTGGTGAACGTGGCAAACCTATATTTTTAATTAAAACAAGGAAAACGGAATACACAGTCTGATTACTGGCCAACAAGAAAAATACACCCCAGGATCTCAAAGTGTAATCATCCTTTCTGGATGGCCAAAATGACTTGTTTGCTTCACACTGTAATTCTCTCTAATGCTGCTACAAAGTCATGGCCACCCCCTCACCCCCCATTCATCCAGTGCTGTACCTGCCATGGGGCTGCTCCGGTGCCCATTAAATCTGGCTCTGGTACATCCATATCTAGTTTCTGCCTTATTTTCTGGCTGGGTAGCTGGAGGATTCACAATGAGAACATGGCTGATGCCTCCACAGTTTTTACTCTCGGATTGCTTCCTGCTCTGTCCTTGGGATGCCCTCTCTTTTTGTGCTAAAGGACATAAGCTTCTCTGGGGCTGGAGTGGAGCTGTGTAGCTTATATGCAACACAAATGGGTGCCCTTTATGTGGCCTTCCAAAAGTAAATTCATATCCATGTTGAGCTGTGAGGTCAGGCGACCGGACATGCTGTTCCAGGAGGTTTCCTTCAGTGCTGCGCTCCCTTTTTGCCGGTAGCCAGCGCCTCACAAGCAGCTGCTTTTACAGCTTCCTCTCCACGAGGTCCTGGAAGTGCTCTGTACAGAGGCATCACCATCATTCCGGCACAGTTACCAGGGACCGCTGCCTGGCTACTGCCCTGTCACTCAGGCCACACGGAAACCTGCCCCGGAACAGTGTTCCCCTTGCAAAAGCGCCTCTGGCAACGAGCCACCACCAGGCTGTCGCCTGACGCGTGCAATGCTGCCTGGGCACGCGGCGGGGGCAAGCCGTTAGCCCGCGGACAGCATCCACGCGCTGAAGCCACGCACTGTGCTGCAGCCGGGGGACACGGGCGGACTCCTCTTCTAAAATGCTGAAGGCCTGAACCATTCCTCAAGGGTTACAGAGACAAAAATGGGGCAAAGTCAAGTGCTTGCCGTATTTGCCGGGCAGGCAGACTGTTCATCACGTTATCAGAGCACCTCAGGGCCCCTGTCAGCAGTCAGAAACCTCCTGTAGTGGGTGCAGCACAAAACCAGAGCAAGGGACAGTCCCTGTACTGCAGATATTGCCTGCGATAGGAGGTAAGTGCCTCAGCAGGGATGCCCTGGAGTCCTACAGGAGCAAGCGGCCTCTTCAACGTTCCCAGAGGATGCTCGCGTGTGTCCCTCAGCACAGCCCCCAGGCAGCAATCAGGAGTGCCCTGAACATCAGGATGATGACCTACAAGTTATTCTTGCCTGCACCTCCTTGCCCTGGCAGAGAACAGCACGCAATGGGGTATCGTGGTCCAGCACAGGTCTAGGTGCTTATTTGGGTGGTGTTAAGAAAGAGAGCAAAGCTTAGAAATACGCTTTGCACTCAGATCTGGACAGTGGGGTCTTGTGCCCTGGAAGAGCTATTTCCAGCACACGTAACCCAGCCTGCCATGGAAATTTTACATTTTCAGAGAGTCCCCCAGAGACAGAGGAGCAGGTTGTGAAACAACAGTTAAGGAATGGGTGCTAACACACAGGATGAAACCGCGGGGTCCTGGGATGCTCCTGCCAGCACCACATCCTGAGGTTTGCTGGATGGTAATTCAATTTTCCCCCTTTCTACCTCCCAGACAGACAGTCCTCCAGGCTGTTCATCATCCCCCATAGCCCTGGGGAACAGCAAAGAGCAAAAGAGCGCCTGGGTCAGGAGGCGAAGAAGGAGAGCTGCAGAGAGTTCGTAAGGGAGAGCTGACCTGGTACCTTTTGCTCTTTCCTGGTTCAGTCCTCTTCCATTTGCTGGAATCATGACCAAGCTGCATTCTCAGGAGACAGCAGGGTCAGGAAGATCAATGAATTATAAATAAATGCAGTATAAACAAATCAATCAGCGGGATAAAAACATTCAACAGAGCCACGCTAATTAAAAATATAATAATCCAGATAGCAGACATTTATTTAAAATGTTACAATTACAGCTTTTAATCATCTAGGTTTAAATTAACAGCACCAGCGAAGAAACTGTGCAAATGCATTCTGTGTAATGAACTGATATTAGAAAGCCAGCTTGGTGATCTCTCCCTCTCTCAGGCTAATTCTCTGTCCTTTCGTTGTAAAATAACCTTTTGGTGTCGTTTCCTTGTAGAGTCTTGAAGATGAAGACACAATATTGGAGCTAAATTAAATCCCCTTCACATGCTTCTCTTCTTTCAAGCTGTAAAAATTGCTGGTATCAGTCATTCAGGCTCTAGTGCTGACGCAACCACACTTGAGGAGAACATCTGGGGGCCCCAAGAGTCATTATAGGGAAAATAAAATCCTATATTACAATCAGTCAGCAATTAAAAAGCGGGATGCAGGAGGGCCAATCCTGCAAGATGCTGAGCAGGCTTGGTGGGGAAATCAAATGGTAGACTTGTGATCCTTTGGGGCTCTTTTCTTTTTCGCTGGGGGAATTGAGAGGAGGCAAGAAAATTTCTAAATCTGCTCCTGTCCAGCACAAATGGTCTTGGAAGTAGCTCGTGTTAATTCTGGTCAGTGCTGATCCAGAGGTCACAGGTTTAGAAGCTGCTCACTGCCAGCCCAGTCTGCAGAGCTGCGGGGCCAGTCTTGCCTTGGCTTGACGTTCAAAGAGACACGGTCTGGCTGAAGGCAGCGCTCAGCTTGCCGTGTGGAGCCCCGGTGGTTAAAGTGGGCTCAAGACAGGCACTGGCAAATCAGAGAGGTGGACGCTCTCTGCACCTGGCATGGTTCTGACTTAGCGAAGTGACGGCTCTTATCTGCCCTGGACAATTGTCACAATCTTTCCCCCACGTATATATCTACAGCTGCCCTGCAGAAGCATCTTTCCTACACAAGAGCCCAGCGTCTGCCAGCCAAGATGCTGACAAGTGCTCAATGCAGTGACAGAAGTGAGCAGATTTACAGACACACGGCAAGTAAAACTGTTGAAGGCGAAGCTTGCCAGCCACAGCTGTGCTGGGGTGGGTTTGAGCCAGCAGCCAAGGACCGGCAGTTCTCCCCGGGCTGCAAAAGCTCTTCTGGCCTGCAGCCTCTCGTCCCTGCCAGCCAGCACGCTCGGGTCCGCTCTGCCCCTGCCTTTGCTCTGTCCCCTTGTCGTGCTTGGCACAGGGAGAGTCACAGCAGGGCAGAAATAGCCCCAAAAGTTCCGGAGCTCAAGACTCAGCTTCCAGCAGCGCCCCTGACACGTCCGTCCCCCGGCTCACGCTGGTGACGGTGCCGTGCTGGTCCTGCTCACAGCGTTAGGGTGTTCCACGTCTCAGCTGGCTTTGCTTAAAGGCTGCAAGGAAAGGGACAAGAAGAAAAAAAACATGGGGAAAAAAATCATTTTGGAAGCATGGAAAGATTTCTGTGTGGGAAACGAACGCCACATGGGGAGAGCGCACGTGTGACTCTCGGCGTGCGTGAGCGCATGCCTACACACGTACTTCTGCGTGCCTAAGTCACGGATCCTTCCGGAGCTGCTCACCCACTCCTGCTTTTTGGCCATTGTCACCAAACGCAATTACCTACCTGCATCCATAGTCCTGAGCACACAATTAAGGAGCCCTTTGGAAAGAGAATGTTATCCCTCTAATTAGCACCAAACCCTCCTCTCTCTCCTGTTTACCTGAAGGGTGGGCAAACATACAGCGAGAGAGCAAGTGAGAGTCACGCAGTCCTCACTGCCGCAACGGGCAATGTAATTGCCTGGCCTGCACATTAAGATTAATAAATATTAACTTTACTTGTGTTTTTACTGTCCACCTAAGATGGAAACAATGAGCTTTACTGCTTAATCAAATTAGAGCTATAAAATTATTTCCCTTTTAGAAGGCTCATTTCTGTTTTGCTGGCAATTAATGCTGACGATTTGAGTCCCATCTTTAAAACATTTTGAAATATGGAAAATGGCAGAAGTGCCACAGTGCATTAATGGAGCCATAATACACATCAGGTAATAAAGCATGAAGAGCCTGTTTACTTTGAGTACTCTAATTATTTGAGAGCTTTTTTAAAAAAGTAATTCCAACATGTGAAATCTTTCATTTCATTTGAATTAATTTTTACAGACAAACAGAAAAAAAAAAGAGAAACAAGAACCCCTTTTGAAGTGTTGCTTTGAAATTCCCTGCAGCCACGCCAATTCCCAGGCAGACACCGAGGAGCAAATTTTCCCTTTCGTTTTTCTCGTTTTTTTCTCTTCAAGGTGTGCAGGGCAGGGAGGTCCGCTCACACACTGGACGCTCCTGCACCATCTCTGGAAACATCTCAAGGAATCAATGCGCTGTCTCATAGGAGACTCCCACCCCTCACTGAGCTGCAGGGGACAGAGACATTGTCATTGCCTGGTCTAAGAGATCTGAAAACTCCTTCAAACCTTTAGCACAACCAAGAAAGTGTTCGGGAGCTGTACCTTTGTCTGAGAGACAGTTCTCTGGTGAGGCAGAGCACAGGTCCTGTGGCTCTCTGCAGAGTTCTGCAGAACTAACAAGGTTTAATTCATCTTCTTTACAAATCAGCACCTAAGCATCAGCACAACTGAGGCAGGATGGGACCTCTGGAGGTCTCTCATCCTACCCCCTGCTCAAAGGGGACAACTTAAAAGTTAGGTCATGTTGCTCTGGGCCTTGTCCTGCTGAGTTTTAAATGTTTCCCAAGACAGAGATTCCCCCAGCGCTGCCCTGTCCCGGGGCTGCAGTGCTCATTATGAAACTATTTTTTCACTATACCTCATTGGCATTGCCCTTGCTGCAGCCTGTGCCCGTGGCCTCTTGTCCTGTTGCTGTGCAGCTCTGAGGACAGCCCAGCTCCAGCCTCTTAGTTCCCTTGGTGGTAGCTGAAGCCAGCAGTGAGATATCCCTCATGCTCCTCATCTTCAGGCTCAAACAAACCCAACCCTTCCACCTTGCCTCGTACCTCCCGTGCTCCAGCCTCTGCCACCTCAGTGGCATCCGCCAGCCTTGCTCCAGCTCACTGTGCTTCAAGCTGGATGGTCCAGCCAGCCCTCCACCCACCTGCTGGTTCTCCCAACCCGCTTCCACCTCCACCATTTGGCTACTGCCACGGAGAAGACAAAATTACATGGAAGAGACCGAATGGCTGATACCAGCGAGAAGAAGCATGGCCAAATCCTTGCGGTCGCCCTTGACGTGACTCAGTAATGCCAACGGGTTGGCTAGGGCCAACCTCTCCCATACAGCACTTACTCTGCTCTTTATGTCTGAGCAGGCTCTTTCCCTGACTGGTTGCCTGCAGCTTAGTGAGTTCTCCTCCATGGTCCAGGAGATCTTAGCCCACCCCAGCCCGGGTGACACACGTTAGCTTGCACGCTCTCACCCTGGTCTGCTCAGGCAGCACTGTACAGCTGGTCGGCATGGGAGTAGCTCAAGACCTTCACGACCACACAAAGAACAAGGCAGTGCAGAATCTGCCCCCAGATCTGATGGCCCGGTTTTTCTAAAGCACAGCTGTTCTCCCTCTGTTGCGGTACATGGATTGCTTCACCAGTCAAGCGTATTTGCAAGGCTATACAAGCCAAGATAAATTTGCCCCCAAAGTAATAACTTTTCAATTACCTTCATTATTCCTTGCTCAACACAAGAACAGCACAGCACCTCTTGAGGGAGCAGCTGAGTATTTCTCTCCAGGGTGCACATTTATTATTTTAAGAATCATTTAATTTTCCATCTGAAGAAAAGGGGCGAATGTAGGTCCTGAATGACTCCAGGGCCCTGTTCAATACCTTGCCACGTTATCCATCACGGCAATTACACCTGGTAATTCATCTCTGAGAAACTTCAATATGCAGATCTGAGAGCATTTGAGGTACCTGGCATGGCTCACAACTCTGGGAGCTGATGGAAAGAAGGCATCATGACTGGGAAGCACATGCCATCATGCCCAAGAAACTCAGGCTAAGTCTTTAGTAATGGGATTCTTTGCATACCAGCAACCTGCAGCCTGGCTCTCCAAAGCTTCTCCCAAACTCTGTCCTCTCACGGCACACGCCCATCCCTGCCAGTCCCATTGCTGGGACCAGTGTGATTTACAGCATTTGTGCAGTGATGCTCTTCACAACGGGTTCCCTATTGGGTCAGGCTGAATGTGCTGCCGGTGTGAGAAATACAACTAAATGCCACCACAGCAAATAGTCCAGTAGAACAACCATTTACGCTCTGGGGTATGCAGAGCAGCACTGCCTCTTCATCAAAGTGACCTGCAGGGCTTGAACGAAAACCCACTGAGGGGTGAGGAGAAAAGTTTAATTACAATTTCCCTACCTAAAGGAAATACCAAGACAGCACTGATCTTACAGCTGAGGTCCGTCCCTGCCCCCAGCTGCTCTCTGCCACCTTTATTTACCTTCCAGTGTCCATTTAGAAAATGCTGCCTGGGCTAGAGACGCTACCATGGGCTGTGAGTTCATCTTTGGCACAGATCTAGCCAGGATTAGGTCTCCAGGATATTCTTAAGACCCTCCTTACGTGGCTGCTTATTGCTGGTGTGAATGCAGCCCTGGTCTGTAAAGTAATTCAGGGATCAAGCCGGGCTCTGCAGGAGTGCACGTAACTACAGGGTGCTTGTTCAGGAGCTCTGCTCACTGACTGGGAGTGGGTGGACTCCTGTCAGCTCCTCAGAAGCACAAGAAACAGCCTCAGATGAAGCAACGGTGCTGTCGCCGGGCTCGGAAGATAATGAGAACCTTAGCTTGCTCCAAAGTGCTTCAGTAAGAGGTACTTGCCTCACGCTGAGAGGCCACTTGGCATGACTGCATCCCTGCGCAAGCACGAGTGCTGGTGCCCAAGGACAGGCACCCCTGAGAGATTCCCCTCCGCGTTGCTAACACGTGTGTCAGCGCTCAGCAATGATGAAAGCAGACCGGACCCCAGGCACACAAGTGACGTCCTGACTCTGTGCTCACACCTCTGAGGAATATCCCCTCTCCAGCCCCCTGAGCCCATCACACAGACAGACTGGCTGTGGGTCACCTGCCACCAGACACAAGAGCTGACTGTTGCATTTGGGAAGGTAAAGGTTAGCAGAACGGTGCAGTGTGTTTCATCGGGTGACACTTGCCTCCTCATGGTTATTTCTCATCCTGTCCCCAGCGCTCTCCTCTGCCCAGACAGGTCAACTGATGTGAGCATCCTCACAGACTCCAAGGAAGGGATGGCTTGAGTCCTTACGAAAGGAAAAGGTGAAAAGTCAGTCCCTGGGATTTTATTTCTCTGAGCACCAGGAGGATTAAAGGCAGTAGAAAGTCTGGTTGCATGTTGGTCTTTCGTCAGGGGAAGCCAAGCAACAGAAAAGCAGGGGATTTTAGTAAATTCTTAGGATTAGAAATACTAATCTGACCATTTCTTTTGACATTCTGGGCTACACAGTTCAGCAAACTCCGCACAGAAATCCAATAAGCACCCCTGACTGAATGGCCCGTATATTTTTAGGGAGATTTCCCATCAGTGCTCAGGTTGTTGGATACCTGCAAACCTGAAAAGTCCCAACACAACTCCAAGACTAACTTGATACAGCATGTATGGAGACCCCAGTCCCCTCCAACTGGAGCACTTCTGCAGGCACAGAAGGTCCTGCAAGCAGCATTGGAAAAGCCACCTGAAAGTCTCCACGATAGAGATTCAGGGAAGAAAATGTATTAGATGAGCTGGTATTCACAGAGCAGGCGCGCTCAGAGTAGGATCCACCCACGAGGCTATGGCGATTTGCATCCCATTAGCAAGGAGCCACTGCTGTAAATGAGGCAGCGGGTGTCTTTAGTTTTCGCCTGGACAGTCAGGTTTCTCTGTGGCCCTGCAGGAGCTGACTGAGCTACAGGGAAAGCCCACTGGCTGCCTCCCTGCTCGGGGACCAGCAGATCCTCTCCCTGAGCCCGACCCCTTTGCTGCAGCGGTCCCTGAGACTGGCATTGACCCAGTAGCATTTGCCGGGGTCCAGCGCTCAGGGCGAGACCCAGGCAGGAGTACAGCTCCCTTTACCTCTGTTTTTTCCTTATTGCCACAACTGTTGTAAAGCTGCTCTCTGGCGTTTTCCTGGCTGCAAGGACACGTCCAGCTGTGAACCGTGCCTGACTCTTGTGGGTTTTGCAAGGAGGAGCAGGCAGCAGGGGAGTTGGAAGGGCAGAAATGACAAGCAGGGCTGTATTACGCATTGGTGAGTTCTCCACAGAGCTCACGGGACACAACCTGAAAGTTTGGCTAATTGGAAAATCATCTCAGTTGGCTGTGGAGGTAAAGGGCTGCTCCTGAATTATCACTGCTCAGAGAACCATTACTAACAGGGGAGCAGAGTCTCAAGTGTTTGCATTCCCTGCTATTTTCCTCTCTTTTCTCTATTCAACAGGTAAACAACTTATTTCTTTACAATTCCCCAAATCATGACCAGCCTGGAAATGCCTAGCTGTTGTCTCATTTAGCACACAGTCCCCCCCAGTGCCAAAAAGCGTATGGGTCACTCAGCTCAGTTAGGAGAGAAGCATGACAATATCGTCCCCCATCAAATTGTCCAAGGCACACAGCTTTTCCGCAGCCCACCCCAGGGTTGCACTGCTTTTGCTGAAAGCGCATCAGCCGTGGGGAACCACCTCCTCTGCCTGTATGAACAGGAGCGATCGCCCTGTCCCCCCACAGCTGCTCACTGACCCTTGTTACGCTCCATTCGTGTCTAGGAGGGTGAGAACAGGTCTGAAATTTGGCTTAATCTGCAATGTGCATTTTCTCTGCCTAAGATGAGGTCTCACACACTCTTTTCAGCTGTCTGAAAGAGCCAGGTGCCAAGTAACTGATGACCACTGAGTCTCTTGTGCGCCCAGTTCCTCCCACCTCTGAATGTTTAGCTCTGTGCACCAAAACATTTGGCTGTGGTATTTTAAGCCAACAGCTCATTGTCCGACACAAACCAGGATGCCATTCAGGTGAGCATTTCCCAAACTCTAGTTAGGTTTGCAAGAGGACTCACACTCTGCTCTAACCATCTCGGTGCACAAAATGCACAGAGGGCTCAGGGAGGCGATGTCAGGACCCAGGTCCCTTTGCCAGCAAGGTCCTTTAGAGTGGCCAGAAGAGCCTCTTTGCTGCTCTGCTTAAACCTTTGCAAGAGGCTGAATCAGCATGTGTGCAAATAAAAAATGGGGCATGTGTAGCTCTTTCGCTTCTGCCTCCGCCTCCCTCTTGAAAAACAAAGCACTTAGCTCTAATCATGTAGACTGACTGCCGGCTGAGGGTGTGACAGCAGTGCGAGTTGCAGAGGAAGGAACTTTGCAGATTTTTCAAGCAGTGTGGGGTGCTTGAAAAAGGTGCTCTCCTTTTCCAGGGAGACCAGAGCGTATCAGCGCTGCCAGACACACCGAACAAGGAGAACCGCTGCTCTGGTAGCACCGACAGACCAAGGAGCCGCGCAGAGATGCTGACCTGACTGGGTCTTGCACAGACGAAGACGCGGTGTAACGAACTTTCTTCCAGCGTAGTGTTTAGAGGATGCCCTTTGTTTCCCTTTGCTGGGGCTTGCAGAATAGCTGCTATCAAACATCTGACACCATGCAGGGGACCCAGCAATAACGAGAAAATAACATGGCTAATTAGCCTCGTGGTTTAGTTGAACCAGCTCCCTCTGGAATACCCTTGTTGAACAGGGTTAGTTTTCTTCCGTTCCCCCCATAACTGATCCTCACATTTAATTATGCTGGAAATCTGGCCATGCCTGACTCGGATGGAGTGTTTTACTGCTTATATGGTCTTTGCAGATAAGAGACGCTGCTGCTATTGCACAAGTGGAGAAGTGACTTTGAGGGGTTTTATACCTCCTCTGGGAGGCTGCAGCTCCAGCCACCTCGAGCAGTAAGATCAAGACAGGGGCAGAAATCTATGAGTGGAAGCAATCATTCCCACACCTTGTATAGGAGAAACAATGTTGTCATTGTCTTGATCCTTTCACCTAACAGGAGAGGCTAAAAATGATAAATTGTCAGGTGAATGGTCCATGTGGGAGGTAGGAGCGGTTCCAGCAGAGGCCAGACTCATCTCACACGGATAGTGAGCTTCCTGAACAGTTTACTCAAAGGATGATGTCAGGCAGTGTTTGGAGAAAACAGGATGGACATCCCTTCCAGACAAGGCAATGAAATTGATACGGTCAACAGCCAAGGTGAAACTGCAGTACACGAAATCTTCCATCCCATGAGCTGATCAACACATTTTCAAAGAACACAAAACTGGGTCCCTCTAGAAAGGGAGTGGTCATCCCATGGACAAGAGAAGATACAGGACTGGAAACGCAGCATTTAATCAAGAAAATTTTTTATACCAGCCACTGATAAGATCTTTAAAATGAGAACAACATTATTCTTGTTTCCCCAAAACACTGTGATTATTTACATCATAAATTCTTTAATATCAAGGCCTTGACATTGTCTTCTCCGTGCTGTCATGATTTGTCACCCCACTGTTTAATACACTATGTCACCCATGGCCAGGGATGGTGTCTGCCCCAAGACAAGGCTAGCAGAAGACTCAGCAGTGTCCTAGAGCTCTTTATGATACAGTTAGACTTGGTTTCCATGTTAGACTAGCAAGAATTATGTTTGAATCACATAAGTGTACAAAATTTTCATCTGCTTAAAAGTCATTTTCTTCTGACAGGCTGAGCCTCTCCCTTGTGTCTCTTCTTACACTAATACAGAGCTTTTCAGACAAAGATTTCAAACTAATTGTGCACAGCAGTGGGTTAATACGATCAAAGAAGCTAATAGGCTTTCATATGTATTTACATGGTATAAGGCTCCCAGATTCAAAGACTGGATCAAGAGATTTGTGATAAACTGTGTGAGGATTATTTGTCTGCCTGTTGTGCAGCAGAGAACTTGTCTCTGCTCTGTTGCAAAAGTCAATGGAGTATTTGCCCAGGCTGGGAAATTGAAGTTTTCTCAGCAAAACCATACAGCTTTCACTATCTTCTGTAAAGACAGGCAAATCTCAGTAGCTGGCATTAAGCTAACCAAGATGCTCATATAGAAGAGAGCAGATCTCCCCAGCAGTGAGCCAGGCTTTGCAGCGTTGGGAAGATGCTCACGGGCACAGACTTTCTGCTGAACAAGACAGACACAACAGGAGAAATGAGCAGAGGCTGGGCAGGAAACTGCGTATCAAGGAATGGGTTTTTGGGGGAAGATCGAGCAAACTTTGCCTAGCAAAAGCAATGCCGTCTTCATCATTGGCTGCTTAAAATGAGTCAGACCAAGGTAGGGCAAAATATACTGCTGGAGGGATGCTGCTCTAAGCAGGGTCCAAGCAAAGCCTAACAAATAGGCCTATTTACCTTGTGGAAAAGTGGAACAATTTGAGTGGGGTACAATGAGAGAAGCCCATGACAGATATGTAAGCCTTTTTTGTAGAAGAGGTATCTCCAGTTCAAATCAAGCTGGTGAGGGATGTAAACCCAGGTTTCCTGTGTTCCTCATGTCAGTCCGTCAGCAGAAGAGTGGAGTGGGAACCCCATGTTTTTTTCATTAAAATTCCACAAATCCTTCTCTTTTTTTTCCAGTTCTGAAGTAGCAAACCCCAAAGTTTTAAACTTTTCCAATGTTATTAACTTGTAAAATACTGTTTTAATTAAAATGTTTAGTTTCAGTGAATTTAAGCTCGGTTTTGCTTTGACCTTTAAAGCTAGATGAGATATATATATCTATCTTATAAACTGTGGGCTTGGCTTTGAATCAAAACAGATGAAAAATGGAAATCATCCAATGTCAGCATATGAATATAGGACAATTTGAGCTTCTTTTTCCTAGGCAATATTGTGCTGAAATTGATATGTTTTGAAAAAGATTTTCATTTAAATGAAAATACCTTTTTTTCATCCAAAACTGTGAAGCTTTTCTAGCCATCTCTACTAGGGGTACGGCTGATCATCATCTCCCTTCTCCCGGTGTGACTCAACTGAATGCAGTGGAGCCCACATCTGACAGGCTGAGACAGGGAGCTGTGCCACGCAGGAATGTGTGCGAAATGAAACACAGGAATGAAACTTTGTGCAGCAAAGGGGGCCGGTGGGGTTGAGGAGGGAGGAGAGTGCTGTAGTGTGGCTTTGTCACCTCCCTTCATGTCCCCTGTGTCTCAGTTTTTGACCTGTTACTATGGGGGAGAAGACAAAAGAGGACATGGGGAGAACAATACATTGAGTGTTGCTATTGTGACCTTCTGGATCTGCAAAGCTTTGCAAAGCTCTGCAAGATGTCACAGAATCACAGAATCACTAGGTTGGAAAGGACCTTTAAGATCATCAAGTCCAACCATAAATCCAGTGCCACCATGTCCCCTAAACCATGTCCTGAAGCGCCACATCCACACGTTTTTTGAACACTTCCAGAGATGGCGACTCCACCACCTCCCTGGGCAGCCTGTTCCAATGCCTGACCACTCTCTCAGTGAAGAAATTTTTCCTAATATCCAATCCAAACCTCCCCGGGTGCAACTTGAGGCCATTTCCTCTTGTCATTTGTCCCCAGGAAAGATGCTGCTTAACAAAGCACTTTGCGCGGGCTTTTCATTTCACTAGCAGATTTGTGGCTTGGGTCCAGAACAGTACTGTCTCAAAAGAGAAAAATGGTCTGAAAATTGTTATCTGCTTAGAAAAGCGAGAGAGGGGGAAAAGTGAGAAGTGGGGGGAAGATCTGCCTTTCTGATACCCACTCTGCATGGACCAAAGTGCTTCGCAGTTCAGCCCCAAGACTTCCCAACATCCTGCATGGGCAGATGGCGATAGGCAACGAACCCTTCTCCTTCCAATATAATTATAATTTCTGCACAGAAACACACAATCTTTGGACATGAAAGCCCATTTCCCGGGAACTGGGAGCACGTCAAACATGCTCATCTTTTTTGGGGAAAGAGAGAGAAGGGCCATGTCCTGGGAGATAGACAAGAGACCAAAGCTAGTGGGTTGGGAGCTTTGGTGTCAAGCAGTGTCTAAAATATCCTCTTTGCATCATACTGGCTCCTAATTGCCACCAACCACGGAGGAACTGATTGAGCCCAGCAAGGGTCCAGCAAAATAGATAATTTCTCACAGGCATCTAAAATTCATGAACGCGGTGGTGCTCCTGTCACACCATTGCTATGTTGTTCCACGGCCCAGAGCCTCCCTTGAAGGGCGAAAATATCAGGGGTAATTTTTTTTTCCTGAGAGCAGAATACATTTGGGTTGTTAAGGCATGGCTCGCACTTCAGGCGAACCCTTAGCGAAGGGCTGAGAGCTCGTCTCAAACCGCGTGTTGTAAATTAACTCTTAATGTGATGAATGCATTAAAGGGCTGTTAGGCCTGAAGGATGTGCTCGGAAACCTGAAGTTCTGATTAAAGGCTTGATTCATAAAAGCTTTACGCACCATTTACGCAGGTTTCTTTATTGGAAATGTTACTTGGAAAGAGCTCTTGAGTGCCTACTTCCCAGAGAAATGGGGTTAGGAGTCTGGACACACAGGCTCACACGTGTGCTTGCAAACATATGTACTCGCAGAGGCAAGCAAATGGGGTGGACACATGCAGAGACTCGCACGCACTCATTACACATTGCTGTCACATGTGTCTGGTCTGCACTGAGCCCAGCAGAGCAGGCAATGTTCTTCCTCGAGACTCAGACCCATGCATTGCTCAGCCTGTAAACCTCGGTCCTGCTCAGGGGTTTTTCCATCCATGGCTACTGCAGTCTGCAAACGGGCCAGGGACTCCCCAGACACAGGGCTGCCTTCTCTGCTGGGACTTTGGGGCACAGCAGCCCCCCTGATGCAGCATCTCCAGCTCAGAGAGGGAAACCTGAGTGGGACCAGCCAGGTGGTGCTGAGCCGGGGTGAGAGCTGGAGGAGAAAACCCAGAGAAATGACGGAAAACACTTCCAAGAGGAAAAGCTCTTGGAAATGGCCCATGCTGGCTGGGGCAGGGAGGTATGGATGGGACAAGCAAATGGAACCCTTTTCTTGTGCCTCAGCTGTACAGTTTTGCGGGCTCCACCTTTGCGAAGGGGATCTTATGGTGTAGAAACTGGACTGGAGCATCCCAGGCTGGCTTTTATCTCCCAGAAGGAGAAGTGGAAGCCAGCTGCACTGAACGGGAGGGGTGCTAACCTGGACTGCTGGACACAAGGGGTTTTGACCAGGGCTGCATCTCTGCAACCAGAAGCGATGAAGCATCCTACCTCTTCTGCTACCTGGGCTCCTGCTCAGGGGAAAATACGTCCCTTGAGGAAGCACGTTGTTTAATTTCCACATTGGCTGCATAAAAAGAGATATATGCCATTTTCTATATCTCGCAGGTCTATAGAGAGGAGCAGTCAGAAAATTGCTGGAGGATAAAAAATAATTCATATTAAACATGTCATTCCAGGGGGATCCGGATGAATCAGGTTTTAAGTGACACCCCACGCTGATCATGAAAAACATCCCACTTGCAAAGCAGCCCCAGGAATTTTACAGCCTTTACTTGAATAGCTTACACTGAGAAACAAGGAGAGTTTGCCGAGCACTGGGCAGCCGGGTAGTGCTGTGCTCCTTGCTCTTCCTGCCCTGCGCCATAGGTTGAAGGACAGCCACAGTAACACCGGCTCTTGCACAAACAGCCGCACCAACCCCACCGACACTGTCAGCCTCCTCCATCTCCAGGCAGCCATGTTTTGGAAATGTGCTACCGCTGTGCAAAAACCTGCCCTCTTGTACCTGGTTTAAATTGGTATGCTGCCAGTTTCAGTGAGTGTGCTGTGGGATGTGGTGAACAAGTCTGCAGTCACCTTACCTAAAGCTTTCATGATTTCATCCCTCCCAGCCTTCTCCTCTCCCTGCTGAAGAGTCCCAGCTTTTTTATTCTCTCCTCATGAGGCAGCTCTCCCATCCCCTGCATCATTCCCGTCCTCTCCAGCCCCTCTAGCCCCTCGACATCCTACGTCAGTGCGGAGACCAGGACTGCCTGCAGTGCTCAAGTGCGTCCCCAAACCCACAGCACAGCTTGGGGCTCAGGGTCCCACTGCCCAGCTCCCGTGCCAGCTTCTTTGAACCCAGGGCATGGTAGGAGTTATCGTCAGTTCAGGCCGTAGCAATAAATCTAGTCTACTCCTTCAGGTCTCTGGAATTACCTTATACTTTATATCTCAAATGCAGCACAAGTACCACGTGCTGCCACATGCCAAAACGGAGCATGCTGCAGAATCCATCCTCTGCGTTTCACCCCACATGCCTGGATGTACACAAAGCCAGAAGCTCTTCTCATCAAAGTTTAGCGATGACATTTTTCCTGGTTTTAGTTCCAATGTGCTTCTGTGAGTCTGCTATTAGGGGAATAGAATAATGGCCCATTCAATCCAAGCAGTCTGCCTGATCCCAAAGATGTCTCATCAGGCATCAGCAACTGTACCTGAAATCATCACATTAGCTATATGGCTGCAATAATGAGCCCCTGTTCAACAGGAATGGGCTTAATTTGAAGGGCGTAAGGAAAACGACTGATTCTTCTGGATTTAGTCTCAGCATTCATTGTTATCAGCACCTGCTTTGACCTCGCAGCCAGTGCCTGCTCTAGAGCCCCAGCACGGGGATGAGGCAGTTGTACGTGGTTCCTGCGTCACATCCATTGCAGTCATGTCTGGTCCTGAGAACCTCTAAGAGAAAGTGGAGAAAAGAGGAGAAAATAGTCAGGGGATAGCAAATCAAACAAAAAATATGGTTGCTCATTTATGGCATGCACGGGTGTCTCATTTCCAAGTGTTCTTGCAGAAGAGTTGCTAAGCAGGCAAATAGGGGGAAGCCACACGCTGACAGCGGAGCATTGGCTGCGTTCAGGCATTAACTCCATGTGTCAGGAGCAATACCTACACCTTAACACCTCCTAGGTCTGGCCAAGGCAGCTCCTGTTTGGGGTGCAGCGTCTGAGCAACCAAAGGAGCAGGAATGAGCCAGCAGGGAGCTTTGTCTGGATACCGAGTGATCCCCACATCTTTGCCCTGCGCAGCCAGGGCTCCAGGTACCCCGTCTCTGTTCTCCTCTGCGAGTGCAGCTCACAGTCAAGCTGGAAAAATAAGAACCTGAACAGCGTCAAAATCAAAACAACAAATGAGTTTCCCAGCTGTCTTTGAAATAAAAAAAAAAAACAGTTCAGTCTGGCAATTTTTAAGTGAACCTCAGAATTTGGAAGAAGGAGGCTGGTGTTGGCTTTCTGAATGCACAAGGTGAGCAGGGCGAGCTGGAGGGCTTCTCCCGAGACCTTGTTTACAAAGCTACTTTTTTAATTTTTTTTTTTTTTTTCTGGCAGCATAAAGCTGCAGTTTAATCACTGTTTGCTGAGGAACAGCCACAGGAAGCTCTGCTCCCAAGAGCAACAACCAGAGACATTCAATTTTGAAGCTGCCAGTCAACAAAAGGGCATGAAGTTATTAGCTCTGAAGACTCCATTACCTGCTAGTTTGGACCCCAGATACCATCTTTCATAGATTTTTCTGGGGTTCCCCATTTTGAGCAGGGTCAGAGGCCAGATTACTGCTAGGTAGTTTCCAAAACATCTCCAGATGGGAGAGGCACAGTGAACACAACTTAATGTTCAGATTTAGTGTATAATTTTGTTAAAAATCAGCATATTAATAAAAAAACTATGCCCAAGGATGTTTCCATCCAGATATGCAAGTGCTCTTGAACACAAGTAGGTGAAAAGCATGATGATGAGAACTTTTGTGGACAGATGCGGCTGTTTCACCTGCCCTGTCCCCTGTGGTCCCCAGCTATGCCTCAGGGCATCTCCCCGCTCAGCCAGGGAATCCTCTCTCAGTTCCCAGGGTGGGACGGTGCCAGACATGGCCCTCTGCGGAGCATGAGCCTGCAGGAGCAGGACAGGCAATGTCTCTTAGAAACAGCAGGAACAGCCTGTTTCGAGCACAAAGAAGAAAATAAATAAGGGTGTGCTGCTTAATCCTGGCTCCAGCCGGGACTATTTCAGCTTTGACAGTTTAAGCTGCAGGAGGATTTATCTATCAAAGAACAACTTTGAACACCTTAATGAAATGCAGGCAGAGGCCACTAAATGATGGTGTCGGGCAGAGGGAACTCAGCAGATAGCGCAGTGAAGAGTGAGAGAGGGATCAGTCCCTGTCCATCTGTCTGTCTGCCTACAAAAGTTAAGTGGATTAAATGAGGAAAGTGAGCAAAATCCTCTGGAGTGGCAAAGAAGGTTTAAACTGAGTAGCTTCAGTACACACCTCAGTCTCGGTGGTTAATAGTCTGGGGAGCCTTTTCAGTACATTCCTCTTGGAGTAGTTCCCATCATTTTTATCTTGAGTAATCAGAGGCTCCCTGGTCCCCAGCCCGCTCCTTCACAGCGCAGCGTTAATAGGAGTTTCCGAGCTGCAGCGGCTCCGCAAAGCACAGCCTCCCAGCTGAAGTACAGGGCTATAATTTTACAATTTGCCTGTGGGTAATGGAGTAAGTAGAACGGAGTTCATATAGTCAGGATTTAAAAGGAAGAGGATCTGTATTTACGGGCAGAAAGGAACGTGCTAACAGATATCCTCCCCTGTGAAGCTCTTCATATCGAAGACGAATGATGCTAAGCAGCTGAATGCAAAAATGCAAAATCTGCTGTGTTTAACAAGCGGTGGTGGCATCTGGACAAGATCAGAGAGGAGGGTAAGGATCACAGGGAATTGCAGATGCGCCACAGCGGGTTTGCCCACGCTGGAGGGCTCGCTGCCTCTCTTCAAACAGGATGAGTTCACAGGGGGTCCTCCCTCAGCTTTGCATGAAGCCAGGGAGGAGGAGCCAGTTGGAGATGACACCAAGCCTGAAGTCCTCCTTGTGCTCTGACGGACCCCCTTTCTCTTTTCAGTGCCCGTGGAGAGGGTTGGGGTCCAGGCAGCCAGCAGAACTGGCCAAGGACAGGGCAGCACCTGGGCGCAAAACACCCTCGAACCACCACCATGAAGCTCAGCACAGGGCAGTGCCTGCTCCACTCTGAGCCCCGTGCTCTGGGCTGAGCCCCACAAAAGCCTCTTTTGGGACCTGGGAGAAACCTCTGACAGCATTACCAAAGCATTACATAGCATCAGAGAGCCATAATCTCGCCTTGCTGACACATTTGGCCAAGTTGCTATCCAATTTATCTCTACTAATCCGTTCCTTTATAGGTCTGTTAAGATAGAAATCTCCAAAATGAAGAGAGCACTGCCAGAAAGCTTTTGAATTGACAGTGGGTTGCTCAACTATTTTAGCACACTATCATCCTAAATTGCCTGCTGCTCAGCGCTCGCATCGACTGCCCTAATGGCACTTCTGTACCACGCAGAACTGGAGGCTGCATCTTCCTGCATTTACGAGAAACTAGGACATTATGTGAAGGGGGAATAAAACATCTCCGAGATCAGTTGTTAGCATCAGGGATGTTTCATCGGCTGGTCCATGGCAGAAAGTTTCGAAGAGCAGCAGAGATGCCCCCAGGGGCTGAGCAGCCAGACAGACGGTCATTGCCAAAGGCCACGATTGAGTTCTCGGTCGTGCATTCATGGAGCAGACAAAACACCACTGGTGGCAGGAGGCTCAGTTAATAGGTTTTGGCCACGGTTTGGAAGGACCTGGCCCAGCACAGCTTTTAACTGCCATTCAGAGGCTGAGTTCTGAGGCTAATCTGCTTTTATATTTTCCAGAGCAGGGAAGCAGACGTTCCCCACCCCTACACAGGGTCTGTCCAATATCCCTGTGGTGGTCACAGCTCCCTAAAACCAACCCGAGCACTGCCTTTATCAGAGAGCAAATGAACATTGCTGACACCTGGAGATGTAGTATCCTTCAGGAACCTGCTTCAAACCAGTCTTTTTTGAGACGTTATTAGGAGACAAGTTGGAGCCTGGCTTCTGAAAGCCTGTTTGCAGCCAGCAATATAAACAAAGCAACTGAGTCAGAGAATTGCTGTCTTGGGGAAGGGGGTTTCACTGTAACTGGTAGAAGTCAACTGGGAAAACTCTTGTTTTGAAATACATCACTGCCGAAGGAGGCAGTGAGGAAGGGAAAACTACCCTCATGCACTGTATTAGGGAGCAACGGGGCTTCACTCAGCCTGGGAAGGAGGAGTGTGGATCTGCTTGAAGCACAATCAGAGTGACCCTGCACCCTCCTGCAAAGGACCAGCCTCTTACTCTTCCATACCTGTCTGTCCCAAACAGTCCCAGGCACAGTTTTGGGGGAAACAAACAATTTCCAGTGTGTTTCTTCTGCAGCACGGGCAGAGAAACACGGAGGGTGCAAGGGAGCTGCCAGACAGTGCAGACTTTGGAGACAAACCTCTGCAGAGAGCACGATCCTCGGTGGACAGCTCAAGACAGGGGTCCTCTGAAAGCTGATGACTGTGGCAGGATGAACATCTTTTGCTCTGCAGACGTGCCCCCTCCAGAGACTCATTCAATGATTTGCTTGGTTGTGACCCACTTCCCTGCTGGGCTTGGGCAGACCACGCAGAAGGTTAAAACCGGGGCTCTGCGTGGCAGACGGGTACTCCCATCTCACTGCACAGAAGGCATCATGTCACAGCTGCAGGGGGGAAGGAGTGATTTTCTGGGTCAACAAGCCTTGGAAGGAGACAGCTCAAGTCTTGGTCTGTATTGCATCCCGTCGTCTGATCTGCTAGGCCACAAAGGCGTCCCACATCCTGGTGGTGGGTTGCCAAATTTTTGTGTTTCCTATAGCCCTCAGCCTTCCTCAAATTACTGAGTTGAGCCAGAGCACGTTTTACCTTGAGGACATATGGGAAGGCTGCAGTAGATACAATATCCTATATCTCCTGCAAGATCACTCCATCTGTTGGAGGGAACAGCCTTGTTCACAACTCCCCGACTGACCCAGATCAATAATTCTCAAGCCTCCGGCGCCTGGTTGAAACACGGGGCCTGGGGACAGCAGCAGAGACAACTCCAACTCGCAAAACGTTTCATTAAACAGGTATCGCGGCAGGACCGTGTCTCACTCTGCCAGAATCGCCCAGCATCCGCTGCGGGAGCTGTGCGGCGCCCAGCCCCGGGTGCCGCTGCACTGAACTGATGCGTTACGTTATTTTTGTGAGGTTGTTGTGGTGAAGAGGAAACAAGAGTGTCACATTAGCAGCAAAGGCGGGTCAGCCGTGGGATACTTGAGTACGAGGGCTGTCCAGTGGGGGGGTAATAGAACAACAAGCCATCAGCTGCAATACAGAAGGATACATCAAGCGCCGTGTGTCTGCTTTCATCCAGGCACAATTAACGTCATTAGGCCTCAGAGATGATCTGGCTTTCTGGGGATAACTCACGAGACACGTAACTCTGCCTGCACCCGGGAAGCGGCTCCAGCCCCCACCCAGGCACTGGCACTTGGAGATTGCTGCGTCCCCCCGGGACGGGCAGCATGGCTGCGCCGTCCCTCTGAAGATGCTCCCCTGCCCGGCCAGAACAACCCAGCAGAGTTTGGGTGAGGTCGCTCATTGCGGCAGCTCTCGGGGGTTATGTGACCTTCAGGCCATGCATAGCTGTGAACGGCCGTCAGTTGGTAAAAGACCATGGGCGAGACCGGCAAAGCTTCTGCCCAAAGGCTCTGGGTCTGATACCAAAACTCAAGGTATCCGGAGCTCTGAGTTTTACCCCCAATTTGAAAGCAAATATCTTGTTCACGTGGTGAAACAACCTGTTTGGAGTCCCTTCGCTCTCAGCCAAACAGTCGAACTGCTTCTTGCCTGCAAGTGATATTTGTCACCTTATAAATTAATCACTTTCAGGCTGTTCCTCAGCTAAAGCTGTTAAGATCTGGATTGTCTGGGACAGTTTAATCTAGAGTAAACAGCTCTGCAGGAGCTCTTCTTATTTCTGCCTTGGTTTTCTTTTTCTCCTCTATCACCAAAAAAAAAAAAAAAAAGTTGTATTAATACTTTCCCGATGCTTCGTCTCAGGAGCAAAACTTCAAAGTGATTTCACGGTCTAGCTCACTCCTGAAAAGAAATAAATCACAAAGTCAAAGAGGCTGGTGGCAGAGCCATGGTGGGGATTGTTAAAAAAGCTGTTTTCAGCCTTTTCCATTTTCCAGGGAGCTCTCCCAAAGACTGCCCAAGGGAGTTATTTATTCTGTGTTACTTCAGGGAAGACACAGCCGAATAGCTCAGGCTTGTTCCTACCTCACTGATTAATGTGACAAAGGGGGGAAAAAAAAAGGCTGCAACCCACAGCACCCAGCACAGGCGACCTCATGGGCACGAGGGACAGTGGGACTGGGACATTGCTGACTACGGACAACAGTGGAGCTTGTGACAGCAGCACAAGCACCATCCTAGCATCCCCCCCGCCAAATACACAGAGGGGATCTAATTTTTTAAGTTATTTCTGTCTCTCACAAAGGAAGACGCCCTGAGTAGGGTGGCTGAATAAATATTTGCACCACATGACTTGGAAAAAGGAGACCGGCTCCGTCAGGCTGCAATTTGGAGAGCGGGGTGTAGGAAGCAGCCAGTGGATGTGGGAGCAGGACGGGGCTCCCCAGCCCCTTGTTGGTCACAGACCATCTCATAAGTAGGATGCTCCAGCGAAGAACAAAGGTTGCTTTTTGTTGTGAGCCAAAACCACCTAAGGGGTGAGCTAAGGGAAAGCTTTATGATAACAGCTCGACTAATGCGTGAGCAATAGCAGGGCTGAGGCAGAGGCTGCACTGATTAGTGTATTGTCAGTGCTGAGGCCTCCCACACAGACAGCTCTGTCTGCCTTCCCTTCCTTCGCACTCAAGGATGCTACATTCATTAGCGTGTTTCTGTGCTCGGTGCCCTCCATCCCTCACCCAGTGTCCTCTGCCTGTTTATTCAAGCTTAATGCCGAGGCAAATAATCCACCTACGAGGCACTTTTTCACACTCCCGGCGAGAAGCTCTGTGCTCCGGGTTAAAAGCAGCAGCCCCCATCACTGCTTCGTCTTCGGGAGGGCTGGGGATGGCAGAGCCAGAGCCGGCTGCCGCGTGTGTCCTGCACCCAAAGCTGGGTGACTTCAAACGCTTCAGTGAAACATCACCACCACCCCCAGGCAATGCTGGGACGCCTGCAGGGAAGCTTTCCGCCCGTCTTTTAGCTGACTGGCTTTGAAAAGGCTGGGTCTGGGCCCCTGTCTTGCTGGACTTTGGACTATGAACAAGGGTTCTGAGTTGAAAGCATGCATTTTTGGCCCACTGCTGAGTGAAGAAATACTAAGGCTTTTATAAAGGGATCATGCAACAGCCTTCCCCTCTCTGCCCTGCACAGCCTGGGGAGGCTTACGTGCCGCATAAATGCAGTGCTGGCTGTTCGAAAGAGCCCCTGGCCCAGGGAGGAAAGGGGACATGTTCACCTGGCCACCGGGTGCAGAGAAACCTGCTCCGGAAGCAGCAGGGAGGTCCCTGTACTCCTCACCCTGGGACACACCCAAAGAGTACCCAGGAGAAAGAAGATACCCTCCCATCCATGTTACCCTCTTAAGAAACTGAGGAAGACCAAGTCCCAGAGCCTCTAAGGCCATTTCTGGGGAAATCTGAGGGAATTTATCATTCCTCAAGCCGTGGTGTCTTTCCTCAGGTCCCACAGAAAGCCCAAGGCAGAGGAGAGCACCGAAGCCCAACCGCGGGCATCGCCAGGGCCGGCCGCCGCCGCAGAGCGCAAACCAGCGCGCGGTGACGCCCTGTGGCTCTGCCCTGTCCCGGCTGTCACTGCCATCCCCGCGCCTGCAGCTTGTGTCTCCTCCGGCGCGTTTGTGCGCGGGAGGCAGAGCTTCTCCTCTTGAAACCCGCTGCCTGGGACGTGCAGCAGCACCGACGTGCACCCCTCCTGCTGGGGGGGGGCTGCCTGCAGGCAGAGCCAGGGCGGGGGAAGCTTTCCAGTGCAAGCACCCGTTGCGACGGGCGGCCATTGCCGCTTCCCAAGCGAAACTCCTCCGAAAGAGCTTTCCTAAGGGCCGCCACCGCAGGCAGGGACAGGCTGGTGGCGTGTCAGCTAATGGGGAGACTGCGATCCCAAAGCGGTCTGGCTCGCCCCAGGAAAGGGAAGGACAGGATGGAAGCGGTCTCTGACGAGAGGCCGAGCTGGGCTTCGTACTCTTAATGGTGGTGATGGCCTGCGAAATAAGGCTTAATCAGGGCTGCTCCAAATGTGGCTGCAGGGTGAGGGGCATCACTGGTGCCCAGCAGAGCTCAGTGAGCTTGTAAATCTCCCTGCCCTCCAACACCTTCTTTTATTCCCCTCCACCCTTCTTTTATTCAGACACCATCCAGAAAGTGCAAAATTATCTGTCTCCCTGCAGTCACTGCCCCACGCAGCCATCTCCTGCCTGGGACCGGTGGGAATGTGGCTGCTGACCTGTCATTTCATGGAAAAGCCTGAAAAACAATCGCCTCTGGAGTTCTGAGACGCATTTGGGTCAGTCCCAGGGAGATTTTTACGAAGGGAACTTTAGAGTCCCCTGCACCGGTCCTCATTAACGGAGGCTCCACCAAGCCCCCGGCGCCGCGGCTGGATCCGGGGGCGAGCTGAGAACAAACTGCCTCCCCAGAACAAACCCAAGGGTTTTGGCACAGGCAGGGCAGCATCATGAAGCCAAGACGGTACAGAGGCTTTGGGGCAGCAGCAAAGGAGGGGGACAAAGGAGAGAGGTGGGGCAGAGAGAGCAAATATGGTGGGAGCTGCTTCAGCCCAGCTCCTGGAGAGAGGTGCGGGGAGGGACCGGGAGCCAGCGCACAGTGGATTCGGGAAGCCACACACTCAGAGCATGCCCCAGCTTTGTTTCAGCACCACAGGCTCCTAGAGAAGAGCTGCGGTAGCATCCCAATAGTTAAACCACAGCCAGGCTCATTTCCTCGCTCTGATGTGTCTTTACGTAAGGGAGCCTGGGATGCACAGCATGTGCTGGGGATCTGGAGGTGGGAGCCCCTCGGAAATGAACCATGCTCTCCTCTGATTGCCACCTTCAGCAAGAAAATTGTCCTTTCAGTTCCAATTAAAAAAAAAAAAAAAGGAAAAGTTCCATGTGCGTATGTGCATAGATATAGAAAGCAATTGCAGCCCCCACAGAGTGAAAGGAATAAATAAAGGAGTGGGAGAATGATTCAGTAGCAAAGGCTGGTTATGTGCATGCCCATTAGCAAAACTGAAAGAGAAACGGGACTAACGACATCGGAATAATAAAGTCATTAGAGTGAACAGCCAGAGCCGGTGCTTATACCTGTAAGTGCTGCTGAGACTTTGAGTAGATTAAGTTCATCTTAGTGACCATGGCTGCCTCTTCTAAAGTAATTATTGACGGATCCGTGAACTGTTTGCTTTGCATTTAGTGATCAATTAGAATGCAAACACTCTCGCCGTCCTAGCCAGGCCTGTGGGATGTTTCTGTAGTTAATTATTTAAATGCTTAGGTGACAGGATAAGAGATTTCAGGAATTTTGTTGTATGTAAAGCCTGGCTGTGCCCCATGATGTGGAAACAATCTGACTCTCATTTTAAAATTTCCATCCCAGCAAGAATTTGCTCAGTTAGAGAGGGGAAGTATCTGCAGATGCGTCATTAAGAGCATGCAATAAAACGGAGCATTAATGCAGTGCTCTGAGCTGGGAACACGTTGGATGGGGAGGGCTGGTTTGGGGAAGGGGGAGAATGGGGATACCAGGAGAGCCAGGAACCTTCTGAGTCAATGCAGCAGGGATGTTGTGAAAGCATCTACAGAGAAAGACCTGGATGTGGTGGTTATAGGAAGAGGATCCTGAGCAGGGTCAAATACAAACATTAAGGTTAAATGTACAAAACCTTAACTCTGTCATTTCCTCCTTGATGCCCCAGCGTGATGCTCACCAGGGCTCTGAGCATGGCCAGCGTCTGTCCCTGAGAGCATGGAACGCACTGGGGGACAGCAGGAGCTGTGATGTCCCACTGCTACCCCAGCATCAAACACCGTGGTGATGACCAGGACCATCATTTTAGGCCGGGGATGAAGATGCCCTGAGCAGCTTGCCCCTCTCAGAGCTGCTGTCTTGTTTGGCAGAATCTCAGCTTTAAAACAAAACCTCAGCCCCTCAATTTACATTTGTAAAAGAAGGGTCACCAATACAGGCCAGCAGCGCCCAGAGCAAAGATGAGGGTGCACTGGGAGCCTTGAACAGTGGCTTGCAGGCAGCTTGGCCAAGCCACAGCCCCTGACAGGTAACTAATGCCGGTGTGACTGACTGCAGACATCTCTTCATTCCTTGGAGAGAAGGTGCTGCCATTCTGGGGAATGATGTCTCATGACACCACGTTGGGTGGAGCTGCTACTGTCAAAGGAGGAACCCAACCTAGAATGCCCGTCATGGCGAGACCTCAGAGAGGAGTTGAAGTGAGCCAGAGGACGCTGAGCCCCCACCTGCAGCCCCATGTGCTGGCCATTCCCCAGTCTCCCTGCCCAGGTGGAGCTGGGACCCGTGCAGAGACACCTGCGGGTCTGCCCTCCCTATCCCTCCTGGAGAAGACATCCAGAAAGTCCTGCTTGGCACTGGCACGTCGGCTCTGGCCCTTGGTAATGAACCCTGCAGCCCCCAGCCTCCTCTTCCTCCTCCGTTGCAGAGAGAGGGGTTTCTCACCCACCTGCTAGCAGAGCGCTGCCACGACCTAACCCTGCGCGCTCCGGCAAACGCCGGCCCCTGGGCAGTGCTGCGGCTGGCAGGGGCTGCCCTGTGCCAAATGGCGTGGCATCACGGGCTGCTCTGGACCCAGCGTCACCTGGGACGTGTCCCTTCGCCCTCGGAGCTGCAGGTCTGCCAGCTCCTGCCGCAAGCTGTGCTGTGCCATCACCGAGACGAAGGGACCTGACGCAGGGAGGGCCCGCTCTGACCCACTTCCACGCTGGAGCAAGATGGGGCCATCCAAGCCCACACCACAGCCCTCATCATCCACGTCCCTGCGTGAGTCTCCCAGGCAGCCGCAAAGCTGCTCTCCCCCACAATCAGGATGGATTAACATGGCAAACCGCAACCAAGCAAAAAACTCTGTATCCCATTACCCGTCTCCTAAACCAGCCTGTCCTCCACTATGGCATTCTTAGCAGAGCAAAACAGCATCGATTTCAGTGCCAGTTTTCCAGTCCTGTTATTTATTTAGCATGAAAAGGCTAGTTTGCACGCTTCTTCCCTCTCTGCTTATCAGTCAAGGGATGTTTACACTCTGAAAGGCATCTGTTAAGACAACAGCATCTTTCTCCATAGTAATTTATTGTCCTCAAAAAAAGAGTGGGGCAGTTTAATATCTTGTTAACGAGTCTGTCAAACAGACTGTGATGGCTGAGGAAAAACTACAAAATAAAAAATGGAGCTTATATCGAAATCAATGGGAGTTTAACTACTTTATAAAATGGCATTTTTCCCATTGGGTGTTGATTAAGCTGTCAGACTTAATAGGCCTGTCCCAGAAAAAAAATATATCTTCAATAAATAAATGGCCTAGATAAATACATTAATAACTGGTATGTACTGAAGGCTCCTCTGCTGATATTTGTTATCTTTTTTTCCTCCTCTCTCAAGTTTACATAACTGTCTGAGAGGTAAAAAGCATTTAATTCTCTCCTAGCATATGGCTATTAAGTAGGATTTACTGTAGAAAGTGCTTTCTGACATGTGGCTAATAAAGTCTGTGTATGTCTCGGCTCTTTAATAGGCTCTTGAACTGCAGTCGCATTTCCCCGCTGCTGAGGACCCAGCAACACAGCCTGCTCTCTCCTGCCTCTGCTGTCTACCAGCTCCACGCTAATTTGGCAAATTTGAGGAGCTCCTAATTATTTTTTCCTCCTCAGCCACAACTCCCCGTCCCTGTCTTCAGAGGGGTCGTGGGACAAGCATTCCCAGTCCAGCAAGAAGCTCATGTGCTGCCCGCCAGGAGAAGACTTAGGGAGCATCTTGGGCACCTTTGGCACCTCCTAGGTCCAGGCAGCGCTTCCCAGCTCTTGCAACCATGCTTTTCTGCCAGACCAGAGCTCTGCCCATGCTCCAAACTCCCATGGTCATAGCAAGGCCAGGACCTAGGGAAGAAAGTCACCAGGATGCTTAAAATAAATGGTTCAAAGCCTCTGTCTGTTTTGGGTTTTTTTGTCCCATGACTTGGCCTTCTCTCATTTTCCTACTCAAAGACTCGACAGGAAGGAAATCTCTGGGCACAGAGATGTAACACCAAACCGAGGGGTTCACCTGCTCTGGGATTAAGAGGCAATAGATATCCCTGAAATGGCTGGGAATCACCCTGAGGAGACAACTGAAGGTGACTCCCGAGTCCTGCAGGCTCTGTCCATGCCAGTACATAGCTGCCGATGCATCAGTCTCAAGGCACAGCCTGCTCACCCTGTGGGGTTCTTTGGGTCCCTGGCCCCCCACTCTGGCTGCCTGGGACAGCACGTGGACCTGTGATGCTCACTACCAAGAGGTCCTCCCAGAAAGAAAGTTTTTCCAGCTGCTGTGTAATACAAACAAGCCACTAACTGAGCAATCGCCTGGTAGAGTTACGTGCTGCCAAAAGCATCGTATCTGCTAAGAATTCTTCTCTCCCAGGACCCCAGATTTTTGGGCAAGGATCTGTACGGACTCTTCCTACAAAAGGCAGGTAGCATCATGGTCTGCTCTTTGCTCCTCTTGCAGCAGTTTTCTCAGCAAATAGTCTTCTCTCCTTCTGGATGCAGCGAGTGCCTTTGTTAATCCTCCTGTCCGAGTCACACGAAAGGTCCCACTGAGGCCCATCAGCTGCCTTTGGGGCTGACAAGGCTGGCTGGGGCTCCTGCATCCTGCTGTCAAGTGCAGCGAGCCAAGACATCCCATCCGGGGATGCTCATTAACACCCGGCCGCTCCCGTTACAGCAGTGCTGACTGTAAGTCATGGCAAAAATAGAAACTCCCGTGGAGCAGGGAGCGTCTCTCTGTGGCAGCGCTGATAATTCCCTGGGATGAATTGCTCGCCGTGGGCCGTACAGGGGTCCCATGCCCCAGAGCTCCGAGAGGTGGCAACCGCCCGGCTGGGGCTGAGCTGCCGTTGACACAACTAAGTAGAATTACTTAAATATTCACAGTCTCCTTCCCCCACGGTATTTACTAGGAATTTACATTTCTGCAAATACTTTGATTTCACCACATTTCTTTTCATTCTTCCCCCAGGGACGGGCCACCAGAGGAGATTTCTTCTCCTTTGCTTTCCAGCAAAGCTTCAAGCCCTCCTGTTTTATGCCCAGCTTTGCCCGGCACCCTGGCATGGCTGCTCTTCTCCAAGCGGGTTGCTCCCCTTCCCCGCGCTCTCTCTAGTCTCCCATCGCTGCCGGCAGGCAGCAGGCAGCCTTTGCAGGCAGCCGAGCTGCCGCGTGCCACTGGGCTCGCTGGCACCGCGTGCTCGCTGCTGAGCCAGCTGGCCACGGCGCGGGTAAGCTCGTGCTGCCCAGGCGGCTGCCGGTTTTTTGGCTACCAACCTGGCCAGACAGCAGGAGCTGCCTCTCCGCGGCTGGCAGCCCTGGCTCTGCAGGCAGCCTGTCGGCCAGATGCTGCGTAGATCTGCGCTGCAGTAATAGCCATAATTAATAACAATAATATGCCTGCAAACCATGATGACAGCAGGCACTAATCTTTCATAATACTTTTAAGACAGGAAGAGGAGAATCCTGCCATACAAGTCCTGCTCTATATCAGTTTGGAGCCAATACTTGGAGGAGGCAGAAGACCTCTTAAATGCCTTGAAAATTTGTTTTTGCTTGAGCCAGGTTCTATCAAAACCTTGTGTCATACATTGTCCCTGGATTTACTTTGTCCCAGGCTGCGTCTATAGCATTAGGCAGCAGACCTAGTCCTGGCAGGCAGAAAGAATGCAGGGAAATGGTGATGCTATATGGCTAAAGCTGCTCCACTAAGGTGGAAACCAGGGAGGACTTACTGCCACGCTGAGCACGTGGCCTTTTAGTGCTGCTGCTTCTCCTTGAGTAAGGGGTTTGTTGTGGCTCGCTGGAATTCCGCTGGGGGGCTGGCAATGGCACGACCTGTGTCTGTGCCGGGGAAGCAGCCTGCAGGACGCCAGGTCGCGGGAGCTCAGCGTCTCTCTGGAAATGGGGGCCTGGTTCCCCAGCACTGCCGTGTGCCGGGGAGAGGGCAGGAGCCGCACACCTGCCCCCTCCTCGCTTCACGGCCTTGGTCTCAGACCTCCCCATGCTGCTGCCTCGTTTCTTTCAGGCTCATATGCAAACCACCATTCCGGGCAGCGTCTGTGCTCAGCGTGTTTAATTCCCTGCCCACGAGAGAGTAGGGCAGAGCACAGGCTGCATCGCCAGCCTCCCACCTGCCTCCCCCAGCTCTTCCCTCCAGCGCCAGCCACATTTAAACCAGTTTTGCCCCACCGTGAGCAGGAAGCCTCTTGCCCCACACAATGGCTGATGGGGCAGAGTCCTGCAGAAGGTGGCCAGCCTTATCCAGACTGTCCCAGGAGGAATGGACACCTTAGGAAATCCAGACCATGAAACCGATGCTCCCTGCCTCTGGCTCTCTGGAAACAGCTTTGGAGGGACTTTTTTTGAGGGAGGACTCCTCACATCTGCTTTTTCTAAGCCCACACCCCTCCAGGGGCAGAGGGGATACCACACTACTCATGCTCTAATTCACAGCCCCCTGCCTCAGTTTCCCCATCTGTGACATGGGGGTTGAATAATTACCTGCTGGTCCCTGAGGATAAATTGGGAGGTTTTCAAAGCTGTAGACAACGTGTGGGTACCTAGACACTGTGGCAAGCATTTATGAAGTGAGTGGAGCTTCAGGGGCAGAGGTGTTTCAAGGCATCACAGAAACAACAGATGCTATTTAAAAAGTGCTGTTGCATTGTTTGCTGAACCCTGCAAGGAGCGTGAAGGAAGGTCCCTGTGAGATGTCAGAGCTGATGGGCCCCTTCACCTTGCCGTGTCTCAAGTTATGGGACTGTGTCCCACAACAGCCATGGTAGTTCAGCGGCTGGGTGGGCTCTGCCACAGTGGCAACATCTCCCAATTACACTAATGAGGTGTGCAAGTTCCCCAGAGGGGTCTGGAGATGAGACACATCACTTGAAGAGGATTTTAATTGGCTTGGGAGGCTGGGAGCTACCAGAGTTGCACAGCAGCCAGTGGAGGCTCTCGGGGGTCCCGCTCCTGTCTCGGTACTGCGGACAGGCAGGAGGCTTTGCACATCGACCACTGTCACGGCTGGGATGGACGTGGGGTGACCTCGACAAGGACAGAGAGCAGTTTGCAGCCAGCATGTCCAACCACACCGCCAGGACTCTCTGATGAACCAGGCCATGAGTTGGGCTCTCCGTTGTCCCAAGGACCAGAGCTCTCCAATCTCCCATGTGGCAAAGCACTAAAGCCGAGCACCCATGGAAAATGGAGGCTTGCTCTTCAGAGGGTCCTCTCAGCATGCTTGCTCCCAGGGAAGTTGCCAGGAGAGCCTGGGCAGCTTGAGCTGCTGCCACTTGTAGGAGGGAAAATCCAGTGTTTTATCCTGCAGAGCCCTCCCAGCTCGTGTCACTGGTGAGATCTGCCTGTTGCTGCACATTAGCAGGGGCAGAACTGAGGGCCCAGAGGCAGACAGTGGAGCCAAGCCTTGATCGTGCAAGGTTGGGGCTGCCCTGGGAGCTCTCTAAGCCCTCAAGAAGAAGCGGGGCTTCGCAGGGGTGGTGGTATGGTAGCGTTACAGGGCAGAGGTCTCTTCCGTGGGCAACTGCAAGACCTTCCCCTGGCACTTGCTGCAGGGGAGGGATGCTTGCTCAGCACCTTTCCTCCCGGGCTGCTGCCTCCGAACGGCTGTAGATTCCCATCCCTCCTCCTCGGCTGCGAGCCGTGAATCGGCTGTCCCAGCATCTGCCTCGTCTCGTGCATGCGGTCCCCTTCCTTGCCTCCCAACACACTTCTTCCTGACACACAAAAGCCAGTGGGGATGTGGACAGCATCGTCCCCACTCCAGGGAAGGGAGCAGCGAGGTGCCCGTCTGCCTCGCGCCGCGCTGGCCTGGGACGCAAGAGCAGCGGCAAGATGGGGTGGGAGCAGGACGTGTGAGATGTGCAGGGGTAGAGGATGAACACAGGGCAGCAGCCGCGGGCTCTGCCAGGCCCTGCCGGCCTGCTGCCCTGCGCTCCCAAACGCTCTGCTGGAGCGGGCTCGGAGCCGCCCGCCTCGATGGGAAAACCCCAGGGTGCTGCTTCCATTCACAGCGTGATAACTCCTGCCATGCTGGGATGCAGTAGCCTGTTCGGAGGCTGCTAGATATAATCCAATCTAACCCTTTCGGGTTTGCTTTATCAGAAAGGCAACCTTGGGAGGAGCAGTGTAAAACTAGCTGAAGAAAAGATGTTTTTTCTTGACAAGCACCGCCATGTCCTGCTCTGGGACCTCCTGCTGCATTACCAACCCCAGCACACCTACGCTCTGGGTTTTGGAGCCTGAGCGACTCTCGTTTCCCTGCAAGGATGGCACAGGCACGACACAGAGTCCCCAGAGGGGCCACGTCCGTATGCCACCGTGGGTCTGGACAAGCCCAGCTTCCTGCCCAGGTTCTCCTAGAAAGGACCTTGTGGAAGTACCAAGCCTTACACACATTTCCTTGGGTCCCTTGGGCAACCACTGAGCCTGAGTTGCAGAGCCTGAAGTACTGCGAGAAGTGATAACAAAAACTAGGGAAAAAATAGACTTTAAAAGGTTTCTGATTAATGTGCATTTAATGAGTGCTTCATTGCAGTACCAGCTCGGGGGGGGATAGCACAAACCTCTACTGCCTGGGCCAAAGGACCAGCTCCAATCACCGCACAGCAGTCGCTCACTCAGCACCTGATGACATGATTCAGGCCTCGGATGGGACAAAGATATGCTTTTTTGTAGGGGTTACAGTAGTGGGCATGCCTGAGTGCCGGTGCTTGTGTGCACCAAACCCACCCAATGCAACCCTAGAAGGGTAGAGATAAATACGTGGGTGGATGCGTGGGTTGGTGTGTTTGTGCAATCGTAGTGGTTGTACATCAGTGTATAGGTAACTGCGGGGTTCACTGCGGATGGATGGATGGATGCATGGACAGGTGGATTCACTAAATAGCAAAATAAGCCAGATCCTCAGAAACAAGATATTTGAAAACTCTGAACTCACTGCGGCTGTCTGCTTTGTCGGTCTCAAACTCAGAGAAATGGGAAAAGCTTTTACAAATCTCCTCCATCATGCCAAAGGGGTAAACAAATGGGATCGCCCGCTCCTCTAACTTGAACTTGTTCATCAGGTGATTGGAAATCTGAAAGTAATCAGAGCTTTAGAAAGAAATGTCATTATCTATCAGCTTTGCATTTGTATTCTGTGTTAATCCTTTTTGTTTCAACTCAGCAAAAAGTAGTCCTTCATTTTGGGGAGATTTTTGGATTTTTGATATATGACTGATATTTTGCAACACTGCAGAAAGTGACCAATCTGGAGGGGGGGATGAATATTATTCTCCCTGCTGGGAAAATTATTAATAGAGCTGGGGGAATTGTTCCCCTTATCTTTATGTCAGGTGCAGAACTACTGCGTCATGCACTGAGCTTAGTGGTGTAATCCCCTTCCACATCTGCAAGACTAACAGAAGCTTTCTCCAAAAGGGCTGTAGGCAAGATCAGAAAAGCTTAACTACACATATATATATGTATATATATATAAATATAAATGTATAAGTGTATAAAATTGTCCATACTTTAAGTGTAAGCTGAATTTGCCCATTCCCTCCAAGTAGAAGCACTGAAAGAAACACAGAGCATGACAAGCTCATCATCATAATAAAAATTTTCTACAACAGTTTAAAGGAAATAAATTCAGCTTGGTTTCTTTGGGGTTTTGTTCTTCCTTTCAAAAGTAACTACTTGCCATCTTAAGAAAAGCCTACAGATGAGGCAGAGACAGAAACTGCTTATTCAGAATGCTCCTTATTATGGAAATGTTTGACTGCCCTTTTGGGATTATTTCAGAGGAATTAGGCACACAAGACTGGAAGGGAAGAAAAGGGTCTTCAAGCCACATCCCCAGCAATCGCAGCCCCAGGGCAGCCACAGGATGCAGAGAAGTCCCCAGAGCACCTCGCCTGCACCCCATGCATACAACACTCCATGTATGGGACCCCAACGTCCCCTGAGATTTGGAGCCGTGTCAGAAAACAAAACCACAACTCTCAGATTGCACAGGGAGAGGGGAGAAGAGGTAGCAAATGTGTCACCAAATGTCTGAAATCGCAGTGGGTTTCTTGGGGAAATTCAGAGATGACTGGCCCAGGAGGTGGGACGCTGGAGCTCTGTACCCTGGATGTCACAGCCCGTAGAATTTCTCTCAGCTGCTCTGTGCTGAGCCCACGTATCTGACAGGGCTTGTGCTGTAGCAGGACCTGCAGCATGGGTCGGAAAGCACTGGGAGATGGCGAAGGCACCATGCTCCTCAGCTGCCTGTTCCAGGTAGAAGCCACTTCGTTGAAAATGTATGACTCACCGAATGATCTGCCTTCAGCCCCCAGCTGCTTGATCCTCGGTCGCTTTTCTCCGCCTGCGCACAAAGCCTTCCAGCACTTAGTGCTTCTCCCCTTTGCCCTCCCATCAGCTCACCCCCCAGGCTGCCAGGTGATGAGATGTGCAGAGGTCTTCTCGAAATATGGCTTTTGCCATCTGTGTCATCCACGCAACAGATGGACACACTAAATAGAGGTCCAGAGCAAAGGCCCATTTGAGCCCTGGAGTTTGATGAGCTGTCTGTCAAACCCATTAGCAGGGCCAGGTCTATGCACAAGCAAATTAAATCATTGCTAAGCCAACACACTGATGAGAACGGCATAAGAACTGTGGACCCACTGCTTCCTTTGGCAAGGGCAACAGTTTACAGAGTCAGACTGACTGTGACTGCTGCCAGGACAGAGTACTGCCCATGGTGTCTCCATCCGTAGGGAAGAAGTGGCTTCACCCAGCAACTGCAGGGACAAAAAGCTGTGGTCTCCTGTCTCTCTCTCCTAGCTCTTTCATTCATGTGTCCCTTCCCACTCGCATAGCAAGAGTAGCCCAACTCCAGGTTCTCATCAAGAGCCTACAAGCCTTTGGTCTTAGCCTACAAAAGCAAGGTCTGAAAGTTCAGAAGGAACTCAGTTAGCAGAGCCCACAGCTTCAGTGATGAAGGTCCACGGCATCAATGACAGGGATTGCTTGAATGTAAATCGATCCAAGCCTCCGCTCTGGGACTGTGTCACCTAAACTCCTGACTGCAGGAGCCTGCTGTAAAAGCCTCTGTGCTGGTGTAACCCCAGCCAGCAACTAAGCACCAGGCAGCCGCTCACTCACTACTCCCCCACCCCGCAGTGGGGTGGAGAGGAGAATCGTAAAAAAACGTAAAACTTGTGGGTTGAGATAAAGACAGTTCAATAGGACAGCAAGGGAAGAGGGGAAAAAAGTAAAATAAAAGAATATACAAAATAAGTGATGCACAATACAATTACTCACCACCCGCTGACCGATGCCCAGCCAGTTCCTGAGCCGTGGTCACCACCCCTTGGCCACCTCCCCTCAGTTTATATAAGGAGCATGAGGTTATATGGTATGGAATATCCCTTTGGCCAGTCTGGGTCAGCTGCCCTGGCTGTGCTCCCTCTCAGCTTTTTGTGCACCTCCCCACTGGCAGAGCAGGGGAAGCTGAAAAGTCCTTGACTTCGTATGAACACTACTTAGCATCAACTAAAACATCAGTGTGTTATCAACATTATTCTCATACGAAATCCAAAACACAGCACTATACCAGCTACTAGAAAGAAAATTAACTCTACCCCAGCCGAAACCAGGACACCCCCAGCCCAGGGAGCTTTCAGGCAAGGGGACACGGCCCTTCCACTCACCCTTTGTGCAAGGAGACTGACTCATGAGTGATTTCATCCACCATGCCTTTCATCAACCTCACCTCATCTGCTGTTCCTGCAGCCTGGAACACCCCTCTTGCGTTGTTCCCTCTACACAGCCCCCTGCATTTCTCTCCTGCAGTTATGCCCCAGCTGGAAACATGCATTTTTCTACTCTTGACTCAACAGAGCCAGTAGCAGGGCGGAGGGGCAAATCAGCTTCCGTTCTGCCTTGCACATTAGCAACAAAACATGACTGACTGCATCCTGATTGCAAACACTTTATTCTTGGTGACAGCATAGTAGAGGCACAAAGGATACAGCTGGATTTGCAGAGCCTGGGATGAGCTCTGCAGAACTGATAATTAGAAGAAATCATCTTTTTGACTTGTGAGCTGAGCACATTTGAACTGAGATCAGCGAGGGGGAATAAAGACGAAAACCAATTATGTCATTTGAACCAAGTCACTTCCCTGACTATAATCACCTCCCCATATGGGCACAAAAAAAGGTGAAAAAATGCCCTTGTCAAATTATTAGGCGAATTAGGGTGACCAGACTGCACTTAATGACTCTGTCGCTAGTAGAATATAAGTGAAGTTGTTTGATGGGATGCTGAAGTCAGGCGTGCACCAAGAGGGATAATTGGAGCATCGAGATGAGGATTTATGTACCATTGCGGTAGAGGACTCAGCGTAGGCTGTACAGCACTGCACCACTACAGCAGGAAATCTTACTGCTGGCAGAGGGTGGAGTAACAGCAGTGAAGCCTCAGTATGTTCTGCAGGTGTGAGGACTTCTCTCAGAAAGACAGCAAGAAGTCAGGTAAATGTTGTGAGAAACAAGCAGTTGCCATCTTCTTGTGAATGTGGCTGAGATCCAGCAGGGTCAAAGACCCACAGACACAATCTCTAAAAGCAGAGATGATCTCAAAGGACGCATCCCAAATCCACTTACTACCAGTCTAAGGCTGGATCTGCAAGATGTTGAGCAGCCACAAAGAGGTACCCAGTTTCCTCCCCAGAAACACATTCAAATTTCTTCTCTGTCTGGTCTAAATTCACCAAGATTAAGTCAAGAATATGCCCACAGTGTCACTGTGCTCCAGGCAAAGGACAAATCCTGCCAGCAACCTGCAGTCAGTGCATCAAGCTCTGGCACCCATCTCATCATTATAACCCTCTGGAAAGCCTTGATATGAGACAAAAAGCTTAAGAGCTGTTTGCTGGCTTTTGCTGTGCATGCATGAACCAAGCCTGTGCTTAGGAGCTTGCTGAGCAGTGTTTACACACTTCCACTAAGCTTCAGGAGCTTTGCTACCTCTCAGTGGAGTTGTTTTTAAAAATACGTTTTTGATCCTTTGTTAGCTATCCACTGGAGGTCTCCCGGAATCTAAATTAAATACCATTAGGAAACCTTTAATCTGCAATGTTTCCAGTAAAACCAGATGGTCTCTCTTGAGCACACAGGCTCATTCACCGAAGACTCTCCCGGCACGCTTATCCTCAACGCTGGAGCTCAGACGGCGAGCCAGGCGCACGGCAGGCTTGAGTTGGCTGGGCTCCCCCACCGTCAGAGGGGAAACGCCGGTCTGTGCCAGCCAAGGGGCTGAACCAGCATTTGCTCACAGGAAGGAAATCAAGGAATTTGGACGGCTCTGCCCAGCAGAGTGCCAGGAGCGTCTAAGAACCTACGTTGCTGTCCTCTGCCCACAAAGCAATTTGGGAAGGCACAAATACTTATGTCTGTCAAACTGTTTAATCTCTCTGGCTTAAGCTGCCTGTCCAATTTTGAAGCCTAACTAGATTTTCCCCAGACTGCTTGTAACTTTGTCTTATCCTTTTATTAAGATGAGGAGGATTATTTGAAGCTTTTCTTCTTTACAAATCCCTTTGTGCAAAGGCAAGGTGGTGCTTTAGATGAAATCATCATCCCAGGCTCCCTCAGATGAGAGATGCAGTCCTTTCTCACAAAGGATTTAATGACATTGGATGTTGAAAACTGGTACCAGATTGTTTGGGGGATCTATGATGCTCTAGTCTCCATGATTGCTGCTTTTCTGCCTTTGAGCCTAAGAAGCTGTGGGTCTTCAGCCCTGCAGAAGGAGGCAGAAATCCTCATTTTTGGTGCTAGGAGCATCAAAATATGCAAACTTTCACTTGAAATGGAGGACAGGAAAAGAGTTCCCTCTAACTGCTTACAGACCTTGGCTCCTCTGAAAGCCTTTGCTTAGCCTCATCACTTGCTCTTATTTTAACTTGCTTTAATGATTGGTAATCAGCACCACTTAGCTAAAACCTGTATAAATCTTAGTGTTGAATCCCTGCAGGCTAAACAACCCTGGGGAAAGTGTGACCAGGTGTCCCCTAAGATAAACATCCGAGAGGGGTCTAAGGGGTATTTGCTAGCAGGTGCATGGATGTACAGGCCTGCTGAAAACAGGCAGCGGGGACGTTGACTGGACGGTTTTATCCTCAGCGAGCTGGGGGGTCCCTCCCAGACCAAGGGCTTTAGAAAGCAGCTGGCACCGCTCATGTGCTCTGTCCAAGAAGGAGGGCAGAGCGATGATACGCACCCGTACGCATACGATACGCATACGAGCGACCTCACGCACCCTCGAACCCTGTAAGACCCAGGGACTGAGTGTGCTGGTTGGAAAGAGAGAGAGATAAGGATTTGTACCTGCAAAAATGACAACTACCAGCAATTGCAGGTGCGGTTTAGGGGAGCAGGAGATCGCCAGAGGAATGCTCAGACCCAGGAGCAAGGCGCAAAGCCCTGTTCCTGCAGAGCAGGTACTGTGGTGAGTCACTTTCTTGCTCAGTTTTTCCCAAGCATTGCTCAGAAGAGGAAAAAATGCTCCTTTTGTTGATGGGATACCCAGCTGGGAGCTGTGCCAGTTTTGCTGTGGCCTTGGGGGAGTTTCTTAGCATTGGTGAGTGCCCTGAGGTATTTAAATAGCTTTCTGAAGTTGGGTCTTCATTTCCCTGGGTTTCCAGCCTCTGTCTTTTGTATAGTCTTTTCTGACTGTAAATGTTTTAGAGCAGTAAGTCACTCTTATTATGTACAGCACCTAGCACCACAGAGCCCACTTGATAAAGTTATTAAAAGCCCTGCTACGTATCACCAAGGGCAAAGGTGGACGCTGAATCAAAGGAGTTCTCATTAGCACGCCAGGCAGGGATGCCGGAGGAACTGCCACGCTTCATGACATGCTGTGTATGCACCCAAGGAGTCACGAGTTCCTTTCAAAGCTGCCTGACGTTCCTCTGTGATCTCCTTGCAGGATGCTAACAGGTCCAGCAGAGAAGGGATGTCTGACAGGCATGACGTTTGATTGCTGTTGTAGCTTAGAGAATATTAGCAGAATTGGGCACAGGATGCACCCCTCAGTGTCTGTCCGTGCCTGTATTGCTTAGTATTTTCATGTTGCGGTGGGAGAGCCTCCCCTCTTAGGTAATCTTGTTGGCAAGTTGTGGTGAGTTTGGTTTAGTCTTTGGGAAGTTGTTCTGGGGAGTGGAAAGTAGAACATCCCATAAGCAATTAGCAGGAGGAACACGTGCATTGCAGATGGTTAATCTGCCTGCTTTCATGTGAACAAAAGAGAAGTCCCTTGAATGAAAGGAAACGGGTAACTTTAATGCAAGCTACAGTAAATGCAAATTAGCTCCACAAATAAAGAAGCTTTTCTTCTTAGAGCCAAGAAAACCTTTCTCAAAGTCTGTATTTTAGATATACAATAATCTCTTTTATACCTCAGAAAGCCGTCCCTGCCGTGAGCAGTCTGCTATCTTCCTGGCAGACTGTAATCAGCCCATCTCCAGCACTCAAGTATGAATATTAATGTTTGATTGTTCTCTTTCTATTCTGGCATGTCCAGTTGCGGGAAGGTGCCTCACACTGAGCACTGGGGCATCCAAAGATCTCAGTATGGACCTACTGCCCTCCTCGGCACGAGGGCGGATGGGAGTTTTAATCCACTGATCCACGAGGCAATCCAGCTTGCCCCAGGGAGCTCAGCCCTCGCTAGGGATGCTAGAGCTGAACAGGGCTGCGCGCCCCTTCGAGGACGCCCGTCCTCCCCAGCAGCTTCAGGACAGCCTGAGGGCCAGGCAGAGGTCACAGCTTTAACCTGATGGGCAGGTAGAGCTGAGACAAACAGAAATTTTGGGACAGAAGGGAGCACATGCTAGTTAGGAGAACCCCTGCTTCCCTCTCCCATCACAGCAGTGTCGAGGCAGAAAGGTGCCTCAGCTGAACACCCTGGGGCTGAGATCAAATTTCCCTAGGCAGGGCAAAGGGTGCGGGGGACAGCAGCCTGCAGTTGCTGGGTGAGACAGGTCTGTGCTATGGAGCAGCTGAGTCACGGCTAATGGCCTGGCTACCGCAGATGCAGGGGAGGAGAGTGGAGCCAGATGGAGATGATGGGCTGGGCCAGGTGGCCAAAGAGTCTGGGGAAGCATTGCCTGAAGATAAATATGACCGAGCATCCAGGACAATGTCCCAACCTCGAAACTACCCAGCAAAAACTCCCACAGGAGTCATCCCCCACCCCCCTCAGCACCCATCAGCACAGGTCTCACCAGCATCTCCAGCCTCAGCACTGCTGGTCCCACCTCCAGCCCAGCGCAAAACAGACAACAGCCCCTCCAGTTAATGCAGGGGAGGGTAGGCAACACCAGCCGCCAGCAAAGGCTCAGACGGTCCCAGTGCTGGCTCTTTCCACCTGAAGTTCATGAAAGGGACATGAAATCCAAAGCAGCGCCAGGCTTCTCAGCCCATTCCAGCACGACAGATTTGTAAGTCAGTGAAGCTGATGGCATTTGGGGGGATTTGGTTGCAGATGGATCAAAGAAAATCCATCCCAGGAGAGAGCATTTGCAATGAGAAGCAGAGTCTGTGTGTGAGACAGGGAGGAGGGAGCACAGTGGGGGTAGAGGAAGGGACACAAAGCAGAAGATTATTTCCTTCTCCTTCAGGCTCTTTATTAACACCCTGCCAGATCCCTCTCCCTGGCTGTTGCAGCGGTGGTAGGGACCGGGCTAAATGTGATGGCAGGTGGGTGCAAATCAGGGGCAGAGGGACTGAAGCATCTACACATCTCACATCCCTCACAGCAGCCCTGAGAGCAGAGCAGGGCTAGAGGGGACGTGCCAGGGACGGGGAGGGAATAAAGGACCGGTGACAGCTCCTGCTTCATGTGACTGATTCAGGTGACCTGCTGCAAACACAGCCCTGAGAGGTGCTAACAGGAGAAGCTGCAATATCCTGGTCAATCCACACCTGCTCGGGTCTGTACATCACCTACTGCCAACACGGCGGTGCCAGTCGAGCAGCCGCTTGCCTTCAAGGCTTGCCTGCAAGGTGGCACTCGTGGCCTGATCCTCAGCAGGACACGCAGGCAGGGAGGGAGGAGAAAGCCTACCGCAGCTGTGGCTCTTACTGGGGTTTAAGTCCATCCTGGGGCTGTAGGAAAGGGGATCTCATGATAGGGAAAAGAGCCACTAGTTTCAGCCCTCAGGTGTGGAGCTGCTGCCATGAAGCTGCCAGAGCTGCTGCTTCTCCCTTGGCTTCCTAAAGAGACGAGGCTCGTATGGACCTGCTGAACATGGGAGTACCATGCTGTCCAAAGGGCTGCCAGCCCCCACCCCTGAAGATGTTAAACCTCCAGATCATTTCCAGACCAGGCTTTTCAGAGGGACAGAGATCCTAGAGAGATGAAGTCCCCACAAATATTGTGAGCTGGATGACTAGACAGAGGAGGAGGAGGACCCTGTTATTTTCTCCACAGAGGCACAGCAGCTGGAGCTCAACCCTGTGGTAGACAACAGAGAATACACACACACAGACGCATGCACACAGACACAGAGCCAAGCTGGGATGCACTTTGGGCAGATTTCACACCTTTCTGGATGCCAGAGAGTGCAATCATGAGAGATGGAAGGACAGGAAGGATGGCCTTGTGGCTTGATACAGGCTCAAAGACAGCTCTACGTCATTTCCAAAATAGGGACACACATAACCAAGTGAAATAAAGAACTGAGGGAGCCGATAAGGAGATTGGGCAATTCCTGACTCTCCTTGAGGTGCCTCGGCGGGTGGGCGGCTGAGCGAGCGCCTGGGAGCCTCCGCTCCGTCAGAGGCACGGGAAGTTACAGCAACACCAGCGAGACAGGCCCTGGAGTATTAGTGCTAATAGCCATCTCCACCAAATTAATTCAAATTGTGTTCAGCCGACCATTAAAGCGTTGTTGGTGGCAGTGCTTCCCCATCCGCTCACATTTTCATGAAGTAATTAAAGCCATTAGAATGTAAACCAGCTTTTTTGGCTTGGGAAGGAAAGAAAGCAGGAAGCAAAAAGAGAAGCTGAATAACAGCTTAGCTAATTCAGCTAATATTCCCATTATTTCCATATATACTAATTAGTTCCCATTCTCCAGCCGTTTCCATACCAATGCATAGGCTTGGGTCCTCTGCAGAGGTGCCTACACCTCCATGCAGCGGCACCCGCTGACGCCAGCTCAGCATCCGTCTCAGGGAGGATGCAGGAGACGGGATTTCATCCCGCCAACCCTCATCCCTCAGAGGTTTGCACCCCTGGGTGCAAGTCTGTTCTCCACCCCTCTTGTCGCAAATGCGTGGGACGAGGGGAGAAAGCGAACAGGTTTTGTGCTCGAAGGAAAGAACTGCCCCCCCCCCCCGAACCCCTAAACAGATGGAGCTGAGCAGGAGATTGGAAGTAACCACACTGTCCTGGGAAGTCATTCCATGACTGAGAACCCCCTCACAACGTTCAGCAGCAATGTGAGTTGCCTCGAGTGATGGAGTTACTGGTGCAGGGTCTTTATTTATTGGGCGACCGGGAAACGGCATTGCCGATGGCGAACAGCCAAGGCCAGGACCTGGGCCTTAATCCTCCGCCTGGCGCTGGCCTGCACGCTGGAGGGCAGGCACGGCACGGGGACAGCGGCACCAGCCATGAGGATGGCTTCTCGACATGTCCAGTGGTGAGAGAGAAATGGGCTGGGAAGTGGAGGGGCGAGAGAAATGGATGCCCAGCAAGGTGCAGAGGGCTGCTAGAGAGGGGTAAAAATGCCAGGGAGGAGGAAATCCTGCTGGACCCTGAGGCCAGATGACAGCCGTGTCGAAGCCGGTCCCCGCTGGTGCCACTGTGGCTGGGCCAGCGCTGGGCGTTCCGCCATGCTCCCAGGGCAGTGGCTGGGAACTCCTGCCTGCACGTGCACCCAAGGCGGACGCTGCCTGCAGGGCTGGCTCTGCTTCAGGACGCTTTCCCAGGCTATCTTGGTTAGACAGGGATGGAAAAGCTCTCCTGACTGGTTGCAGCAGCAACTGGCCTGCTGCTCACACAGCTTCCTCCCCTCTTCCCGCCCACCTCATCCTCACCCTCCCTGCTGAAGCACCCCCGTGGGACAGCAGGTCCCTCAGGTCCCGCCGAGGACCCGGGCGGCACAGGGCCGTGCCTCTGCCCACGCCCAGCCTTCACACCGCGCTGAAGCCTGAAGAAGAGAGCTGGCCCCATGTACGCTTCGCACAGGCTTGAGCCTGCTCTGGGCCCCTCACCGCTGCTCTCACAAAGTGCTCCGCTGCGCGCAAGGAGGACGGCCCGACGCATCGATCGCCCCGGGCACTCATCCCACCTGGGCCTCTCAGCCCGATGCGGGGAGCGGCGCTTCCGATCAGGTCACATTAAAAACAAGAGATATTCGCTTTTCCATTGGCAGCAGCAAAAAAAGGAAGATGATGCCAACTGAGCCCAAGGGGCTAAATAGCGTCTTTCACTCGGTTTTCTATGGGCTCCCAAAACTATGGGAGAAAATTGAAATCTGTCGCTTTTCCTCTCCTTTTCGTTCTTTTTTTTTTTTTTTAATAATTCCTGGTACGCAAGGCCTTGTGCCGGGGCTGGTATTGTGGGTGATGAATCCCGCGTCAGGCGGCGGGGCGGTTTGTGTCCTATCAGCGTGTGCTTGCCGCGGTTTGGGATAATGTGCCTGCCGGCTTGTCAGGTGCTGATGGGGAGCGGGAGGGGTGGGGGGGCTGAATGCATTTTTGATTGCTATAATTGCCACAGATTGGATGCTTGAGAGGAGCTAATTAACAAGGAGGCTATGGGCAGATTATACTTGCAGAACAGAATGCCATGCAGATCCTTTCCCTTTGTGCCACATGTATGAGATCATTGGTAGGTGATTATGGCTGTGAATACGGTGCTAATTTACTTTGCACGTCTGACGAAAATCCTGTACATAATAAACTGCAGAGGCAACTTAGAAGTGGCCCGGTTCAGAGGGGAAGGATAGCCTTGCTGTTAAAGCACTTAGCCCAGAGCTAAGCTCCTGAGGCCTCCTACCATCCCTGAGTATCCGTGGCTGAGTGACGGCTCTTCCCCCTGCCTCAGTTTCCCTCCCTAGCAAAGGGAGAAGGCAAGCTCGTAGCTATGGATGTTTGCCAGGCGCTGTGCACCCTGTCAGGGAAGATGCTGTAAAGGAGACGACAGGAATATCATCATGCCATGAGAGCAGATCAGACAGCACAGCAAAAATAGCAGCCAGAAAGCTGTGCACTCGGAAAAAATACACGTCTTTGTGCATACTCTTGCTCTCAGAAGAAAGGAGTGCAAGCAGCAACCCCAGCTGTTCCTGCAGCCTCAGGATTAGGGAGAACAGACAGGCATGATTAGCTCTGCCATCCCGGTCCTGCTGCTCCAATGGTGTCTCACCAATATATCCCCTATGTTCTCCCAGGCTTACCTCTGGTCCCTGGGACCCTGAGCAGGAGAGGAGCAAAGGTTTCTTCTTAAATGTAGCCGTTATCCTGCTGGAGATGCTTGGGCTGGGGTTTAGCCCAGGCTCTGATTTTGGGGCAAGGCTACACTTGTTTTTCTCTCTGGCTGCTGGGCATTCCTGGTGACTGAAAATGAGGAGCTGCCCTATAACAGCTGTGCCAACATACAGCTGGAACATCACCAGCCAGGCAGGAAAAAGAGTTGGCCTTTTCCCTTACTGGTCATGTAGAATGAGCATCCATCCACCCACCCATCCACCCACCCACCCATCCATCCATCCACCCACCCATCCACCCACCCACCCACCCATCCACCCAACCATCCATCCATCCATCCATCCATCCATCCATCCATTCACCCATCCATCCACTCATCCACCCATCCATCCATCCATTCATCCATCCATCCACCCACCCATCCATCCATCCATCCATCCATCCATCCATCCACCCACCCATCCATCCATCCATCCATCCATCCATCCATCCATCCACCCACCCATCCATCCATCCATCCATCCACCCATCCCTCCCTCCATCTCTGAGGGTTTTAGGAATTGGTTAGACTATGCAATACCCCTGTCTTGGTTTGGAGAGCTGGAGAAGGATTTGCCCAGAGTCCTTTCACTGCTGTCTGTGCCAGTTAGGGAGTTAGGCTGGGCAAGCCTGGAGAGCTTTGGCTTTTCCAAGCACGGTGGAATTTTCCCAGCAGGAACACTTTGCTGGGAGTCAGGCAGCTTGATTAAGTACTGGTAGACTCTTTCAGAAAGTTGCAGTATTCCTCACAAATAAATCACATCTTTCCATTCAAAAATGACCACACATTTGCAGGTTTGGTCAGACCTTTTATAGTATTGGGTAATTTTCACTCGAAATGTTTTCTGCACTTTTCAATGGAATTTTTCTTTGTGTGTATGTGTGTGTGTTTTGGTTGGGTTTTTTTTTCATTAAAGTCAGCATTTTCAGAGGAAAAGAAACAAAACCATTTCCCAAGGTTTTTTTCTTTAACTAAAGTCAGCATTTTGGACTCAAAATTATATACAGGGAGTTGATCTGTGGAAGGAAAAGGTCTGTTTTACCACAGTCATTCTTTTATTAAGGTTACTGTTTCAATAATAATGGCTCCCTGTTGATAGCAAAATGAAAATATCACTGGAGGATCTCCTAATAACAATACACTGTTTCACACTATTTTCTCAGTTTTATTTCATTTCATGCTTATTTATTATTCTCTGTATGATGATTCCTAGAAAACAAAACTCCACAGCCTTGTCCTGCAATCAAGGACTACTCACCTAAAATTTAAGTTTAAATTAATCAAGCCCAAAGACGAAAGCGATCTGGCTGCAGGTTTAAAAACAGGACTCATTTCAACAACAGGAAAGGGTTTTCTTCTAGAAGAAGCAAGAGGTGTCAAAATGGATTTCCACTTCTGTCATGACTGAATTTAAGGAGAACAATCCATGAATGAGAAAGGATTGTTCTGCTGAGGGAGGAGGTTGCTGCCAACTAGCAATCTGGGCTGCTGGAGTCCAGGGAGATAAACTGGAGGGGAAATATTTCATTTATTGAGAGGCAGGATTGACTGTCTGTGAATGCTTTTAGACAAGATAACAATTGAACGTGGCCCCTGCGCAACTCTCCTACAGGGATGAGGGCAGAGCATCTGCAGACTGTCTCTCACTGCAGAAAGGGAGAGTAGCTTAAGACTTGAAATAGTACAGAGAAAGGAAAAGATGTGGCTGACAGTCAGGCTAAAACCCTGTTCTTAGAATGAACCAGGGCTTAAGCTTTGAATAAAACCCACACAATCGATGGGGCCAAGGCTTGGTGTGCCGTGGGGGAAAAGACCTGCCCATCACCAGGAACCTGGATCCTTCATGAAGGGAGGATGGCTGTACCCAGCGCCCTGCTCCCAACCAACCCCAGCTCACTGCCACAGAAACCATTTGCCATGCTTTGGTCCAGGTCCCAATTTTGATGCTGGTTATCTGACAACGTCCCAAGCCCAGGTTTTGCTTTTGGACCATTTTAAACAGTGTTCCCATCATGCTGAAGTCTCTCTCACTGAACAAACCCTCCATTCTTTTTTCCCTCTCATTAGCAAAATGTTTTCCATCCCTACAGGTCAAACTCTGAAAATTTCCATTTGCAAAGTTGGAGAGTGGACAGGGTGGAAGGCAGGGATCAAACCCAAAAACATGGAGTCACCTCCAAAGACAATGTGATGGTAAGCTCAGCGGGATGGGGGTGGCGGAAAGAGAGAAAGAGGACGTGGGAGAGGATGTCGTAAGGGGGTTGGCCTTTTTTAATCACTCACATTGAATCATTGCCATGATTTGCCCTAATTTCTAAGCAAAATATGTATCTCTGGTGCTGAGGAGAGACAGGTTGTCACAGATGTGGAACAAGCTGCATAGAGATACTGGCAGTGCACATTGCTGGAGGAGCCACATTAGCATATTGGCATTTGGGCTGGCGCCTTATCTCAGGCTGGCTTCTGAATTAAAAGTAATTCCAGGTACTCTCCTTCTCCTGGAGCAGCTTGTTACTTCATTATTAGGATCGATTTTTGTCCTCTTGAGCTCTGCCTTCCCCCGCCGAGGGGCCGGAGAGGCCAAGTCCTGCTGCGGGGAGAGGAGGGGGCAGCCGTGAAGGCACAGCCTTGTCTCCCGAAAGCACCAGCGGGGAAGGAGGCACGGGGCTGGCTGATAAGGGACGGGAGGGGAGCAGAAGAAAGGCCGGATGACAAACGTGGCCCAGACAATGAAGCGCTATCCGGGCACGCAGGCTGGCAGCCGTTGGAGTGCACAGCCCAGATAACGAAGCGCCACGCGCATGCACAGCCTGCGACCACCCCCCGGGCGATGTCAGGATGCTGCTGTCCCCTCCGTCGCTTCCCAGCACCCCCATTCCCAGCCATGGCTTCTGGGGGATGCCAAAATGCTGCTCCAGCTCCGGGTCCCTCTCTCCAGCCCCGCCGTGATGTGCAGACGCATTCCTCTCTGCTGACAGCCCCCCCCATGCCAGCTCTGGGATCCTGCTTCTACAAAAGGCTCTCATCCCTCTCATCTTTAAAAGAAGAAGGGTCCCATTAAATGGTATAAAGCATTTATCGGCCAATGGGTAAAATGAACGGGTTTCTTTATGACTGCAATGATCATTAATGAAACTTTAGGGTCCCTGTTGGGACCATGGAGCAGAACAAATGACCTCTTGCTAGTCGCCGTCTCCCTGGATTCTAGGACTCTGCACCAGAAACGACCCAACTTCATTTAAGGAAAATCAGATTAAAAACAGATTCAAGTAAAAGCACCTCATGCCCCTGTTTTGATTTAACTGTGATGAAAAACAGACCATGAAGTAACTTCAAGCTCATTTAAATATTCCCCTCCCAAAAGAAAGAGATTTAAGAATTACATGAATGAGGAGATTTTCCTTTTAATGAGATTAGCCTTTTATAATTGCTCATTATGGACCACTCAAGAGATCTGGAAGAAAAAAAGTTATACAACATACCTGGAAAACATTGCATTAGAAACAGGCAAACCCTGCGCCTTCACCATCAGTTCCAAAAAGTGAAAGTCAAACTAGTTTCTACTTACAAATCACTCATCTAAAGTGACTGCAACTCCTCCAGATCCTCTCTGCAATTACATGGCTTTGTAAGAAAGCGAAACAGAGGCTTGAGATTTGCAAACCTTGATACATTTGCTAAAAATTCTCCCCTTTCCCCATGGAAACACAGATTTTATTTTTGAGTGTCAGCTGTCTGGCAAGGCCATGTGATTTCATTTAATCTTTCCAAATTTCAGTCCTACCAAAAATAAAGACTGGACGGAGCCATCCCTTCTGGGTTTGAAACGCCAGCTCAATTCAGAAGCATTACGGTGAGGTTAGACTAGAGGCTTCGTGTCTGAACTTGAAGCATTTGGCTCCGAAGCCCCAGCTTTGGGCCCTATAATAATACCACAGTAAGGACACGTACACACGCATTGTTTCATCCTGCTCTGACTGTGATTTATATTTAGTGTCAGGCTCTTTTGGATGAGCTGAAACTAATATTCAGAGCAGGCTTTTCCTACAAAGTGCCATTGAGCAGTTGCTTTCCCCGTTCCTTCTGACGAGAGCAGGCAGTAAATGAGATCAATGGCCCTCTTTGTTAGCAAGCATTTCTCCATGTGCTGCGTATTCATGACAACCGTCTCACTCGTATTCTTTATCTCTTCACCTGCAGCAGGTGCTGCAGACCGGCACTCGGCAGCCGGCAGCACCGGTATGCAGGCATCTCTCAGCCCTGTGCCGCAGGATGGATCTCGCACCTTTCACATCGGCATCCCTAGGTCCCTTTTCCTGGGATACGCAAAAGCTACTAAATACAGGGAGAGACTCTGCTCCCTGAAATTCGTCTGCCGTGGAACTGAGCATGTCGTCTGCGTGAGCTGTCCTGTCCTCCCTGCAGTCAGAGGGGAGAGAGGCATTTCCAGAGGCTCTGCGCCACTGCAGGGCGGTTCTGGGGCAGGTGGGACCATGAGTGTGCCAGGAGGCCACTCTCTCCCTTCCTCTCCCGCAGGACCAGCTCAGCCCAGACCCCTCGCTGCCAGGGGCTGAAGTCAAGAGAGCTGCATCCTGACTGGGACCCGCTGGCTCTTGATAAGGCACAGCCCAGCACAACCACGCTGAATGCTGGAAAGCCCTGCTGGCTGTGACACCGGCGTCAGGCTGGGTGACAACAGCCGTGCCCCCGGGCAGCTGGTGCTCAGGGTGGGTGGCCAAAGCAGCTCGCCAGGGCCACTGGCTGTTCTGCACAAGGCAGTGGTCAACACGCCGGTGGCTGCTTACCCAGCTGCTCGAGCTGCTCAGCCCTTTTCTGTCAAACCATCTGGGTTTGAAGAAATTTTTTTCTTCCAGTTTCATTTTGTTATCAGAAGTCAAGTCCATTTCTACATCTGTTACGATTGGTTTACTTTGATTTATACTTCCTTTCCGTGTTTGCAAAGGCAAACAGACACAGGTTTCTGAGCATCTCTGCTACGCACTGACTGCGTTCCCTTGTAAATCTGTGCTGGTACCAGCACCAGGGTGGAAAGTGAAAAGTGCCATTAATGAATTTAACATTTCATCCCGCTCCATCCATCATCTGACACTGTGTGCTCCCCCCTGAGCGCACCAGGGCTTGGGGGATGCTCCTAATCGTGCATCAGCTAAGAGGAACTCAGCTTAACCATTCTTGGCCTTGAATGCATAAAAATAAGCTTTATGTTAATATTTGCAAATAGCTTCTCAGAGGAGAGAGATACCTCCCAGGCTTCTCGTCTTTTGGGGCTCTCCAGGGGTTGGGGGCAGAGGAAAAATCACAAATATTCAGCTTGACTCACCCAGCTGATGGGGAAGCCAGTAGCCCTCTGAGGTCCTGGCACCCCCGAGCACCCAGAGAGCAGCCTGTGGGCGGTATCCTGAGTGGAGCTGGGCAACGTTTTTTCGGTGAACCGAGAGGAGTGCTTTTGCTGAAAACCAGACTTCAGGAAGGCTGGAGCTATTTGAGAATTCAGGTCAAATGCAGCAAGGAGTCTTGGTGGAGACAAAAGGAGGGCGTTTCGAGAGAGAATGTCAAAACATTTTCTCTCTTTCTTTTTTTCCCCCTGTTACGAAGTAATTTTTTTTCTTCAAAAATTGCCCTAATTTTCTGGAGACACTAAAACAAAACACAGACAAACCAACCTGTCTGCACAGGATTGAGCAGAATATGATGGCTGACTGGAAACCACATCTTTGTTTTCACTTGAGGAGCACAGGGGACTCAGGAAGAGGGGGCTACTCTCGTAAAAAGGAAAAAAAACTCCTTTTTAGGTCACCCAAATCATTCTCCACAGCCAGACACTGACCTTACCATTCTGTCAGGGAGCCAGCTCCTCCCCTGGAGTAGATAAGGATGGAGTAGCTGGGACAATGTCCTATTAAAGACCCCTATTGCTAGGCTGCCAGGGTGTCCGTACAAGCAAAGTTTGGAGGGTCCCGTTCCTCTTTTTTTCAGGAAAAGAGGACTTGCCAAATGTGTTGCTGGGGTGGCGGTGCCCGTCCCCCCGCCATCCCCGCCGAGCAGGCTGCCTGGGGAGCGATGCCTCTGCTGTCCCTGTCCCCACAGCATGGCGAGGGAGAGGATTTCATTCCTCCCATGCTGTCCCCTCGGCACCACATACCCCTGCTAGAGACTTGGAAATTAAAATAATAAACAAAGTAAGCAATGCTGCATGCAGGGGCTAATGTACCATAATGCTCTGAAATACAGGCAGCCGCTGCCTCACGCTAAGCAGAGAGGATGTGTTTGAAAAATGTATCTTCCTCTGACAGCACTTATTTCAATATTATCTTTCTTTTTTTACTCCAAATCAGGCATTTACTTTCCCCCAGCTCATAACCTCCTTACGGAGAAGAGCAGAGAGTGGTGGGGAAAGGCAGAACAATTACACTTTTTAACGCAGTCAAGGTTGGTGGGATTTAAATTGCGGGAAAACAAACAGAATTTAACTGCCTGGCTGAAGTCACATTCGTGTCGTGGGTATTTATGGCAATTGTCACTAACAACAGGAGGAGATTAGATGTTGCTGAGAGCCTGAGTGCTGGCTGGGGAGCAAGGGCTGACTCTGCTCGTCCATGTGCGATCTTTAAAGCAAGGATGGGATGTGCGCGCGTGCCCAGGTGTGTGTATGTGTTGTGCTTGGTCTGTGTATTTGGTGGCTATCCCAGAAACACCTTTGCTGGACTGCCAGGGAACTCCCCCTTTAACAACCGCCCCATGAGCCAGGTGAGCACACAGCATCCCTCGACGTGTCTCCGCACACTCAGTCTGCCATGGGTCAAGACCCAGCTCACGCTTTCCCTGCAATGAAGATTTGCTAAGGGACACCTGAGTGTACCCGTTTCTGGAAGAAGGCAGCCTGGACACCTTTCAAGATCCAATCCATGCGGTTTGGATGGAGTGGGTATGGTTGGGACCATGGACACAACAGCCTCTAAATATCAACTACTGGTATTTTACTTCCATGAGCATCTTCCCTCCGCCAGTTGAGCAGAGTAGTAATGGGTCAGCTCCCCAGCAAAGCCAACTCATCTCTGCTCCAGGAAAATAAACCCCATACAGCCAGAACCACTGAATTGTTTCAAAGGATAAAATCCACTTAGAAATCCCCCTTTTCCAATTCCCAGACAAACATGCCCATGTTAAGAAAGCGAAGTGCTCTCACCCAGAACAGCTCCAGCAGGACAAAGGGTTTTAATGCACCAAGCAGGACGGAAAATCGACTTGCAAAAAGAGCTCTGTCTGGGTCCCCTGGGCCCAGGTAGGGCATGGTTTAGAGACCTGTTTCAATCAAATTGCTCTTAAAAAGCAGAAAGGGAAAAGCTTTCTGAGAAGCCTGGCCCTTGGGCACCTTAAAGATGAGGGCGCAAACCATATGATATACTGACTCAGAGGAAAGAAAAGGGGGTAGAAACAGACTGAGTCTCATTTTGGAGGTGGAAAGTAAAGGAGGGAAGAGGACGGACAGATCATCTGCTGGCTGGTGGAGTTGGATTCAAACCCATCTCAAGGCATGATGGCTCCAAATGGGAGCCTAAGTCATCCCCAGTGGGAGCAGCTTTTGGCTAGACCTCAGCGTCCCCTTATCCAGCTCCCTGCTGTGATCACACTCTATGCTTGGGTTGGTTTGTGTCAGAGGCTCTGCGGGGAAGGAAGAACGTGAGAACTCACTGCACCTGAGGAACCAGACAAAATAATTAGCAACAACATCAGTGAAAATAAATCAAACATGCACCGAAAGAATGGGAAATCTCCATTCCCCACCTCCGCCCTCTGGACAATGCTCTGCAATAAATACGTTGGAGTTGGAGTCTGATGTAAAACTATCTGTCGCAACGTAAATATTGAAATTCCAGAGGCACCAAGCACATCTGCACAGATGGGAAAATTATAATTACTGCGCTGGGGTGGTATGACAAGTAATTTTTTTGCACCCCAAAAAACAACTCAATTGTGGGAGGAATGTGTCACTTGCATTTTTGTAACTTAATGAAATAAATTGACAAGATGGAAAGAAGAGATGAAGATGGGCCCACACAGTCTCATGGGAACACAAGGGCCACATGAAGCCAGTTGCCAAGAAGCCAAGAGCTTGTCTGGAAGACTTCAGAGCCACCCTTGGGGTGGTGATAACAAACTCCCGAAGTGAGGAAACATCTTTGAACTTTCTCCAGTCTCTGGGGCTGAAGTTTCAGGAACGCACGGCCACAGACCTATAAAAAGACAACTTCTTGCTCAGCTCAGCAGCAAGCTCGGGGGACTCTGGATGGAGTCCTGCTCCTCCTGACCTGCTGCGGAGCCAAGGGGAGCTAAGGGGAGCCAAACCCAGAAAGTGAGGAGGCTGATATCTGCAGGATGAGCAGAAAGCAGCAGCGGGACGAGTCAGTCCATGCAAAAAGGCTGGGACAAACAGCATGGCTGAACCCTGCGAAGACGAGGAGGCACTGCCAGCACTCACTGACGTCCTGGTAGAGTGAGTAAACGGAGAGCAGAAGAGTCGGGCAAGGCTTGGCGAACCCCGCGCCGCTCCCTTGGCACGTAAAGGAGGCAGAAAATGTATGGCAGGTAAACCAGGAGCGTCTTTCCACAGCAAAAGCCCAAGACAGCACATCCTTTGGGCAAGGATACGTACCACCGCCTGCCTAAAATAACCTCCGAAAGCACACAGCACCCGGCTCTCCTGAGAGGAGATTTTACAGCAGGAAATTGATTTCCAGAGGCTCCCTCATTAATTTTCATGGCACCCACAGTGTGGTTTTAGAACAAGCAGAATTATTAATGTTCAAAGTTACCCGAGCTGTCGGGAACACAAGGCCCTCCGAGAGTCAAAGTGGGGCTGGCAAATTGGGGGAGGAAAGGCCAGAATTGTGCAGGTGCATCCTTCAGGGTTCAGCCGGGCTTGTCCTCAGATGCAGGCAGAGGGAGAAAAGCAGAAACCTTGGAGAAAAGGTCCCGTGCTCCCTCAAAGGTTCTGCTGTTTGGAAGGAAAAAAATAGCAGAGACCCCCTTTTAGTTTTTAAAAGGGGAGAAAATCGTCTAATTGCACGAGTTCAGGGCTGCCCTGCTTCTGAGCCACCCCAGGGCTTCCAGGGAGTGGGACAGCAGGCAATTGGGAAAGGCTAAATACTCACAAGGGTAGAGCTCACCGCTTACTGGTGACACTGATCTTGCCCTTGAAATCACATCTGAGCTACATCCCTGCACATCCGAACAGAAGATCCAGCCACGGCGAGCTGGAGGATTTTCCTGTGCCAGGGGATACTCGCCGGCTGGCACCGCACCGCCTGTGATCTCGCCCCGTTGGAGCAAGAGAAAATAAGTACCATTTGTTAACATGCCAATCGTTCTTTACACTGGCTGATTAAAAAATAATTACCCACAGCCATTATTGAGCACTCTTGCAAATGAGCTGTGGGAAGCAGTGACCATGCACTTAGCACACAGTGTGTCTTGCTTGTTTCAATATTATTTTAATTAAGTATCTGGGTAAAAGGCCTTTCTAATGTAACTTTCTTTTCATAAGCGGAGAGCGGGGCTCCGCGCTCGGCTGAGCCAGTGCTGGACCGCTATAACCGGCATTGCTCCGGGCTGCTGCCCGCGGGGTGGCACAGCGGGACCCACTGCTTATTCAAATCCAAGAGGACTAACCTTAGGCAGACCCACAAGGGGAAGAAAGCTCGTCTGCATGCCGGGGACACGGCCGCAGCATGTAGCTGGAAGGCATCACTGCCCTCGGACTGACCAGCTGCGGCCGCCTGGTTTGGGCTGGGATGTGGCTGGGGCAGGGGTGGGGGCCAGGACATCCATCGTGGCTGGGGGACTTTGGGCCCGTTCTGCAGGCACAGGGGACCGGCACTGCTGAGGCGAGCTGGCCCTCTCGGCCAGGCAAGAGGAGAGGACCTTCAGTCAGAAGAGCTCTGGGAAAGCTTCTTCCCACTGCAGGACCTCAGACCCCCAGCACAGCTTCACTTACCATGGACTGTTTGGGGGTTTTTTTCCATAAAACATTTTGCAAAAGAAAATAGAGGCAGGGTGGAGAAAACCCACGTGTGATGGTTGCCCGTCCACCTCATGCCACTGCCTTTGTGCATGACTCAAAGCAGCCGCATCAGGCAATTCCACTTCTTTCTTATTTTCCCCTTCCCACATCCCAGGCAGGGCTGTATTTAGCAGAGCCCACAGTCACCATCCTTTACTTTGGGGGGATGTTTGCCCTTTCACATGTGCTTACGTTCTCTCACGTAGCATTTAAGCTGCAGCGTTGGTTTCAATTATCTCTTGTTTGCAAGCAAATTAACTCAGCAAACACATTTCAGATCCTCAGCCTGTGTAAAACTAACATTGTGCTGGAGAAATCGAATTACCACACAGATTCCAGCAGCACAAAACAGCCCCAGAGGTTCCTCTTGATCTCTCAACTCTTTTAACTGTCTAAATTCCCTCTCCAGTTATTTCTATCAGGATAAAAAGATGCCCCTGACTGGATGGACTCTGAAGTCCCCCTCAGACCTCGTCTCCCCATTGCAGCCAGGCTCGGGTCAATGGTGAGCCCTGGGCTGCGTCCCTGCCACGGGCTCTGTTTTGGGGGATGCAAAACCTGGGGAGGAATGAGATGCCGGGAAGGGTGCTGCTGTAACGGGCAGTCATCACATGAAGAGCTTGCAGCAGGGTGGGTGAATGATCTCGGACCAGAGTCAGACTGGTCGTGCTCTACTTCCAGAGCAACACAGAAATCACACAGCTTTTTGATCAAATGGACACTCATGTTTCCCCTGACGATTCCTCTTTGTGAGTTGAGAAATGCACTAATTCCAACAGATGGTCCAGAAACATGAAACCCTGAGCTTCAGACTTCGAATAGACAAAAATAAATAAAAATCAGAGGGGTTTTCCCTTGCTTCAACAAAAACATGTGTTCTCACCAGATTTTTTTTGATGGCAAAAAAATAACACATTTCCCAAACAGCTCTAGTTACTGCATATGACTTCTTTTCCCATCTCAGACACTGCCATGGAAGAAACATAGAAAGCAGAATTGATTAGAGTGGATTAGGGTAGAGAGGCAGCCTGGTGATGAAAAGCTGCTGCCTTCCCTTGCACCCATTCGGGGCCATTAGCAACCACCTTCCCCTCACCCATGGGTGCTGCCCCGTTGTTGAATTCTGCTCCAAGTAGCTGCAGCATGTCTCTCCATTTCTTCCTGCAGTCTCTGTTTTCAAGCACATTTTGCCCCTGTGTGTGCTTCGCCCCGCCGGAGGTGGAGCTCCAGAAAAAAACAGGAAGGAATTGCTGTATACATCATGTGGCAACACACTTTAGCATCCCTCGGGATGAAGCTTGCTGGATCAGTGCACTTTACTATTACAAGGATGGTGATGACTATCCTATTCTCCCCTGAAAGCCAGGCTAGCAATTTCCAAAGCCTTTTTTTTTTTTTTTTTTTATGCAATAACCCTTCCTTGTAGCTTCCCCCAGGTAATTGCTGTTTGCAGTGTAGCTTCACACTAGGTCACCCAGATAACCTGGAAAGAGCCATTTGCCAGCCCCTCCTGTCTTCATCGTAAAACTACTATATCTTATTTGCCACCACATGAAGCTGGCTGAGAGGGGAGCAGGGTTGTGGACACAATGCAGTTTGCTCTAGCAGTCTCTCTTTTTCTTTCCTTGGGTAATTTCACAGTCCATTAGTTTCCTGTAGCTGCTCCGTGCAAACACACAGGCATTGCCATGGTGTATGAGCTTCCATCTCACTAGCACAGGCACCGGACAGACTACACATGTAGTGGTCACACTTGCGCCAGGAGCTCGGGGAAAGCAGCCTTGCCAGCTCACCCATGTCCAGGGTGGTGCGGAGCAGGATGCCCAGGGACGCTGATGTCCCCCTCGGCTGGTACGTGCTGAATGCAGGTGTGCAAGCGCTGAGCTGAGCTGGTGGGTGAGCACTGGCCCAGCTTGCCAGTGCCCCAGCACAGTGCCGTTTGCACGGTACCCACGCAGCAGAGGAGCTGCATAGAAAATACAGCGGGGAGAACGCGGCAGAGGCAGCAGAGGGGTTTCCCCACCAGCCGGCCCCAGGGTTACAGCAGGAGCATCCCATCACTCTCCCCAGCCAGAGCAGCCTTTGGGCTGCTGCAGCTCACAGCAGCTTCCCCCAGCAGCCAGCAGGCCACGGTGCCCTCAGCACCCTGTCCTGGCAAGGGGAGCAGCCGTGGCCTCGTACGAGCCGCCTGTGCTGGAACAGACGGTGCAATCTGTCCCCTTATTTTTAAACCCTTGCGGGCGGGAGGGGGAATCGTGCAAGAGGATTTTGCAGCCACATTACACCAAAGTTAGTTCTGAAATTTGCAGAATTGGGAAGCAGTTTCCTGACAGTAAAGTTACTGCCAAGATTCTGCAACCTTGATTTGTGGGGTGAGACTGCCCCATCCCTTGGGAAGGGGCAGGGAGCAGCGGGACGGGCAGCCCCTCCGAACAGACCTGGTGTGGGTGGAGGGGATGGATAAGACTGATGTCTTTCCAAAATAGCATCTTGTGCTTGGAGTTTGCTTTCTCTCCCTGACAATTGAACTTGGGGGGGGCGGGGGGGGAAGCCAGAGCAGAATGTAAATCCTACCTGGAAAGGAAAAAAAAACCCAACCCCAACAAAAAACCCAACAAAACAAAAGGGACGGGGGGAGAGTTGGTGGATCTAAAACACAAAGAAATGTTATTCATGGGCATTATTGATTAAGTTTTCCTCACCAACACGTACATAAATACTTATCTCTCAAATGAATAAGAGGCTCTGTAATGCCGGAGGGAAGAAGGGAAAAGATTATTGAAAACGTGAGGGTCAGAGAAGCATCCGGCTGCAACGGATGCATTGAGAAGATAAACGAAGACGTTTTTGTCAGCACATCTGTCTGCCAAAGACCAAGTATGATAGAAGACTGGTTTTCAGGCACTGGAAGCAATGCTTGGGCTTTGATAACAATGAAATAGAGGTTACAGAGCAGATCCTCACCTGGGCTAATTCAGTGCCAGGGCCCCTTTCGCAGGGCAGCTACATTGATTTACATCACCTGAGGACCCTGATCGCTCTGGACAAAGCAGCCCATTAGCAGAAGGGCAGAAGCAGAGATTTATGACAACCTCTGCAGGACAGGGAGAAAAGGGAGGAGCAGCAATGAGTGGGATCAAAGTAGAAACAGCGGAGAAATGGGGGCTCTGACCCAGGAGCACCACCGAACCTGCCCAAGCCCCTGGGTACCACCCCATCCCCAGAGCTGCCTTGCCTGCTGCCACACGGTGGAGCACTTGGGTCCTTGACTGCAAACAGCTTCTTCTGGGGCTGGCTGGGACACCAAAGAAAGGTGCCAGATCCAATGAGGCTAAATTTGGCCCACAAGCCAAACCCACGGTCTCACATAGCATCATGCAAACCAGGTTTGGCAACCAGAGCTGGGACACACACACACCCTGAAAGGAAGGGAGCACACAAGAAGGTTTGGTGCTGAGCGTTTGGTGATATCAGCCCAGAAGCTCTTGAGCTATCTGAGGCTGGGAGAGACCATCAGGATAATCTGTTCTGGCATCCAGCATCCCCATGGGATCAGCTCATGCATCCTGCCTGTAATTTATGGCTCAATCACCATGACATTCTCTCAGGCAGCAGGACTGTCTCAGGGACATATTCAACCTGCTCAGCTCTGCTCAGGTCTTAACCTTTCTTGCCATCTGCCACCACGTGGGGAACCGACGCTGGGCACCATACAGGCAGGATTTCCACTGAGCGGGACAGGGCAGCTGGTGTGCCGACAGACACCGACGGTGGGTGCCCAGCAAGGAGTTAAGAGGCCAAGCTCCCCCCAGCACGGGGGGCTCAGCGAACACCAGCATAGGCGTTGGGCTTGTAAGGGCGTGCAAGTGCAGGATCGAGGGTGCACATGCACCAGGGGACACCTTAGTTCCCCCAGAGAAGCTCCGCTGCTTCAGGCCAGTTGCCGGCCATCGGGTCTGCTCTGTTGTACCCAGAATCGGGTCCCTCCAAGCTCTCTCACCAGGTGTGTGGATGTTGCAGCTACCCCCCCAAAGACGCAGAATTTGCTCCCGCACCACAGGGCAGGCAGGAGGGCATGTCCCCTTGTGTGGCAGCAGCCAGGGCCAGGTGCTGGACTCTGCCCGTGTTAACGTCCCCGCGCCCCGAGCTGCGGCGCTGGCTTGCCCTCAGCCAGGCCAGCCATTTCCATGTAGCTCCTTCTGCCTCAGTTTCTCTGTCTAGGAGCGGGGAGACAAGGGGACATCCCTGAGGGCCCAGGTGTGCTGCGACACCAGCTCAATCCACGCACAGGAGAAAGGAAAAAAACAAACAAAAAAAAAGCCTTCAGGACTTTCGCACCAGCTCCGCTCGGTGCCGAGCACGGAGGCGGCGAAGCCGCCAGCCCCGGCGCACCCAGGAGCTGGCGCAGGGCAGCCTCTAGTGGCTGCGAGCCAGGAAACACCCGTCCCCAAACCCGCCTTCGGGGAGTGTTTGCTCTCCAGAGCCGCCGGTGTGACCGAGCCGTGGCCTGTGCTGCTGCGGCATTGGCCCCACAGCCCGTAAATACAGGGCTTATTGGAGCCCGTGGGCTCCCCCTCCCCGGTTTATGTCTCGGTCTCCGCTGCCGTATCCGGCGCTCACACGCTGCTTCCACTCACTCCTCCAAAAGCCTCTGACCCCATGGGCTTCCACTCTACCCGTGCAGCCAAAAGTACCGAGACACGTGTCCGAGACTTCATGAATGTGCCACACAACATGTCTGCACGGCTCACTAGCATCACTGGAAACAGCTCTGGTCCCAGCACAGGTCGGGCCGTGCAGCTGATTGCGGTTAGCCATCGGATCTGCGGCACAGTCTCTAATTGCTGGAGCTGACTATTGGCGGCAGACCCATCCAAATTCATTAGTGCCCCGTCTGGAGCACTGCTGCAGGGTGCTCTGGCCCAAGGGGATGCTCAGTGGCCCCCATTGCGTGGGGAGGAAGGCTCTCCCCTGGGAAGGGGTGGTCAGGAACTGAAAGACCAGCCCTACTCCAAACATTTCATCTATGGTCAGAACCACCAATGCCTCCTTTGCTGTCTTGACCCCTCTCTGCCAATAAAGTTTTGTCTTCCAGGTTGAAGGCTCATGCTCTACAGCCATCCCACAGCTCTGTTGCAGGTCTTCAGTCTCCCTTCCTACAGGACATAAAAATGAGTAGAACAAGCCAAACGGGACAAAAATCCTTCTGGCTGCCAGCAAGAGCCATTTGGCTTCACCTCAACATGTCCCCGCTCCTTGCCTAGTCCCAGTTTTACTGGTGAGTCAGAGCTCTCCAGCTAATGGTTGAGCGTTGGGGTGGGGATGAGGTAAGAAAGGTAACCAGGGACCAGGCTGTTTGTGAGACATATCAGAGGACAGACAGACATAGAAATTGGGTAGCAGATAAAGCAGAAAAGGAGCTCCTTACACACCAGTGTGGGATGGTCGCTTGCCACGAGTGGGACAGAATGTTTTCCTGCCCCACGTTTCAGGGCAATGGCCGGTAACACAGCACAGCATCGGCACAACAGACTGGCTAGCCACTGATTCATCAATTATGCAAGCAATTTAAACACAGTTTATGTCAATAATTCAGGCAGCAGCTTTACTTTTAGAACATCATAAAAAGAAAAAGGGGTGGGGAGAGACATCAAGCAAAGAGGTCCCTCTGCAGCAAGGAAACCCCATACTTCATCCTAGAGTTGCATGCACCCAGGGACCCAGCACCCATCTTCCTGTCGTGCTCCCATGGCGGCCGCTGGGGAACCCACATCTGCCATCAACCTGCCCCACTACATTTTTATTGGAGACCTCAGACTGTGACATAAGATTCAGTGACAGGGCAAGGGTACATCCAAAAGTAGAAACAAGGAAATGCCTCAAGGACTGGAAGTGTGGCAGATAAATCCCATTCATGAATGCAAGAAGGTTTACCTCCCCACCTTTGGCTTTGACCAGTTCACTAGGAGATGCAGTCTCTTAGCTAAGCAGCACTGGCCCACATGTGGCCATGCAAAGCATCAGAGGCTTTCCTGATGCACTGAACATCACATGGGAAGTCCTTTGCTGCAGCAGGGCAAGGCTATGTAGCTCCCAGACACTCAGTATTTAAGTTATGGAACGAACAGTTCCCAGTCTACACATTTTATGCATAGTGTCATTCCCTAACTACAGAGGAGACCCTAAATTTGCAGGGGGAGAAAGCACAGGGTCTCCTAGTTAGGAAGAGAGGTTGGTCAAGTTCAGGTTTGAATACTGAGAAGAGGGTGAAGGTGGTTATCAGTTGTTATTGAATTGTTACGGGGCTGAGAGCATCCTCTGTTAGAGGCTTAGAGTCCAGACAGGCTGGGCTGCATCCGTGTAACATGAATCACTTGGCCAAAACCAGCCAGGGAGCATGGACATAGCAGAGAAATTTTTGCTTCTCCCTGCTGAATATCACCTTGTTCCTTTTAACTGTTTCTCCCTTTTGTCTAGGCAAAATAGAAACTGGAAATGTCCTAAAAGCCTTGTAAGATTATTTCTTAAAACCCCAGATCCTGCTCTTTGCTACTCCATAACTATTCTTTTCTGAAATCATTTATGGTTTCAAAGGTATGACACTTCAGTGACAGATTACAGCAGCCCTCCTCAGAAAATATATCATAGGCAAGATAAGGCAGGACAATGGCCGAACATGCCAACAGGGTTATAGGAGAGGAGATAAGAGGAGGAGAGGGGCAAGACACAACCTTTTATCCTCTGCATTCACCGAGACATTTGTCCCTTCTTCATTAAACCAGACCTCCTCCGACCAGCAGCATCTGCACCAAATGACCTGAACCCACCTCCGCCCAGACAGTGTTGATCAGAAAGGCAGCTCAGCGGAGGGGGAGGCTGTTTTCGGCCAGACCTCTGCGTTCTGCCGCCGGGAACACCCGGCATTGCCTGTGCTGTCTCTTCGACACCGCGGCAACAGCGAAATTAATGGCTGTGCTTCTGAAAGGGACTTAAACATTAATAATAAAGAGGGGACACAGCTCCGCAAGGCACATTAGCAGTCATTCAGGGTTTCATTCGCCTTGAATGATTACAAAATGGTGTGTAATGCACGGGTCCTCTTGTGATGGGGACCCATCTATTGAGTGGGATGGAGATGCGAGAGACCGTTGGCTAATTTTACCTTAACTGTACCAAACTGATCCTGTCTGCCCTTCGCTCCCTTTCCCCAAAGCCATAGTGGGTCCAGGTATTTGGTTTCTCAAGAGCATGGAGAGATATTGTGTTGGACCCACATCTCCCCTGATGTTGCACAGCTTTCCAAGTCATACACAGATTACCTGATCTGTCCACAAAATTCGTCCTCCTGCTGAGGCTGTGTTCAGCTGTTTGAAAGTACAGAAGAATCTCTCTTGATCAGGACAGGAAAGGGGCCAATGCAGTTTTGTTTCCATCAGAGAGGCTGTCAAAGCTGTTCAGAGGAGGAGCAGGAGCTGCATCCAACTCACCCCATACACCTGACAACAGCTCTGGGGCAGAATAAAAGTCAGAAAAATGATGGTCATAGGGTCCATCAGCTCCCACAACATCTTTCCCATGCCATCAGCACCGACTCCTTCCCCCATTCAGTGAGACAAATCACCCGTGCACCCTGTTCGTCACTTCTTGATAAGCTTAAACTGCAGAGATGCTGCAGACAAATGAGCTTCCCAGGAGGCTGGTTCTGTTACGATCAGCTCGCATATCCAACACCTCGATGTCTCCAGACATTTGAGACTGCATATTTGGCTCCGTGTTTATTATCTGTACTGCACTCTGAGCAGAGGCATTCAAAGACAAGATCCCTTGGCCCAAATCGGATGAAGTGTGCCTTCTGAATTCTCCTTACTTGCTTTCTCGTTGCTTAACTTCTGATTATGATTTTCAAGCTGTTTTGCATGACTATGAAGCATAAAACATCCTTTTCTTTACTAAAAGCTTAGAGTCACAAGAATCCATCTACATCCAGAATCTGAAGCTTTGGAACAAATTCCCATTCTTGCAAATATCACAATCAAATTATGTGAGCCAGCGGTACTTGAAATAACACCCAATTTATCTTCCTATTTCCCTGTATGATTATGTCTTTCATTTTGCTGGGGTAGAGAACCTTGAAAACAAATGAGTCAGTTTGATTTTTGTTTCATGGAGAAGTTCATTTCCTGGCTCCTTTGCTCGCTTGCGATGTTTGGCTGATGGTCTGCGTGTTTTCTGAAAAATTGAAAGACTTTTGAAACTTCGGGCTTTGTGAGCTGGGAGGGCGAGTTCCCAGCACCCTCTTGTCACCCTCCAATTTTGCAGTGGCATCCCAGTGCCTGTGGTACCCAGAGCACAGGAGTGTTTTCCTGGCCTTCCACTTGCCTTCTCACAACCTTCCCATCACTGAACTCAGAGCAGATGACTGACAGCCTTAAAGTTCAGCAAGATTTACCTGATACATTTAAAATGTAAACAGCAAATAAAGCACCCTCAGCATCACCCGAATCTGTGCTATAGCGGCGGGAATGGTGGCTTGTGAGCCCTTCCTGCTGCCCTGTAACCCTGGCCGCTGGCAGGACACAGCCGCAGAGCATCATTCACCCCCTGCAAATGAAGGGGGACAGACGCTTTCACCCCATCCTGAGGAATAACCTTGCATCCTTGAACTCAAGCCCCTTGACTTGCTCTTCAAGGTGACCCTACCAGGTGATGGAGCAGTGCAGGGATTGTTGAACCTCTTCCTTCCGCAGACCTTTGGGCATTTCCCTCCATCCCCTAGGTCTGTCCTGCAGACAGGAGCCCGTCCCCCTTGCCAGCAGGTTAATCATATCTCAGAGGGCATCACCCAGCACCACTCTTCATACCTGTGGGAGCAGCCCTGCATCACTCCAGCCAAGGAGGCACTTGAAAATCTCAGCTCCCCTCCAGCCTCTCCCAAATCCTCAGCACTTCATCTCGTCCATGCAGCAGCTACCACGCTCTCGCATACAGTCTTCTCCCGTCTCGCGAGGACATATGGCCAATTTAGCAGTATAATGAATGTACGTACATAAAAGTTCTGATTCAAACACCTTCATTAGATTTAGTCACTGGCTCCCAATACAAAATGATGGTGACACCAATCCCTCCTCAGCCCGAGTGACTAATTGTGACACAGAGGCAATTAGGCTTGGTTAAATGATCCATGTCCCTTCAAAATAATGGTCTGTCAAACTGCATTCATCCAAAATAATCCAGGATTGACTTGGCAATCAAAATATCTGTTTCTTCAGAAATTAATAAAAACCCAGAGCTTCTTATTTCTTCACGGTGCAGCTGCAAAATGAAAGGGCTGCCTCACTGCACAGGAGGAAGGATGGGCCACCCCGAGGGAGGAGGGAACAGACATTAAAAGGCTAGATGCTGTTAGAGGCAACAGCTATCGCAAACTACTTGCTACAGGCAGAATACAGCCAGAATAGAGCTAGACAGCCTGTTCTGGCCTTTTGCAAACCTCTCTCCAAAGTCTCCAGCACAGACAGTAGCTGGAATGTGGGGAGATGGGGCTGGCAGGGGTCTCTGGTCATCTGTACCAGACTGTTACTGCAGGTCTCCTCATTGGTCTCCTCATGGTGGCCCCAGGCCACCAATATGAGCTTTGCTGGTTGCACTCCAAGAACAATGCTCCATCTCTGGGATCTTCCCTTTAAAGAAGCCCTGCAAACAGGCATCTGTGGCCCATGAGGTGATTCTGCAACACCCACAGCCTCATAGGTCCTGGGAAGCAGATGGGCCACCTCATGGAAGTACCTTGCAGAGAATGCAGTGCTCACAGGAACTGCATGACACTGTCCACCTTGGGGACAGGGACACTCAGGAGACAGGAGCTGAATTTCTCCAGGGCTCAGACAGCAGATCCCAGAGCACCCTGCACTTCCCCATCCAATAGCTGAACCCAGAGTTAATGAGGACCAACCCTTGAGGCTGTTACCTAGTTATCTGCCTCCACAAGGAGCTTCTGCTAATTAAGCATAGCATGTTAATTGGAAGAACCCACACAGACCTCCCTAAGGAGCAAGCCCCAGGAACGTGCTCCTCAAACCCCTGCTGCCCCATCCCACCCCATGCTCTGCAACCTCCGGGGGGTTCATTAGCTCTTGCTGCACACCCACGACAGAGGAGGGCACCCAACTCCATGGGACCCCAGGGACAGATGCCGTGGCAGCTAGGCTAATTTCCACATCACCCCCAAATTGTGCCAATGCAATTTCCATCCACTCTGCACAGCTCACCGCACCTGGCTCTGAGAAGCGAATTACAAAGCCATTACCTACATTTATAGAAGCAGATACTCTCTTCACCCCCAAGGGCCGGTGGCAGGAAAGGGTGATGGTGCCATCTAAGCACAACTTGTGACCTGCTTGCATCTGCATCCCACTGGTGCAGGTTCATTCTTCCACAGGCAGAGTCCACCAAGATGGCTTTTCAGGGACTCTCCCAAGTGGATTCTCACATGCCTGATGCTGGTGAGTTCTCTCCTTGGAGAAACCAATTTGGGTCTTTCTCCTCCCCCTTTCATTGAACAGAAGAGGAACTTAACATTTTTGAGACTCTGCCCCATATGACAGCTTTGGCTGAAATGGGGCAATCTGCCCAAGGTGCCTGGGTCTGGGGTGAGAATGTCCTCATTCCTGGGACGTGAACCTGGAAAATGAGAGATTTCAGGTCCACAGCAAATAACTACCTGGGAAACAAGAAGTGGCACTGCCTCCTCCTAAAACATGGGTCCATCTTGCACAATTTTCTCCTCTGTGCAACCACTTAAAGCAGCATGGACTGAGGGCAAGGGTCCAGGGGGAGAACGAGCCTCATGTCTGCATGCTAGATGAGCCCTTGCTAGCAGCAGAAGATGGAGGAGGGATCCCTGAAGTCTGTGTGATGTTGTGCATGTGTCAGGAGGGAGTCAGAGCTGATGATGCCATAGGTCTCTAACCCCTGTGCTCCACGGTGAACTCGGCAGCATAGTCTGTATCAGACAGAAATAGCAACTTACTGCTGGGAGAGATTTTTCACCAAACTGTCATTTCATCTGTGAATGTCTGGGCTGGTCTACAAAAGACAACTGTAAAATACCTCCAAACAGATGTGGGAATAGAAACACAGTCCTACACTGGAAAAATAAAATCACTGATCTTTTAGGGATAGCGGTGTATTCATGCCAGCAGTTATAGCTTGTTATAATCTCTCTGCCCCAGCATCGCCTCCATGTTGCAAGGAGATAAATTACTTGTATCGCTCATTTTCCAATGGAAAAACTGGCCCATTGCTTCTGCTCTAGCTAAGCCTCTCTGGTCCACAGCTACCAGTGGCTTTAGCTCTTGGACTAAATGGATCAACATGCCACTGACACTCAGGGTGGTTGCTTTCAACTTATTCCTAATTTCAAGGCTTCCTTCTTCTGACACAGTGACCCAGCCAAGTCTCCTAGCCCTGGGTCTCAAGCCCCTGACATGCTGGAGCTCCTGCACACTCCCAGACTCCAGCAAGCAGAAGAACCACAGCTCTAGGCATGGCTGGAGGTGGGCAGGAAGGTGTTAAGTCTGGAGCTGCACCAGCTCTCCCCCTCCTGTGGTGAGGACTTCATCCTTTATTTATGGGCCATCTTGCTCTGGATAGAAGACATTTAAATTTTTCAGCAAGGTCTATGTCCCATCACCCAGGGCAGTTTAAATTTTCACTCATTTCATCATGCACAGACATCAGCACAGGCATCAGTAGGAGGATAGTAATTACAGCAGGAAAAGGATGAAAATAAAAAAAGAGTCAGTTCTGTGATGATTATCCCCTATGTAAAATAGAATGATGTATATTTTAGAGGATGAAAATGATCAGCCTGTTGCACTACTCAGGCCTACCCACACATGACAGAACAGAGACATTAAAAGAGCTTCTCATTCAGGTGTTGCCTCAGCCGAAGCACATTGCTGCTGGAAACAACCACTAAGTGTGGGAAAGCCCCACATAGCACTCAGCTGTGCTTGATGGCAATATCAGCATGATGTGACCAACAATGTCTGATTGCTCATGAAAAGGCAGCTCAAGAAGTTGTTCGGCACAGGAGTCTCGGAGTTGTAGCATGGGATGTTTCTATACGGGCTGCTGACATCCAACTATTAAGGGCTCTGGTTTTCAAAGACTTGTGACAATCCAGCTCTGAAACAGCAGGGTAGTCATTGTGGTCCACAGGAAGTCCTCAGGCTGGCTGCCTCCTGTCACTGACCACACCAAGAGCAGAAGCCACCACTGCCCCAAGAGATGCTGATGGGGAGAGCTCACCTCACCGGACTGGCATGCCTAGACAGATTGGGTTTATGTGTCAGAGAAGGTTCAGGCTGCCAGCAGAAGCTCCTTGGGCAATTTGCACAGCTCAATATAATAATTTGCTCATGGATAATTTTAGGGGAGGGAGAAGCAATGCTGTCTGAGTGCTAAAAAGGAGAGCTGGTCATTGCCTTGCCATCCAAGGCATCGCTCCGTCATCATTTTGTCAGATTTGATTTAAATGGCTAATTACTGCTGCAGGAGAACAGAGACAGTCACTGAGCTGCGCAACAAGAGCAAGAAGACCATGTCCAGTCAAAAGGGAGGACAAGCAGTGCCAGTGTTGCGATTCCTTCTCATTGCTGGGGAAACTGAGGTGTGGAGAAACAGTGACTTGTTTATGGTCACACAGGGCGGCTGCTGCAAGGGTAGAAATAGAAATGCCACCTCACAGCCCCCAACCTGGGAAACCCAACTGCTTTGCCTTCCTTTCCCCATCCGTTGGAGCTGTGCCTTTGTCTCCTTCTCACCCCTCCAGGCCACTGCCCCACTTTGGAGGGCTGCACACGGTCGTCAAGTTTTGTGGACACAAATTCCCTAACAGCAGAGCAAAGGGGTGGCACAGCCCAGGGCAGTCCTGCACAGAAGTCCCTGCTTTCGGGCCACCACAGCAGAGGGAAAGGGGATGCCCCTGGGAACCTTACTTGGCACTTCTGGAAAGGGAGGACAAGAAGTTTGTTTGTTTTCTTCCATGCACTGGAAGCTCTCTAATTACACTCAACTGTTTCCCATAGAAGGGTGTAATTAAAAGTGAATGGCTCCAAGTCCTTTATCATCATGAATATTAAAGGAAGATACATACTACATCAATATTCATTTGAGCAGAAACAGAAAATTAAAGGCAGGACTTGATCCCGGCTGGCACTTCAGAGTTTTATAAATGAAATTACACAGCTGGGGGCAGGGGAAACCAAAAAACCTCACAACACAATAATGACCTTGGCACGAAGCAGCTGGGACAGGCTGGAATCAGCAGCCACCCCATGCCATGTCCTTCCTCATCACCCTGTCCCCAAAGTTAGTTGCTTCAGAGGAAGGTACAGAGCATTCCCCAGGTTGACAGTTCCAGCACTACGTGGTCCAGGAGCTGGGAGTCATCTCACTTTTACTCACAGCACTGATGCACAAGTGTTTGTTAGAGTCGCTCCACATGTGTGCAGTTCAAACTGGATGCTCTTACTGACTACACCAATAGTCCATCATGCTCCAGTGCTGCTGTGGGGTGACCCAAAACCTGCTGAGTGAGCCAACCCCATCCCCTCACAGTCTTGTGATATGTTCAAGATTTTCTCACTTGGAAATTGATCCAAGTCACATTTTCTGTCCACCTTCTCCCTCTCCATCCCTGGTTCCACCTCTTGCTTCTCTTTTCCATCACTCCCCCAGCATTGATGAGACATGAAGCACAGCTCACCGCTAGCAGGTACTGCAAGCAGTGGGGCTGGATGGTCCTTCAGTCTCTTGCTAATGCTGCTGGAGTCTCAACAGTGACCTGTTTGTGTGGGTTTGGTACCTTTATCACTGATTATAGCATGGCAGCACACAACATCTCCATCCACCTACACTGGCTATAGATACAGCTCATCCCTGGCACATTGCACCCTCCAGCGGGTTTGTGAAACCAGTTTTCCCCAGGGAGCCCAGACTGGGAGCCAGGCAAAGGTTTGTGTATCCCAGCTCAGCCTCCACAAGCATTATAAAGACACCATTAAGGAGAAAATCCTCCATAGCAAGACAAGTCTATATCCTTCTCCCACAGGAGGTCACAAGTGTCCCCACCCACACCACCAGGCTTCCCTAAGGACCAGGCACACCCCCCTCACTCAGACAGCACTCCAAAGCTTTCTGAGCAGCTGCTCATGCTCCCACATGCCCTGAGCCTGCTGCCAATGGAAAGAGCAGAGGAGGGAGGAAGAGCAGAGGAGGGAGGAAGAGCAGAGGAGGGAGGAAGAGCAGAGGGGCCATGGAGAAAGCAAGCCCTCCCAAAGCCCAGCAGAACAACACAACCCCTAGCTGCTCCGTAGCTATTTATGCAATTTCCAGGCTCCCTTTAACTGGTCCCCAGGCAAATCCAGTGCACCTGAGTCAGACCAGCAAGCAGCCTTAACCCTCGGTTTCCAGCCACTCTCAGCACCCGGCTCTGCGATGGGAGCGCAGTCCTGAGCCGTGCCCTGGCTCTGAGGCTGCAGAGCTTTGTCTGAGGTGTAAAACTGACGTTTAAATTTATTCTATCTGCAAGCAAGGGCAAATGTGTGTCTGGGTCACTGCCTGATGGTGTCTCAGACAGGCGCTGGCTTCACGCTTCTCCCTTCACCAGCCTGCTCCCATTTCATTTCTGCTCCTGTAACGTGCTGCTGGTGCCTGCACTCTGCCCCAGAAGCGGCCACATCCTGACAGCGGGTGAAATCACCTGTGTGGAAATCATTTTGCGATGCTAGAAATATTCGGTATCAATTTTTGTGCTCAAATACTCCCCCAAAGAGCTCACTCATGAGTGAATAATGCAGAAATTGCTCTCCACAAACACGGCCCAGGGCACCATCCCTCTCTGCCTGCTGCTGCCCGCAGGACTAACAATCTTCTGCTTCTCCCAAACCTACGGCTCATCGTCAGCTGAGTTTTCGTGTGTTAGAGGGGTTGGTTGGGGTATGAGTAAGAACCAAAACATGGCTTGAATGACATTGTAAATGTGGTTGTGCGTAAGAACACCAGCCACAGCAGATTTTGAAGATAACTAATGGCCCTTTGCTGGGTCTCATAAATGCAGGTGGGTTGTTAAAATCCACCCAACACTCCCGTCTCAGCTACGTGATCTATAAGCTGTATTCCCCCTCCAACCTACAGAACATGTTGTGCATTGCCTGCCACTCGCGGGGTCTCTGCACACCTCCTAACAACAGGCAGCGGATGATTAACAGGTTGTTAATGAGAGCAGAGCTGGTGTTTGTCGATAGTGCTCCACAGCGAGACCCACGCAGCCCACATGAAGAATGACGGCTCCCAGGCCGCTTTGGAGCAAGGCACCGAGGCAGGCGAGCAGCTTGCCGTCCTCTCCCCGCACCCCTCCTTCGGCCAGTCCTCTCCCACCGCCCTGTCTGTGCATTGCCGCGAGTGTCCTTGCTGCTCCCGGGGACGGTCAGTGGAAAGGTTAAATGTCCAGACCTTCCCTGGATGGGGGTGCTCGGAGGGCTGGGACAGCTGGTCCTTCAGCTGGCCACATTAAAGGCCGCAGCTCTGGCAAGCGTATTTGTCAGTTAGCAGAGCAATGTCTTCAACATTTGTATCGCCGTGATGACTGACGGCTCGGCCCTTCCAACGCCGAGCATCTCGCGTGCCTTGACGGTCATCCTCACCGTGAGAAAGTGACGCTGGGGGAGGCTGAGGTAGGGGACGTCAGGCCTCCACCATGGATGCCACACTGTGTGTGAGGTGTGGCTTCTCAGAGATGAGAAGGGACCGTGGCTGTGGGGACCTGGGCGTCTCTTCAGCAGTAACAGGGTGTGTGCTAGCATCACCAGTCAACGGACTTGTCTAAGACACCTTCTTCTTGTCACTCCCCCCCATACCGCTGTGTTGCCTTCCAGCCTTAGCAGCTCAACCACCATCTCCCACCCCAGAGGTGCCCACATGCCAGAAGCAAGAGGGACGATTCCTGGAGCGACTGAAAGGACCTGCAAACACGTGGGTTTCCGTGCTGGTGGCAGCAGGGGATGTTTCCACTCACGGCTGAATGCAAATGAGTCACTTGGCACTGCTGCCTGTAGAGGAAGAGCTGCCTCATTGCTGAACCAGGCCGTGCCGGGGATTTGACATCAGTTTTGGCCTCCCCAAGTCCAGAAGCACTGGATGTCACAGTGGCATTTCTCCATACACCAGACCTTCCTTAGGTCCTTTTCTTGCCAGACCTTGTTGCTTGAGGTAGCCAACATCATGAGAGCAACACCATGAGCCTTGAAAATGCTTCCTACCAAGGTCACAGAGAGGGGACTGAAGCGTAAGTATGCACTGGCCATGGCAAGTGTGGGCCGTGTCCCCAGTCCCTGTGACACACAGCAAATCACCTGCCCGCCCCAGCTCCACCATGGACTGAATGGCACCGCCAGGAGCCACTGCTCATGGTGAATTGCTCCCTGGTCACCATTCCACCTGGTGCCACCATATCCCAGACCCCAGGAGGCAGGTGGACCCAGCACATCACCTGCAGGGATGGGATTGTTCGTCACTGCAGCTAGCAAAGACCTGCAGGCTTCCATGACCATCACAGCCTTGCCACACCACCTCTAGAAATGATTGCTGCAACCTAGTAGAGAGGTCTTCCCCTTGGAGGAGCTTTGAAGGGTCTACTGACCCCAAGGGAAAATGGGCATCCATCTCCTCTGGTGGCAGGAAGCTTTGTGTTCCCCAGGCCGTTGGTTTTCAGGCTTCCCAAGAGGAGAAAGAGGCTGCATTTAGGGCAGAGAGTTACACACCCAGAACAGGGCCTGCAGACCCAAATGCTGGAAGTTACAAGCTACGGGAATCACAGTGAACCCTGGGCATGTGAGCAGGGGCTGGTGCCATCAGGGCCAGCAATGACTCATGTTATTGTTCAATACCCACCAGCTTCAGCCAGGCCAAGCTTTTGGAAATGAAAAAAGAGGAGGAAAAAATGCTCTGAGATTTTTCTGGGTCCTTTTTTTTTTTTGCCCAGGGAAGCAAAGTCGTCCTGCAAAGAAACTGTTGATTGAACTCAGCCGGCTCACGTTATCTGCACGCAGGAGCACGGCACAGCGTGCAGTCCCCTCCAACACTGCGGATTTGCTATCATCCCCTGCCACCCGCGTAATCACTTCAGTCACACCACGCTCTGCCCCCACTGCAATTTCACAGCCGCTCGGTCAGGGGGAAATCACAGCGATTTGGGCTTGTCTGAAATCATTACAACTGTGCACTGTCTTTTAAAAGGACACCGGTTTGCACGGAGAGGGATTGACCATGGTGGGACCCTTGTAGGATCCAGAACTGCCCAGTGACCCACCAAGGCAAGGTCTTGGACAAGCAAATCTCATGCCTGTCCTTCAGCAGTGTTGTAGGCACAGCCCAGTCTGTATCCCATCATGGTGGACGATGCTTCGGCACCTCAAACCTCACACTCTCAAAAGCATTTAGAGGCTTCCCTTCCAGTGAAATACAAAGGACAGCAATGCCAAAATACCCATCAAACTCAGTGCCAGCACACATAGCTAAACACCAGCACAAAGTCACAGCTCTGGGAGCTGTCAAGAACCAGTGATGCAGTGGCTGGGACCCAGCAGTAAAATAAGATATATTTGACTGGGCCAATATATGACACAACATCCTGAATTCTGTGGTTTCATTTCAGTGTTACATGCATTTTTTCCTCTGTGCGCCCTTTTGGGCTCCCCCAAATATCCCCCAGTCTCAGCAGAGGAGGGAATGCCAGGCTGGTGAAACAATCGCAATCGTCTCATATCAGTCGTGAGCGTGCGCTGATAGTCAGGGTGCATCCCGTGACCTGTGTCTCACTGTGTGCATGTGCATGTAGGGGCAGAAGACGGGGAGGAAAAGGGGGAAAAGAGGGATCAATGTTTCCATCCACAGAGTTATGGATCTGATTTTCTCTTGCAGCCAAACGAAGCATCGATTTCTTGCGAATAAGCCACTGGGCTGTGCTGATACTGCACTAGATTTTTTTTTTAGGTACTTTCTAGTCGATGCTGCGTGCTACCTCAGCAAGTTACCTCTGCAAAGGGCTGTGGCATGAGCCTTACTGCAGGGCAAATGCCAGAGGAGGGCCAGCGTGGCTCAGGGGCAGGAAGGCAAAGCTGGCTGCAACTCATCTGTCCCAAAAAGCCATCCCTCCTCTAAAATTTCTCCTTCTCCAGCCCATCCGGCAAAATTACCCCTGGGAACCGCCTGCAAAGAGCAGTTTTGAAAGTCTCCCAAAGCCCAGCGCTGCCCGCGCTGCCCCGGCATCCCCGGGGTCCGCCGTGTGGCGCTCCACGCGGGGCACCGTCCACGCAGCCTCCCCAAGCAGAGGTTCAAGTGCCATCTAGTGGCACGCGGAGCCCCGTGGGACACACGTGTCTGTCCCCCCTGGGCAGCGAGCCTGCCCTGCTCACCGCCTCTGTGCACTCGCCTCTTCTCCGCAGTGCCTCCCTTTGCCATCACCCTCTGTGTATCCTCCCTTCCCCATATGCATGTGCCTTCTTTTCCCCGTTGTCATATATCCTCCTTTTTCCATACCCGTGCATCTTTCCTCTCCACCCCTCCAGGTCTGGGCCACCTCCTCCTGGGACCATCACAGAGCATCACGCAGCAGACTCCAAGGGCAGGGGACAGCAAAGCCTCTGAAGGACTTGTCTCATCCCAAGCTCACAAAGCAGGGAGATGGGTTTGCAGTGGGACTATCAGCCTTCTTCAGACTCCTGAGTGTCTCTGTTGTCACCTCTGTGCCCTGTCCCCGAGTGACATCCCCACGGTGGGTCTTGCCACTTTGCTAGCACCAGGACTGCAAAGAGAACCTGCAGCAGGGTGCTGTGGGCCCCACCAGCAGCTCCCCAAGGATGGCTTTGGTGGGACCTCGTCAGTGGTAAGAGCCACGAGGGGGCTCCAGGAACCCATCTGAGCCAGCGGAGAGATGCCAGGAGCAGAGCTTGCATGTGCTGGAGGATGGGAGGAGAGATGCTAGGAGCAGAGCTCACATCTCCTGGAGGATAGGGTTTCCTCCAGCATCCAGGGTGGAGGAGAGCAGGAGAGATGTCACAGCTCTGTCAAGGAGTAAGATCTGCCAGAACTTTTGTCCCTGTCACATACATCATGCCAAGGAGCAGTGCACGTGTTGCAAGGGCCTGAGAGAGGCTGTGGTGCAGGCTGTGCTGGCCTGACCCAGGAAGCAGCAGGGCCACAAGCTCTTGCAGGACTATAGAGTTCAGTATATGATCATTTACACCAGCTGTGGATTCATCCCACAATCTTATTCCCCCAGGTCCACATTTACCACTCACAGCTGTTTTATCCCTGTCTAACTCCATGGAGTGTAAGGGTATTATTTCCAGGAGGTGAATTTGACCCCAGCATTAATGAAATGCTGTGGATAACACTGCTGAGCTCACTTCTTGGCAAGCATCATGGACATGCAGAAGTAACTCCAGGGATGACCTCTTCAAGTATAGGAGACATCGGTCAGAAAGGAGGTCCAAGTCTGCCTGCTGGTTTGTTGCAGTCTAACTCCACTGTCCCATCAGCACTTGGGGAAGAAAGCACTCCTCGTTAGGGACTCAACATGCTCACCCTTGGTACTTTGTGGTGAGGCCTCAGATAACATTTTTGCAAGTCCTCTAGTAAGGTGGGGACAAGACTCAACACCCCTGGCATCACTGAGACAGCTACGTGTTAGCTGGATGTTTTAGGTAAAGAGCAGGTAAGAGCATACATGAGCCAAGGTGAGCCTTGCCCAGCACTCCACCTGACCAGCACCAGATCCTCCTCTCAGTGACCTTTTTTTGCCTTTACTCTTGGTGGACACTTCACACAGCCATGTGAGTGGCCAGGCACGGCCACGGCGGACCCTCCTCTCAGACAGATGGGAATAACACTGAAGAAGGCATTGCAGCCGGAGCAGATTCCCCACCACCTTCCCTTTGCAGGCCCCTGTCTGTCTCCCCACCAGCAGACTCTGCAGCACGGGGTTTGTATTGCTGCAGAGGCTGGGGACAACCCGGAGTGCCAAGCCTGCACGGCTGACGCGTGGCTCAGTGGGAAGAGCCCTGCCCAGCAGCCCCGGACCCACAGCAGCAGTGGGGTGTGGAGTCCATCGGGGCTGATCTGCTGTAACCGAGGGATGCAGTGCAATTAGCCAGGGAAGCTAATTAGGGCTCCAGTAGGACTATTTTGGAGAACTGAGCCTGGGACGCTGCAGGCATTGGGGCTGGCGTTTGGAGCAGGAGGGAATGGGGATGTATGAGACTGCAGATAGCTTTAGACACATGGGGACAGCAGAAATGAGGTTGTGGCCGTTCACACAATGCCTCTAAACCTTCTTGAGGAGCCCATACTGTCTCAGGTCAGATTTGGCCCAAAAAAACCCTGATCCCTGAGCTGGTCAGCGTGAGCCTGCAGGGAGCTACGATTCTGCACACCAAGGGGTTTGGGAAGCTGGTGAGTGGGGACAAGGGCCGTGGGGTAAGGAAACCCCCCAGGATAAGGCAGTCTGGCAGGGAAATCAGCTCAGAGGGCTGCTGATGGGGTCTACAGTGACGTGCCCTTTGGGCATCCTCTCCTGCCCTCCAGAGCCTGCAGGGTCAGTGTGGATTGCTTTAGCCCCGTGCTACACCCAGCAACGTGGTCCAAAAACACATTGAGCTTGTGTTGCCACTTCACGTGTCTCAGTCCAGCCTCACAGTGTAAACACAGACTTTGACCCTCGGTGATCTGGCTTGAAAGAAGCATCGTCAAGCAAAGAAAATGTCACTTCAGAATTAAAGTTGCCCCTGAATTAGAGGAGCTGTTCCAAAAAGCTATAGAGGTCTGTCGTGGTGGAAAAATGAGTGTATGAAGGACCCACCCTGCAGAACAGGCAGGGAAAAAATAGATCACGATCTATTCAGGGCTCAGACAAGACCACACTTGCCTGCAAAAATAAATCCTTGCATTTGACACATTGCTTACATATTAATTAGTTTGATCAGCTTGCCTGGGTGTGTTAACATGAGTGAGAGCTCGTGTCTGTACAGTGATGAGCTGTTAAAACTTCCCAAATAAAGCTACAAATAATGGCAGACTGAGATCTTCCCTTTGCCCAGAGCCTTTCTGCTCTTTTTCTAGTGCTTTTCCACTCACATTTTTCTATTTTACTTGAGTGAGTCTCCTAGGTACCATTTCTTCCCCAGTGCAGAACCAGAGACCCACAGGAGCCAGAGAAGCGGCTTCCGCACGGGAAGCCAAGGAACCCTCACCCCCAGCGCACAAAGACGAGAAATGGGAAAAGAGAAAAACTCTATTTCCTTCACCCTATCCCCTTCCCTCCCAGCTTCTCCAGGATGGCTGGAGGGGCAGCAACCACTGCAGAGGCTGGAGTTAACATCGCCCCTTTAACGGCAGCGCCGCAGCCTGACATCAGCGAGCTGGGGAGTCCGGGGAGGGCCGGGAGCTGCTGCTCCAGGAGTGGTGCCAACACATCCCTGTCTCCTGCCTCTTCCCCGCTCTTGTTTGTGTGTGCCTTTTAACACGCCGCATATGTATCCGTGCCTGCCAGTGGATGTCTGCAGGGTTTACATTAACCAGCTCAAGATGAAGTTGGTAAACAGCTATTAAAGTTTTGCTCTTCGTGTATCCAAGGGTGTCATTTCTGGATGAGGGAGTCACTTGCATCCTTTGACTTCCTATGGGCTATTCCCTTGTTTGCAGCCCAAATAGATCTTCTTCGTGCTTAGCTATGCAGACATGAAGGGTTTGGGTTGATCTGTGCCTGGCACAGGGAGGCAAAATTAATCTCCTGTGGCTTAGTGGGGAGTGTTCATGTTTTTACCTGTTGCCTCGACAGGAGGGAGTCAAGCTCAAAACCTGTAACTTGAGTGTTTAAAGTTCTCGCTCCTGAGCAGAGTCTGCATCTAAAGCTGCTCTTCTGCCCTGGGACAAAATGCTGAACCCAGCAATTCCTCAGTTCTGCAGGAGGCTGCAAACTAGGTCCTGATTTTATTCGGACTGTCACAACTCGAAAATTTCTTGGAAACCAGATTCCCATCCCAAACGCTGCATGGCACTGAGCCGAGAAGTCGAAAGCAAGTCCCAAGCACCGATCCCAGCTGCAGCACCACCACCACTAAAGCTATTTATTCCCGCACAGGTTTGGGGTTTTTTTTTTTTCCACACGTTCTTGCCTTCTGTTTTTGCTGGAGCCTCCGACCCTATTGAGAGGCAAATTTTAGCCATCTGGCAAAGCAGGCTGTAGGGGGGGAAAAAAAAAAAAAAGAAAAAAAAAGAAGAGAGAAAACACAATGTGCATAGGCACACACACACACACACAAAACTCTGGAGATTAGGGAAGACAAAAACTTCGCAGAATGCCGTGGCTTTTGCTGGAGCGCACGGGCAGCCCCGCGGCGGGAGAGGAGGGAGCGGCGGGCGGCGGGGAGGACGGTTCCAATGCAGGCAGGTCTGCCTGCGTGCCTGTGGGGATGTGGGGAACGGTTGCAGGCAGGGGAAGGCGTGACCTGCATGGAAAATGCCAGACAACTCCAGACGCACACACACATAGGCGCACACACGCTCACAAATCTCCGGACAGAGATAAGGCGGACAGCGGAGCGTTTGGAAGGAGGCAAAGCCGTCCCCCGCAAACCGACCAGCAATCCGCCGCAGCAAACCCGCCGACAAACCCTCCCGGCAGCAAAATGAGGTGAGTACCCCCGCGGCGGGCTGACCCCGGGGCCCCGCACGCTGCGGTCTCGGGGTACGGCCAGGCAGGGGGGCCATCCCGCTGAGGAAAAGGTTTCCCTCTGGTGACCACGGCTTCGGTTTCCCCACCCGCAAGCGAACAAGGCGTTGCTCATGCCTCGGCTTCGTGCTGCAGCCCGCCTTGCGTGCCGGCATCCCGGCAGAGCCGGAGGGAGCCGCGGGTGACGGGCACCCAGCCCGGGCGTGCGGCCCTGCCGTGGTCCACGGCCGAAAGGTGCGAGCGAGGCTGGGCGCGCTGCGCGGGCTTCGGGTTTCCGTGCACACCGCGGTCGTTTATCACTTTTACGTGAGGTTAAGACTTTCCTGGCATGGGAAAGAAGTTTGGTGTCGTTTTGCCTCCCCTGTCAAAGGGAAAGCAGAGAGTTGTGCTGGCACACGGCCCGTTCGAGCTGAGGAGGTGATGCCCATTTACACCAGCTGAGCATCCAGCCCTGTGCATGTGCACTGACCAGAGGAGAAACAGATTTTCCCTTCATACATTTTTGTGGCTTCAGACAAGCTGTCAGGAAAAAGCATGTTCAACCTCACTATGCTTGAAAGTAAAATCAATCCAAATTTCCCATTAACTTTGCTTTGTAATGAAGAGCTGGGAAAAGTGATGGCACTACACAAATGAGCCCCAGAAATCTACTGCCCTGGTTTTGAAAGAACACAGACAGGTTAAAAATAATCCACTTATATAGCTTCAATTTCCTCACTGGCATACCTAAATCAAGCCCTGATTTTGAAACCAGGTGTACATGTACATGTGAGTAGTTCCAGTGCCCATAACACACACCTACAAGCCTTTGCCAGGCCTCAGTACCTATTTTAGAAAGCGGAAATTTTTTTTCTCTAATGGCTCTAATTTTCTGCATGTTTCTTTTGTTTCTTTTCTTTTTCTTTTCCTCCACTGGGTATAAAGAGCCTGAGGTCTGCTCCTCTTTCTGGGCCCCTTTCTGCAATGGCACAGGCTTTTGTGTTTGCACCTCCAGCACAGACGGTGTTCGCCCCTTACACAGAGAAATACTCCATTTATGCTCACTTTCATGCTCAAATGGAGCTCGAGGCTGGTGCGAGGTCAGCTGGACTGCCACTGATTTACCTGTCCTCTCTGCCCTCCTCTGGGACAAACAAGTTGGTAACAAGTTGGGACAAACTGTTTAGGCTGAGATTTTTTAAAAGCTGAGATTGATGACCAAAGAACTCTAAGGACCTCAACCTCTGTGTGCTTCTGTATCTGGGGTGAGTGGTACCCAAAGAACTGAAGACAAAAACAAAAAAGAAAGAGGAGAGGAGAGGAGAGGAGAGGAGAGGAGAGGAGAGGAGAGGAGAGGAGAGGAGAAACAGAAAATAGTGGAGAATAACGTGCTGGTTGCATTGCTGGGGCCCTGGTCCATCCTTGCCCAGCTGCAAAGACGTGTGCTGTTTATTGAGAGTCAACAATCCCAGTTTGGCAGGATGAGGCTAAGCAGTAATAATAATAATGATACATAGCAATTATTGCCATGATGCTTTCATTAAGCCGATTTAGAAAGTGTCATTATTTTATTAAGCATCTTTATGTTTATTCTTCCATTAAATGAAGATTTGCCCATCAGAGCCCCATTAGTTAAAGGACGTGTTGCCAGCGGCTGCCGCTCCCAGAAGCGCGAGAAACACCGAGCTCCTGACGGCGCCCGGAGCTGGCGAGGAGCTGTGGAGGTGCCTTTGCATCGCACGTGGCACCTGTATCACCCACCTTTCAAAGGGGCTTTCTCCTCCTGGGAGCCACCTGCAGCTCCCACCCTCACCTCCACCTCCCCACAGCTCGGTGGGGGGGTTGCTCATGGTGACACGGTGCTGCACCTCCTCTCCCAGCCGTTTTGAGTGTGTGACCTTACATGACCTACTGGGGAAAAGAAACCGAGCTCTCAACAGGTTTTGGCATTGCCAGAGTTTCATTTCATCTCCTCACATGTGTTTTCCAGGTACCCCCTGACCTGGTCCTTTTGTGCCTTGCTGCTCTGTGTGGTGGATGCCATCGAGCTGACGGACATGTTTGGGGAGATCCAGTCTCCCAACTTCCCCGATTCCTATCCCAGCGACTCAGAAGTGACATGGAACATCTCTGTGCCCGACGGGTTTAAAATCAAGCTCTACTTCATGCATTTTGACTTGGAGTCATCCTACCTCTGTGAATATGACTACGTGAAGGTGAGCCGTGGTATCACGGGGCAGATGGTGGGGTAGACAGCAGACAAGTTGAGAGAGGGTAGTGCTGGAAAAGCTAGGAATAAGCTGGTTTTCCCCATTTATTGGGCAGAGGAGTTGTCAGTCCAGCGGACAACAGGGAGAGCACAGGTAAGCTGACAACACCCATTGGACTAACAGTGAGTGGGACAGCAGATTCAGAGCTCACCCACAAAGGACCAGATTTCTGGAAGTATTTGGGCACCTAATTCTTATTGGACCCAATGAGATTTATGCATCTACAAGCTGATGAAACCCCTGTGGCTAAAGCCCCAGCCTGTGCCACCCTGATGCCAGCCACGTGCAAGAAGACCACTGAGTTGGGCACCCTTTGCCAGGCCATGGCCGTGGGTGCACCTTGCAGCCAGCCGGTATCCCTGGCCGCAGCTTGCAGGCTCTTGGGACACCCTGTCCAGCCCCCAGGGAAACAAAAGGGAAAGGTTAGACCTGAGCTTCGGGCTGCAAGTTGGGGTCTGCAAGCAGAGTGTCCCACAAACCACAGGGCACAGACCCAACTCCCTTGGGTTCAATGCAAACCCCTTTCATAGCCGAGAGAAATTTCAGGGCTGCTGCTGGCAAATACCTGCAGCACAAACAAGCTATGGAGGTTCCCAGGGAGCTGTCATGGCCAAAACCACAAAAGATTTCAGTTTGCTTCCTTGCCGGCAGTAACGCACCAGAAACTGCAGTGGGCCACGTGCTGCAGTGCCACGGGGCACCCTTGCCTCCTGCACCACAGCCGTCTCCAAGCAGGACTCTTCTTCACACCCAGGACAAGCTGGGTTCTCCGTATCTTTGAACTTGGTCAGGTTTGGTGCTTTCTAGCAGACCAGCAGTAGCAAGCAGGTGCTTTCTACGTTTGCCCTACCCCATCGCCCAGCACAAGCCTCACCATGCCCCGCTGCACAGAGGCAGGTGGAGGTTGCACCCAGGTCTGGAACCGCAGAGCTCAGCCCTGCTGCTAGATGCCGTTATTTTGTGAAATTATTATTTTATTCTTGCCCTAAGAAAATGAAGCAAACATTTGTGTTTTTTTCCTGTAGGATCTGTTGTTCACCGCTTTAACTTCCCCCTTATGCTGGCAGTCATTCTGCTACTAACAGCTCTCATTGAGGTTTGATTAGTTCTTTCTGCTTCTCCTGGATCTTCTCCAAGCACAAGGGCCAGGGACATATATAGAGATATATTGCTTTAAAAACCCAATAAGCTCAAGGAGCGGATTTCTTGGAAACTTTCCCCATTCCAATCCTTACCCCTCCTCCCGCCCTTCACCCCCTGCTCATTTTTCCTTTTTCATAAGGCTCCCTGTTATTTGGCCATGGTGCCAACTTGGCACCGGAGCTCTCCCTGCCGCTGGATTTCCATAAGAAGGTGGTATTTTTCACAGGGATTTAGATCTCAGCTGTATAAATTTGCTCAGGGCTGTAACTCAGCTTGCAGAGCCTCCACCACAGAATTACTTTTGAAAAGTGCTGAAAATGGATGGATTATGGGAGATCCGGAGGCTACTCCTACTGTGTAGGGGTGCAACCTTTATGCTGCTAAACCACCGGCTTAGAAAACGTTAAAGAGAGCAGCAAATGACTCCATGGCCATTTTCCTCCTTGGGTCTGTGTGTCCAACCTCTGTCTGCATCAGCGCAAGACATAAAAACAGCGTCAGCCCGCTCTTTGACAGAGGCCAACAGCGCACGGCTATAGAATGCCATTATAGACCCCAGACGTATAGGTGCTTCTCTGTAGTACTCCGCCAGTCCCGGTGAAGATGCTCAGAAAGCCACAGGTGGTATCTGTGTGTTCGATGGCGCTCGATGGATTCCCCCTCCATGAACTTGTATCATTGCTTTCTGAACTCATGGGTGACTTTAATCTCTGCAGCATCCCGTGGCAGAGAGTCGCACAGGTTAAATATACTATTATATGCCTGTGCGTGCGTGAAGAAACACCTTCTTCTTTGTTCCGACTGTGGGTCTGACCAGGGCTCTCCATCAGGGTCTTCATCATCTTCACTGCCATAAGAAGGAGGTCAAAATGGGGGCTGAGCGGGGGTTCAGCGGGGCGGGCACCCAGTTCAGGACAGGCAGGAAGCCGCCGTGCCCTGGCCTTGGCCTCGCTTGCCTCCTCGGCTGCCCACGCGCCCCGGCTGTCGAGCAGCGTAGAAAGTCATCCCGAGCGGCAAGCTCTGGGCGAGCCGAGCTGCGACCCCGCGCAGATCGCTGCCTTCAGGGTGGTCTTCAGAAGGGAACAGTTTCCAGAGCTCTGAAACAATGGCTAATTAAAACAATAGCTGTTTATTTATATACATACACATATACGCGCGTGTGTGTATATCTATAAAAAGAACATGGCTCCTAAAGAAATGCGGGCAGGCCAGGAGGCTTGTTTGTGCAAATGGGGGTGGCAGAGAGGGGGAGCGGTACTTCAGCAGGGGAGTCAGCCGGGAGGAACGGGAGGAACAGCCACCCCAAAATACCCACACGACGAAGCCTCACACAGGTAGGAGACACCAGCCGCACGCTGCCCCGGGGAGCCGAGCTCCGGGCCCTGCTGCGTCAGAGACAGCCTCTGCCCGGGCTCTGGATGGCCGCCCTCAGCCACCGGCCAGGTCCAGGGGGTCAGGGAAGGAGCAGCCATCCATGCTGGGCTTTCAGCTCCTGCCCTCCGCCGCGCTCCTCGGCAGGCCCTGCCGGGCTCATCGCTTTCCCCGCGGAGACGATTTGGGGGGTCCTCATTTGTGGCGGGTCTCACCGTGGTTGGCCCAGCTCCTTTCTGGGGTCACCCAGCACTGAGCACTTTTGCACGGAAGTCTCCAGCACTGGCCTGAGGCACCCAGAAAGCCATGGCCGTGACCGGGAAATCAGGTTAAGTGACTTGACTAGTGTCAGTGAGGGGTGCTGTGGCAGAGGCAGTGAGATAGGAGATGAAATCTTGACTTCTAAGGGGCCTTCATAAGTAAATCCCTGAACTTATTAGGGAGATCTGAGCCTGGGGTCTTGTCCATGAGGTTTTGCACATTGCTCGGTCAAGTTGTGGTATGAAATCAGCCCCTGAGGGCTTGGCAGCCAGCTTAGGACCAGCTCCTTGATTGAAGTGAAAATGGGGCCTGTGGTGAGACGATTTCCCCCCAGTCAGCCCACGGCAAGTCCTTGCTGGCTCACGGTCCTTGTGGGTTACATCTCTTCACCCCAATCCCTACCACTGAGTCCTAGTTCAGGATGGAACATGCTTGAGACCTGGCAGGTTTCAGCACATACCACAGGGCTTTCCCTTCACTCCTTCAAGCCCAGGGGCCGTCTGTGATGGGTCTCTCCAACTGTGCATGGGGGCAGGAGGGCAGAGGGGTCCGTGACACTTTGTGGGTCTGGTGGGTCCCATCTCCCCTGACACAACCCTGGTCTCCCTTGGATGCACCTCTCTGTGTTGTGTTCAGACTTCTGCCCACATGTGGCACCTGGGACACTTTCTGCAGCTCCTCGTCACACCCATGTCCCCAGAGAGGATCTGTGCCATCGGCTGCTCACCCAGGCAGGACTCCTACTAACCCCATGTGTGGGTGCCCAGGAGCTGGCCAGACATCTCAGGCAAAACCAGTGGCTGTAAATAAATTTGCTCGAGGGTGGCCAGGGGCCCATCCGAGCGCAAGAGGCAGTTTTTGCCAGCCCCGGTGTGGGGCTGATGAGGGGAAAACAGGGATATGGGCCAAGTTGGGGAGACAGGGCTGCAGGCAGAGCATCAGCTAGTGCCACCGCCTCGGGAATCAGCGCTCCGGGAGGGGGATTATGAAAGATTCGCGATGTGATCGAGCCGTGTCACCCTGAGGTTTGGCACGGTGTTTAGGGTGCATAGCGGGCCGGCTTTGCATGCAGCATGCTGGGCTAGCAGCGTGCCATCCCCTGCCACGGGCAGCTGGCCGAGCACTCAGCGGCACTGTCCCCAGGGACACCCTCGGTGCTCGACGCGGCGCTGTCGGGGGCCACGCAGGGCCAGGGAAGCAGCTCGATGCCGCGTTCAGGGCAGTGCATGCCCAGCCCGGGGCTGTGCAAAGGATGCACAGGACCCGTTTACAGCTTCCTCTGCTCAAAGGAAGAGGAAAAAGCACAAGTCAGGGGTTGGCGTGAAGCAGGGGGTCAGGAGAAGAGCATCCTCTTTTGGTGCTGTCAGCCGGCCTCAGCCAGGGGGTAATCCGTGCCCCGGGGGTGTGGGGTCCCAAGAGGAGCACTTCAAATCCCAGCAGGCAGCTGGGAAGAGGGGAGGCCCCAGGGCTTTGCCGTTCGCCTTTCCCATCCCGTCGGCTCTGTGCAGAGAAGTCTGGTGGCACCAGACCACTGGCCACCCCCTGCACCGCCAGGGACCACAGTCACCCCCCGGGCAGGGGACGGAGGAGGATCAGGCAGGGGAGCGAGGCAGCAGCTCCATCAGCACCCCAGCATCCCAGCTGGGCTCTCCTTACACCCCCAGCCCCCCCAGCGAACAGGCCTGGCCCAGAAATAGGGCGTGTGGGCTCAGCAACCTGCGGCAGGGCGCAATCTCCAGCCACCGAGCCAAGTCCACAGCAGGGGAAAGCAGCCACCCTCCCTTTCCCCCACGGCACAGCTGCCATGTATGTCCCCGTGGAAATTCAGGTGCACATTTGCACACAAAATGCCCCTTAACGTGTATCGGGGAGAGGAGGCATGCATGTTGGGGGAGAGGATCTCCAGGAGACCTAGGTGGAGGGTCCTGCTGGGGCAGTCCCATCCCTGACTCATTTCCAACAGTCAGCAGCAGCAGTCATTTTGCAAAAAACCCCGTTCTTCTGGGTGTTGGCTTCTTGCGTGCACTCTGGCTGCAAGGCAGCTCGGCAGGGGCTGTTCCATGCCCTTCTCTGTCTCTGAGCGTCTCCTCCCCATGTCATGTTCCCAGTGTCTTCAGCCCAGCACTGCGATTTCTCTGCCTAATGAGCCATTTATATATATTACAAGTGGTATGTTTGGCCTTCATCAGTCCAATTAGTGCATTCCTGGAGGGCTGGAGGGGGGGCTGGCAGCTGTGTTTCCGTATTGCCGGCTGCCTGCTCCTCTCCGGCAGCCCTGAACCACCGAGCCAGATTCCCCTTGGTGTTCGTGGCGTTTCGTTAACCCACCGCTGCAGGAGGCACCTCCGGAGCATCGCTGCTCCGGCATCCCCGGCAGCCCATGCCCCGGGGCAGCATTTCTTCGCTGCCAAGCCGGGGCACCCCAGCTCCTGCCTGCTGCCCCGAAGAGGGAAATCAAAATTTCAGAGGGGGCCACATGGCTTGGGTCAGCCATTCTCTTAGCTACAGCCCAAGCCAAAATGGAGGGGGACAGAGCACAGCCCGGGAGGGACCCCCATCTGCTTCCACCCAGAGGGGCAGAAATCATAACAAGGGAATGAGTAGGCAAGTGGAAACAGGGAAGACTGCGGGAGGCAGTGGCGAGGGTAAATTTAAGGCACGAGAGTGTCACTATATTTTATTTTTCAAAGGAGGATTCTTTCAGCGTATTTTTATAGGGAATTTCTCCACAGCAATAGATAATTCCCTCAGGGACACATCTTCTCTAGTGAAAACGTCGACATCGTGACCCGAGAGGGAGAAACTCCAAACAAACAACCAGGATTTAATTACCAGCCTGCTCGCTGGATGTAAATGATCTATGAAAAAGTATACAGTCCTCAGCAGAAGCAGCAAATATTAACCAGGGATGATGACCTCTCTGTTTAGTTTACTGCCAGAGGGCTGTCTCTGCTCCCTGTGGCTCGGAGCATGGGACCCGTCACAGATAAGGGGCCATGGATACCTTCGGCGAGGAGAGCACGGCTCTCCCGGGCCTCATCCTGCCACTCCGGGGCTTTATCCAGGGATGCTGGGGGCAGCGTTGGGGCTGGCCCCATGGCGGGATCATCCTTGGGCCAAGACACGGGGCGCTGGGGGCGTTTCCCGCACTTTGGTGATGCTGTGCTGCAGGTCCCGCACCGGCCGGGACTGGAGGAGAGGGATGGGAGCTCACACGGTGGCTCGTGTGTCCCTGCAGAGGTGACAGCCACCTCCGCATGGAGGAGCTGGCTGGAAATTGCTCCTTCCCACAGCTTTCCTTAAGAAAAAACGATTTCTGCTGAAAAGGCTGCGTGCAGCGCACTTGTGCAGCCAAGACTGCGTGTCAGGGCCGAAATGCCGTTTTCCTTCTTGTTTGGTAATGGTGCTCCCATTTTTCAGACTAAAACACTATTTCATTTCAAAACAATCTTTCTTTGAGATTTAAAAGAGATTCTAAAGTACCACAGTATATTTCAAAGGGATTGAAACCAGATGGATCCCAAATTACTTGTTTTCCTTTTTTTTTCAGAAACGTTGTTTCACAAAAAAAAAACAACATTCAATTGGGTTTTTGTCCCAATGCAGGGCGCGTGTTTTTTCCTCCAAATTCTCAAAATTTATAATCGGAAAGTCTCTCTCTTTTCTGGCCAGCTCCAGCTTGTATGAGAGGATGGAAAATATCTGGAGGCAATGTCAAGGCATGCTGAGTTGCCATTTCCATGTTGGCTTTCCCTGGTGCGAGCGAGTTTCCGCCTGCTTGTTCAGCCCTGGGAAATTTCCCTTTCAGCCCCAGACCCTCCCCAGCCGGCGCATCCCGAGGGTCTCAGCAGACAGGGATGCAGCCGGAGGAGGGTCTTGTCTTGCAGAGGCCACGCAAGCTGGGGACAGCATTGCAACACCTCCGGGACCCCATGGGTCCCCAAGCAGGCTGCTGTTTTCCCCAGGCATGGGTTGGGGGGGCTGCACGCTTCATCACGGCCTCAATAGCCTTGGCTTGGCATGAGCGGCGGGAGCTGGCGTGGTGGTGTTCATCGCATTCCTCGGCTGAGGGGTTATTCATATTCAAATCTCCTGGGGAAAGCAGGCAGGGTGCTGGGAACGAGCTGGGAGAGGTTGTGGTCGAGACAGGGGCTGGGGGTGGGATTTGCAGGAGAAGGAGATGGGGTCAGTGCTGAAATAGTCCTGGAGAAAACAGCAAGGAAAAAGAAAGGGAGGGGGTCTCCAGGCAAAACTGTAGGGTTTTCCACAGGTATTACAGTGCTTGAAGGCACGGGCATGGCTGTGCCTTAAAGGCGTGCACATAGAGGCTAGTGAGCATGCTGACACGGCTACAGGGAATGCTGGCCCGTTGTTCCCCTCCTGTAGCCCTCTGGGCACGTGGCTCCAAGTCTGAACAGTGCCTGGTACTGCAGGTCTGGAACCAGACAGGGACCCTGGATGGCAGGGACAGGACCCAGCTTGTCCAAGCCAGCCCAAAGGACAGAAACACCATCCAAATTACAGCTGCTGCTTGGAGCTGGTGCAAAACCAATGGGCAGGGACTCCTCTGGGGTCCCAGCACCCTCCCAGAAGCACAGCCCTCACACGGATGCTGCTGCCTGGATCAGCGTTTGGGCTGAGGGCAGGAGTCGAGGGGGACCATCTCAGGTACCGGCAGCTCTGAGTGGGAGCAGGACCCGGCGCTGATTTTCACACCCCTTCTTCCGTGCAGCCTGCCCTCATCCTCACCCCACCTCCCAAAAAGGCTCCTTCCCTGCCTCCTCCCCTCACTACTCCCAAGCTCCTCCCTACATCCTGGATGCTACCTACTTGCTCAGCATCTGCTTCAGAGCGGGCAGACCCGAGTTCCTGTGTTCATTTTGCAGAAACCATGTAAGTGCTTTACTGCAGTAACAGCATCTCAGAGAGCCGGAGCCTTGGCAGTCAGACCTGCCATGCTCTGAGCATCCCCGGGGTCACACTTGGCTGCAGAAGGTGAGGTGAATGCAGTGGGAATGGCTGGAAATTGATTTTTAGGGCCAAGGTAGCGCAGGGCTGAGCAGGACAGGGCGCCCAGGGGTGCAGAGCTGCACCCTTAGGCTGCGGCCATCAAAGGCTGCCGGATGCCCTGGCAGGGGACAGGCTGGGCAAGCACAGGCAGAGACCGGAGCTCTCAGGTGCAGAGCGTGACTGCAGCCCAGCCTGACCTCACCCAGGAAAGCACCACGGGCTCTCCGGGCTCGCAGACACCCACAGCCCCACGCAGAGAAAATTCAGAGGCGACCGGCACTGGGGAGTGCCCCAGGGACATGTCAAACTCCTGCACTACCCAAGTGCTCAGAGCCCAGGGGCAAGTCCCAAGCCCTGCCGAGTGCTCACTCATTCCTTCTACTAACAGATTGAAGCTGAGGACCAGGAGCTGGCAACCTTCTGCGGCAGGGAGACGACAGACACGGAACAGGCTCCTGGCCAGCAAGTGATCCTGTCCCCGGGGCCCTACATGGGCCTCACGTTCAGGTCCGACTTCTCCAACGAGGAACGCTTCACCGGCTTCGACGCCCATTACACCGCCGTGGGTAAGCAGGGGTTAAGCCTGCAGGACCACCTTGCTAGGGTATCATAACAAATTTGTGAGGGTCACATCCCAGGCCAGCCTTGGGGACCCTAGCAAGAGAAGACCTTGTGTGCAGCCCTTGGGCCATATGGGACTTGCTGTGTGCTCATGTGACCCCCCATGTGGGACAACTAATTTCTCAGTGCTATAGTAAATGTGCCCACGAGGAGTGATGCATGGGGGGCTGCAGGGTCACCTCCCTTCCTCATTATCTCCATCCTAGATGTGGACGAGTGCCTGGAGAAAAGCGACGAGGAGCTGGCGTGTGACCACTACTGCCACAACTACATCGGCGGGTACTACTGCTCCTGCAGGTTCGGCTACATCCTCCATTCCGACAACAGGACCTGCAAAGGTACCGCCCAGGCACAGCTTGGACATGGGGACCGTCACACTGAGGGGTCCCTGAGCAGGCAACAGACCTACCAAACACAGGCAAAACTGCGCTCTCTTGCTGACATGAGGGATGAGGTCCCTCTTCCCATACAAACCAATAGCTTGGACTGGAGAGTGCCCAAGACCCGCAGTCCTCCTGTGTGGGAAGGAGATACAGTTTCTCCCTGGGCTGTGCTCCTCCGCTGAGCCCTATAGATCTCCTCAAGTCAGAGAAATGAAAAGGTTTAGTCTCTGCCCTGAATCTGCATTATGTAGATCAGCTGGGATTAGCTCTCAGCCCAGGAGCCCCTATGCCACAGGCATATTTGGAGGTTGGCTGTGTGAGGTTGTCCTTGCATGGACCCATATTCAGGGTCCATGGACCACCCAGCAGACCCCAATCCAATGGTCAGGGCTGGGGTGAGGCTGACAGGGCCCTGAGGGAGCCATGGCTGTGTTTCAGTGGAGTGCAGTGACAACCTCTACACCCAGAGGAGCGGGGTGGTTACCAGCGCTGACTTCCCCAGCCCCTACCCGAAGAGCTCGGACTGCCTGTACCGCATCGAGCTCGAGGAGGGTTTCTTCATCACCCTGAGCTTCGAGGACAGCTTCGATGTGGAAGACCACCCCGAGGTGACCTGTCCTTATGACTACGTCAAGGTGAGCTGAGCTCTGCACATTCCTCCCATCCTGCTCTCATGTTTCCCCAGTGCCCTGGTGATGAGACCAAAATTGCCCCAGTCTAAATGGGGGTGATGAAGCCAGCAGGAGCCCTGTGCTCAGTTGAACCCATATCTCTTACAACGTCTGATTTTGACCTTGTCAGCCAATGGTGACCCTCTTTCAGTTCACATCCCCCCAGCACATGGTGCTTAAGCCCCACTGACCCCACTGCAGCCCCATCCATCAGCCTCAGTGTGAAGCAATCCTCTGGAATCAAAGATACCCCTCAAGCCACCCACACTTCTTTCCCTTGGCAGATTAAAGCTGGCCACAGGGAGTTTGGCCCTTTCTGTGGAGAGAAGTCGCCGGGACGCATTGAAACCCAAACCAACAGCGTGCAGATCCTCTTCCACAGTGACAACTCAGGCGAGAACAGGGGCTGGAAGCTGTCGTACACAGCAATTGGTAACTCCTGCTGCTTTCCTCCATTTTCTGGGCTTGGGCAATGAGAAGAACTTTATAAAGCCTGCAGGTGGAAACCACGAGTTTGGTGGTCCACGATCCTGACTCCAGAAAGTGTCTGTCCCAGAAATCACAAGAGAGGAATAAAATAACATGGAGCCCTTCCATCAAAGGTTGCTTTTTTTTTTCCCTATGCCAGCTGGGCTCAGGGCCAACAAGACCACATTGCAAAGCAGTGCAGTTTTGGGCAGGATAATTGCAAAAGCTACTGCTATTAGCTCCCAGCCTTGTAATGCCCAAAGCCAGGAGCAGCCCAGGACTGGGGGAAAGACCAGGGTTCTCCACTCCTTCTAGGACAAGAGCCTGGCTGAGCCAGTTTAGCGTAGGTTAGTAGCGAGAGCAGGGCAGGGGTGCTCAGACCCTGCTACAGGGACTGGGTGGCAGGGCTGGGACTCTCCATTTCCTCCATTTATTCAGCTGAGTTTTGTTTTTCTTCATTTGCTCTTTATTCAAAGGAAACCCATGCCCACTGGTACAACCACCAATCAACGGGAAAATCGAGCCTTCCCAAGCCAAGTACACCTTCAAAGACCAGGTTGTCATCAGCTGCAACACTGGATACAAAGTACTGAAGGTATGGGGTGACGGTGTGGAGCTGGGCTCCTGGGTAAGAAAGGGGGGAATCCTTCCTCCCAAAGCCATTGCATCTGTGGGGGAGTGAACACAACACCTTCCCAGGGTCAAGGAAAAAGCCTCCTCTGAGAGCCGCCAGCTTTCCTTTCCAAAGATGCGGGGGAAGAGAGGAGATGGCACTTTCCCCAGCCACCCTCTCAGCATCCCTCCAGAGCCGGCCAGCTCACAGGATGATGCCAGGCTTGGCACCTCTGCCAGACAAAAAGTCAGCACCTGGGCGGGCGCTGGCTCAGCTTCCCGGGCAGCCCTGCAGAGGCCAGCCTCCACAGGCCAGGAGGTCCTCTGGGACTTTGGGACAGCTTCGGCGAGTCAAGGGGGCAGGGATTTTGGCAGGCCCTCTCCGGGAAACAGCTGAGAACCACGGGGAGCACGGGTGACTCACGGGGTGGCTGTCTTCCCTCCAAACCAGTAGCTCGCTTTGACTTCCGACATGGAGCTGGGTATTCCTCTGATCTCCTCCCAGCTTCATCCTTCATGCAGAGCTGCCTCCTTACCCATCCCAGCACCTAAAACAGGAATAAATTACTCCGGTTCTTTTGCATTCAGCATGCCACTGAGATGCTGGCAACAAGAAAACTCTTCAAGTTTTTCATTATGATTTTATTGCCATTTTTAGCTAGAAGAGTCTTCTGCCGGGGGGTCTGGATACATTTTGACTAAGTCACCAAGAAATTGACTTTTTATGGAGAGATTAATTTCCTTGCTTTGTACATTGATGGTGGGTTTTTTGCTGGCATCTTCTGCACAGGATAACCTGGAAAGCGACTCCTTCCAGATCGAGTGTCTAAAGGACGGGACGTGGAGTAACAAGATCCCTATCTGCAAAAGTAAGGACACCCTTCCCCACTCTGCCCATGTCCTTGGCCTGCTGAAATCATTTCATGCTAAAGGGAGCTGCCCTGCCAGAGCAGCAGAGACACAAACCCAGCCAGAGAGGCTACGTAACTGCAAAGCTCTTTTGGCTCCTTCTTGGATAACATCACGGGGCTCGCTCCAAATGCCACAAGCAGGAGATTGGTGCTTTTATTTAGATTACTCATATAACTTGATTTGTGAGCCACTTTGCTGTGTCCCTGTCAAAGAAAGAGCAAGCCTGGCTCTTGAGGGCTGGCTTTGTTGGATGAATCTGGGACAATTTGGGATAATCTAGTTCCTGATGCAAATTTCCTTCCCGAGGGAGGCCACTAAGACCCAGGGCAACAGAGAGGTCCCAGGTACTAGCCTAAACTGGAAGCTGCTTAGCTAAGTGAAAAGGGAAAGAAAAGTTGCCCAAATATTTACAAACCTTAAAACAGGAGAAAAGGGAAGAAGAAAGGAGATGCCATTTGAAAGGATGGGTGATGATTTGCATCATGTCTTCTTTCATCTAACCCAGCTCAGGCTTGGGAGATGTACCTGACAACAGCTTTTCCCTTTTCCCCGAACACCCTCAGCCCTCAGGGAGGCTCTCACTGCTGCTCAGTCTGCTGTAAGACTGGCACAGAGAGGAGAAAAGTGGCAAACATGCTCAGAGAAGGTCCCAAGACCTTCCAGGAGAGGCAGGACAAGATGCTTTCAAGAGATGTTGGGATCCAGGCTCTCTTCATCTGGGCAGATCCTTTTTCTTTTAATAATATTGTGGGTCTTACCTTAGAAGAGTATTTCTGGAGTTTTAATTCATGTTTTCTCACTCAAAATGGAAACTGGGAGGCTCTCAGACCTGCTAAATAGATTTGTAGCTGAAAGGGCTCCTTAGAAGGTGTGAGGTCAGTGAGGCCTCTGCCCTACCAAGGAGCTCCCCACTCCTACGACTCTCACTACCGCAGTCTCCCATTGATTTTATCCAGCTTGAACAATGATCAGATAAAAATTGTCATTGTCTAGAAAAAAAGAGCGAAAATCTAGGTAAATATGTTTTACCCCAACAAGCTGGGTTTTTTTGAGAATATTGAAATTATTACCTGCCTTATTCCAGCCAGGCTGGAACTGATCCCTTCTTGTGTGATATGACTCACTACACTAAATTTCTAAGACTTTTTTTGGAAAGCCAAGAAGCCCCTAAATGGGCAATTCAGGCCTCCAAACTGCAATGCCTCCCACCTCCCCGGGGTGTCTGGGAGAGGCAGGGCACAAGCAAAAACGGCTTTAGAAAGCATTGCAGAAAATAGAAAAATTCTCAGCCAAGGTGGATAAAATCCAGCTCCGCGGCCTGGCGAGGCTAAACACAACCCCATGACGGCATCTCCCAGCCGCTGTCCCCAGGTTGCTCGGGCCGAGCAGAGTGAGCGGGTCGCCGGCACGGCTGTGGCTCCGCCGGCATCTGTGGCACCCTGGCACGGCTCGCCGGGCGCTCATTAACAATTTCTGGTGTTTTGGGGGCTGGGTTTCCTGCATGCCTCTCTCTGCTCATCTACTAATTGGGCTTTCTCTCTCTGCTTTCCTCCTTCCCCTCTGCTTTCGGTGCAGCTGCAGATAGAGCCGACAACCAGACAGAGGGAAGAGCCGGCTCGGAGCAAGTGGCCGCGTGAGGCTGGCGCCGGCCGTGCCGCCCCGACGGGCAGCCTGTCTCAGTGCCCCTCTCTGATCTGTTGGGTACCCAGGGCAGGTCCCCTTTGCCGCTGGCCCAGCTGCCAAATCCATCTCCATGGCTTGTCTAACCAGCATGGCACTCTTAACCCCTCCACGCCTGGTACTTTCTTAACTCCGTCTCGAGAAGGGGAAGGAAATTTGGAGTCAACCCCCCCTTTCTGCTGCTGTGCCACCCCACGGGAAGGGTGCCTGCCCAGCCCCGGCACCGCTGCCCGGGGATCGCGCGCCGCCGCCAGCTCCCGGCAAGTCCTCCGCATCCCTCCCTCTCCGCTCGGATGCCTCGGCAGGCTCAGCTCCCTCTCCAAGGCGGCAGTTGCGCAAGGAGTGCAGCATGGCCGCCTGGTTGTTTGTTTGTTTGTTTGTTTGGATTCAGCCTCCTGCTGCCCTTCCTCCCTGCCCCAGCATCTCAAATAAGAAACACTCCTTCCTCTCCTCTCACCCAGAGTCCTGGTGCCTTTCAGACCCTCCGGGCAAGGAGGCCTGGAGGATGGGTTGGTGTCACCAGCCCTTTCCTGCAGGCGCCGAGCCCTGGCACCGGCACAGGCGGGCGGATGCTCCTCTGCCTCCCCTTTGCTCCCCACTGCTGGCCCGGCGGAGGTGAGGACAGACTGGCCTCAGGCTGATTGCAGCTGAAGGAGGTCAGAGCCTGGTGTCTGGCCCCATTCGTGTCCCCAAGAGCCCAGGGCATGTGCCCTGGACTCCCTGAGGCATCAGAGGCTTCACTGGGAGGATGCTGGGATGGGGACCAGAGGCTGGAAGAGGAGGTGCATGTTGAGGAGCTCGGTCTACCTCTGGTCCTACAAAGATGGAGATGCTAAATGGCCCCTTTCCCAAGGCAAAAATCTGGAAAGGCTCACGGCACAAACTCCTTCCCCTCATCCTTTCAGCAGGACCCAGGACACTGGTGGGGCAACACCTCTGTGTAAGAGCCCATTCTCCAGGCATCAGGCCTGCTCCTGGGAGACACACAGGGAGGGGTCGGGCTGTGCAGGCCAGTGGATGCTGCCCTGCAGCCATAAACAACCCCAGAGCAGATGTGGAAGCCAGGCTGGTCCCCCAACATCCATTCCTTCCTTCCTGCAAGCCCCAGCATCCCCCAGTGCCTTATAAAGGTCCCACGGCTGCCGGCACCATGGCACAGAAGCGCTGTGCACCCAGGCACCATGGGAAGAGAGCAGGAAAGCTCAGGCCAGCCAGGGACCCCCGGGGCTAGTGAGAGGGGTCTGTGTCCCCTCCTCTGCCCCTCTGCAAGGCACAGGTACCCAGACCCTCCACCCAACCTAGCTGCACCCACACACCCATCCCGTCACCTGCTGTCCTTACAGGCAGGGGTGGAGAGGACCCTGGTGAACAGTGAGCTGCAGCGTTTTGCCATAAACCGGGCTTTTTTCACCCAAGCAGGTGGTTAACCCTGAGCGTCAGTACATGTCCCTGGTGCCAGCTACTGCTTCTAGTGAATTCTCTCTTCGTCAGCCTGGATCACTGCATGAGGAGTTAGGGCTTCTGTCCTTGCCCCCTTCCCATCCTGGAGCACATGAAGACCCGCAGAGCTCGCATCATCCCTGATCCACAGGACCTGCTTTCTGCAAAGTCACCCACCCCCTACTCAACCCCTCATCTTGAACGTGGCAGAGCCCAGCTCCACAGCGCTGCATTTCCTGGCAGGATCAGACCCTGGTTCCTGCCCTCCGTTGGGGCAGGTCCCCCAGGATGGGGCAGGGGTGGCTGCACAGCATCACCCAAGTGTGCTGTGAGCTGCCCATGTGGCGGGGAGCCGCAGCTCCCACGGGGTGACTCCTGGCTTTGGCAGATGAACCACCCTGGGGTCCTTCCTGCGGTGGGTGGCACAAGCCCAATCCAGGGGACACGCCGGGGAGGAGAGGCTGGGCAGGGCACTGTGAAGGATCTGGGGGAGAAAGAGAACCATGGACAGGCCATGGGGAAGGGCAATGGCACCCTGGAAATCCTTCTCCCTCCATCAGACCCTGAGCCCACACCAGGGGTGGGTGAAGCAGAGCCAAACCTGCCCACGTCCTGGGGGATGGAGCAGGTGGGGTCTCACCCACATCTGCTGGCCTTCCCCCTGCCTGCAGACCAGCCAAGCCACACACTTGATGTCCTTCATCTCCTGCTGTTACAGGACAGCCAGGACCTAAGGCTGCTCAGCCTGATCTGTAAATGCTTATCAGCACTGTCTGGTGTGCAAGACCCAGAGCAGGAGGGATGGGGCCATGCCCTCAGCAAAGCCTTGTGCATAGAAGAGCACAAGGTTGATGCATGGCATACGTTAGTGAATCACTGCCTGCTTTTCCCTGCACACTCCTAAGGGATAAAGAGATATATTCTGGTACCATCCTTCAATGGATCCCACCTGCCAGAGCAGGTTTCTTCCCCTCTCAAAGGTAGAGCAGAGAGATCTCGCACTAAATGAAGTGCACAGGAGGGGCTCCCAGGACTGGGGTCTCCACCAGCGTGAGTGATGTTGGCCGTACAGCCTGTGGGTGAGCCATGCTGCTGGTGTTCAGCGGTGCTGCCCACGTGCCCTGTCTTTGCAGGGTGGCCGTGGTGGGCTTTCACAGGGCCAGGCTGCCCTGCCTGGGGACAGCCTCCTGCTGCCATCTGAGGCCATGTCAGGCTGTGCCCCCTGCAGTGCCCTAGAGAAAGGGGATACAGGACTATACGGGCCCTTGCTGTGCCCCACAGGACAACCAGCACATGTCAAAGCCCAGCATTACCTGCCTGCTGGCTGGGTGGACACCCCAAGAAACAGCACAGGGCTCAACTCCCCTTCTGTGTTGGCTTTCAGTTGCTGACTGCAAAGCGCCGCTGGAGCTGGAGCATGGCTTTGTCACCTTCTCCTCCAGGAACAACCTGACCACCTACCGAGCAGCCATCCAGTACCACTGTCAGCACCCCTACTACCACATGGCCCCCAACAGCACCGGTGAGCAGTGGGGCTGGGCCGCGTCCCCACGGCACGGTGCGGGTGGGAGTGGGGCCATGTGTGCGTGCGTTTGCAAGCGGGGGGAGCTTGGGATGGCCGCTCCGGGGTGCTCTGCAAGCAGCAGGCTGCAGATGTGGCCTTCACACATCGTAGCCCACGTCTGCACTGCCTGGATTGTCAGACTGGCCACATCCTGCTTCACAACAAGGTAGGATGGAGTTAGCACTGCCTGGTGCTTCGCCTGCGTGTTTCACAGGCTCAGCAGAGCAGTGTGGTTGTTCTGTGCTCTGCCTTCTCACCCTGCCATCTGCTCCCTGCAGCATATCAAATTTTCTGTGCCTCTGTGAAAGGAGCTGCTGCTGGAGAGAGCACCAGGTCCAGCAGCCTCACAAAGGGCTCTCGCAAGGCTCCCCATCCCAGCACTCAAATGTGCAGCGTAGCCAAGGCTGAACAGATAGCAGTGGCAGATTGAGTTTCCCCCTTACCCCCTGCTCCACAACCACAGAGACACCACAAGGTGCTTTGCCAAGCACCACAGATCTCCGCACCCTTTGGATCCAGCTCTGGGCAGCAGAAGGGGTGTGCACGCACCCCAGCCCTTCTTCCTCCTCCTCCTCCCTTAGCAAGAAAAGCCAAAGCATTTCCTCACATTCCTGTCTCCCTGCTCATTTCCCCCTGCACACCCACTGGCCCCGTGCATCTGGTCCCAGCATCCTGCGTGCGTTAGCGGAACGGGCACTGGCAGCATCAATGGCGTGGGAGCTGCCAGCCGAGGCTGAGGGCGCAGCACAGCCCTCCAGACAGCTCAAGGCAATGAAACCGGGGATGGTGACATGTCCCCTGCATGGGGCAGGGCTGCCTGGGCCCCCCCGGGTCCTGATTACAGCTGGACAACATCTCCTCGCTGCAAAAGGCACCTGCCCATGCCAGGGCCACAGCCCAGCTAATGCTTTGCTCTCTTCCAGCCACCTACACGTGCGACGCGTCGGGGGTATGGCGGAGCAAGGAGCTGGGGACCAAGCTGCCATCCTGCCGACCAGGTACTAGTGCTGGGGCGGCCTGTCCCGCAGCGAGGGGTGCGGAGCAGGGATGTGCGGTGGGGAGGGATGCCTCCATGCCTGACCTGACCTGCTGCTTCCCTAGGCAGGGACTCTGCTCCCTGGTGACAATGCCATATGCCTTGGCTCTACGTAGCCAACTGCTGCAATGTATGGCCGGGAGGGTGATGGGGACAGAGGCCTCCTGCCATTCCAGCTGGCCCAGACGGTCAGGGTGCGGTGGTGGCACTGGGCAGCAGGGATGAGGGCACATCTCCCTGGCAGTATAGGGCAGCAGTGGTGCCACAGCCGTCCCGGCTGCCAGGGCTCCCTTTGCTCCCTGCTCCAGCAGACAAGGAAACCAGCAGCCCCAGGGCAGAGCCCACGGGTCCACTGGGAGCCCACTGGCCCACTAGCTATGTTCAGTCCTCAGCATTGCCGGACAAGGCTCCAGCCAAGGGCAGAGCATTACCTGCCCAGTGCCACTGGCTGTCAGTTCCCATTTCAGTCTGGAGAAGAGAAGGCTCCGGGGAGACCTTATTGCAGCCTTACAGTACTTAAAGAGGGCGTATAAGAAAGATGGGGACAGACTTTTTAGCAGGGCCTGTAGGGATAGGACAAGAGGTAATGGTTGTAAACTAAAAGAGGGCAGATTTTGACTAGATCTAAGGAAGAAATTTTTCACAATGAGGGTGATGAAACACTGGCGCAGGTTGCCCAGAGAGGTCGTAGATGCTCCATCCCTGGAAACATTCCAGGTCAGGTTGGACGGGGCTCTGAGCAACATGATCTAATTGAAGATGTCCCTGCTCACTGCAGGGGGTTTGGACTAGATGACCTTTAAAGGTCCCTTCTATCCCAAAGATTCTATAATTCTATGATTAGCAGAGTGTCCACATACAGGAGCAATTAGCACTTCTTTGAGCCTTGCAGAAAAACCCAGCCACTTCGCAGGGAAGGAAAAGTCCCACGCCTTTGAGCAGTGGCAGAAATGTTTGCAGCCAGCAAGTTTCCAGGCCAGGCGCCCACTCGGGATTAAACAAGAGTCCCTGGGACGCTGGCTGGCCATAGCCAAGCGTGGGGCCAGGTCTGGCTGCCAGGCGGGGTGGGGCTGGAGGCAGCCCCGGGTGCGGGTTGTGGTCGGATGTGCAGGGACGGCTCTCGGGAGAGGTTGCAGGGATCCAGCTGCCGTGCAGCAGCCGCAGCTCCAGCCATCCCAGGGTTCAGGAGCTGGCTCAGCCCCATGGCAGGTCTTGCAGGCCATCTGCTCTCTGTCCATGCTGAGCAACTGCAGAGGAGGGACCCCCTGAGATTCGCTGCAGCCCACGGAGCTCTGAGAGCAGGACTGTGGCTACTCTTGTCGCAGCGGCTGCTCCCTGCATCTCTCCTTAATGTTTCAGACTGAACTAATTTGAGCTGGGAGCATATGGGGACATCTTTTGGAGCCATAGCTGCTTTCATGGGCCATTTCCAGACCTCCTGATTAGTGACAGAAGTCAGAGAGACTTCAGGAAAATGGAAAATCCCAGAGAGAGGGTGACACTCTCCTGAGATCGGGATCTGCAGGCAGCAGCTGGCCAGCTGCTCTTCAGATCTTCCCCTGTGTCTCACGCCACCTCCCCATCAATAGAAACTCCTCTTCCAGGCCACTCTGCGCCTTCCTCTGCCATTAGTGGGAGCCTTTGCAGCCTGGTCAGCATTTTTGATATGTAATTTAATAGAATAAATATTTGGCTGGATGTGCTTCCTCCAAAACCATCTCCCTGGGACGGCCGTCAGCTTCAGTGCAGCAGACCAGCTGGGCTGGGACGCAGGAATTATTTGCCTGAGCATGTTTTCTATTCCTTGCAGCACTGGGAAAGGCAGGGGAGCGGAGCAGGCGCAGAGACACTCACCATGCTCCCTCCCTGCTGGAGTCGCAGTTTTCCTAGCAGCAGATCCCAGCTGCCACAAACCCATGTTAGCAGCTCCTGGTGCTCCTGCCCTGGTTGCGAGGCTGACTCTCAGCCCTGACCCCATTGCCCTCGGGCGTCAGACCCTCTTTCTGCGAGGCTTTACATCCTCCCCTTTGCAGCACAGGAGGCATCGGGGCAGGGTCCTGGCACTTTCTGCGGAGGATTTGTGTTCACTTTGCAGACTCAGAGGGATGAGACCAGCACCTGTGTTGCTGTGTTTCAGGACTCTTCAAGCTATAGAAGGGCAAGCCCAGGCGGCTCCCACAACCTCCCAGTGACACTGGCACCCCCAAGTATTGACCACCCTGGGAGTCCCCCCCTTACAGTGCTGCCACCGGCATGAACCAGCTCCCCCCTCCTCATTGTCCCAAGGCTTAAGTTCCCCAGGGGCAGGAGTGTCCCTACCCACCCTGTCCAACCCTCTCAGAGCTGCCTTCAGCACATTGAGAGCCTCCTCTTCCTCACACCAGGTCACAGCGCCTGGATAAATCTCCTGGAGGTAAACCAGGCAGCATGTCAGAGGTCTTCAGACATTAATTCTGGGTCTGTTGAGGAGCTGAGCAGAAGGATGCTGGTTTGGCTGCCAGAATTGTGGTGAGGACTTGAGATGCAGGATTAAACCCCATGGTGCTAGGCAACATTCCACAGCCAAGCCTTCTCTAGCCACAGCTCCTTCGGGAGACCAAATGCCATGGCCATGAGACCACAGACCTCATGATGGGTCTCAGAGCAAGGGGTGAGGCTGGGCTGATGTCAGGCTCCAGTCCTCCCACCAGCGTTCCCCTAGGTTTCTTGGCACACTGAGCAGGAGCTGGGCAAGTGGTTGGATGGCCTCGGAAGAGCTTAGTGAGCTCACAGGGAACGGTGAGGCTGCAGAATTACTCATTTGGCCTTACTGCTTCTGAACTGGCATGGATCCAGCCAAATCACTCCAGAAACCAAACTGCAAAGAGAGGAATTGCAAAGTGCAGTCTGGCCCTCAAGCCATCTCTTTGTCCCACCTGCCAGCTCAACCGTACAACCCTTTAAGTCACAGCTCTGTTTTACTGCAATCCAGGCTTGGCAGAAATCATAGCATCCGCCAGGTCTTTGACATAGCAGAAGGATCCCTCCACTTCCCCTTCCCTAAGGAGTCTGGTAGCGCCATGGTCCTCATCTGGAGCACAAATCACATAGGCGTAAACCGAGACTAAGATCTAATCCTACTTAGAGTGAAGTCCCACCCTGGCTCACATGTTTTGCTGGATCCATGCCTGACTTCAGCGTCAGGGGATCCAGTACAGCTTTGGGGTAGCTAACCCTGGACGAAAGCCTCCATGGCCCTGTAGTGTGCTATATGCAATTCTGACTGTCCATATTCATGTCCAGTGGGCAGCAGCCCACTCTTTACACCAGATGAGCCTGCTGTTTGCAGAGTAAATCCTGAAGGCCCTCTGAAGTGGGGGCCCAGCACATACCACCCCTTGGCATAAGTCCACCCTTTTCATCAAGGGCTCAGGGCTCTCCACCTCGCTTCATGACAGGGCCACATGTGCCACAGCCCTACCTTGACAGGTTCCAAGAGCTTGACCCTTCCCAATCTCAGTGGAGACTCTTTGGGCCTGAGACCCACCTGGGATGGTAAACAGAAGTGTGCCTTGAAAGTTCATGGCCTCCTGGCCAAGAGCATTCGCATAATCTTTTCACAGCCTACAGCAAAGGTGGGGAAGGAGGGGGCAGCTGGGAGGCTACTTTTTTTGAGCAAGCTCATGGGACTAATTGGCCTTGACTGTCCATGGCCAAACCCAGGATGGACTCCCACAGAGCCAGGACAGCAGGAGCAGGGAGCTCCTAGCTCTGAAGATGCTTCCTTCCCTGGTCCAGCATGGGGTCTAGTGGCTCAACCTGGTTTCAGTCCTGTCTCATTGCCAGCTAAAGAACGGTTTGTTCTGGACAGGCTGCCATTACCGTGGGAACCACACAGCCACATTCCACGGTGCATGTGTGCTGGGGGGATGCACACATCTCATATGCAGAGATTGGACCCTCTGCCCGCCCGTGAAGGCACAATGATGGATCTGCAGGCTCCAAAGACACAATGATGGATGGTGCTGAGCAACATGCATTCATCACTGCGGGTAGATTATGCCACAGGCCTGGTGGTACCTCCCGGGACAGCTGCCTGACATCCTCCCTTGGGTCTTCCAGGGTGCCATGTGGGAGCAGATGCCAGGACTGGGGTTTCCACGGGCACCTGGGGAAAGGGGGCCCAAATGCTGGAAACCAACAAGTTCTGCCAACCCATAAAGACGCTTCTCTAATCTATGCCTCATTGTCCACAGCCACAGAAAACGTGGGGCATCCAGAGGGCTTGGTATGGCTATTTTTAACTCTTGGAGAGCTGGGCCCAATTGTCCTGGGGCTGTGAGCAAAAAAAAGATGCTCTATGCTCCAAAAATATTGCCAGAATAGCTCAGACAGCAGAGAGAGGGGAAGAGCCCAAAGGTATGTAGCAGGTTGGTGACAGAGGCAGCACTGAGGTCTCCTGGTCTCATGCCTGAGCCATCAGGCTTAGAGAAACACAGGGTGGCTCCTACTTCACAGAAGAAACTGGACAATGCATGCAGGCTTCAAACCTGCCTCTTTGTCCATGACTAGCTTCACAAGGGCTGAACAAGATCACCCCACCATCCTCATGGAAGAGCAATAGACTGCCCCTACAGGGCAAACCGCTGCCACCAGAAATGGTTCCACCAGGCAAGGAAGACACGAAAGTAGCTGGGGATGCCTTTAGGAAGCAAAATCCTTCAGAAGGACAGATGCATTTCTTTCCCAGACATACCTCCAAAGACCTGTTAGCATAGGGGGTGGGGTGTAATGTCCAGCCTCCTGCAAGCTCTGAAGCACATTCTGCTAGGAGAAGGTAAAGATGGCAGGGAGGATGGGCTTCATCCACCAGGAAAAGGAGAAGAGTTGACCTCTATGGAAAAAAAAGACACAAGTGAGCTTTAGGTTTGAAGATAATCAGCCATGTGGCATAATCTATAGGGAATGTCCCTTTTCATTTGTTCCCTAGGTAAGTGCTGGCAGTAACTGTCCTGTCCTTTTTGTCCCCAGTGTGCGGCCGGCCAGCTCGTCCTTTACCTGGGATCATCAAGCGCATTATTGGTGGGCGAAACGCAGAGCCTGGCTTCTTCCCCTGGCAGGCCCTGATTGTGGTGGAGGACATGTCCCGGGTGCCCAACGACAAATGGTTTGGCAGCGGGGCCTTGCTCTCAGACTCCTGGGTGCTGACGGCCGCCCACGTGCTCCGCTCCCAGCGGCGAGACAAGACTGTCATCCCTGTCTCCAAGGAGCACGTTACCGTCTACCTGGCCCTTCATGACGTGAGGAACAAGATGGAGGCTGTCAACCGGACAGTGGAGAGGATCATCCTCCATGAGGAGTTTGACATCCAGAACTACAACCATGACATCGCTCTGGTCAAGCTGAAGGAGAAAGTGACCATGGGGAACTACGTCATGCCTGTCTGCCTGCCCCAGTTTGAGCATGAACTTGAGGGGCCTCACCCTAACACACTGGGGCTGGTGGCTGGCTGGGGTATCTCCAACCCCAACATCACGGTGGATGAGATCATCAGCTCAGGCATGAGGACACTATCTGACATCCTGCAGTACGTCAAACTGCCGGTGGTGCTGCACGCAGAGTGCAAGACCAGCTACGAGTCGCGGTCAGGGAACTACAGCGTGACCGAGAACATGTTCTGCGCCGGCTACTATGAAGGTGGGAAGGACACTTGCTTGGGAGACAGTGGAGGAGCCTTCGTCATCCAGGACCCGGGAACCCGGAGGTGGGTGGCCCAAGGGCTGGTCTCATGGGGTGGCCCGGAGGAGTGCGGCAGCAAGCAAGTGTACGGTGTGTACACCAAAGTCTCCAACTATGTGGACTGGGTGGAGAAGAAAACAGGCTCCTCAGAGAGATGGACATTTCTGGACCCGGAGCTGGAGAGATGAGTGACTAAGCAGCCTGCTGCCGCAGCTCCCTTTCTTCTTGTTGTTGTTTTTTAATATGCTCCAGACTCTGGCCTTTCGCAAGCGGTAGCCATGATGCTCAGCGCACGCCGGGCCTTTGCCAGCCCTCCACGTCATTTGTTTCACTTGGTCCCACGTCCCTTTGCTTGCGCTCTTAGGAAATGCTTGCTAGGGAGCTGGGGGAAGGGAGCGAAGGGCGAGAGCTCAGCCAGTGTCCTCAGCTTGTGCTGCCCATCTCCAAATCTCACCCACGCTCCCGGGGAGCCCTCCTCCAGGCCAGGACAAAAGCACAGCGATGGAGGCAGCACTTCCCTGCCACCAAAGCTTTGGGCCATGCACAGAGAATTGCCTCCATCCCCAGGGCTCTCCAGCCAGATCTTCCCTTCAGACGATGCAGCTGCAGGAGCTACAGAGGCTACGGACAGCGCAGGAAACCCAGCTGGGCAGGCCTGGACCTCACAGGTCCGCCACCTTTTCTGTGCAAGGAGTAGTGAGAGACCCCTGAGGGTTTGCTACTATTTTTATTTGTAAACAAATGTCCCCGCTTGATGGCATCTCAGGTGATGTCCATCTGGCCCCAGGGACATGAGGATGCATCCACATTAGCCCTAAACTTCAGCTGTGTCTGGAAAGCTAATGGCTGCTGAGACGGCACCAAACAAAATGGGCTACACCTACCCCACCATGTGGGATGGATGCCCCACAGACGACACAAGGAGGGGGGCAGGGTTTGGACTCAGTGTCACCCTCACCTCCAGCCACCAAAACTTCTCTGACTCTCCATCACCCCTCCAGTCCTCCCCCCAGACTAGCTCTTGGAATTGTTTCCAGCCACAGCAGACATCCCAAGGAAAGTTTTCCAACACACGAGACAGCACCTGCTGCACCTAAGCAATACTTATTTTCAGCAGAATCATTTCAGATAAAATGACCTTCCTTGGGGTTTCACCTCTTCTTTAGGGCCCTCAGTAGTCCTGCACGGCAACGCATTCATCCTCGTAAGAACCTAGTCACTTTTAAACTGCTTTTAAGGCCATTGGTTTCGCTGATTTACAGGCTCCTTATGGTGTTCAGTGTTTGTTTGTGGCTCTTCTGGCCTATTGCAGGTGTCCAAGTCATTCTAGACCCCAACTCACCTAACCCACCAGAAGTATTCGTATCTCCCCAGCCTCTCTTCATGGCCCATGTAGACGAGTAAGCCCCACCAAGGAACAAGGTCAGGTGAGCTTACCTTCCTTCTGCGGGGACATCATCTCCTTCACTTGCCAGCAAAGCCCTCCTACAGCTGTAAGCAACATGCAAATATTGCCTGCTGTCCCCTCTGCGTGCCTGTAGCCTCCTTTGGGCCTGGCCTCCTCCTCCTTTGGTTTTGCCATGCAAGGAGTCAACAGTGAATGAGCCACTCTGCCATTTTGCTATCATCCAAAAAGCCATTTGTAGAGCATGTAGAAGAGCAGAAGGCCTAAGGAAGGTCGGACTTGCAGACACACTAAGAACTGTACTCTTGGCTATGTCATGTAACTGCAAGGTATTTTTTTTATATATATATATATATATTTCTTTTTTGATACTACATTCTGTAAAATATCCAATGTCATGTAAGGATGGTTCTGTGTAACCTTCCTCCTGAGAACAAAATAAAACTTATATACGTACTGAGTTTGTGCCCTCAGGCTTTTATTCCAAGACGGGCATGGTCAAGGCTGGTTGCTAGTCTCTGCCACGCACACCTGCGCTCCCGGGAGGATTCTCCCACCATCCCTCACCCCAACGGATGCTCAGCCATGGCCTGCACAGCTTCACAGGCTGAGACAGACCCTGGCCAGCCGTGAATATAAATTGCAAAAAGCGGCAACAGATGAGATCCTGCCCTCCAATTATTTAGAGCCTTAGCACAACACTGAAGACAAGGGCGGTGGCAGGAGGAGAGTGCAGCAACCTGTATGCTGAGAATAGCAATTAAATTTGGGTTCAATTGACATGCGAAAAAAATAACAGTATGTGACTTTTGCTTTAAAAGAGTTGAAAAATCAGCCCATCCCTGCCAGCTGTTGGACTGAGAGAGCGCATCTTCACAGCAGAGGCTCTGCAGCAAGCACAGACGGGAGCTGAGACAGGGACATAGCTCTGCCGGACATCTCTTCTCTGTATCACAAGCTGTGAAAATCCAGGCTTTGGAGAGAGCTTAGAATCGTGGGCACTGTTTCCTACCATGCGCCTGGATGCAGGGCTGAGAGCTGGTTTATTGATCCCTATTTTCCTACGGCACAGAACTGAAATAACAGCGCCGGGCTCCTCTGGGTTGACAGCAGGGAGGAGGGCAGTGGATCTGGCTCACTCACTCACGGGTCTGCTAACATATCCAGAGACACCAGAGGGGTGAATAGGAGGAGAGAGAAAAAGCAAAATCAAGGCATGGTCCCCTGAGCATTAAACCACCATCTGTAGGATCTGAGCCTAGACAACTCCAGGGCAAGTTAAAAAATATTGCTGCCCTATAATAGATCAGTCATAAATACAGACTCTTCTCCGCCTCCCGTCGATAGCTCTGCCGGGAAATCCCCAACGCAGCCCAGCCCTCACCCCTGCTCACCAAGCCGCCGGGCTGCCAGTGCCAACCCCTCATGCCCCGCGGCCGCTGCGGCTGGCTGCAGGGAGGGCTGGGAACGCGCAGCGGAGGAGGAAAGCGAGAGCAACAACAACGGGCTTTGCATTTGCTGGCACCTCGCGACCTGCCGGGGTGGTGAGAGCTTCTCTCCAGGGACACAGGCGTGGAGACAGCAATTTATCAGTCTGGCTCTGGTGAAAGGCCAGCAAAACATCCCTGGGTGGGATTTGCCCATCCCTGCTCATTCCCAGTGCCAGGCATGAGCTGAGAGTCGGCTGTGGCAGAATCCAGCCCTGGACAGACCAAAGGGGACAACCAGGACCTGCCCAGGACCCATGGGGAGAGAGAGCATCCTGCATCCCTCAGCCACCTTCCCCGGGATGGGCTCGCTGTCCCCATGCCACCTGGGGGGCTGCTCACTGCTCATCAGCCCTGGGGGCTGAACTGAGCCGTGGGGGCTTGCTCTGGGCTCCCAAATTACCAAAAGCCATGAAAAGCAGCGCTTTGAGAGCAGTTTGCTAAGAAACAAGTGGGAGAAAGGCACAACCGCACATCAGAGTGGGGTATCCTAGAAGGAGCCCAAAAATGAGGCTGTGGCTGAGAAGCCTACATATGCATGGGTGTCTCTAAGTAATGGGGAGAAGATGAAGGGGTTACACGATGGAGGGGGAAGAGGACCTCCAGACATGCACACACATATGAGGAGACAGGCAGGCAAGCAGGCAGCATCGGGCAGGGGAGCAGGGAAAAAGCAGCGTATGCACGCAAGGCCATGGGTGGGGAGTGCGGGGTGTGTGCAGAGGGCATTGCAGGGGAGCAGGGGATGGCTCTGCCTTTGTAAAAGACCAGAGAGACCCAAGCAAGAAAATAAGGACCCCCGCAGGGATGTGGTCTCCACCAGAGCTGTCTTCCCAGGCGGAGGCGAGGGAGTTCCCCCTCAGCAGCTGGGTGGCTGGGGAGGCTGCAGACAGCCAGACATGATGACTTGGGCTGGGAAAACCTCAGCATGGAAAGAAGAGGGCTACGGGCAATGGCAGCAAGAAACTTGGCCATGTCTCTGCTTCATGACATAACGCCGACAGGGAGAGGGCGGGCTGCTCCCAGCACGGGGAGAGCCGCGGGAGGGAAGGGAGTTGGTCCAGGCTGCAGGATCAGCCTCCTCCTCCCCAGCAGAGCCACTCAGCCCTGGACAGCTGAGCAAGGAGAAACCTCCTCCAGAAAGACAGGTCCATTCATATATGAGACCCTTTGGGTCCCAAGCACTCACTCAGCAACTGTTCCCCTGCCAAAAATGCTGGAGACATCACTGATGCTCACTCAAGGGGGAGAGGTCATTCTGGCTCTCCTTTCTGTGGAAGTCCCTGCTGGTGGCACCACGCTGGTCCTCAGCCCTGCTGCTGTGGCACCACTGTCCCCTGGGCAGAGTTGGGGGCCAGGAGGGGTTTGAGGCCCCACACTTTGCATTGTGTGTTCATCTCCAGTGCTCTGAGACTGGGAAATCACAGCTCGTCCACAGACCAGGACCATATTCACGTAGAATATGGTTTGAGGGGGCCACCCTACAGGGAAGCAGCTTGGCACAGGGACAGAGGGGAGAGCATCTCCCATCTGGGAAGGGCTTGCCCTTCCCAGTGCTGGCGGCTCACTGGTCCCATTGCTTCCCAGTGCAGTGCCGGAGATCTCACAGCTCCATCTGCTGGCTCCATGGCCAGGGCTGCAGAGGCTGCGGAGAAGCCGCTGGGGAAGGGGGAGAGTTGGTGGGATGAGCGGGACAGAGCACTTAAGAAACAAAATCCACATGGCCCCTGGATCATACAGGCTTTTCTTGTTATTTTGATTTTTTTAACCAATAGCCTGCAGGTTGCATATATGAAAATATGGAAAAATCTTATGCCAGCAAAAAAAGCAAATCCACAGTCAGCAGTGTAAAAGGCCCCGCAGGACACAGCAGGGAGAAGAACACCTGGAAAGCTGCGTAGCCAGGGCTTGATGCTGTGCAAGCTGCACCAGTGACACTGGGTTTGGTTAATGCCTTCCTTTCATCACATCTTTCTTCCATTAATTCAGTTGTGAAATCTTTCTTACCATGTCCATCTTCAGCATCAAATCATTTGCAAAGTCAGGAGGGGATGGATGCAGCTGCCTTGGAAGCTCTGCAGGTCTGGCCCTCGTTGGACTCATTTGCCAGACAGCCCAAAAAACAATTTCAGTACCTGGAGTAGTTTGGGGGTTGTTCACTTGAGCTCTTACTAGTTGCAGTGAGCAGCAGGTCCCTCAGTGTCTGTGTTTCTGCTCCTTGACCCCCCAGGCAGCGTATGAACCCCAGAGAACATGGCAAAGAGTGAGTGATGCAGCTCATCACTCGGGGGGGTGTTAGAAACCCCCACCCCAGCAGCCGGCATGCCCCCCATGGGTGCCTGGGCCCACTAAGGCAGAGCAAGCTGGGAAGTTGATGGAGTTAATACAGGTCCCTGGCCAGCCTCTCTGTGGGAGGTATGCAATGAAAATGGAAAGTACGATGAGGATGGCAGAGGCACAACAGGGGGTGATGTCTCCTGAGTTGCTCCTAGACCTGCCCGGGGCTTGGTGGTGGGCTGGCAACGGCACACTCGCCACTGGCACCCCATTTCCCCAGGGGACGGGCTCACAGCGGGAGCACCAGAAGCTGAAAGAGAGGAGAGCCCAAGTGGTGGGATGGAGGCTGTCAAAGGGAGAGGAGCACAGAGCTATGGGGCTGGCCACAGCATCACCCCACATCCATGCTGCCTCAGCGAGACAGGGGCAACCAATCCTCCCTGCCTGCCCCATGGGCATGTGTGTCCAGGGTGGTGAGATGCTGGAGGGGACGGGGAGTGAGCGGATGCCTGTGGCAGGGGCCATTTGGGCACTCTCCCACTTTCCCCCAGACTTACTTCTTCCAACCACACTGAATTTGGGTACAACACCCACTGCTGCATCCCCCTTCCTTTCTGGTGATCCTCAGGTGGGGAATCAGGCCCAGTCCCCCACCTCCTGCAAAATGAAGCTGGAGGCTCCCAAAACCCACCTTGCCCTCTGGGTACTGGGGAGGGACTCAGGATGCTGCTGCCCAGCCCTGGGCTGTCCCTCGCCCAGCACAGAAACCCTGGCTGGCTGCAGATGGAGGGGCTGACCTGCTTCCACCCCTGTGCCCCGCCCCAAATATGCCCCACAGTATTACCCCAGAGGGGCTGAAGCAGTAGCCTTGGTGCCCCAGTGTGAGCCAAATGCCAGCCCCAGTTGCACACCGAGCTCTTCTCCTGGCTGACAGCACTGCAGGAACCAAGTGCCATGAGCCATTCTACAGATGGGGAAATGGAAGCACAGCGCAGATAGATACACAAACTTGCCTAGCACTGCCTGAGACGTGACCGTCCCTCAAGCTGGGCCAGGCACGGGAAATGGGGGAGGCTTCCATTACCGTGATGGTTTAACAGCTTGTGAGAGAGCGTGAGACCCTGCCAGACCCAAAGTTTTGTCCCATAAACCCCGGGCAAGCAGGCAGAGAGAGATGAGCAGAGGCAGACTGCTTCCCCTGGGAGCAGCAGGGGTGTGCCTTCAAAACAGGGGTTCGGTGCAGCTCATAGACAAAAGAGGTAATTCCCGCAGCTCTGCCTGTGCAGGCAGCGTTCCACCCTGCCCTCTGAACCCATCCCTGGCTGCCCCATGCCCACTGCTCTTGCCTGGTCAAGTCATGCTCTTCCACCACCGGTGTCCAGCTCCAGGGCAAGGCTTCGGGAGTGAGACCCTGGATGATCTTCAGGTCCCACTCATCCTCTGGCTTCACCTCATCTATCAGGTCATAACATATCTCCCTCCAGGTGTCCATCCACAGTGGGTGCATCTCTTCTAGGGGCTGGGCTTGCGACTGCCTGGGGGTGCCCAGCTGCCCCTGCTGCCTGCCCCAGGCAGGAGCCCTGGGCTTGGCTGGCTCGGTCGACAGCAGGCAGGGAGCCAACGCCTGAGCACAAGAAATGAAACCAAAAGGAGGTTTGCCCACAGTGCCCAAACTGTTCTTGTCCAGCTCCTGCATGTCTTTTTCCACCTGCCGTGAGCAGCAAGGGGCAATGTGTCCCTGGCTCTGCCCGTGAGCTGCCCACAGGGCATCACCCACCAGGGATGGAGCAGGGGGACACAAAAACTCAAGCAAACACAACACACAAAAGAAGCATTTCAGCAACAAGGTTACCCTGGGAGCTCCCTGCCACAGGCGATTCCAGATGCATAACAGAGTCAGGAGAGCAATCAGGCTGTTTATATGAAAAAAGAAATCCAGGAGAGACTCTGAACTTCGGGTCACAGGGAAGATCATACCAGAGCAGTTGATATCTCTGCTGCCTCACTTCTGATTCTCCCCACCACTTGCCCAACCCAGGACCCCATGGCAGATGGACCTTGGCAGCCACGATTGTATCTGGAGCTTATGTTGTGCAGGCTATTTCAAAAACTTTGGCAAGTATTTACAGACCAATTTCACCTTGGTTTTCTGGACCAAAGTTGTGCCTACAGGACATGCTGTCCCCATGGGTAAGTCCTGCAGGAGCCCAGCAGCTCCCCTGCAGGGAAGGTAAGAAGCTGAGGGGTGTCAGGCTGCAGGGGGACAACAGTTTTCCTCCCAACTTTATGATGCCCACCAGGTCCCCTGAGTCCTGCAGGGCAAAGTAGCAGCAGGCAGGAGTCAGCATCCTCCCCTTTGCCCAGCCCCTGTAGCCCAGTGTAGTGCAATTTCCCCGTGACTGACCGAACAGGGCAGAGACTTGGGATTTGCTGCCACAGCCTTCTTGTGCTTACCAACCTTGGGCACCCTTTGCCCCCACCGCAGGGTGCCCAGCCAGCCGGGAGGGGTTTGTGTTTGCCAGGGTGTTTTTCAGAGCCATAGTCATAGACTCATAGAAAGGTTTGAGTTTGAAGGGACCTTAAAGATCATCTAGTTCCAACCCCCCTGACATGGGCAGAGTCACCTTTCACTAGATCGGGTTGCTCAAAGCCCTGTCCAACCTGGTCTTGAACACTTCCAGGGAGGAGGTATCCACAGCTTCTCTGGGCAACCTGTTGCAGTGTCTCACCACCCTCACAGTAAAGAATTTCTTCCAAATATCTAGTTGAAGTCTACCCCCTTTCAGTTTAAAACCACTACCCCTCATCCTGTCACTACACTCCCTGATAAAGAATGCCCTTGTGAAAGCTCAGCACCTAGATGTTTTTGGAGGACAACGCAATCTCTGGGCCCCTGGTGACACAACGGACATCCACTGGTGCACGGGGCCAGAGCAGACGCTGCTGCACACAGCTCATAGGGAGGCAGTGCCAGTGTCCACTGGCACCAGCTCCCCGTGACTTTGCTGCAAACCTCCAACTCTAGGTGCCCCTCAGCTGCGTTGGGTGCCCAGTTCCACCAAGGCCAAGGAGAGCATCGGGATGTGCCTCCCTGGAGGCTGAGCCCAGCTGGTGGATAAAGGCAGCCGCCACCCTCCCGCTGAGCCGTTCACACGTACCTAGAAAAGACTTTGCAGAAATTAAAAAGCACAAATGCATCCTTGGGCTGAGGAGAGAGGGCTTGTTTTATTCTTGCAAGTACACTCTAGGCATCACATGGAGCAGCTAAGGGTTGTCCTCATGCAGAATATTTCCTCTATTTCCTCTAAGAAACCGACCTACCCACAGGGCTCCCCGAGGCTGTGGGACGAGGTGCCTGGTTGAGGCACCCTGATGTGTCCCTGTCCCCCCACAAGCCAGGGAAGCCTCACCGTGCCACAAGCAAGGGCTGACCTTGGGCACCCAATTTTCCAGGCGCTCCATCAGCCTCCCCAGCCATCACCCCATTCCTCTTTGTGAGCCCCAGGTCCCACTAGTTCCTGGAGAAATAAAGCAGGATGAAGAGGAGCACTGCCACAAGGCAGAGCAAAGAGCTGCCAATGCAGCAGCAACTTTTCCAGAGGGAGTTGCTATGGAAGGGAGAGGGGTGGTGGGTTGGGGTTGCATAGTGCCTCGTGCCCCAGCATTTCGGGGTGCAATGGGTCTGAGCCTTGTCTGCGTCCATCAAGGGTACGCAGGCATCCGACGCTGGGGCCAGCCTCAGCTCGCTGCAAACACCGAGCTGGCAGCCCTCGCAACGGGTGCTGTCATGCGGCCCTGCCACCGGCGCATTCACCACGACTTCCAGGAGGTCAGAGGGCTGGATGGTCACGTGGTAGAAGTACCTGAGGATCTTTAGCACCAGGTTGTGCAGAAGTCTCTCCATGGTCTCCTGGCTGAATTCGGGCTCCTCCAGCTGGGGGTCAGGGCACCGCCTGCACGCCTGGCGAAAGGCTCGCATCCACACCGTGCCCTGGCACCGGTGCCTGCACATGTGGAACAGCACATGCACTTTGGCCGAAGACCACTCATGAAAGCACTGGGAGCACCGAAACCTGCCAGGACACAGAGGAGATCAGCTCATCCCAGGCTCCCTGTGCTGAGCCTGCAGCTTTCTGTGCAGTCAGTAGGGACCAGGGCAGCCAGGGCTGATGGATTAACTTCATTCATGCAAGCTTTGCATCAAACTGTCCTCCCCCTAACAGCATGACACCAGTCTGGGTAGTTCAACACAGATGTGAGCTCAGGGCTGGCACCAGCATTAAAGATTTTAGGAGTCAGGGGACCACGCTGGTCCCCTCTCCTAGCCCATCCTGGCCCTGCTTCCAGGAGCAGGGGTCCTTGGGGAGGGACGCATCAGGCCCCAGGTCTGTTTGGAGCTCCAGCCCTTCACCCGTGCCAGCTCATCACAGCTCAGCAGAAAGCCAGTGTCAAGGCCAGGGCCAGGGAAGTCAAAAAACAAAAGAAGAAAAATAGAAGGAAGGTGTGGGTGGGGGCTGCAGGTCAGGTGAGGAGATGTCTTGAGGAGTCAAAAGGAGAGTAACCTGCAGCTCTTCATCTTGCACGATCTCCATGGGGGCTGGCAGCCAAGGTCTCCATTTGCTGCCACCCGGGCAAGGTCTCCGGTTGATGCCCAGGGTCCTGCTCAGGTCAAAATGGTTTGTATGGGACCTCTCATCGGCAATGCAGAGCCACAGCCTCTCTCTGCTCTGGGACCCCGCAGCCTGGTGCAGATGCAGGTCCGCTCAGGCATTGCCCTGTGTCCCAGCAGACAGTGGCTCTCCCTCTCCTCATCCTCTGCGTGCAAACCCAGCAGATTTGCCCCTAGCGTGGTATAACTACCCCTGCTCGCTGGAGGAGCTCTTTGCATCTTGACACCAGCACGGAGAAACTCTGGCCAAACACCAGCTGCCCTTTGGCCCTGCGGAGCTGCCATACACCCCTGCTCTCCAATTATCATGATTTTTTTCCAGTTTGGCAATAACCTACCAAGCTTGGAACAAAATGGGAAAACCCCTCCCAGCCTCACCCACCTCCAAACTGCCCATTTCCTGTCAAAAGCTGTTTCCTACAACCAAACTTTGAGAAAGGGAAAGATCCACATGGCAGCCCATCATCCCTGGCCCTCCTCCGACAGGGAGTGGGTTGGCAGCACCCTACCTTCCAAGCGCACGGCGCTGCACAAACTCCTTCCAGCCAGGCTTGAGGATGTGCACCTGCAGGGTATCATCCTCCTGAAGCACCCATGGCTCTGTTAAGTGCATGTCCATGATCTTCACTGCAAAAATGTCCTGCCAGGTCCCCATGGTCCCACCTGGAGCTGGGGAAGAGGCAGTGGCCAGGGTGAAGTGTGCGGCTTCTGGGTGCTGATAAATGTATGCAACTTTCTCTTCTCCAAACTCTTCCTCTTTGCACAATATCTTTGTTCTTGGAGAGGGGAACCTTTGCTCCCACGTAAGCAGCACCGCCCCATCCCAATCCCTGTGTCAACAGTCTCTGCTGACGCTGCACCAGGTCCTGGCTGGGTGAAATGTCCCCCAAAGCAAGGACAAGGTGGGTTTTCCCAAGCCCCGCACATGAACCCCCAACCCCGACCTGTGCTCTCGTGATGCTGCTCTGTCCATAGGCAGAGAGGTTGGAAACACAGCCCCCTCCAGGCTGCCCATGTCTGTCGCTGTCGCGGCAGCAGGGGCGAGCCAGCGGAGATTGTGCCCAGCGTAATGGAAGCGAAACCCACTGAAAACGCAGGACTCAGCAGCTGCTAAAGCCCCAGGTAGCCTTATCTCTCTCGATAGCCACCACCAAGCACGGGCTGTTTTTAACAACTTTCAGCCAACTCAAGCAGACAAAGGTCTGATGTGAAACCACAGGGTGGAATCTCAGGGAGGATGGCACTGCACGTGAGGTGAGGTGTGGTCTGAGCTGAGAGCACTGAAGGACGGTATAAACAGCAGGGCCAAGGCTGCCTGCAGCCCTCTGCCCCTCAGCTCACCCCTCTTGAGGTGCACAGGTCCCCCAGGACATCCAATGGAGAGTGATATAGGATGGGGAGCAGGTCAGATAAGATGCTAAATGATAACTGGTCTTGAATTAGGGGAAGATTCGCAGCTCGACAAAGCAAGCTCAGCTTTCCGTGGAAATAAAACCATCTTGTTTAGTGTGAAAATTTCAGAGGAGAACGACCTGTGCACAGAAAAGGCACAAAACACCCCAAAACGCCCATCCTTGGAGGAAATGTGCTGGGTGGCTTCTAAGGATGAAGCCATCATGGAAAATTATGGCAGCTCCTCGTGTTGAGTGCCTGGAGCAGCGCTCAGGCTCCCGGAAGCAAGGAGGGTTTAACACAAAGACTGTGGGATATTAAAGCCTGCAATAGGACAGACCTCTGTTTAAAGGCAGAAGGATCTATTTTAAAGGCAGAAGGATCTAAGAATCAGGCTTAAAATACTTCACATTGGTTTCAAATGAAGTATGTCTCCATGGCATCCCCAGTGCCCAAAAGCCCCGGTGCCCCAGGCAGCAGTGCCAGCGGCTGGGGCAGCGGGATTGCTGAGGATGTGGGTGATGACACTTGTGGCCTCACAAGAGGGGCACGATGGCTGCCAGCAGTAGGTGAAAGTGGCTGTGAGGTCTTAAGAGGCACCAGCACATCAGGCTCATCCTCCAGATCCCAAAAGGGAGGCAGGCGACGTAGGTAAGTCCCAGTAACAACAGGTTGGCAGGGAGCCTTCAATCTTTGCTGCTGGAAGGGAAAAGCCAGTGAGTCATTTGTACCAAGAGCCCTCCAGCACCTTCACAAGGTGCGCTGCCGCTCCTGCGAGAGTGGAGGGTGGTGATGAGGTCCCGGGGAAGAGCCCACCTTCAGCTTCAAGGTTCCTCCCTGCTTTGAGGTCCTTTCACCCTTAATTACATCTTGATGCTACAAACTGGAACAGGACGAGAAGGAAGGAAAGGAGGCTTTCTGGAAGCAGAAGACACAAGCCAAGATCTTCCAGATCCTTAAGGAGAGCGAGCAAAGCCCTATCCTGTGGATAGGACCTGGGTCACCCCCTGCCCAACAGCTCTGCGATGGGGGCACGGGGTCCCGCTTGGGCTGGGGCAGCGCCCTACAAGCATGATGTTGAAGAAGGGGTTGTCCCACCAGCGTTTCTGATGCTCGCAGGTGGGGACGGGGGGACATCCCTGGCTCTGGTCTGGTGCGTGGGGAGGAAGAGAGGGAGCAGCAGGTCTCCCTGCCCCCCCTCCCACTCCTTTCCCAGACCACGGGGCCCCCATTTCTACAGGCTCACTACAGAAGACCCCTTCGTGCCCCTGCCACAGAGGCCTCTGCGGGGCTGCAAACCTCCCAGAGCAGAAAGCGGGAGCAAAGCGGGAGCAGGGCTGGCCTCGCAGCGGGCACCGTGCAGTGCCTGGCAGCACCATGACCCAGCGTGGCGTGGAGCCACCAGCAGCAGGGTGACCAGGATGGGGCCACCCGCCCTGCAGCATCTGCCCATCCCCTTGGGCCCCTCTGTGTTAGGGGCTGAGATTTACCCTGTGGGGGTTGAATGCAGGAAAAAACTACAAGTTTTGACATCTCCCCTCTACTTCTAGGGCAGCTGCGCCTGTGTTAGACACCTCAAGCTATTTGGAGGAGGAGGAGCCCCCCGGGGAGGCAGCCCTCTCTCCTGGCAGTCTCGCATTCACCCAAACAAACCGATTGCTTCATCTGGGGGATCTGTGGTTTCAGCCCAGCTCTTCCTCCCCAAGGCTGCTGCCGCGGGGCGGAGGGACGCTCCCCACGGGGCAGGCACTGCTCCCCACACTGCCCGCCCCAGGGAGCAAAACGCTGTCCCTCAGGCACATTGCTCAACGAGGGTCCGGTGGCACCCGTGGCACGGGGATCGGGCCCTGCCTCCAAAACCCAGCTGCGATGGAAACCAGCCCCCCATTACGTCATGGCAACACAACTCAAATCACGACTCACGATATGCCGAGCCCTCACAGTCATCTCTGAGAAGGAGCCCGGTGCTGGTCCCTCTATTAAAGCCTTTGACTTGCTTTTACTAAAGGGACTTTCCCAGAACCACCCACAGAGCCGAAACTGCTTTGACGTCCTGTTCCACTTCACACACCTCTCGGCGCTGCCTGAGCACCTTGCCGCTTACCGGCACCTGCCTGGAAACAAAAGTTGCTCCTGCAGGTCCCCCACAGCCCGGCCTCGGCAGGGAGCGGGGACGAGCCCAGTCCCAGCCCTAGCACAAGCCCGCTGGGCTGGACAGACCCTGCCAGGGACAGACCCTGCCAATCCCCTCCATCCCGGCGCGCTGGTCCTGGCTCCTCCGCGGGATGCGCGAAGGAGGCAAACACAGGTGCAGACCAGGCAGTAATTTCCCTGCCGCTTGCACACAGCCTGAAATTATTTTTGACTTCAGTTCTCACCCCGCGGTGAGCCACCCAGGCGAGAGGAGGAAGGTTTCCTGAAGTCCTTTCTCCTCCTCTCCATCTCTCGCTCTGTGTGTCAGCCTCCCCGTCCCCCACCCCTCCAGCCCAGGGACAAAGTACCCCCACTGTCCATGAGGACCCTGCTTGGCCCATGTGCGCCCCATCCCCACTGGGACACCCATCCCTTCCCTTTGGGGTCACCCAATACCCAAGTGGCTCCATCCTGCCAGCAGTCCCTGGGAGGGGCAGAAAGGGACATTCAACCCCGGTCCCCAGGCAGGACCGCAGAGCGGGACATCCCCTCAGCAGTGGGGGTGCTGTGTCCGTGGGCACAGCAAGGCTTGCAAGACCGATGGGCTGTCATCTGAGCAACAGGGCATAACCCTAACGGCTTCTCTGTCTTTCACTGCTTGCCTCACACCAGGGCTTTTTTCCCACTCTGAAGAATTCACTCATCTTTTCCTGCGCTAAACATGCCCAATTCTTTTCTATCGGTTATTCTTTCAGGGCATTTTTGCTCTTTTCTCCAGGTCATCAGGGTGAATTTGATTCCTAACTCTCCTCCCAGGTGGCCCCTATACCCTTCCTCAATAGCATATTGCCTTCGTTTGAGCCACACTTCCCCAGAAAAGCCCTGTTTGATGTGTCTGCCATCGTGAGCTATTGAGAAGCACTCATGGGATAGAGCTTCTTGGGTAGCCATCCACCCGCAATGGCAGAATTTCCCATTTCCCTAGCTTGCTTATGAGAACGCCGCATAAGGCAGCACGAAGATAGCATTGCTCCCACTTTCCCTGCGGTACTCAGCCCATCACCCTAGTGAAGAGAAAATGAGGTTGGTTTGACACAACGTGTTCCTGCTAAATCTGTGTTCTCAGCCCCAGCGCTGCCCTCCCGGTGTTTACCATTTGGTGGCCTTACTAATTTGTTCCAATGTTTTTCTGGGTACTGAGGCGGGCTGACTCATGTAGAGTTTCCTGGATCCTCTTTTTTCCCTTTCCTTGAAGCGGATGGTGACTTGGGCATCCTTATCCTCCTGGGACACAGCTCCACACCAGCTCTCTGCACCCCTGCCCCCTTCCAACCTTGCCAGTGTTGAAAGTGAATGGTTGTCACCCCGTCACGATGAAACCCACCACACCTAGGGACAAGCAATGGCTGTAGGTTCCCTTCCAAGATGGACTGTCTTCATGGTTGAGCCCTTCATGGTAGAGGGGACCACCTGTCCCAGGGTGGATTTGAGACAAGGGCAGTCAGGTCCTCTGGAACTGGAGATATGACCAAGCTGGACATTGCCCCATCACCCGAACTTCTGGGATGGAGAGGGATGCTGAGCAATGGGGACAGATTTAAGGGAGGAGGTAGATGTGAAGATGTGGGAAGGTACCACCCCACATGGGTTTGATCTCCCTGTTCATCTGGTGGGCCTCATAATGGTCTCTCCAGGTGTAAGGAGAGACCCTCAGTCCTCTCCAACAGGGCTCTGTCCCAGTGCCACAGGCAGTGGGCTTGGCCCTGGGCTTGGTAGAGCAGGCAGGCCCAGGGCTCCTGCCTGGCCCTCCAAGCCCCCATGCATCAGGATCTGACCCGCTGGCATCCTCGATCAGCACATCCCGTCAAAGGGAGGAAGAGAGAGAAGGAGAAACCCTGGAGCTGACTCAAATCAAAACTAGAGAAAGCAAAATTAGGGCAGTGGGAGGAAACGCAGATGTTCTGCGAGCCTACAGCAGGCTAGGCGAGGCTCTCACTGGGACGGGACGGAGGAGATGCTGTGGGCCTGGACCCCTTCAGGACACACCAGGGCTGTGCAAGCTGGCCGTGGTTAGGGGCCCAGGCAACCTGCCCAGCAGTCCATCCCTCCCATCACCAACCATGGCACCCACCAGCTTACCCCAGCCCGTCTCTTCCAGGAGCGACAGACACTTTCCCAGCAAGTCAAGGCCATGGCAGTGCTCCCACACCGTACTGCCCAACTGACCAGTCCCACCCACAGATCACCCCACTGCAGCACCTCCAGCCCACCTCTCCCAAACCAAAACACAGCTCTGAGAGCTCGCAGCAACCAGGACAGTGCTCACTTGTAAGTGACCTTACTGCCACATGGCCTGACCACCCCTTCTCCCTCCGGCATCTGCAATGTCCCATTTTGCAGGAATGGTGCTTTGCTGCTCCATGGCACAGCTGTCCTTAAAGACACTGCTGCAAGCACCAGGAGAGGACTTCCTCACATGCCTGCCCAGGTTTTTTTGAGACCTGTTTTTTGGGCTCAGGTTTCTTTTAAGGGATGCTTGCTCCCGTGTTGTTCCCAATCACCTTTAATCAAGGCTGGGGTATATAAGGAGCCAGGCTGGCTCTTCAGCATCTGTAGAGGGGGTTTTGCTTGCTTAGGTATAGCTCAGGCATGCTGAAGTCACACATCCAGCTTCCTGCAGATGCTGGCAGGGATCAGTCCCAGCCCTCTGAATTCTCCCAGTGAGGTCTGGCCATTCCCCATCAGCAAGACCCCAGCATGGGACCAGGGATGAGCTCTGCTCTCCGGAGGTCCCAGCTGGTGTGCGGTCTCAGGGAGGTGACAAAGCATTTTGGCACCGACGGTGGTGGCAGCCACTCCCTGGGGGAGCACCGGGCGTCCACAGTTGGAAGAGGTTGTTCTAACTGCCAGACCAGAGTGTGCAGGAAACGCGGCAACTTCGGCACCCGCAGCCACCCCCTTGGCTGCACCCGGGTTCTGGCACGGCAGGAGCTGCCACACACAGAGGGGGTGGCTGGGGCTGGGGGGCTGTGTGTCCGCAGGGGTGTGCATGTATTTGGCACATGGCAGCTGTGCAAATCCAGGGGTGTGCACACAAATTTGCATGGGGAGTTGTGGGGGCATTTGTGTGTTCATGAGCACTTGCATGTGCTTGCACATGAGTGTGCCTGGCCAGGCTGGGGATCCTTGGTCTGGGGTGATACAGGGAAAAAAACCTGGAAACCCCCACCCAGTTTGGCTGCAGTGCACTTGCGAGCACAAAGCATGGGGGAAGTGTCTGTCAGGAGCATCCTCCATCACTCACATCACGATGCCGATAGGAATCAGGTGGGCAAACCCAAACCTACACCCTGTCCCCTCTGGCCTTTCAGGAATCATTCCCAGTGATGGCCCATCCTGAGAGCACAGACGAGTGAGGTCCAGGTGCTATTTAATTTTATAGGGCCTTGTTTTTCTCCCACTTGCATGGCTGTAAGCCTCAGTTTTCCCAAAATGGGATGCTGAGGACCAGGCTGGGGCCCTGCTCTTGTTCTGTCGGTGGCCAGTGGCTCTGAGGCACAGGGGTTAGCCCCAGCGGCTGCGATGCTGCTCGGAGCGAGGTCAAAAACCAGAGCCAGGTGGTAGGGTCTGCCTAACTGCTCTGCAGCAAACCTCTTCTCCGCAGCCTAAACCAAAGACCACTGAAACCCTGCCACCCATGCCCCTCCAAAGCCAGCAAAGCAGCTGCGGCAGAAATGATGTGCCCCACAACCATACGAGGCACATCGCAGCCCAACCTCTTCTTGGTGCAGGCAGGGAAAGCCAAAAGACTTGAGGGTGTCAGCTCAGGCCCGCCCAGAAAATCTGATGCAAACCTTAGCATCATAGGTGGAAATGAGTTTGCTTGGGTCCTTGCTTAATTTGGAGTGGAGAAAAGGGGCATAAACCTGCCAGCTGGCACAAATAGCGGGCAGCCAGCTGGTACGGGTGCAGTGGTGGGCAAAAGCAGGAGGGCTGTGATATGGAGTCAGGGGCAGAGGAAAGAAGGATGTGGGATGGTGGGGCTGCAAAAGCCAGAAATGGGAACTTCTCAGGATGGGAGGTAATACAGCTTCCTCCAGATCCCGGGCAGTGACTCCAGGAAGACTGAACTGCTGTCACCACACTGGAGGGAGAGTCAAAACCGTAGGTGGCTGCTCTCCTGGCTTGCACGGAAAGACAAGAGCAGGTCCTGCACACAAATACCCTCAGCTCCCCATCCCCCAGCAGGATGCTGGGGCGTGGAGGCTGACATCCATCTCAGGGCACTGCTTGGTTCAGGGATGCTCAGTTGGGGGCTTGAAACCTGCATCCTGCCCGGAGCTCATCCCAGCCCTGTTCCCGCTCCGGCTGGCACAGCCGGTGCCATGCCCAGCACAGGGGAGCGTAGCTCGGGTCTCTGCCAGTGCTGGGCACCCTGCCCTCCAAGCACGGACGGGAAGTGGTGCCTGGCAGCCTGGAGCATCCCCAGGCCCCAGCCTTGCTCCCTGCAAGGGGCAGGATTGCAACCATGCTGCTGGGGGCCGGGGGGGCACAGGCACTGCTGCAGGTTGGGTGCTCTCCCATCCCAAATGGCAGCGGGAGATGCTTTTGCTACACCTCCAACCCCACCAGATGGCTTGGGAGCCTCCAGCCAGCTGCAGACCATCATCTATCAAGAAAAGAAGGGACCCAGCCCCAACCACTCTTGGAGGAGCCATGGCTGCAGCTGGGGGGTGCAGGAAGGGCTGAAGACATGGCACCTCCGCTGCCCGAGAGGCAGAACGGAAAATATGAAGCAGGGCCCACTGTCTCACCAGTGTCGTATCTGACAGGAAAGCCAAAAGCAAAACTGCTGACTGAGCTCCCACTTCGCCTGCTGCGGCTGCCTCCTGCCTTGGCTTTCCGGGCGAGCCAAGCCCAGCCGGCCACAGCACGTCTCTGCCGGAGCCACCGGCAAGGAGCAGGGCTGCTGCTTGCAAAAAGCCCCAATGGGCTGAGCCATGTGTTGCCATGAGTGAATGTTGTGGGAGTTACGGCACTGCCCATGGTGGCTACTGGGAGCCTTCAGCAGCTCCGGGGACCAAAGGGGGCCACCACATCCACTCCCTTGCCCTGAAGAAGGGTGAAAGCTGTCCCAAACGGATGTTGATTCCATCTGGTCCCCTCTGGAAGTTTCTTGAGGACTTTCGAGCCCCTGCAGGGGACAAACTGTGGTGCCTGGTATGCCTCACCCCTTATCCCAGTGCCCAGGCTGGCTCCCACAAGGCTGCACTGGTTTTACTGGGGGTAAGGGAAAAAGAAACTTGCTGATGGTGCCGACAAAGTACAAGATACAAGTGATTCTTCTCTGTTTCCACTGGGTTTCACGGTCTTCTGGCAGGTCTCTGCTGCCCTCAAAGCCACTCCTTACCAGGGTTTCTCCCCTCTTGAGCAGTTGTTGCTTCTTTCTGTTCTGGTTTCTGGCAGGTGGCACAGCCCCAGCATCGCCTTCAAGAGGAAAATGGAAGTTTGGAGCCAGAAAGCTGCACTGAGCACCATGCTGTGAGCTTTGCCCCAGCTGATGGCAGCCAGGCCCCCAGAATGGTGGGAATGCTCATCCCCACCAGGCTGGGCGAGCCCCCCAAGATGAGCCTAGTAAGGGGGAGCTTCATTTGCAGCTGCACCTGGGTGACCAGCTCAGACAAGGGCAAGAGGAAAAAGAGCCACGGCTTCTCTAAATTATTAAGAGCAGCTTCGTGGAAGAGCGGCTTGCGCGTCGCATGAAGAGGCCCGGGAACCACAACAGACACCACTGCCTCCCGGCTCTCGTCTGCGCGGTGCCAAGAGCCGTTATTTGCCTGCCCACGCGCTTGCCATCAAGAGTCAACAAACTCCCCGGATGTGAAACCCTTTATTCACCTCCCAGGGCCAGATTCATCTCCCACCTGTGGAAGGAGGGACACGGGGGTAGATTTCCCCTCTCGCAGAGGAGGGAAGTGCCTGGAGTCGGGAGGAACACCAGCCACCTGCTTCACAGCGGTTCCTTTAAATAGCGGTACACAAGACAGTCTCTGCCCTGGGTCAGCAGAAGCCCTCAGCCCCGGACTCATCTGGGCAGCATCTCCCAGGGTCCACTCCAGCTCTGGCCTCCAGCGTTTCCTCCCACAGTCAGACCCAGGTGAGGGAAGCAGCGTGGCCACTCCAGAGAGCCCCAGGTGGAGGTAGAAAACCAGGGTATGATGTGAATCACCTTTGGCGCAGACCTGTTGGCATCACTGCTCTGCCCCATCCCATCCGTTCTGCCCCATCCCGTCCTCCCTGCCCTGAGCGAAGAGGCGGCACGTGGAGCCCAGCAGGGACCTTCCTCATCCCGTGGTACCCACCCCATGGCCACGATCCCACCGTGGCTGGGACCATCTGACATCAACTCCAGCAGCGGTGCCTCCATTGCTCTGGTCCTTGCACGCTGGATTTTCCCAACTGCAAACTGCAGTGGCAGCGAGGGGCCGGGGTAGACTGTCCCTGCCCACACCTCCTGGCGAGGAGAGACCCCAGCCTTCAGCAGGGCTGCAACTGCAACTGCCAAGTCCTCTCATCCTGGTATTTCTTCCCCCGCTCCGGCGTGACAGGTTTCTCCTCTGGGAAGACAATGGTGGCGTATTCGGTCTGCTCAACTGGACGGGTCTCGGGGGGCACCTGGGTGCACTGGTCCCCCTGAAACTCCAGCACACCATAGTCCACAGTGGACACAGACACCATGGGGGGCTTCTCTTCCTTCTGCAAGGAAACCCCATCAGGGCAATTCATCATCTGGAGGTACCTGCCATCCCCAGCACAAGCCCCTTTTTTACAGCAAGTGCCAAAACCAGCTCTGAAGCACCCCAGGAGGGAGAGAGCAATGCACAGCAGAAAGACACACAGACCTGGGAGAGCATTCGCCCAGAGAAACCAGACCAGGAGCCTTGGGGTCACCGCTGAGGCCATGTGGGTCTCAGCTCTCTGCCTCTGCAGGCAGGTGGGGCTCCCTGCCTGCCCAGCCATTGAAGCCAGGGTCATGCTAGGAGCCTTTTCCCACCTCTCCATCAGGTTCCGAGCTGGCACAGGGTGCACGAGGGGAACCCAGGGCTGAGTTTGCTCAGTCCAAAGAAGGGAGAGTAAGGGGGAATCTACCTGCTGCCTTCAGCTACCTAATGGGGTTGGAGAGAAGATGGAGTCAAACTCCTCCCATTATCTTTTCCCATTTTCTACAGCAACACAATCCACTGCCAGAGATAACCCCGCTGTCAGCAACGGCTGGACTACAGAGGTCCCATCCTATCTCAGGCAGTATTTTGACTGTGATGGGGCTGTGCTGCAGGTGCAAAAAGGCGGTTGTAACTGTGCAGAAAAGATCAAGTAGCATCAGAGAATACAGAAGCAAGAAGCCTGTGAAGGGTTGATAAAGGGCAGCCCTGCACCCTCTGCACCCCAGCGATGCTGCGATTGCTCCCTTGCAGCACGGCAGGGCATCAGAGACGGAAAACTCACCACTGACACGTTTTCACTTGGTGGTTTCTGCACAACTGCAAAGAAACACATTTGGTTAGAAGATGTTTGTGTGCTAAGACAGCATGAGCATCTGGGGCTGGGGCTGACCCAGCCCCCACATCCTAGGAGAGCGCTGGACACCACAACCATTGCACCGCGCTTCCTTCTTCTCCACTCAGGGTCTAACTGAGCATTCCAAGGACAAGTGAGATACCAGCTCAGGCTCTGGGGTTTAACTGGGATCAATGGGGTGCAATGCCTCAGGGGCCCCCTCTCAAGAGCCCCCCTGGCTGCCCACAGCATGGCCAAGGTGACGCCTGGTGCTGCAGTGAGACAAGATGTCTCGAAGGTTCCTGGGCAAGGTGCATGGGAGGGACTCCCATACAGCATTAAGACATCGTGCTAACAAGTGGTTCAGAGCCACAGCACGTGGCCTGAGGCCTCTATGAAGGGCGAGCATGACCCAAAGCACCTTTCTCCCCTAAGCACGGAGATACCTGTCCCATGGGGACATGCCACAGCTGAGTTTAGCATGTTGAACCTGCCCATGTACCCCAGGGAGTTCAAGCTGGGTTTGTTGTATGAGCATCACCCCCTCCGTCCCCTGGCAGACCCCAGCCCCTTGGTGCAGCACAGCCCCCACAGGGGATCATACCTCCTCTCCTGTACGTGATGGTGAGGTAGCCAAAGATCAGCAGCACAACGGCCCCAGCCAGCAGCAGGATGCCCAGGAGCACGGCCTTGACATGGTCCGGGGGATCGCCTTCCTCCACCTCAGGCTCATCAGTGGTGTTTGTCTTCTCAGGGGCTGCTGTAATATCCATCCAAAAAAGGGGGAACAAAACAGCAGGTCAGGACTGTAAAATGGCCTCTATCGTCCCTGGGAAAGTCAGCAGGGGAACACAAGGGCTGTCCCCAGAAAGGACTCAGTCCCAGGCAGGCTGCCACAGCCCCATCATCCCTCCAGGGGCCCTGAATTTGGGCTGACATGGGGGATGTTTTGGCCACACCCCATTCCTCCCCATTGCAGGTGGTGAGGATGATCCCACACCACTGAGAGCCAGGATGCAGGGGGCCAGGGCATTGCAGTGCTGGGGCATGAGCCCATGCCCAGCAGAGCCCCGTGGAGGACATGGCTTCCCCAAGCCTCCCAGCTGCTTCTGCGTCCTGGGACCAGCACAGCTTCGGCTCATGTTGGGAGGAGATGTTGCGAATGACAGTAACTTTTACAGTGTTTTGCCTTTTTATAAAAGGCCATCTTCAGCCCCTCAAAGCTGCCAAGCAAGTGCATGGCATATCTTCCTGTGAGATCTCAGTCTCCTGCACCATGGGGCTACGAGACCCTCCCAGGCCATGGCTTTGCAGGAACAGTATCTACACCAACACCATCTGCTCAAGGGGTCTGAGCCCTGGTCATCACCCCAAACACAAGCCCTGTCCCCAAATAAAGGCACTGTTCAGGGATGCAGGCAGCTCCCTACGCTAGTCTCCTGCCTTCATCTGTGGGTGAAAGCAACTCCCTATGCTGGTCTCCTGCCTCCATCCATGGGTAAGGACTCACTCCTCCCCACAGCATCGCTGGGGAAGCAGCTCCAGCAAGATGGAGACCTCCTGCCTCAGGGCCAGATCCAGACAGAGTGCAGATGGGGGAGAACAGTCTGTATCCCTGGGCATCAACCAGGCATGCAAAGGCGAGGGGAAAAGGCAGAGTTCTGCTCTCCTGACCCACACCAAGTCCTCCCCCAGCAGGGTACCGCCTGCCTTGTGCCCTGGAGCTGCAGTGTGCCCAAGGGCCATAGCACCACCGGATAACACTGATGACCTGTCCCCATCAGCTCAGCCCTCAGGCTGACCTGTGACCACCAGGTGGGACCGGTTGCTCTCCATTACTTTATCAGGTTCAAAGAAGGTGATCAGCCCGCAGTAGTAAGAGCCCGAGTCGTTCTGGTGAAGGTTCAGGATCTCAATCTTGAAAGCAGGAGTGTGGTTGGTGAGCAGGTACTTCTCTGTCTTTGTTTGGGGGTTGTTCCGGCTGATCTCAGCGATTTTTTGGCCTTGGCTGTGGTTGGTCTCCTTGTACCAATTGAGGCTGTACTCCAAGACAGAGTCACTCTCCACAGAGATGTTGCAGAAGAAGGTGGCTGAGGTGCCTGCAGGGAGGGTTAACACAGCTGGGAAGAAGGTCACTGTTTGGGAGAGAGGAAACAAGGAACAGATATGGTTACAGCAGACACAGGTCTCAGAAACAGCCGTACCCCCCATGCAGGAACCAGGGATGCAAAGAGGATGAGAGCCCACCATCGGCCCTGCTAGCACCCCATCCCATGGAGAAGTGATGGGCTCCTACATCCCAAACCCAGAGTCTCCACACGTTCCTTAGCTATTTCACCCTCACCTCCTGAAGGCCCCAGTGAGGATTTACAAAAGCCTGCTGCAGAGCGCTTGCGAGCTGAGGCCCATGCCATCGCTAGCACCTGGCTCACCTGCGGCCAGGCTCTGGGGTCTGCCAGTGATGCAGGCAGGCTGGTGCCTGGCCAGTCTGCAGCATCACCCCGGATCACGGGGAAGTACATCAGCCCGTGGCTCTCCCCTCCTGAGTGTGTGCCTGCCAGCCGCAACAGGACCCTCAGGGGTAGTAACTGTACCATGAAGTGGTTTCAGCGGAGGAAATTGTGCTCTGGGCTACCTAAAATTAACCCAGAACATCTGTACCAGGGAAAACAGACTTTGGGAGCTGTATTATTTTTAAATCTATGGTGTATTTTAACATCTGAGTCACCCTTCCTCCAGCTGATGTTGCCTCTGAAAGCGAGCAGAGGGACTGAGTCCTGGGCCGGGCAGCACCCCGTGGTGCAGCCCATCGCGTGCCCGGCTGCCTGCCGTGGTGCTCCGGTCTGCCCCCTGCTCCATGCTGGGAGCGCGGAGCGGGCAGGGGTTGCCCAGGGCACGGTATTTGCCATCTCCAGCCTGAAACCATCTGACAAGGCAGAGCAACCTGGGGCTTCCGATGCCATCCCTTTCCAGCTGCCTGTCCCCTGCTCGCGTGTACCTGGGCAGCCAGGCACCCACCCCGGGGGGTCCTGGCCGGGCTTACCAGGCTGCTCCCAGCACAGAGGGCAATCAGCCACGGCCACAGCCCTCCCAGCCCTTAGCACCAGCCCTGCTGTTTCGCCACATTTCCCTGCCCGTGATCCCAGTGTGTTCGTCCCCCCTGGGCCGCAGGGATGCTGCAAACATGGGCCAGGCTCGCAACGTCCCGGCTCAGCCAGCCCCATCCAGCAGGACGAGGCAGCTGCTGCATTAACTTTTGTTTGGAGCCATAAAAAGCAGGAAGAAACATTTTTCACACGGGTTACCCGACCAAGTGGTTCAAACTGCCGATGCTTTGAAAAGTCCCTGCCATTAAGAAATTTATCTTCTCTTCTCAGAAATCACCACCCGGGGCCTGCAGACAGAGTTAGAAAGTCTTTCCCGTCCCTCCAGCACTGGCCTGAAGACATAGTTCCATGACCTCAGCATCACCAACCAGAAAAGGAACCAGGATGATTCCTTGAACAGATACAAGATGAGACAGAAAATTGGGCTGAGAAATGAGGGATGAAACTGGACAGGAGGAGGGAGGGAAGGAAGTGCCCTGGGTCCCGCGGGCAGCGCTGGCTGCGGCAGTGCCCACACCAAGAGATGTAATTTTTGCAGTGTTCTGAATTTCTTTTTTTTAATACTAAATACTCCGCAGGCTTGGGGCTTTGCTTCCTACCCAGTGCTGCTGCCAGCAATGAATGAAGCACTCAGAGGACTTCTGAGAGCAGAGGTTGGATTTACATGTTTGCCTGCGTCTTCCCAGAATCAGAGGTAACATCTCTCTCAAACATCCGAAGCCACCAAAGAAAAGAGCGAGGCTGTGGGGGGGGGACACGACTACTGCATCAGGGCTCTTGCTCTCTCTGCCCACACTCATGCCTTCCCCTCCATCTCCCCTTCTCCCCCAAATTTCACCCTGAGCAAAACCGCACGCAGGACCCTGGCTCCCCTTAGGGTCAAACCCAAACCAGAAGCCGTGAGAGCCAGAGCAGAAAACCCCAGACTCTGCATGGCTCTGGCAAACCCAGAGGCTCAACAGCAAAGTCCAGCTACAGCCAGCATGCCCAGAACATGGCTCTGGTGCCAGCACCTCGAGCTGGGGACCTGTTCCCTTCTCCATCCTTTAATCTCATTTCAAGCCCGAGCATCTCCATTTCCCTTGCTTCAGCAACAAGTACCCAAAAGCTTTGGGTTTTTTGCCGCCTTAATGCCAGAGCTGTTTTTAACTACCCAGCCCTTAGACATTTTCCACCAGCTGCAAACGGCACAGGCTGTGCCGGCGAGCTCGCCGCGCTCTGGTACCTACCCCGGCGGCAGCCAGCCAGCATGGGGACGCAGCAGAGCAGGATGGCGCAGAGGCCGGTCAGGGCCACCTCCGTGCTGCCCCACGTCGTCTTCAAGGCACCCGGAGCCATGGCGAGGAGGCTGGTCCCCTGCCCGGGCAGGCGTGCCGTGCTGCGCCGTGCTGAGCCACCGCCGGATCCCTCAGCGCTTCCTTCCCCGCAGTGGCGGCTTGCCTCCGGCTCGCACGGCAGGGGCTGAGGTGGAAATGAAACATGCCCATCTCTGCCCCAGAGGGAAACCCGGGCTGCCTTCCGCCCCCAGCTTCCTCCCCGCAGAGGCAGGGATCAGCTGAGCTGGGCCTGGCCCCGGCCCCTTCCCCTCCCAGCGCGCTCCCACACAGGCACCCAGCCGCTGAGCAGCAGCGACGGGCACTGCTAAACTCACACCCTTTTTGGGGAAAGCTCCCAGGGATGGAGCGGGCAGGGACCACAGGGGACATGTCCTCCGCTCCAAGCCTGGCCTGTGAGTAAAAGGGCTGTCTCGGGCTTCTGGGCACCCATGGGTGCTCCTGCTGGGTGTCCATGGCAGTGGTGTGTTGGGGCAAATGTGGCACTGGGCATCTGGGTATGGTCTGAGGAGCCATGGGGCACCTATTGGCAGGCTGCTCCTACCTGGAAGGGATGGGAGAGGAAGGAGAAGGAGAAGAGAAGGAGAAGGAGAAGGAGAAGGAGAAGGAGAAGGAGAAGGAGAAGGAGAAGGAGAAGGAGAAGGAGAAGGAGAAGGAGAAGGAGAAGGAGAAGGAGAAGAAGGAGTTTTGCCTCCTTAGGCGTGTTTCTCCACAGACAGATTTGCATTCAGCAGGGGCAGGTGCCCCGGGCTGGGGTGCTGTTTTTGGGGTGACCTTTGCAGCAGACTTCTTTAATTTCTCCGCCAGCGCATTCCTCGCTCACGTCGCTGACTAATACTCGCATAGGAAATAACCAGCGGTGAAAGCATGCCATGGCTGGCTCCTCTGCTTCTCTCGAACACAGCCTTGGTGACCCGCAATTTTGGAAAGTGTCAGGGGAAAATTAATAATTAGGGTGAAGGATGTGACTCTCATGATGATTACATTATTTTCCGGGCTTTCAGAAATGAGCTGCAGGGCTGGGCCTTGCTCATCTCTTGCTTTCAGACCTGGCCCCAGCAGGCAAGTGGGCTGGGGGAGTCACCCCTAATTTGGGATGGCCAAGGAGGGGTTTCTGAGCCAGGGCAGGCACCTGGGTCAGTGGCTCGATCCAGCCTGTCCTGGATCCTCTTTTCCAGTCTCCTTCTGTCATTGCATCTCGTGAGATTTTGGTCCTGCCTGGGGGGCTGTCCCCTCCTTATACCTGACTGGAGGCCACCACATTGCCTGGCATGCAGCGTGCATGCTCTCCACCATGTGTAATGGTGCAGGTGGGCTTCAGGGTGGACATTGTCTCTTGCTTCACAATTTCCTGCATTCCCATTAAAAAAAAAAAAAATCTAACTAAACTAAACTGAACTCTAGAAAAGATGGAAGGTCACAGCAAGGTTTTTCCTCCTCAAGGCTTTGTGTCCCCACATGGTGACACCAGGCACCTGGGCCAGGCATGGGGTGGCTTGTTTGGCACTTGTAACATGTCTTTGGTCTCTAGAGGCGGAAGATGTGACAGGTATCGCCGCCGAGATCGCAACTCACCGAGCCAGGGTTCGGCAGGAAAAACTGGCTCATCCTCCCCCTGCCCCACACGACAGCGGAGGGCTCTGATTAAAATCGTAGCACGAATTGCTCAAATTTTCCAACGCACGTGTGAAATGGGGAGTCAGTTGGTACCCGGGGCGGCGTGGCTGCCGCATCCACTAGAAACCAGCAGTGGCTAGATGCAGGCTGTACAGTACTGTTTTCGGATGCTCAGGTTCCTCTAGAAACCCGTGCCCCAGCGCTTCCCCCTGCTCCCCAGCAGGCTGGGGACCAGCACCAACGCCGGAGCTTTTCCAGGCTGCCTGGGGTGCAGGATGAGGCCGTATGCGGTCAGGAAGCGCCAGGGAGCTCGCAGGGCTGCAGAGCATGCAGCAGAAACCGCAGGGAGGGCGAGCCGGGAGCTCTCTCCGGCAGCACGCTAATGGAAAGCTTGCTCCGCCACCAGAGCGAGAACAGGGTGTTTTTCCCCTTTTTGCTGAAAAAAAAAAAATGAAAACTTTGAAAATAATATAAGAAAAGATAAATCTCGCTGCTGCAGGGGAAAGCGAGGCGAGCAGCAGTGCCGTGCCCCAGCCCGCACGTGCTCCAGGTGCCGGCATTGCAGAGGAGCCTGGCCCCGGCCCCACAGCAGCCCCCACAGCTTTGCACCCTGCCTGCAGCCTGCCTGCAGCCTGCCAGACTGCCACAGCTCCCACTGGCTCTTGCACCAGCTTGTCCAGCACCAGGGAAAACGGCCTGGCTGCGGCCGTGCTGCGGCTCCCCGCGCATGCTGGTAAACCCCCTCCAGCCCAAACAGGGTGGATGGCACATCTTGGGGTCAGCTGAGGCCTGAAAAAGGTCCTTTGATGCTTAAAAAATTAAATTATCTTTCTCTGAGCTGGCATATGGCGAATTGCATGGGGCAATCCTGGCCACCAAAAGAGCAGAAAGGCTAAAAAGGAAAGAGAAAGAGGAATAAGTGAGAAAACACTCTGTTCTTCAAAACTGAGAGACAGGAACTTTAGCAAGCACATGTCACACCACTTCATTGAAGCACAAATGTCCTTTTTTTCCCCACCAAGAACCTGGCCCGATGTGTCAGTGAGTGTCCCACCAATGCAGCTGGAACCCAGGCAAGGCCCGTCTCCTGCAGCCATCATGGTCGGGGCACACAGCTATCACCCTGAGCAGTCACCTCAAAGAATCAAGGGTCAGTCCCAAAATGGCTTAAAAGCATTTGCAGTATGTAAGGAGCACTGAAAATTTGGAAGATGAAGAAAGCAACGACTAAAAACCTCAGACAGAGCCCAGAGCTGAACGTCCTTGAAACCCAGGGAAAGCAAACTTCCCAAATGAGATGGGGAACACAAGTTACCACAAAAAGGCGCTGAGGAAGAGAAACCCTCAGGGTCACAAAGTTCCCTCCCCCACTGGTTTAACTGAACTTGCTCCTGTGGGTCTGACCCAGGCAGGAGGCGAGCAGCTGGGGCCAGAAGAGGAAACTGCTAATAGCGTTTGCAAATAAACACGGAGAGCATCACGGTCTTTCAGATACTTCTCAGAAATTAGGAAGGCCCCTGCAAGTGATTTGCATGAGCAACAACCCCTGACCCTGCGGGGAAAGGCAGCAGCCCTGGGGGGTGAGTAAGCAACGAGTAAGTGGAGGGATGGAGCAGAGGCACGAAACTCTTCCTTTAGCGAGCGGAAATCTGCGGGGCCTGGGCAGGGCAATGGTAACTGCGATGCGAAGGTGCCACGCGGGTTTGGCACGGGGCCACCGCCACCTTCGGCACAGCAGCGGGGTGCTGTTGCTGTTGGCAGGCAGGGCTGATGCCCAGCCCGGTGGTACGAAGGACGCCGATGGATCGTCTCTAGCTGCTAAATGCGATGCTGCTAAAGCCCGTGGAAATCCGGAGCTGCTGCTGCTCAGGGTCTCAGCAACCCGCCCGCACTCAGAGCAGGTTGGGGCAGTTGGGATGTGTCCGTCCATCCCAAACAAAACTCTGGCAGAGGTGCCTCCTGCGCCCTGGTGCAAGCTCCCACCCTCCTGGCACCCAAGGGGCGCCTCCAGGCAGCACCCCGCCCACAGAGCCCCAATCCTGGGTACCCCCCAGCCCTGCCGTGTCCGATGGCCACCTCCAGCCCCTTGTCCCCAGCACGCTCCACCCCAGCACTGGCTGCGCCTTCACGCTGTTTCCATTCAAAGCGCCCGGGATGTTTCTCAGCGGTGTCACCCGCTGCACGTAAGAAGCGCGATTGCGGAGATTGCTGCATCAAGATAAACAGCGGAGGAAGCAGGATGTCAGCTTCTCAGGAGGGGGCTGTGTCGTACGCAAGCCGCCATTCGCCAGCCTTGCTTGGGACGGCCAGCGGCTGCGGGCAGGGAAAAGAGCACAAGGGTGTGACGTGGGGGAGGATATTGGGGAGCGACGCTTTTAGGCCTTTCTGGAAGACTTAAGAAGTTCCTGGAAGAAATTCCACGAGCAAGGCTGGGATCCCGGTGCTGACAGTCGGGATGCATGGCCCAGAGGCACGGAGGGAGCACAGGGTCCGGCAGCAGCACACGGGCAGGAGGAACTGGGGGAATAGGCTTTGTAATGGCAACGGTGTCAGGCTGCACTCTCCTCTGCCTCGCTCGGCGAGAGGTCCCAGCAAGGCTCCTGAGGCACCAACACAGCCCCGCTCCGGCCGAGGCCATGGGCTCGCGGAGAAGTCTCTAGGAACAGGGACCCCTCTGCCCTGCTGGCACCCAGAGCGTGCGGGTGCCATGTCTGCAGCCTCTCCAACCCGCCGAGGCCTGGGCGAGGGAGGGGGCAGGGGCTGGGGCTGCCAGCCGGTTTTGGGGCACTGGGGAAGCACCCCGCACCTGCAGCCATCTTCCCCACCAAGGAGCTGCGCCCTCGCCCCGTCAGACCTCCTGCCGTGCTCGCCTCCCCCACAACGGGTTAACAAACCCTTCATTTACAATTACAATTAGTATTGCAATTATTTACCATTTATTTCACTGTGTAAATTTTTTATTGTAATAAATATCAAAATAAAAAATATTTTTACACACATAAACGCACGCGCACACACCCCCACCGTACGTCCGCACCCCCCAGAAACGCGACGGTGTCTGCACGGCCACGTGCACGCCCCTCGCGCCAGAGGGGGGGCGGGGTGCGGCGCCGTGACGTAGACGGCGGCGTCCCGTGACGCAGCGGAGGCGGAAGTGGCGGAGGTTGCCGGAGTAACCGACGCCGGGGCGGCCTGTGGAGGGCTGCGGCCATGGGCGAGCTGGGCCCGGAGGATGGGGCCGGGAACACGTACAGCCTGCGGCCCGGCCTCCAGCGACGGTGAGCCGGGGCGGGGTGCCCTGGGGACTTCGGGTCTGGGGTGTGCGGCGGCCCTGGGGATGTTGGAGCTGCGGTGGGACTGTCGGGGAGGGTGTCTCTGGGCATGGGAGGCCGGCATGGGGCTATGGCGGCAGGGTGGGGGTGTTGGGAATGGGCAGGCTCTGGGGATTTGGAGACTGGGGGGACACTGGACACCCGGACTAACTTTGACATGAGATGTAGGGGCGTGTGGGTGGGGAGGCAAGGGGAGCACAGGCGGGGGACACTGCTGGAGGGGCGACTGCTGATGGAGCTGGTTTTGCGCCTGTGTTTACGGGTGTTTGGCCTCTGGCTGTTGGCAAGGCTGGTTAAGTATCTCTGTCTGAGCTGGACTTTTTTTTCCCCCGTGTTAGTTCATTGTTTTCTTTAATATGTGAAAGCTAAATTTTCCTGCCTGGGACTATGTACATTTCTACATATTGTGTGAACTTTCTGGGCCTTCTGTTGCTGTCTTTTTGCCCTGATAGATTTAAATCGTCCACAGTAAAAGAATGCATCCATGCAATACTGAAGGAGAAGCTGACCAATGTACAGTACATCCCAGAAGAAATGCCTCAGCTTACAAAGTCTTTATCAGAGACAATAAAAGACAGACTGAAAGGTAAGGAGGCTTGCTGGGGAAGTAATTTCTTTTCTTACTGTGTCATCTGCCTCTGACAAAATCCCTCTTTTCTCCTTTACTCTTGAAACTTATTCCTTCCCCATTGACTGACTCGAGTCTGCTGTTATGAAACAATCTGTCCTATATATACGTATGTTCCTTGCCTGCGGAACTAGAAACCTATTTCAAGCAGACAAGATTTGATTTTGTATAGACTGACTGGTGTGGGATGTCAGCCTTGGAGGGGCTGCAGGGGGCAAGAAGCTGCAATTAGAGAGAAGGAAGAAGTGATGCTTCATTGCTTCTTGCTTGAATAAACAGAACCATTCCTGCTTTTCAAGTTACATCAGAGCTGGGTCAGAGTGGAATAGCAGGGAAGTCAGAACACTGCTCAGTGGGAGCAGCGGAGGGGGAGATAGTTAGGAGTGCAATCAGCCAAGGAGGGATGTGACTACAGCCTTACAGCCCTGGAAAAAGGTTGTGGTGGCACTGTGCAGGATGACCTCCAACACTTTTGAGTGCAAGAACTGGACTTCAGGCTCCAGCAGGTGTTTCCTGTGTTCAGTGCTGGAACAAGTACATAGATGGGAGTTGGCATGGCCACTTTTTTTTTTCCCTCCCCCTGGAGACAGGCTGGTGCTCCATCTGCTGGGCTGGCCTGGCACGGTGACACAGACATACCGTCACCCTCGGCAGGAACAGGGGGTTCATGGTTCTCCGAGAGTTATGCATCTGCTTTAAAACCAGCAGCAGCTGTAGTCCCAGCACGTGTTGATGCCAAGCTAATATGCACAGGGCTTAGCTTCAGTAATCTGTAAACACACTCGCAGTAGCCTGAAGCGAGACTGGCCGTTTTATCAGCTGGCATCTCTGAAAAGTATTGACATGGTGGATATTACCATACCCAGCCTGTTATGTTCAATCCTTCAGTGGAAGCAGTGCACCAGAATATTCCCAGGACACTGCTTTGTTGAAGACAGGCATTAGGATCTATATTTTATTTTAAACATGGTTGTTCTGATTTGGCTTCTGGAACATTGCCATGGCCTGACTAGATCTGGCCTATGCCCCAAAGGTATTTCTTTACTATTGTAAAACAACTGCATATCTTTGCAGACATGTAATATAGACGCTATTCTATTGTATGGCTTTTTATCCCAGCTCAGAAGCCAAGGAAACCCCTGTGTGGCAGAAGAATCTCTACAATACTTTTGCATCAGAACAATTTTAAAATAAGCCTTTTTTTTTTTTTCCAAATTGGATTTTGTCCACCAGCATCCTTATTTACGTTCTTTACCTGTGTTCAGTTCTTCAAGTTGTCAAAGTAGAATGCTGACATATAATGTGGCTGTTCAGGAGTGTCTTCTACCTTAGATGCATCTTTTGACAGATGCCAAATACTCTGTTCACCATTTCAACTCCAAGACGACCATGGTACTCTGTACCTCGGAAAATGAAGCCACAGGGCAGTCAGTCCACTTTGCCAATTGCATGGACTTGTGTAGGACACTTGCCTTATAACAAGAAATCTTTAGCTTTTTGTGGCCTGTTTTGGGCTCATATTTTAAACAAGTTGTTGCTTGCACTATTACTTTTTCCTCTCTCTCCAGAGGAGGGATTTGACAGATACAAAATGGTGGTGCAGGTTGTGATTGGAGAGCAGAGAGGAGAAGGAGTGAAGTAAGTTTTGCATCTTCTAATTGTATTTCTATAATTTTTGTTGGGTTTGGGTGATTTCGTTTTTTTGTTGTGGGTTTTTTTCTTTGGAAGCTGCTTCCGACTTTCCTAGGTACAAAGATCTCTCTGCAGATGATGAAGTGTAAAGCACTTTTTTTTCCTCTAAGTGGCAAGTGAGGGCTTGGATTGTGGCTGATTGAATTACCTGGTGGTAATTGGCTGTATTGTGGTTCTTAGCAAGCTGAAATGCTGAAAAGCATTTGTGAAGAGCGTTGCAGAAAGGCATTTTGTATTCACCATGAACTAGAGCACACACCCAGCCCATTCTCAAGGCCCTGCTGGTGCACAAGAGCCATAGTAGCTCACTTCTGTCTAAGGCCAGATTTCCAGAAGTACTTCATTTGCATTTAATCCCCTCAGGTGAGCATTTTTCAGAAGTTTAAATTTCCATAATTCCCATGCAATACTGTCATGGGAATCAAGCCTAGACTGTAGGTGCTGAGCACTTGCAATCTAGCTCCAGATGCCTGTGATCAGACAAAAGAATTCCTCTTGGCTGCAGTAGTGGGCTGTAGCTTTCCATTGCTAGTGGGTAGGGAGAAGACAAAAGACAACAGCCCACAAGATTTATGTGCTTTATCTGCTGGGCTTATCTTTATTATTGTGCCTGGTACTCCAGCAGAAGATAAGTGCAGCAGAGCTGTAATCAGATCTGCTGCCTCAATGTTCTGGAGGTCAGGAAGGAATATCTGTACCTGCTGCTCAGGGTCTTGTCAGGAATGCCTGTCTGCAGGCAGACTGCTCCAGAAGCACCGTACCAGGGTGAACGGTTCAACAGGGTGGTCTGATTTGAAACGTGAAGCCCAGCAACACAGACTGATGGAGCAATTGGGAAAATTCTCTGGTTTGCAATAGGCAGGAGGCAAGACTGAAGCAGGATCACTAACATCCTTAATTTAAAATACTGGGTAACCAGGGTATTCCAGAGGCAGAGTGGAATATTGGACTGAAAAAATAACTCTGAGGGCTAAGGTAATAGAAAAAAAGGATGAAATTCAACTATCTTCTAACAATGTCACGCATGTAGGAACTGGAAACAGCACGCTGTGCCACAAACAGGGATCCCATCAGCTGAGACTGACCAGGGCAGGCTGGGAGCTGGGCATTTGCAGCAGAGAAAGTCAGTGTGTCAATGACATTAGACAAGGCAGCAGCAAGGTCTAGTCCATAATATCCTGCTACAATCTGGTTGCTTGTCTTCAAGGTAAGGTTTGGACTGAAGCAGGTGTAGAAAAAGGCCAGCAGGATGGTTGGGGAACAGAGAGCATAGATGCGAAAGGAGTAGGAGAGCTTAGCTAATGGTCTGCTAAGGAATCTGCCAAGGAATACGATAGCTCCCTATAAATAAGTTGGGACTACGCACCACAAGGGTGCAGGAGGTGAAGGACAAGAACAAATAAGCTAAATTAGCCACTGATACACATAGGCCAGAAGTCAAAGATTCTTAAGCAGCATAGCAATGAGGTTTCAAGCCTTCAAGTGTTGGTAGCTGATGAGTTTGAAGATGAAGCTTGATCCACATACAGAGGGGGTTACCACATGTGGTGGAATTCAGCAGTGGAGATCTAGGCTCAAGATTCAGGAGAAGGCTTCCCATTTCCTTTATCTTTAGTGGAAGCTCAGCTTGCTTTTCAAGGAAAGCATTTGTGATCGCTTAGATATTTAAACGTGAACTCTGTGGGTAATGGGTCTGCTCTGTCTCCTTTGTTTAGTATGGCTGCGCGATGTTTCTGGGATGCTGACACTGACAGCTATGCTCACGATGTGTTCATGAATGTAAGTATCGACTGTCTTACCATGGGAAAGTGTAAAGCTACTTGCTTTTGTATGAGAGGCAGAGTGACCTTAAATATGGGGCAGGAAAAAAGAACAACCACTAGAAGGAAGGTACCAAGACTCTATTGAAACAATATGATTTATGTCCTCATTCACAAAACATACTTAAATATAATATCCAACATAGTAAAACTTATTTCCTGAGTAGGTCACGCAGTACTACATGGAAGTTGTTCCAGTCACACCATTTTACAGGTGGGGAGAGCAGGCACAAGAGATCAAGTCTTGTCATACGTGCTTTGCTGAACTGCTGTCATGGGGTATGGCTGGAATCCAGGACTGGGCAAAAGTCAAGGTTTTCTTTTAATTATAATTTTATTGTCCTTTTATTTTAAACTGACACCTAGATACCTGTGGGTGTGTGCATAGAATAAATTGAGGCATTTCTGTCATTCAGACACACTGACCTGGGTTACACCACAAGTGAGGAGAATAAGAAACTAACTAAAAGACAGAAAATTGTAATATATTGCAATGTAAGATTATGCTCTGGTGTAAATGTTCCCTTAGGTTAGCCTTTTCAGCTAGGCTAGCAAAGAGCTTGTCTTTACTAACATGGAGCCTTTCTCTGTTTTCCCCAGGACAGCCTTTTTTGCGTGGTAGCTGCATTTGGCTGCTTCTACTATTGAAGATGGTAAACATTGCACAGAAGGACAGAGGTGGGGGAGAATGCTCTAGGGTATTTTTTGTTAAAGTGCACAAAAGCATCATGTTCTTCCTTTAGTACCTAACAAAACAACAGCTCTACAAAGCATGTCCTACACCTGTTCTACACACTACAACATTTCTTCTTCCTTGTGGATATCAATATAGCTTTAAGTATAATAATATTATGTCCTTTATTTAAATTGCCCTTTGTTTTCATATGGTGTATTGGTTTTGCCCTAAAAAAGTGTATTGCTAATAGCTGTTGTTTCTAAGGCAAACTCAACTTTCATCTTGAAATGGTTCTGTTGCTTTTATTTTCGTTAATTTTTGGAAATGAATGAAATATTTATAAGAAATGTAACATAATAAATGTAACATAATAAATCTATGTATTTAATATTTCCTGTGGGGTGACCCTTGCCACCGTTTGCCACCTTCCACCGTTTGCCCCTTTCTTCCACTCTACAAGGTGCACTAGCCTTGATTGCTTGTTTGTGCTTCTCAGATGAGCGTTTTCTGAGGATTCTTTGTAAACTAACCCATAAAGCCAACTTCATATTCTCGTTATCCAGATTTGTTCCTGTGACTGTGACTCCCATAAGATTTGGGCTGTGAATCCCAACTGTGTCACGTGAGGTGATATTAACTGATAGGAAGACAAGGTATTTAGGACATTAGGTCAGGCCAGCAGCCTGCACGCCCCACTGACTGCCAAAACTTCTCCCTGCCCTAAGTCCTCATTGGTTTGGTGCAATTTGGCACCTGTGGGCACTGTGAATAATCATTGGTTTTTGCCCTCTTCAGCAAATACTGCAGTGCTTTCTCAATCTTTGCCTCTCCATAATTGTTTTGGGATACAAGGATGGAAGTTTGGAGCCCAAATTTGTTAGGACTCCAGCCTTGGGAAGGAGCAGTAGACAAGGCTGCTGTAGATCAGAAAAGGAGTGCTAAAGTCTCTTGTCTCCCCAAAAGTTAGAGGATCAGGTTGGTTCCTGAGAGAGTGGGTGCCACCAGAGTGGATCTCAGATGCCCATCGGAAGATGGGATGAGTTGCTGTGTGGCGATGCCTGTCAGCAGAACACTTTCAACAGCGTGAATGGCTTTTAGAGTGCAGAAGTTGGTTGAGGTGAATCCTGAGTCATAGAAATCATAGAATAGTTTGGGTTGGAAGGGCCCTCTAAAGGTCATCTAGTCCAAGCCCCCTATGATGAGCAGGGACACCTTCAACCAGATCAGGTTGCTCAGAGCCCCGTGCAACCTGACCTTGAAGGTTTCCAGGGATGGGGCATCTACCACCTCTCTGGGCAACCTGTACCAGTGGTTCGCCACCCTTGTTGTGGAAAATTTCTTCCTTATATCTAGTCTGAATCTACTCATCGAGTGCTGGAGCAGAATGCACTGTGCCCGTGCAGCTCTTGGAAAGTGGGGAAGTAACAGATTACAATGCATCTTCTAGAAGCACTCTTTCAGCTGCAATCCTGAAGGCAGCACACTCCTATTTCCCTATTAGTTTTGTTTTGAAAGCGGCTTCCTCTCATTTTCCTCTGATGGGACACAGTGGGTGCCTTCCCGGATTGCTTTGCTGCTACCTGTAGCCATCACTTGTTAAGGGAGCCGTAGAGAGGATGCAGCAGTGCCGTTCAGTCTGTGCCCAAGCCTGGGAGCGCAAGTTTTGGGTAACAGTGAAACCCTCCACATGAAGACACTTGCCAGGAGTATACGCCCTCAGACTTCTTTTGACACTTGTATCAAGTCGCAGTGATTAAATCATGTTTTTTCACCTTGCGCTTGCTCTGTTTAACAGCTGCTTCACAAAGGCGTACAAAGCAGGTCGGAGCCTGCGACCATTCTGCCCCAGCCACCCTTGGCCGTGGCCTGTGCTGGGTCAGCGGTCCTCACCACCGTCAGCAGGACAAGACTGGCCATGCGGTGAGTGCCGAGGGCTGCGACGAAGCCACCGTGGCCCAGAGCTGCCAGGCCGGCTCCAGCGGTGGTTGGCTCCTTCCTTCCGTAGTCCCCAGAATTTATATTTGGCCCATGAAGGGCTGCAGGGCAGCGTTGCGGGCCGCGGCAGCAAACCTCCGCTGGGCCCCTCCCCCTCTGCCGCCCGTCCGGCCCGAACGCGGGGCCCCGGAGCACCCGTGGCCCTACGACCCCAGCCCCGGGGAAGGGGGGGAGGGGGGGAGGGGGGCCGTTGCGAGGTGGAACGGAGGTTCCGGGCGCGGTTTCCCGGGGCGCGGCCGGTCCCTTCCTGCCGCCCCGGCCCGACACGCAGCGGCTCCGCCCGCCGCCCCGTTGGCGTTGGCGGGAGCGGGGCGGGGCCGGCAGCGGCGGCGGGGCCGGGCTGTGGAGGTGCGTGCGGCCGGCGGCGCTGGTAGGGCGGCGTCAGTGGAGAGCTGGGGGCACCGGCGGGGGCTGGCGCCGGGGGAGCGCCAGGGTGGTGGTGGGGTCTGTCAGTGCGGGGCGGACGGGGGGCACTGGCGGTGGGACAGGTATCCCCTCTGGGGCGCTGTGTGGAGAAGGGTACCGTAGGGGACGGGACACTCGCTGTGGGGCCGGAGGGTGCCCGTCACGGGGGTGGCGGCACACGAGGGGCACCTCATGCCGCCCCTGCGGGGTCAGTCAAGGGTCCGTCAAGGGTCCCTCCCCGCTACCTCTCACAGCGGCGTGGCCGTGGCACAGGCACGGGGGCAGCCCCGCCCGAGGGCGGTGGGCTCGCCGTGGGGCAGGAGGGCTCTGGGAGGGGCTGGCTGGTAGGGACGTGGGGTGCTCGGCTTCAGGTGAGGGAGCAGTGCGTGCTGGGCAGGGGGCATGGTGTGCTGCTTCCCCTTTGTGGGGTCTTGCGGAGAGGCTGGGGCACAGCGCTCCGGGGATGGCAGGTCCGGCTGCGGATGGCGGCAGGCGGAGAGGAGACAGCAGGAGATGCTTTGGGAAACTTGTAAAATACACCCCCGGGCTTGGAGCGTGGGGACTTTGGGGGACGTCCCCCGACCTCGGGGTTGCGGCCAAGGCCTGGGGAGAGAGGAGCAGGACAACGAGGAGGTGGCCCTGACTGCGGAGAAAGAAGGTGTGACCTAGCTGCTGCACAGGCACACATCCTCTCTAACCCGCTTTCTGTGCCCACCAGGGTCCTGGCTGCACTGATTAACGGTTGTGTAATTAAAGTCTGTAGGAATTCTGAGAGCTGGGACACTTTTCAGTAGCCCTCACTCGCTGTGGAGGGGGGTGCAGGACCTCCCACAGAGGTGGCCTTCCCTCCTCTGTCCCCACCCTGTGCCATTGCAGCACCAGGTCCCCAGCATGCGGCTGGCAAAGACTGGTGTGGTCAGAAGCAGGTACTGCTGGGTTTCCATCCGCAGGACTCCAGGAGTCTCTCAGGACTCCTGAGAGATTGGGCCTGAGGACAGCCACCATATTTGCTTTTAAAATTCAGATGACAAATACTTGTGTTGTATTTCCTGAAGGAATTTGTTGTATATACAGAATTATTAAAATTCATGGTTTGGAAATTTCTTGGTCCAAGATCTGGATTGTAATTGTATTGAAATTACTGTAGAATGAGCCATAAACAATAATTGTTGAAGCAAGGATCTGGTATTGATGTGTAAACCTTCTAAAAGAGGTTGGCTCCTGAAGTCTCAAAAGGCTCTGTTGTTAAGCCCTAAAAACAAAACACAAAAGTCAGGACAGAATGACCACCCATCTTTATTGTCCCTGGGCAGGCTCCAAATCTTCTCTGATACTCTGCATAAACCCTACTTTTGCTACTTTGCTTATCACAGCAAAGACTTTGTCGCATGCCAGGGCGCTCAGTGCCTCGGGGTTACGGTCTGCGCAGAAGAGTCACGAATTCCTGGTGAAGGTCTTGCCAGCAGTTTGTCTTTTTTGTCTGTATTTCATAGCAATGCTGCCTAGGTGATCACGCTGCACTGTTTTCAGTTGTGGTGGTGTTAGAGAGAATTATCTTGAGACATTTGGGACCTTGTTGGTGAAAAGAAGCATCTTTCATTGATTGGAGGATATGGGTAGCAGATCTTCTGCATGCTTGGGCTCTGCTTGAGGAAATGTTATCAGCCTGCCTGTGTCAGTAGGAGATGCAAGGCTTGGGAGTTTGTTTTAGCCAGTATAGCAAAGGTCTGGGTCTGGATGCTGTTGGACCAGTGTGTGGCACTGGCTGAAATGGAATCGCTTTTATACATTCATGTGGCTATTAATATGCAACAGGATAGCTGCTTTTGCTCAGCCAGAGCAGCTGAATCAGCCTATGTTTTAAGTGTAGACAGGACTCTGCCTGCCAGATCCTGGGGGCTTGGGGGCTTAGACCAACTAGATATTGCAGATGCTGACTGTGGGGAGAGCAGCCATGCTGAGGAGAGTCACAGTCTTCTCTGGAGGCGAGCAGGCTGGGTCACAGCTGCTAGCACTCAGTTAAGCAGATGCTCTCAGTCTGGAGATTGGGGCAGAGCTGGGCCTTGCAAGTCTGGGCTGGGAATGAAGTTGCCTTGGAGATTGGGCAACATTTTTAAGCACAGATTGAAGAGAGATCCTGATTTCTCCCAGTAATTATGTACAGGTTAACCCTCATCTTGTAACCAGGCTTTCATCGGTTTCTTGAGGAGTCTGTGATGAGTCTTCTGTCATTAACCTCTTCTGAGTCTTTCTGTCTACAACAGATCTCTACAGGGATATACACCAGTAAGGTCAGTTGTAAACTGGGAATTGGAGGTGGGGGAGAACAGAGGGAAAGGATTCTCTTCTCCCCATGACTGAGGAATGCAGGATCGTTTGGGTGCTTTACAGTCTGGCAGGTGAATTATCTGAAGTGACAGGACTTCTTCCTTTTCCCTGAGGCTCTTCCTTAGGTGCTGGCTATGTGTCAAGGCAATTCTCTGCAGACAGCTGGTAGAGTGCAAAGTTTAGTAGTATTTGCCTGCAGATGAGTCAGCAGAAGAGAAATAGCTTGCTCCTGTAAAGTGGAATGATCTTGTAGGCAAAGCAGCACATGACAGTCACATCTGACTGTGCCAACGCCTTCCAAATTCAGAGGGACGATAGGGGAGCCTGGGAGCAGGCATTGCCACCCAGGGAGCCTGGGAGCTGTGGGTGTCGGAGGAGCCTCGCTGATGCAGCATGTTGGTCTTGGGCTGACTCGGATCTCAGGTGAGCAATGCAGCAGACGTGGGCTGGAGCATTTACTGAGTTGTTGCAGTAAGCTCTTGTTTTACACAGGCTTCAAGTTTAAGTAGCAGGATTTATTTTGCCTCGGCCTGTAAAGCTGCAATTGAAAAGGAGCGGAAGTGGCAGCAGAAATCCTGCTACTGCATGTGGATTTATGGATAATATTCTTCAAGCGATTCCTTGGGACATCAAAACACAAAGAATGCAGGGGGGCCAGGTCCTCATGCCATCAGTGTGCTTAGGGTGCAGAAATATCTGATCTGCTTTTCCGGTGTAGTGTGAGGCAAGCAGTTCTCTGACACCGCGAAGGCTAAACAAAACATCAGTACAGTCCATGAAGATGCAGACAGTGAGATAAGGCTTTGGCTAAGCAAGATGATTTGCCGTGCCTGTTTTGACCTTCTCCATCTGCCAGAGGTATTAATGTTGGCGTTGTGGTTAAATTCCAGCTCAGATGATGGTGCAGTTAACTCACACGAAGGGAGAAGTTTTAAATTCCTTCCCTGCCTATATATATTTTTTTCTTTGTGGTAATCGGTGCTTGTCCTTCTTCCCTCCCAGAAGTGGCTGTGTTTCAGTGGGAAGGACTTGTGCTTTGTAGTATTACTCTCAACAAAGTGCTGGGTGATTTCTGAAGGCTGTTATTGCCACAGTTTACAGAAAATTCCTATTTCTCCTTTCGACTGCTATCCCTCCTTCATTCAACATCTGCACTTGGGGACTAAGAGGAGCGATTCCTTCAGGGAGAGCAACTCTTCTCCCTTCTGACAGACGGCTGCTCCTCGCAGAGCCCGTACAAGTCTCTCTCTCGATGTGAGGTAGCTGGCAGGTGATGCAAGGCACTTCTTTGATAAAGGGTGTCCACCAAAGAAACACATTTCAGAAGCAAAGCCCCGAGTGTTTGGTAAAGTGGTGCAGAGGTGTGATTTGCCTGTGGCTTTCCCGAATGGGCTACTTCTTAACTTCGCTCCTAGCAAGCAGTTTCTCCTATGCTCAGTAATGCAGGAGGGTGACGCCTTAGACAAAATAGAACAATGTTAATATTGTACAGCAGGGCTCTTTCTTCTGGTTATGTCTGGTGTTTATATTGGAGTTTTTCAGCATGAGCTTTGAGACCTATCTTCTCTTTCCCCTTCCCCATCTGCTGCAACTGTAATTAATGTTAGAACAGTCAATGCTTTCTGCATTTGGGGAAGCAAAGCTGTGTGCTCATGTGTTAAGCTCAGCTACGGATGCTGGATCCCATTGTTAGTAAGTAATTGTTTAGGATGCTATTTTAGTCATTTGGGTCAAAATGAAACAGTCTAAGATTAGTAGCTTAATCGCAGTAAAGTATGGTTTGTTTTTAAAAACAGCGTGTTCCCAGTTTTTCATGAAGACAAGTTTGGTGCTGGGAGGACTTCCCAGCACCAAATGCACTAGCTGCAGGATAGACGTTTTAAAGCTCTAAAGAGTTGTAAAATTATTGTTCAATTTCTGCATTAATTTGAGTAATTAGCAGAGTTGTGTCACTCATGAGGTGCCCAGCCTGCTCTCCGGACACTGCAGAATCTCCTTCAGTAACATCTAGCCTGTAACATCAGAGCAGATAGAGCATATTTATGCCATCCTCAAAGCATATTTCTCCCTTGGTATGTCAGGTGCCAAACTTGTCTTCAACTGTCCGAGCCCAGGAGAAATCTCCGACAGCTTCTTCCACCCCTCCCACACCCAACCACCCACTCTCCTCCACCCACTGCTGCTGCGGGGTGGCTGATGCTGTCTGACCGCTGCTGCTTACTTAATGTTTCCATGAACACTAGGGTTACTTGAACCAGAGACAGGGGTCTGCTGCTTTCATGTGAACTGGACGGTTTCTGATAGGACCGTGGTGGTGAAGTAAATACCTGATACAGAGTGTGCTTGCAAGATGCCACCTTGCAAAACCTAAGAATTACTTGTGTCATACCCTGTGTTTTCACAGAGACACTCTGGAAGCTGCTGCATTTATAGCACAGATCTTGCCTGAAAGTTAAATGTTTGCTTAAGTGTTTGAAGACTTGGATCTTAGGGCTGCAAACTCTTCTTGCCTGAGATTGCTTTTGCACACTCCCATATGTCTGTCTGTTGTTAGGAAATAGTACATTAATTACTGGAATGGGAGAAACTCAGCAAACTTGACTCGCGGGCGTTATGGAGTGAGTGCTGGATGGCTCATGTAGTTCTGAAATGTCCTTGTGGCTGCTCTTCACTGTCACTTTTGTCTTCTCCCCAATATTATTTTCGCTCCCCACTCACCTAGGATTCTCTCTTCCTGTTGTTCGTGCATTGTGTTAGGTCTAGCAGAGCAGTCTGGGATACCCATAAGCATGTAGCCCAAAACCAGTTCAGCTGTGTTCGGCCCTGATGCTGTTTGTAGGGTATCATCTTGTTGATGATACTAGCTGGGGAGAGTGGTATGTTCATGTGCTATTAAACTGTGTTTGACTCCTTACATTGGAACATTCCTTAACCTGGAGTCATTTGTACTTGAGTGAGTCCGATCACTAAATCTGCTTCCTAATAGCTCTCTTTCACAAAGCCTGTGCTGCTTGGCTGCTGAACAGCAGAGCTGTGCCCAGCGGCCCTTACTGAGGACAGTCCCAGCTGATCCCGTGCAGGAGCGCTCAGCAGAGACCCTCTGCCGAGGAGAGGGGTGGTGCTCAGAGGGACATCTGCCCTTTCTCATACCTCATGTTTGCCCCACCTAATGTGTTCCAGCACACCCACTGCATGTGGGTGGGGAGACATTTTAAATTCCACACAGCACTTATTATTAGGGTGTTAAGGCATGCACGTAAGCATCATTCCTGGGTGGAGGGGTCATGCTGCTCTCAGGAACGGCAGGTCAGAAGTGCCATTTGCTGCACTGGAGAGCTGCATGCTTCAAGTGAGCAAGAGAGAGAATGCTGCTCTTTAGTTACTAACTTTGCAAATCTAGCACCCATTTCTAACTCCTACAGCAGCTGAAAAGGGAATGTTTGCTGCCATGCCTTTCTGTAAATCCCTAGCTTTGCTTCAGCTGTGTGAAGTGCTGGGCTTCCTAATTCTTCACGGCCCTTTTGGGAAGGTACAGTGACCCCAGCTCAAAAGCAAGGGTCGCTTACTTCCAGATAGTTGTCACAATTTCTGTCCCAAATTGATTGTCTGTCTATTCATCACAGAAGCAGTTTGGCTGAACCACCACTAATTACAACCTCGTATGTAAAGTGCTGGCAGTAAGTGTGCCCTAACGTGGTGGCAGCAGCTGCTTCACCATCGGCTGAGTCACCACTGAGGGGGGGGACAGGGGAGAGACGTAAGAGGGGAGCATGGTAGCCCCTGTCCCAAGGTGAGCTGTCCCTGCTGGGGAGCTGCAGCTTGGTCTTACACAAACAACAAAGCAAACAGCACGCCAGCTAGTTGTTTAATTTTATCACCATGGGCTGCACCTCTTCCCTCACCCTTGTCCTTCTGCTTAAACCTGCTCCTTCCTCTCTTCAGGATTGTTACAGGGATGCAGCACGCCCACCAGCTGTCTTGCTGGGCAAGGGGTAGAAGAATGCTTTCATCAGAACGAGAGCTGGAGGCTGGGCATGCCTTAATCCTTAGGTTGCTTTTCAGATGCTAAAATAGCATAATTAGCCTTGTAGTAATGATTTATAAGTTGCATTGCAACTCTTTTGCGAGTTTCTCTCCAGCCAGCTGACTGCTGCACGCTTCTCTCTGTAGAACAGCTCCAAGTTGCATTAAATGATTCAGTATTCCCACCAGGCGCTGTTTGTCAAGCCTTGGCAGCTGATGCCAAATACAACTGGCTAAGTCCCTTGTTAGATGGCTGTGTCTTTGCGCTGACCTTCTGTACACTGTGCCTGCTGTTGACCGATTCTGCTTTGGAAGAGCTGAGAAATATCTTTTTTTTTTGGTGGGTTTTTTTTTTTTTTCCGCCTCTCCTTCATTTTGTTCCAGTTCTTGCTGGACGTGCTTGGCAAGATGGAGCCGCCAACCTCCTCCAGGCTGAATTCCCGAAAGAGAAGAAAAGATGGATCTGGCCCCAATGGGGCGACAGAGCTGGATGGAATCCCTCCAAAAATGTCCCGACGCTCATTTGTAAGTAAGCAGAGATAGGAGCTTTCCATGGCTGCGAGATTAGGACATTGAGCCATAACAGCAGAAAGATAAATGTGATTTTTTTTTTCTGTGGACACAGAAAACAAGTGGGGAGGGGGGAAAGAAGCAAATGACAGTAGCTATCCGTCTTGCAAAGCCAGTTTAAAAATCTTCCTTTGTTCATACAAATAACATACTTACAACATGGGCTTAAATTAGGTCTGAGGCAAGCGTCGCTAAGCTGCTTTCATGGTGTATCCAGCTTGTCTCTAGTCACTTAAGCTGAACCTGAGCAGGCATGCATGCAGATATCCATGGAGGAGTGAGCATTCATTTCTCATAGGTGGGTTTTCTTAAGTGACCCAGGGAGGGAGGAATGCTCCAAACAAGTACCTAACAACTCCTGCTCCTAGCAGAACGCAGTCCCATTCAAGTCGGGGGAACTGCAGGAGGACCTGAAGTCTCTAAGCACCTGCAGAAGCAATTTATTGAATCTGCGCTCTGAAACGCTGGGAAGGTGACTGTTTATTTGATTCTCCTGGTCTGGCAGGAAACTGCGTTTATGTTGCTGATACTCAGGAGTGTTCATTAAAAAAAAAAAAAGGATTTCCCCTTCTAGATCAATCTTGTGACAGCTTTAACAAGCTAAAGCTTGTGGGGTGTCTTCTAAATGGGATCTGTACCAGTTAATACCAGTGTAAAGAGTTGACTTTAACTTGTCCTTGCCACAATACTGTGATGATCAGCTTTTTACAGCTCTTCTCTGCCCTCTTCCTGGAGCTGTCCTGCATATCACATGTGCTCTAGCTGCTCTTTCCTTATCTCTGTCAAAAGCCAGCTACCATCCCTGCCACGTCGTATTGGGGTCATAGTCCTTGGCAAAATATGGTGATGTGTTGCAGCTTTCCTCTTTGATAACAACGTTTTGCTCTTCAGGAGTACTTCAGTCCTGTCCCAGGGCATTTGACAGATGGTAACGAAGTATAGCAGCACCAGCAGTGAGAATTGGGGAGGCAAGCGTTGGGAATGGCGGCTGGAGTTGTTGCATGCCTTATACCACAGAGCCTTAATATCCTTGATTGTCAAAACCCACCCTGTCCCTCTTGAAGACCCCACATATTTTGGTAAGGACAGAGAAGTGTGCAGGTTATTCTGTGGGAATTACTTGCTCTTCAAGTTGATCTGTCCTGTGTTAGAAATAAAGCATCTGCCTATGAGCAGCACAGACAAGTAATACTAGCCACTTTCTAAGCTTCATGGCTGTTTTTTAGCTACAGGACTAACACAGACCTCCTGGTGAAAGAGTTCTTTTTTCTTCCTTTTGTGAAAAATTATTGATTATAGCAAGAGTAATAGTGTTGCCTAACTGTGACGTTACCTTGAAGCCTTTACCACTCCCAACTAAAAAGCTCTCCGGCAAACTGTTCCCCTAAGCAGCAGGGCTCAACAGCAGATGGTAGTAACAAGCCTGCTGACACATAAGCTTGTTGTATTGTCCACATAAGGTTGAGGCCTGACCCTCGTAGGTGCTGCAGAGGAAGGGCAAAACTCTGGCAAGGGCTTTTGAGGACATTTCTCTGACATCCTCTGATAATTTTCATAGGGATTTTTTATGCTTTTATTCCCAGCTTCATATCAGGTATGTGCCAACCAGACTGCAAAGAATCTGGTTTTATTCACAAGCCCCAGATATAATGGCAGTGATGAAAGGAGAGACCTGCAGGCCTTAACCTAACAGTAAGGATCCTGGTAGAGGAGGTGGCCTGTGAAACGCAGGTATTGGAGCCTCAGTAGGTTAAAGGAGATTTTCAGCAGTATCAATTTGCTTGAATGTAGTGGTCAGTGGTTGCTTTCCTGCGCACTTCACCTTGAGCACTCTAATAGGAATGACATTAGCAATAACAGCAGCAGTCTGTCTGGTTGCAGTGGTGCTGGGCACCATGGCAGGATGCTGCCATGGGACAGGAAGACAGAGAGGAAACTGCTGATCAGCTTTTTGCAGCTTGAAGGTATTATTGTAATGATCTGCAAGCCCAGGAAAGAGACATCCATTGCTGCCCCATACCTTCTGGCTAGAGGAAATGGAGCTGTTTGTTCTGTTATGGGAAGGGCAGATGTTTTGTTCCCATTTTGAGGAGATCAGAAACAATACCTGGTCTTCAGCTGCTGATTAAACATACTGCTGTGGTCCAGCTAGTAGATTAGAGGGGGTTTCCTGCAGCAGTTGGAGATATTCTGCCACAGATGAGGTCAATGGCTCAGAAATGAGATACATTCCCCGGGAATTTGCTGCTGTTCGTATTGCTCTGCTGTTTGTTCATATACTCAAATCAAGGAGCTCTTAAAATTTGTACATCACAGCACTCAGGCACAGCCAAGTCATGGTCTTGCCTGGGTGGGCATAGCTGGAGTTGCAACAGTGAGGTTTGATGAAGCTTGGCTTCTGCTGCTGTGAACTGCTGTTTGTCAAAAGTCTGTTTCTACCAGCTGCAGATCTGAGCCTCCAGTTTTCTTGGGTCCAGTATGACTACCACCTTCTTAATGTGACTTCCCCCCTCCCCGCTCCCCCCAAACTCAGGCTAATCACCCTGCAGGGCTGTTTTGAGGTTTAACAGTAATTAGTCTTTCAGTACATGCGTTTGAATCATGCAGAGACACAGTGAGTCACTCGATGACTAGGACACTGCAGTTGCAGTGCTGCCGCTATGTAGTGCACTCACCTTTGCATTCTCACAGCTAACCTTCTCTGGCTCTTTAGGGATTGAGGGAGCCAGCTCCGTTTTCAGATGAAGTGGAAATCGATTACAGCAAGCCATACATCAGAGTAACATATGAAGAAGCGATGAGAGGGACCCCTTGTAAGTAAAAACCAAACTGGAAGGGTTGTATATATGTTGGGTTGGGGAGGGACAAGTATGATTTTGATATCTCTTGAGACTGAACCAGCCTTGTGTGTCAGACCAGGTTTGCAGCCAATGGCTTAGTTAATGCTTTGGTGATTAGATAACCTTTCCCATGTGAAATTGGGCCTGCCAGTACAACTGAATTTGGAGCCTCTGTGTGTGAGGAGCCGTATCTTCACCAGTAAGACTATTTGAAGCGAACACGTATTTGTGTTTTAGCTCTTCCACTGACAGCTATAGAGTAGTATCAGAGCTGAACATTTTTCTGTACTACTTTGTCCAAGACAGCTTCAAGTTAAGCATTTTAAAAGTCACCTCTTCTGAAACTTGAAATAGGCAAGTAAAACCAACATATATCTCTGTCCAGTATGACCCATTCTAGCCTGGATTTGAATTAAAGTCATATTAAACACACTAGGCCAGCCCCACAACAAGAACATGTCCTTTTATTCTGTAAACCAGTCTGGGAAAAACACGGTTCTCTTTGCAAGTCCAAAGGGGACTCCTAAAGGATTGCTGCCCTGTCTTGCCAAACAGACTGTGCAGACCGTGCTGTCATACTTGGCCTCTCTGTTATGGAAACCAAGACAGTAAAAATGCTGCACTTCTACCTACCTGACTGCTGCTGAGAGATGAGCCAGCTCAGATTGAGACCTGGCAGTGGTTTTCTGCAAGAGGTTCTGGAAATCCAGTGCTTTTCACAGTCCGCATTAATTTCCCAGCTGAAAGTCTCCAGAGCCTGCACAAAGATCTCTGATTTCAACAGTGATGGCTCTCCTGCCTGCTAAGACTGAAATACACTGCATGCATCCTTGTTGCTGTTTATGCCTGTGCTCAGGAACTGTAGCTGCTGCAGGTATGGAGGAAAAGGGAAGGATGTCCCAGACAATTTCCAGAACATGATTGTACTTTCATAAAGGCCTGCCAGGACCAGCCCTCTTCTGGCATACAGAAAGCTTTTGCAGTCTCGGATCTCCAGATCCTTGGCTCTCCAGAGCCTCCTGGCATCTTCAGACTGAGGTGGATTTGCTGAAGAATGATTGTAAGAGGCTGTCCTCAGACTCCTCTGCTTAGCTGGAATTTAACAACCCTACGTTTGCATCAACTCATTCTCTTGCTGCCTCCAGGCCCTGTCTCTATGTACCTTCAGGGCCCTGCTCAGACCCATGGGGTTTCAGCTCTCCTGCTAGGTCTTATCTCTTCCCCTTCCTCACTGCAGCTTTGATGTGACTCTGCTCACATCACCCCTCTGAGTCTGTCTGCCTGAACTGGTCCAGAGAGCAGCAGCCCATTCCCAAGTGTGTTGGATACCAAGAATATGTGGCTTTCTGTTACCAGCAGTAAGAGGGCTGGAGTGCTGTGTGGTCCCAAGAGACCAGAAGTCAGGGAGCCTCCTGCTATTACATGGCAGTGCTAGAGCATGTCACTTTCTCTCTGTGCTGACCTCAAAGAGAAGAGCGACAATTTCCCCTGGCAGAGGTGGCCTGAGGAGAGTTTTGTTCCAGCTGGGTTTTTGGATACAGCCACACACTTTATGGGACTGGGTGGAGCCAGTGATGCTGATGGGGAATCAGAACAGCCCGGTCCTTCAGCCAGACTGGTAGCTGTGGCAGTAGGCTGCAGAGGAGGATGCTGAAAAGATCTTGAGATGCTATCCTGGCTGGCAGAGGGAAATTGGGCACCTATGAACTATTTTGGCCAGTTCCCCTCTGGTAGCTCAGTGCTGTGCACAAAGTTAATGCCACGTTTGGATTTCTGTAGGAGGGAGATGTGCAGGGTTTGCATTCCCTTTGGTCTCCCTTGACCTTGTTTTGGTGGATATGTGGTAGGTTTTGAGTCTGTCTTTAAACATGGTTGTGTTTCGGCTCTGTGCTCAGCAGCATTTGTTTCCATGTGGGAAGGCAGAGACCTAGCTGTTTCTCTTCACAAATCTTTCCTGGCTATGGCTCTGCATTCTGCCAGTTTTCTGCAACACCCCACGAGTTTCAGAAGGTCCCCAAATGCAGGCATGAGCAGCAGCTGCTTCTCCAGGAAAGCATCTTAACAAAGGTGTCTCTGTCTCTTTGGCACAGTGGATCGCCCCGTCAGAGTTTATGCCGATGGAATATTTGACTTGTTTCACTCTGGACATGCCCGGGCCTTGATGCAAGCGAAGAACCTCTTCCCAAACACATACCTCATTGTCGGAGGTAAGGAGTGACTTTGTTGACTTTGGCTGTCATAGGAGTACAGTTTACCTCCATCCGTGGTTGTGCATGCAGACGGCATAGCAGGGTTTTTGTCTTTATGGCCTTAGTGGTTCTCACTGCAACCAATTTTGCCGAATGTTCTTTGAGTCTTATTGCAATATATTGAGAGTTAATATTCTGCAGGAAGATAACCTGTACCAGATGAGCGCTTGAGAAAGCAATTTCTGATCAGGCTGTTCCAATTTGACCCCTCTATTTTTGTGACAGATACCAGTAAGTTGCACGCCTGAGTATCAAAATATATTAGGGGCGATTGAGCATCTGCCTCTTGAATGAGACAGTTAATGAATGAGGAACAGTCCCTCCGTGGCTGATTGAGCTTTGTGTGACCTGTGTTGCCCTGCAAGTCGCGCCCCCCTCCAGCTCTGCTGGGGATTGCTTATAGTTTTCTCAACTACTGTTAGCTTCCTGAAGCAAAATTAAACTGATCCTGTGATAGAGCCATCATAATGTCTTTGGTTTGTTGCCTTATCACAGTTTCACTCACTGAAGGCATTTTTATAGTGGTACTTCTGCATTTTTTGTGTGTGTTACAGTAGTGTCTGGGAGGGGGAGGGAGTGGGGACAGCTGAAATAGTTGCTGCAACCTACAAAATGCTCTGAGCTTAGAAGTTGTGCAGGCAGAAAGACATCCCTGCATACGTCAGACAGGAAAATAACTTCAAGTCAAACTATTAATATGTTAATGTAGCAAGGTGTGTAACCACCCTCTGCCTCTGGGAGACTGGTGAGGTGGAGAGCAATGAACTGCTCCCCTTGCACCAGGAACTGAGACAAGGGGCCACAGCCCAAGTGAACGTTAGCTCTAGGCTGGGAGCAATCTCCCCCACTCTTTGTCATCTGTTTGTCTAGAACATAAATAAATCCAATACCAGTGAGACTGGTAATGGGTAATGCCTTGTTTACTTTTGAGTCTGATAACCAAATAAAACTCCTTCCTTCTCAGTGCCTTACATTGCAGATTATGCAGAGTTGTTCATTTACTTTCTCAGAGAACGTAATAATTAAGCTAACTTGATTTGCTGTGAACTAACCCTTTGTTTTAATACTCCTTTCCAAGAACTACACTGTGGTATGGCATTTTATGAAGTAAGGATCTTAGGGAAGGCTTTTCTTTCATGAACTTCAGTTTCCAGGCCTGAGACATTCATAAGTTAATAAGCAGGTTTCTGCCTAATAGAGCCCCAGGTGCCATTTCATACAGGAGAGTAGTCTTCTGTATTGGCTGGTTTTGTTGGTAAGCGTTGTAGGCTCTAGAGACCTTGAGGGCTTGGGGTGTATGTCCCCAGCTTGGGCAGAAATCCCCCAAACAGCTTGACTAGAATTGCTCAGGAGTTCAGTGCCCTGCGCTACTCCCTGTTCCTGGCGCTTTGTGGCTGGAAGAGCTGGGTTTGAAAGTGCCAGCGCTGGCCTCCATCAGCAGCCGGCACTGCCTGGCTTAGGAGGGGTGCGTGCAGGGTCCTTTTGCTGTAGAGCACTGGGGTAAGTACCTCAAGCTTATTCTTCTCTGTGCCTCTTTCTTCAGTCTGCAGTGATGAGCTAACCCATAACTTCAAGGGCTTCACAGTAATGAATGAAAATGAGCGGTATGATGCTGTGCAGCACTGTCGCTACGTGGACGAAGTGGTGAGAAACGCACCATGGACACTCACCCCCGAGTTCCTGGCAGAGCACAGGGTAATTTGTGACATCTGATCCATTCTGAATTTTGATTAGCTTCTGTCTGTGCTTGCTATTTACAGCCAGAATTCATCCATGGGGGTGACCTCTGCTTGCTCAACCTGCTTCTATTAAAAATCCTTAAATATAGAATGAGCTGGGCTATGGGAATTGAGTGGGTTTCTTGGGAGACTAGAAGCATTTGCTGAGGTGGCAGGTAATGTTAAAATAAGGTAGAAATTGTGACATGGTGAAAAAGCCTGAGAGGATTCTTGCTGTTCCATCAGAAATTGATGCTGGTTACAGATTGGTGTGAAATGCAGCAGGGAGAGGATAACATGGGTTGGAAGGGATTTCTGGAGGGTGTCTAGCACCTTACAGCAGGAGCAGCTTAGATCTACATCAGTTTTCCTGCAGCAGAAGACCAGGCAAGCTGTCTTGAGAGTCTTTTATCAGTTGGTAAGATAAAGGAATCTCTAACCTATGTAGAACTGCTTTGGGAGGTGAAGAAGTCTCCAGGGGAGTTTGCTTAGTTTACCTTTGTTGCCATTAACAAGCCATTTCAGTGTGGAGTTTAAAACAGCTGTGTCCTTAGTCCCAGCCTTTCCCCTCTGGTGTGTGCTTACAACTGATACGCAATTGCCATTGAGAACTTGGGACTGCTTGTGTTGCTTTTTAAGAGGAAAGTGTCTTGCTGTTCTCTGTCTCACCCCTACGTGGAGGTGTTGAGCAAAAAGTTACCATCCGTTACCAAAAAGCAGGAGACCTGCACGTTCAAGATAAAATGTTGATTTGCATTGCTTTCCTAATTTTCAGATTGACTTTGTTGCACATGATGACATCCCCTATTCTTCTGCTGGCAGCGATGATGTTTATAAGCATATAAAAGAAGCAGGTGGGTCTGGGTCAGGTTCTCCAGGGCTTCCTGTCAAAGATCTGCTGTAGTTTCTCCAGTGCCCCTGTACAGCAGGATTATGCCTGGGGAAGTGACTGTGCCCCTCTGGGAACAAGGTCTGCCCAGGATGCTCTGAGGGTAGGAAGAAGCTCAGCTTTGGGCCTTACTTCATAAGGCTAGGACTGGTCCATGTTTCAGGCCAAGCGTTGATATTTCTACCCACTAAATTGTAGGACCCCTTGTCCTGTCCTTGTTACCATGCTATACTATATGCAGTGTATTATAGTCAATAGTCTTTAAACCAGCTAAAGTGAAGAGCTTTTCATTAGAAGACATGGTATTTTTGACATGGTTTTGACATGTTTTGGTCTTACTTAGGTCTTCCTCATAGTCTGAGGAAGCGGGATCCTGGTATTGAACATTCAAGGACAGAGACATGGTTGTGTGAGGACAGTTAGGAAATGAGATCTTGACAGGAGAGAGTGTTTCCTAACAGACGTGGCAGGAGCTTTTTGCCATGTGACTTGCTACAGCTGTCCTGGGTCCTGTTCCCCAACTTTAGGCATGTTTGCACCAACTCAGAGGACTGAGGGGATCTCAACATCAGATATCATCACCCGGATCGTGCGAGACTATGATGTTTATGCCAGGCGGAACCTGCAGCGGGGCTACACAGCTAAAGAGCTCAACGTCAGCTTTATAAACGTGAGTTGAAGTGTGTCTCACCACAAGCTGCGTGAAGCCGAATCTTACAAATTGTGGAGATGTAGAGTCTTGTCTAGTGGTAGCACAGTCCTGCCATATGTCAGTAAAAGGCCAGTCTGCAGAACTAAGCAGTTGCACCAAAACAGTGTCCTTGGAGTAGAAATTAGACTTCATCCACCACTGAAACTGCCTCTAGGACTCACCCAGAGGAACTTGTGTTTTGCTAATACTGCTCCGTTGTCAGAAATGTCTCAGTGACATCTCTCCTGTTGAAGGAGCTAGAGACCGGATGTGTGGTAAAATGTGTGTTTTCTTGAATTGAATGAAGTGTGGGTTGTTCTTGGCAGCAGCTGCTGTGTCTCATCTCTCTCTCCTTCCCTCAGCCACCTTCTTAAGGTAGAGTCATTTGTTAGGATAAAATCTGATCCTGTTCTCGCTGTACTATTCCCTTCCTGGAGCTGCAGGAGCAACAGTGCTTGGGTAGGAGAGAAGGGCATGCTCTGATCCTGCGCTGAGCAGCTCTAACTCACAAGCACAATACATGGCAGAAGGCACTTCTGATGCTGGAAGTTGTTGTTTCTTTAATCACTCAGATACTATGCCTATTTTTTTTAAATACAATCAAATGCAAAAATGAAACAGGAGAGGTAACGGCTGCTTGGCCTCTCTTTGGCATGTAACTCTGCCTCTGTTTAAAAACACCCAGCAAAAAGACTTGTGCTATCGTGATATTCAGAGAGACCTACAGCAGGTCACTCAAATATAATCTGTATGTTGTATAAATATTTCCCTCTTCCATTTATATATCCCTCTTCCTATTAGATAGTGCTTATCTCTGGGTTTAGTCTTGCTCTGTCTCATACTGTGCCAGTGGCTGCCACAAAGCATCTCACAGCCCCACTATGTCTGCCATTTAGTCTAGGGAAGAAGTGTCACTGAAGTGAAGGAGAAGTGTCACAAGACTAATGGAGATGCTGAGTCTTAAGCAGCAGTTCAGTGTAATGACACAGAGCAGAGGTGGTCGCCACTCAGATCTGGTGAGCTGTATTCTCATCCACCACTTAATGTACAGGAGAAGAAATATCACCTCCAGGAGCGTGTGGATAAGGTGAAAAAGAGGGTGAAGGATGTAGAGGAGAAGTCAAAGGAATTTGTCCAGAAAGTGGAGGAGAAGAGTATTGATCTCATTCAGAAGTGGGAAGAGAAGTCCCGGGAGTTCATTGGCAATTTCCTGGAGATGTTTGGCCCAGAAGGCGCATTGGTAAGGAGCCACTCTGGGAAAAGGGGAAGGGGGATTGCAGGGCTTCTGGAGCCCATGGTCTGCAGAGCAAATTTACAGTTTGTTGCAGTGCTCGATGTGCTGCCAGTATCCAGACAAGTTGTCCCAGGTTTGGGCAGCTTGTTTACAGGGAGCCCTCACCCCTGCCAACATTACGGTTGTGGTGTGAAAAGCCCATGCCACACAACCTGTGCCTGTAAACTCCAGCTTGTGTCCTTGCAGGCCACTGAGCAGCCAAGAGATTGGTGGTCACTTTGTCACTAGCCGGGGATGAGTCTGAAGCTACTTGTTTTTGCCAGGCTCTTCTGTGCTGCTGGGTAAATATCACAGGCACTTCATGTTAGAGGTGTTTGAAAATGGGTGATGATTACACTGCATGCAGTTTCCAAAGCCTAGGGTGATGCTTGGGTTTTTTTTGCTCTTATATTGCATGAAACATTGAAGGGACACAGCAATTTAAAATGCTGCACAAGCTGTAAGTACTGTCCATTTCCACCGCTGTTTAAGCCACGTTAACTGTCTTCCCGTTTCTATTGTTAGAAACACATGCTGAAGGAGGGCAAGGGCCGGATGCTGCAAGCCATCAGCCCAAAGCAGAGTCCCAGCAGTAGCCCCACACATGACCGCTCGCCATCTCCCTCCTTCCGCTGGCCCTTTTCAACCAAGACTCCTCCTTCCTCACCGGCCAACCGCTCCAGGAACGAGTCTGCAGTCACCTACGACATCAGTGAGGATGAAGAAGATTAAGATACCAGCCGGGATTTGCTGCGAACCGCTAATTGCCGAATCTTAAGTCCAGACCCACTGGGGAACTCTAAATGAGCAAGAGAGCCATAGGAACAGGGCTGACAGTGAGCACAGGGCCTTGGAGGCACCCGTTGCTCTTAGCAAGGGCTGCTGCCTGGAAGCACATTCAAACCTCCTCTCCCTTCTCCTTCCCAAGTCCCCTTTTTATTGTTTACGTTCTAGTGGTTTCCAGGGGGAAGATGGTTTTTATATTTTAAGAAAATACTCTTTTAAAGCGCAAAGAATAGCACTCAAGCGTGGCTTTTGTTTTGGTTTCTTTTCCTCTGTTGAACCTCCAGGCAAGAGGGAGAGTGGGAAAACCCATGTGTCCCTTCTTTCCTTCAGCTCCTCTGTCTTATTCCCCCCACCCCCAGGCAGTACCTGTGCTGCTGCCAAACAGAAGACCCCTCAGTTCCTCAAACAGCGTGACCTCGAGAGCACGCAGGAAGCGGTGGTGTAAAGAGGCTTGTAGGAAATAGAGACATCTCTGCTGCTCTGGAGCCGATAGGAATTTATCTGGCAGACCCTGTAGTGCTTGTGCACCTCATAGCCGAGCTTCCCAGCGTGTCGCAGTGAGGACATGTTGGGGAGGTGGCTACCAGCTTAGCACGCAGCAGTTACACCCTGGAGGAACTCGCAGCACCATAGAGTCGCACACCCCGTAAGCACACAGCATTCATGGCTCCAAATTGTATGGGGGCTGCAGGGGGAAAAGCCTTTCCAGCTAATCATAAGACTGCTAAATCTTGAGCTAAAATTCAGCCCTCAGTTGCTGTTGGAGAGAAGAGAATGAATCTTTGCTTCGGGGCACTTGCTGTCTGTCTGTTTCCTTGGGGGTGTGAGAGCCCAGGTAGGAAATGAATGTCTGTACTCCTTTGAGAAGTTCCTTGTCCCAGTCTCTGGTGTGTAGTAAGTTTTATTGTCTGTCCAAAATGGCCCCTCAACACTGTGCTCTGTGCGTGTTTGTGTTTCAGTTGCTGTGCTCTAAGGGCTGGAGCAGTCCTTTACACTGGTGCCATGAAGTCGCTGCTATAAGGACAAAACATGAACTCATACAGCCCGTTTGCTGTCCGTATTGGTGTGTGCAGCTGGACAGATGAAGGGCACCTTTTTTTACCCCAGTGAAGGGTCCTGGTTCTGTGTGACAGTTACCCAGCTTGTGCAATAAATGCACAACTCAGTGCCCGCTTACTCCGCTCCTTGAGGCAGGCCAGAAACAGCATCAGAGAGCGCTGCAGCTTTTTAAGATTTCAAACGTAATCTGCTAGTTTGAAACCATGGCCACATCGTGCCTGCTGTTGTGTCTGTAATAAACAGTGAGCTTTGTGGCCGGCAGCTCCCCGCGGGCAGTTGCCCTCCCCATGCTTCGTGCCTGTGTACAGAGCGTGTCGGTGCGGTGTGCTCTGTCCTGGCAGCCAGCTGGAGGGACTGGACTTGCTGTCGCGGAGCTGTTAAGCTCCTGCTTGCTTTTCTGTTCGGGTTTGCCTGTGATGTCCATTGTCTCTGGGTGGAGCTGCTGGGCTGAGTTGCCTGTATCCTGCCGCGATGCTGGGAGCAGGGCAGGACAGCTCGGAGCGCCGTGAGCAGTACTGCAGGGAGGGCCTCAGAGCAGGACGTGTGGCTCGAGGAGCAGTGGGTGCAAGGAGGCAAATCGTCAAGTGCTGCCACAGGCTCTGCACAGTGCGATGCTTCCAGGGAGCGCAGGGGCCCTGTGATAGGAGCAGGCTGACACTTCTTTCCAGCTTTTATCTTGCTGATCCTTTGTCATGCTGCCCAAAGGGCTTGACAGAGGCTCTGCTTCTGTTGAGGCCAGAGCTGGTATGGGAAAGGGTATTTTGGGGATTCCTCATTTGCCACTTGGACCTCTCTCAGCAGGGACTTGCACAGCTCTGGGAGTGTGGCTGGCTGCTGTGGATTTTAAGCTGTAAGGAGCAAATAATGGTCAGTTGGAACAAGCCAGTTGTTAATCCCCTGGTTTATGAGTGGTAGAGCATTTATTTTATATCACCCACATTCTCTCTTCCCTCATCCTCCCCACCTTCCCTTCCTCACCCTTCCTTCAGTATGGGTGTTGTGTTGCTTTCCCAAGCCAGATCACAAAGGCCAGGCTGCTTCAGAGCCTTACTACTGTTTTAAACACAAGTTATGCAACAGTGTTCTGTAATTTTGGGTAACAATGTTGTTTTGGCTGGTGGTTTGTTCTGCGGAGACCTTAACGTATTTCTTGGTCTTTCTGCAAAACCTGGGGTGCTTGCTAAGAAGCTAGCCATGGTTTTACATGTAGCTTGGAATAACAGCTGTTTCTTGTAACCAATAATCCCTGCTTCCTCCTTGCACTTAAATTAAAATGGACACTCGAATCCCAGACTAGTCTTTTTTTTGTTTCCTCCTGGATTGCTGGACCAGCCTCATCTCCAGTGCTGCCCTGTCCTATCAGGAATAGGACAGAGCTTGGTCTTTGGGCAAGACTTGTGAGCCAAGTTCTCCAGGAACTTCTTGTTACCTGCAGATATAGCCAGTGCTGCTGCTTCAGGGCTGTCCTGCGCACCCCTAACCCATCCCACACTCTTCAAAAGAAGCACCCAGAAGAGATATGCTTGAATTAAGCATTAAGTAAGACGTAGAATGGAAAAATAAAACTTTACTGTCATGCATTGAAGAACATGTGGAGCTTGATGCTGCTAAATCCAGAGGCTGTCCTGCGAGACAGCCCTACCTCAGTTCCTCTATAGATCTGGGGTGTGAGGCTGTTGGCAGCAGCAGACAGCCCCTGCGAGAGGATTTTCTAATGGCAGAGAACAGCAGCAGCAGGGCAAAGCTGAAAGGTGCCAAGGATGCTGGTGGAAGCAAGACGTGAAGATCATGGCACTTTAACAGCATGCTGGTTAGGGCTGCAGGTGGAGGTTTTTAATCTCTTGAGGAAATCGTGACACACACCTGCATTGACATGATTTTGCGCATTTTACAGAGGCTCGGGACTTTTTTGTGGGGTCCAGTTCTTGTAAGTAGAGGCGGATGCTGGAGCAGCAAATACACTTGACAGTAGCAATGACTTTGGTGGGACAGATCCTGCGTCTTGCCCCCTGCCCTCAGGGAGGGTTTCTCGCTGCCAGAGGCTCCCTGCTGTAAAGGTGTGGGTTTCCTACCTGCTGCAGGTAAGGAGCTGGGTTTGGTTGTCTGACGGGGGGGGACGAGTCCCGTATTTTGTTGCTTGCCTGGGCATTGGTGCTTGTCAAAACCATGAGATTGCTGGGTCCCAGTGTTCCAGCTGGTGCTAGAAAGCTGCGTTGGTAATGGGTGTGTACTGGTGCCAGGAGCCTGTCAAATTTGGCAATCTCATAACGACTCACCAGTGCGTCTCCTGACCGAGCAGTTTCGGTTTGAACACAGCCACCTGCAAAAAGCTCTGAGTCACTTTTCCCCTTTCCTCATGGGGCAAAAAACTTTCTTTTTCCCCAAGATGAATCAATTAAGTAAATAAGTTGGGAGATTTGGCTTTCTGACTCTGCATCCCCAACATGTTGCACTGGCAAGAGGTATTGTGGTGGGAGGGCAGGCTGTGGTCTTGGCACTGACAGCCTGGCATCTGCTGCCCATCTCCAGCCGTGGCATCACCCAGTCCTGCCATCACCTCCAGCCCTGCAGCAGCAGCTGCTTCAAGCTGGCTCCTCCTGGTTGGTGTTTGCTGTGCTGTTTTTTCTGTATGAGCCTGCGTGCACACCATGTGTCTTACTGGCTTGTTCTGGAGTTGGTTTTTTGCCTTTTATGTTTAGCCAAATAAATGCAAAGTCATTTTACTCGGTGTGTGCCGGATCCCATCTGCTGTCCTAGCACAGCCAGCTCCCATTGTGGTATCCTCACCTGCCTCCTAGCAGTGGTTTGAGTGAGAAAATGCTTCAGTGATGGGAAAAAGATAACCCAGAGGTTTCTGTAAGTCATCATCACTCTTGATGTCCATCCCCACCTCTGTTGTAGGTATAGAGGAGATAGTGCTACTGGAGCAGATCCTGGGCAAGACTGGTTAAAGGCAGCATTAACTGCCTGTGTTATGAAGGTGCTTCAAAGCTCCTTCCTTTGCCTGGCCCCAGGCTGGTGGTTGTGGATGCTCCCCCTGTTCTCTCAGGAGCAGCCACTGCTGTGGAGGACGTGCCTCAGGGATGGGCCAGACCCATCCAGAGGTCTCCGAAGAAAATGCCGCTGCCCTGGCATTGCCTGGGGCATCAGACCCTGGCCAGCAGCACCCAGAGGTCAGTGTCATGGCTGGGTGTTGGACAGCCCCATGCCAGGCTGTGCTGGTCTGGGCTCCGTCCTCCTCCCGCTCTGTGGAGTCGTTTTTCTCCCCCTGTGTGGTCATCTCCCACCCAGCCTGGGCAGGAGATGATCCGAGCCCAGTCACCAACACAAGAGTCCGATACAAATTTATTCAGTGCCAGGCAAGACCCTCCCTGGGCTGGAGGCAGCTTCACGGATCCTTTTGCCTTGTGGCCTGCAGGTTTCAGACCCTTTCACCCCACGCTGAGGTGCCCTTTCCCCCTCTGCCCCCTCTGCTGCCAGCAGCTCCCTGGGGCCGGAGGAGGAGGAGGAGGTGGCTGTACAGGTGCCCACCTCCCTCTGCCCCTCGGCACCCCCTTTGCTCCCTCCTGCTCATGCCTTGGCGTTGCTGCCTGCGGGTGCGAAGCTGACGGGCTGGTAGCCTGGCTTGTCATCCTGCTTGCGGTAGTACATCCGCGTCAGCACCACCAAGATGAAGGTTTGTGGGATCAACAGCTGCATGTTCATCTCTGAAAGAGGAGAGGAGGGTCATTTGAAGCTGCCTTCATGCACCACGCGGGCTCCCCACGCCCCACCGTGTGATGGAGGGGTTCAGCCAGGAGCAGGTGACACCGCTCCCCTGTCTCCCAACTTACGCTGCGACCTGGCCTTGGAGGAGAAGGGTGGCGAGCAGGCGATGTTGCCGTTGTTGGCCAGGATGCTGAAGATGGCGGGCTGCAGTGCCGTCAGGAGGAGGAGGACCTGCGAGCACCAACACCTGAGGTGGTAGGTGCTGTGCTGCCGCCAGGTTCCTGCCCTTTACCTTCCCCGCTCTCCCACTGCCAGACCCGGCTCTCGACTCCTGCCCTGCCATCTCCCCCCGCACCCCTCATCCCGTTCATGCCAGAGGAGCCCCTCACCTAGAAGAGAGCCTGACAGGACGGGGGCTCACCTGGAAGCAGGAGAACTTGGCCTTGATGTTCTGCTCCGTCAGGTGCAGCCGGGCCTGCCGGAAGAGGATGCCCAGTGCCCACAGCCCGAAGAGGGTGGAGGCACCAGCCACGGTGTTGATCCAGAGGGCCACGCTCTCCGCCGAGATCTTGGGGGGTACACACAGAAAACATGCCTCGGCTGACGACGCTGCTGAGCAAGGCGGGGGCTGGTGGGGGCTCCCCAACCGGGATGTCACCCTGCCCGTCCCCACGCCCTGGCACTCACATCAGCAGGGTTGTAGTTCCCGTCGGCAGCGAGGACCAGCCCCAGGAAGACGGCAACCACCCTGCAGAAGGCGTACTGGAAAGTCCCCAGCATCAGCACTTGAAGCTTTCTCCTGGCACAGCGAGAGAGACCAGTAGCACCCTGAGGTCCCCAAGCCCCTGCCCAAGGACTTCTCTTCCACCTCAGCAGAAGCAGGGGCTGAAAGCTCTCCCCCGGGGCAGGGAGTTACCTCAGCTCTCCCTCACCTGCTCATGGTGATTCGGGGCAGGCAGGGGCAGCAGCAGCAGCAGGGCCCAGTGCTGACCACCATGGGCACATCCTTCAGGGTGCTGAGCACTGCTTCCTTCCCCCCAAAGCCCTCCACCATCACCAGCATCAGGAGATAGAAGCAGATGGCAAAGTACCTGGGGAGGAGGAGGAACGCAAGTCAGGCCCTGTGGGCTCCCCGGGGCCCCTGCCCTGGGGTAAGCAATACTTACACCGTAGTAGCCATCTCCACCACCATCATGGAGCGTGGGATCCACAGCCCAAAGCAGCTGACTACAGACACAACCTGGGGGAGACGCAAGCTTGGCACGCTGCCACTCCTCTCTTCTACAGGCTGGCACTGCTTTGGTGGCCCTGGCCCCCTGGGGTGATGCCCCTCATCAGCCCACATCCCAGCTCACCGTAGGGGCCAGGCTGCTCCAGAGGAGGGTCTTCATCTTGATGGGGCAGCGGATCTTGCGAGTGAGGTAGAAAGCCTCTTCCACGAAGATCGCGACCGACAGCAGCGTCATGATGGTGGTGAGGCCCATGATGGTGAGTTGGGCCATGTCCAGCTCTGCCATGGAGGGGTGAGAAGCCGGCTCCATCCCATCCTGTCCCCCCTGGGGCCACGTCAGCGAGCTGCCACCAAACCCACCACTTCGCAAGTCTGGGAAGCCCCTTGCCGCACCCTCAGCACATCTGGTGCTTCTGCCCTGCTGCTCCCGCATCCCATGTCACCTGGCCTGCTGCTGGCCCTCACTGGGATGCCCCCATCCCCACAGGCAGGGCTGTGGGCGGGAGCTGAGACCCCAGCAGCACCCCACTGCCTCCCCCTTCCTCGGGGCTGCTCCCTGCCTGCACCTGCAGGGAGCTGTCACCCTCCTTCCTTCATCCCTGTCCTGCTCCCACCAGGGGCAAGAGTGGTCCCAGTGGTCCCCCCGCCTTGTCCCCCACCTACGCTGCAGCAGCTGCCAGGAGGTGGGCGGCAGGGAGAAGCAGGCTGCCGGCACGCTGAAGTTCCTGATCAGCATCTCCACCAGCGGGCGGGGGAACCTGCGGAGAAGGGGAGCGCTGCACGGGGCTGGGCAGGGAGACAGGGGCACGCAGCCCCGCAGGGTCCCCGGCGTCCCCTGGCCACCTTGCCTCATCCCCAAGTGCCTCCCGTCCTTTACCGAGGGAATAACCCAAAATCCTGCTCCAAAATGTTGGATTTGCCCAGCTGCAAAGTGGCACAGGGGTCCCCGGCACCCACCTGGGGTCCTCTGCCAGCTCCATGGTGGGGTCCATCCTGCTCTGCTCCTCCCTGGTGCTGTCCCAGCGGCTGTGGGGCTGCTCGGCACTGCCTGCCTCAGCTCCCCTCGCCGGCCCACAGGGTCAGAGTCCCCGGGGCAGGGACCACAGGGAGGCCGCCGCACCTCGTTCCAGTTTAACCAGCAGCTTCCGACGCTCCCCTCCCTCTCCCGCCGCGGCAGGCGCCCATTGGCGTGCCCCCACGCCGTCCCAGCCCCAGCAAGCGCCTCGGCCGCCCGGTTATTGACCCGGGGTGCCGGGGGAGGCGGTTATCACCGGTGCCGGCGCGCCTGCGCGTCCCCAAAGCTCGGGGAGCAGGGCAGCTGCGTTGGGGTGACGCTGCCTACGCACCCCTTGGGCAGCCCGGAGATGGGCTTGTGGTGCCGGGGGTCCCCGTGGGGCCGTGCAGGATCCAGGATGCGTTGCCATGTCCCCCCCCGCAGCGGTGGCCAGGTGGGAGGTGATGCTGCAGGGCTGTGGGGTGTCTGCCAGACCCTGCTCAGCTCTGCGTGAGGAGTTGCAAGCCGTGAGCAGCTCCCACGGCACTAGGGGGCAGGGCTGGCCCAACGCTCAGCACCCCGGCTCAGCACCCCGGCTCAGTGCTCCGGCCTCGAGGCAGAAGCAGACCCCAGGCCTGGGGAGAGGGACGGTGGGCTGGGGGGAGCACACTGAGCAGGGAGCTGGGGCGTTAGGTGTGGGGAGCAGAGTATCCTTGCCCTCGATGGATCCCAGCATCCTCCCGGGTCCCAGGGGTGCCCACGGTTCCCGGTGTCCTCCCAGAACCCTGAGGGAAATGAGGGCTGGTTTGTACTGTGTCCCCAGGGACATTCAAGCCCCTACCCTTTGTCCCTCTGCCTCTGGGCTCCTGCTGAAGCCAAAGTGGCACCAGCACCCCAAAAGGGTACCCAACACCCTGCCGTGGGAGCAGGATGCTGCAGTTGCCATGGGAATAGGATGTGAGGGATGCTGTGGTTGCCACAGGAATGGAATGGGGGGATTTGTTGTGCTGCAGCTGCGGTGGGAGTGGGATGCTCTCCATCCTGCAAGGCTGGGGCCCTGCGCCTGCCCGGCCCGCCATGGAGCTTCTCATCCCCCTCATTTCAGCGCTCTCATCTACCTGAGCTCGCTGGTCTCCTTCCTGTAAGTCACCCCATAGCCATAGGCCAAGCCCCATCCCGGGGACGAGGGGCAGCAGAGCTGCTGTTTCACACCAGCGTCCCTGAGACATTAGAGCCAGGCATCAGCTCAAGCAGCCTGGATCTGCATCCTCTTCCCCCTCACCACCCAGCTCCAGCAGCCCCTGGGGCTGGGCACCCCAAGGCTCTCCCCACTCCCCGCCTCTCCCGTGGCAGCCCCAGGGCCTGACCATGGCCCTGTCTTCCCCGTCTCTGCGGGTGCCCACTCTGTGCTGGTGCCACTGTCATGGCTGGCCACATCCTCCACTGGCCCCACTGCAACCACTCCATGGAGGTGAGGGATGCGGGGCGCCCCGGGAACCGGGGGGCTCTGTGCGTGTCCAAGGTGCTGCACACACCCAGCCCTACCCTCAGCCCCATTAACCAAGCCCTGTACCCCTGTCCCTACACACTCTATAGGCCCCCATCCAGCCCTATATCCTGTGCCTCCACACCTAACCTGGCACACTGCATCCAGTAAAACCCTATCTGTAGGCTTTGCATGCTCAGCTCTACATGCTGCACCCCATATACACCAATCCCTATACATTACACCTTGCGTACCCAGCCCTACTCCCTGCAGCCCCTACGCACCATACCCTACACCCGGCCCTATACATTGTGCCCAGCATACGCAGCTCTCCATGTTGTACCCTATACCCCTGTCCATACACCCCGCACCCCCAGCCCTGTGCACTCAGACCCCCCTTGCACACCCCTTGCACACCCAGACACGCTCACCCCACCTTGCACAAGCACATCCCCCACGCACGCGTGGCCCCTGCGTGCAGTGCCGTGCAGAGGGCAGCCACAGCGCTGGCTGCTCCTGGACCTATGGGGTGCACAGGACCTATGGCCCCCCTGCCCAGCACCCCTATGCCGCACCAGTTCACCAGCATTGCCTACGGCTGAAGAAACATCTCAGCTCCTACGACATCTGCTGCGTCTGCCTCTTGGTGACGGTCACCGTGGGCTATGTCATGGCGGTCCTGCTGTCCTGCCTCATCTACCTGGTGCTCGTCCCCCTGTGGTCCATCACCACGGCGACGATCTGCACGTATCCTCAGCCCGGGGAGGCAGAGCGCTGCCCCGGCACGCACACACGCGTGCTGCACCGCTCGGGCTGTTGCGTGCAGGAGCCCACTCCCCTGCCTGCACATAGCCCCGGGGCCACCACCAGCATGCTTGCATCTGTTTGTCCCTGACTTGCTGCTCCAGCATCATGATGACCTTCCTCACCGCTGTCTACCTCAGCCTTATTGAGCTCTGCGTCTCCCGAGCGCAGGACACCCCGAGGTGCCAGGTACGGATAGAGGGCATGGAACACCCTGCCAGCGCTGGGAGGGATGCAGGACATGGCTGGACCCCAAGCCCAGAGAGCAGGGAGGGAGCCCCACAAATTGATGATCTGCATGAGTTGGTCCCACCATGCATGCACACGCATGTACAGGGGGTCCACCGCTGCACTCACTCCCCTCTCCCTCTTGGTGCCTGATACACCGGTGACACCCAGCAGAACTGACCCACCTCCACCTGCACCGAGCCCCCAGCCCCATCACCGTGCCCAAGCCCATCCCATCCCACCCTGCGAAGGGGCAGGACACATCCGTCGCACCATCCTGCTGTGGGCAGTGTGCTCTGGGGCTGGGTGTCACCACCCCAGAGCTGCCCCCCAGGGACATGAAGGGCTCTTGCCCCTACAGCCCACAGCCCTGAGCCCCCCCTGCGCCGGCAGGACGGGACGTGCCTGTGACTTGCTCCGACTTGCCCTGGGCGCTGGGTGTGGAGAGAGGAAATGCAGGGGGATGGGGGATCCCAGAGTTTCCCCATCTTCTCCCCTTATTCCAGCTCCTGTCCACGCTCAGGATGGGGGGTCCTGGAGCCAACAGGGTCCATGGACAGTCTTCTCCCCCAGCCACCCTTCTCCACACAGGCTGCTGCTACTGGCGAAAGCGGGCAGGAGCCAACGGCAGGTGAGCATCCCCTGGCACGGGCAGGACAGGGTGGCCAGGCAAAGCTTTGGGCAGCCCCGTCAGCTCGAACTCAGCCCCAGACCCCCGGGATGCTCCAGGGCAGAGCAGCACCGGGCATGGGGACCCCCTTTCCTGCCAAACACCCTTTTGGCAGAGAAGGAAATGGAGCGACGAGACAGGAGCCCAGCACCCGCCGGCCCAGGGCAGGGCTGGTTTGAAGGCTCACGGCCCCCTCGGCATCGGGGTGCCTGTTTGGCCCTGAGGAGCTGGAAATGGGGCCAGTAACAGCACTGGCAGGCAAATCTCCCTGCTTGCTCAGTTAGCTTTTTTATTTTAAACAAAACTGTTTGACCGTTGAAATCCTGCCCCCCAAAAAAAGCCAAGCAGACCCTTTCGGCGTGCCTGCATCGCCCACGCTGCTGCTTTGTCAGCATTCCCCAATACTTGGAAAAAGGCTCGAAATGCAAATATTTGCATGGGGTTTTAGACAGTTTTCCACCCGTCTCTAATTCCTCATGGGGGGGGCTGACCCCAGTGGGCATGGTGGGCTCCCAGCTGACCATCACCAGCTTCCCCATGGCCAGGACAGACCAGGGAAGGAAAATCCTCATTCAGAGCCCTGGTAGGAACTGGTAAGAGGCAAAAATATGTTCCTCCCCAAGCTCTCCTCTCCCACCCTGAGCCTGGGTCCGCAGTGGACATTGAGGACACCGAGGAGCGAGAACCTCACACCCAGATCAGGCTGTGGTCCAGCCAGACAAGCAGACAATAAAGATCTTCACCCCAAGCTTTTAGTGAGCTCTGGTCACCGCTGTCCTGGGGCGCAGAAGGACAGACGCTGCTCAGCAGGATGGAGCAGCCAGGACGCTCCCTCCCAGGGGACAGCCCTCGCTCTGCCCACCCCCTGCACCAGGCAGGACCAGCACCCCAAGAGCAATGAGACCCTGTGGTGTGGGGGATGCCTGGCACCCACCTCTGGGGGAAACCATATGCCACAGACACCTCATTGCAGGGATGCCCACCCTCTGCTCAACCACAGACGACCCTGGTACCCCCCACCCCAGGGGTTTAGGGGAGAGGTGGCACCCCTGTCCCACCGATGTCCCGGCAGCACCCCGCTGAGCCACAGGAAGCAGGAGGGTGGGTGCAATGCAAGAGAAACAAATCGTGGAGGTCAACCAGACCTGTGAAAGGGACAGAAAAGCCTTTCCCAGGGCACTGGCCCTCCCTGGCCCCCACAGGCATCACCCCAGCAAGGAAACTGCCGCTGAGAGTTTGGTGGAAGTGTATGGGGGGTCTGGATCCTGCTGGCGGTAACGCAAGGCTGCTGCCATCATCCGCCTTCGCATGCCCCACCACAACCCACAACCTCCCAGTGTGATGGCCTTGGCTAGACCCCTGCAAATCCGGCAGCATCATGCTCACCGCCGGGCTGGAGAGGGGTCCCGGGCCCATCGAGCACCCCCTGCAACGGTCAGCGTGGGGCCGTGGCAATGCCCCCAGCCTGGCCCCAGCACAGGGGGGGCTGGATCCCCCTGGCCCTGGGGCTGGAGCTGCCCTGCTGATAGGGACGGCAGGGAGCCCAGCCCGCGGCTGGCCCGCAGATAAGGCCCGTGTGCTCCCCACCGATTGCCCCGGGAGGCAGGCAGCGGGGTGGGAGCTGCCGTCCCCGGGAGATACGGGCAGGAGGGAGCACCGAGTGGGGAGGGCAGGGGGGCTACTGCAGGGGTGCGACACACCCCTGCAGGTCCCCTTCTCTGGGCAAGGGAAGGCACCCTGGCTCCCCCAGGAGAAGAGCTGGGGTGGCATGAGGTGTGGACCCCCTGGTAGAGCAACAGCCCCTTTCAAATCCCCTCCTTCCCAGCGGGGAGCAGTCCCTCTGCCACTGGAAAACAGCTCCCCGTGCCCTGCAAAGGCACAGGGCTGCATCATGGGCTCACCGCAAGGCAGGATCAAGGACCCCACTGCGCCTCGGTTTGCCCCACCTGTAAAATGGGGCAAGAGCCCTGGGGCACGAGGGCAGAGAGGGCTCAGTCTCTAATCGCTCCAATGCCTGGGGAAAGACCTGTGCCAGATGTTATTTATAGGCCGAGCTGGCATTTAGGATGGGGACATGCTGCCCTCAGAGCCAGCTGGCTGCCTCCAGCCTCTGCCTCAAGGTCACCGAAAGAAACACTGGCCTTGGGGGGGCTCAGTGGGGTGGGAGTCCTGCCGGCCTCAGCCTCCCCTCCCAGGCAGGGAAAATCCCCCTTCTCCCAGCACGAGAGGGTAAGGATCATTCCCGCTGGAGATACCAAGCGAGCCCCCTGCCCGGCCGCGGGTGATGGGACACACCGGGGGGCAGCCATGGGGCAGCGATGGCGGGGCGAGACCGGAGGCGTGCGGCGCACTGAGGGCGTCAGCCCCCAGCGAGGGCTGCGTCAGTGCCCCCCCCGGGCGGGAGTGCAAGGGGGAGCTGGGGATTTTCGCTAACCAGAGCAGCACGCTGCTTCACGGAACAGCCAGCCCCGGATGTCTGCTCTCCCCCTCCCGCGCCCTCTCGGGAGGCAGAAATGGTGCAGAGGGTGCGCGGGCAAAACCCGCCCTGTGCCCTGCTCCCCGCCAGCCCCGGCGCTCCGAATCAGCGCCCAGCTGCGGCCACGGGGCCAGCTCCTGCACGCAGCCCTGGTGACCTCCCCAGGGACCCTCCTGCCCCCAGCCCCGGGGGGTGGGTGCCACCACGGATGCTGCCAACCTGAAGGGGCTCCCGTGCCGCAGGGCCAGGCTGGGGAGGGACGTGGGACGTTGGCACAACGGGGGGGCATCACGGAGAGGTCACCCCTCGGGGACCTCGTTCGTGGGCCCTTGGTGGCCCAAACCTGCAATTCGTGTCAGTAAAACGCCTCTTCCCGAAACTGCTGAGACTGTTTGTCCGTATACGTATATTCATGGAAAAGCCATACATACACACACACACACATATCTATACATACGCATATGACTTTATATACTACATAGGATCCCATGTAGTGACTATATATTGCCGTGACCTGGCATGGGTGTGTCCCTGAGAGATGAACAGCTCGTCCTTACGGGCTCCTTATCGCCCGAGCCGTAGCCTCAATCACGCTTCCAAACCAGTGCTCCTGGGGGACTGGCCCTGCGGCTCCTGCCCAAGGGACACCCAGTCCCAAAGGTGACCCAGGGGATGTCCAGGGCAGGGTGCTGCCCTTCGCAGTTCCCAGCATCCCGTTACTGTCACTCCGAGGGTCTGTCTCCCAGCTGGAAGAGAGGAGGAGGATGGTGGGAGGAAGGGGAGCCCACCACGAGCAGGAAGAAGCCCGGCAGAAGCTGGATGAAACCCTCTCCCAACCAGACCGAGGCCATCAGAGCAGCTTTAATGGCTCCAGCCTTCTCCTCCCTTTTGAACACAGCCTCGCAGATGGGGCACCTGATAACACCCCCATCTTCTGCCCAGCCCTTTTGGCCTCCTTTCTGTTTGCTTTTCCTCCCAGCAGCCCCACGTCCGACGGTGCCGCGCTCAGCCGGTGCGGAAGCAACCAAGCCGCAGGGCTCGGCATGGCGGGGGCTTTGTCTCCTTCAAAGGGGACAAACAAACGGCCGGCGGTCCCCAACCCAGCCGGGGGGATCCTGCGGAAATACTGCAGTCAGCACCCTCGGGCGCCGCTTCCTCCCCACGCCGAGGCTTCCGATGCAAAGAAGCATTCTGCTGCCGTAAGGCAACGTCTGCATTTCCAGCGGGCGTCCCGGTGAAAACGCGCCGGTTTCTTAGAACCGCCGCCAACCTCCAAATGAAAAGGCACCTTGTTTGAAAAACAGAGGGGCTTTTTTCTGCCGTGGCCACCTAAAAATTGCACACCACTGCTGATGTTTGCTTTTTGAGAATGAGGAGGTAAAAACACACTCGGCGTGGGCTGCAGGCGTTTGCTTTGGTTAGGAGTTTTATTTTCATACTCGTCTGTCTCCTGCAAAGAAGCTCGCAGGTGAAAATGCTGAGGCTTTTGAAAAGCCCTGCCTCAGATCGACAAATATTTTCCCAGAGAGCCAGCAGAGACACAGCATGTTTGTGGAAGGGAGGTGCTGCTCCCCTGATGGCCCCGAGCCCTCCGGGCTCCACGACACCCACCCGCCGGCCTCAGCCACCCCACGGGGCCACCCGCAACGGCTGTGGGTCGGGCATGGGGAGCAGTCCTGCTCGCTGGGGGAAAGCCTTCGGCCCTCAGTGGGTCTTCTTCAGCAGGTCAAGGCTGTCCCCAAATGATGCTGCCTCCCATTGCAGGTGGGAGGTGGAAAGCATCCCGAGTGCAGCTCAGTGGGAACCAAGAAAAACACCTCCCTTCCCCTCCTGTCGCCTCCACGGGTGCCGGATCCACGCCAGGCTGCCGGGCAAGCACTGCCACCCGCTGCCCGCTCGCTCTTGCTTTAGCAGACACACAGGCAGAGGGGCGGGAGGGGGTGGGCATGCCCAGAGAGGTGGGTGCACACGTGGGTGCCCGTGTTGGGTGCATGCGTGGATAGGGGTGTACATGTGGACATACACGTGTGTGCACCCATACTTGCAGACGTAGGTGTGTGGGTGCACGTGGTTTTGTCCAGCTGGCTGATGTCCGCGCCTGCAAGCACAGCACCCTATGGCACCCTGCGGGGTGCAGGGGCCGAGGCAGGGTCCCAGCGTCACCGGCTTGTGCTCGCTGACACCGAAGCGACGCTCAGCCCTGGCCAAGCCTCCCTCCTGGGTCTCACTTCTTCCCCCAAGTCCCTGCTGAGGGATAAAGCAAAGGCCCCAATGGCAAGGAGGAGGAGGGGAGGGAGGGCTGGGGCAGCACCAGTTCCTCTGGAGCGATGCGCATTGCCACGCACCCCTCTGCCCCTTTTGCATCACAGGGTAATAAACAAAACCTTCCAATTCACATCTGGAAGAAGCCGGAAAAGCTGCCGGGACATGCACAGGCAAAGAAAGGCGCTTTCTCCAGAGAGGAGTAATCACACCTGACAAACCCACAACTGCACCGGGACGAAGAGGGAGCTGGGGCGGGTGCCTGCACTGGCACAGCGGGCTCCACAGCCCCCGGGGCAGCTCCTGTGGACAGACTGAGCCGAGCAGCGCTAAAGGAGAGGCTGGTGCTGGAAACAGTCCCTGATGACCATTCCTTTATGGGCCAAGGATGACTAAAAGTCAGGAGGTAAGAACGAATACCAGCCTGCTCTTCACTGGGGAAGTGGGGAAGGGAGCGGGAGAGGTTGTTTCCATTGGCTTGATCAGAGAGTTTTTTTAGCTGCAGGAAAGACTTCAACTTTCAGGTCACACTGAGACAAAAATACAAACTGACATTTTTTTTCCCCTAGGGTAAAGTCAGCTTTTCCCACCAAGGAGCGGCCCAGCCCTGCCGTGTGTGCATCCCAAAGGACGCCTGCCGAAGCAGGGGGGGGACGGGCAAGGTTGTGCCTCCGCATAGCCCACCGTGGACATTTGCCTTTGGCACCCCGTCCCTTGGAAGGGGACGTGGGGGGAATGTGCCTGCCCGGGGCGGGAGGCTGTTGCAGGGCAGACCAGCAGGTATGGGAAGGTCAGCAATTTGGCCGAGGCACAGGGTTGCTTATCTCTTGTTTCCAAGAGCTGGGAGAGTCATAGCCCTTCTCCAGGCACACAACTCCCGGGAGATTTGCCCTTGAGGTGCTGACCTGCTTCACTTGCCTCGGGGAAAATGATACCCCGGCTCACGTTTAAATCAACCTGGGAGCAGGGGCTGGCTGCAAAGTGCAGCCCATGGGTTTCAGCTCAGCCCCTGGGACCCTGCAACAGCCCAAGGGAAAGGCATGAGCCCCCCAGGGCCATGCCAGGCACCTGAGTGCCGAAAGCATCGCAAGCCTTCCGGCTGCCGGAGCCAGACCGAGCTCCCCTGGTTTGAGCACCACATCTCACCTTCCGCTCTGTAAATAAACCTACAAGGCACATGGCATCGCCTGGGCCCCCATGGCACAAAGCTGGCACGCAGGCAGCCACGGGCAGGTGCCGCAGCCGCTGCCAGCCCGGAGAAGAGGCAATTAGCAGGTAGGAGAAAGCTCCAACCCTCCCTGCTCAGCCCCGCTGCGCTAATCCCACACCAATTAAAGCCCCTTCTTTGCTTTCAGATATTGCTGTGAGAGATTAATCTGCCCTAAAACAAGGCATTTCCATCAGGCGGACAAGACAAAGCCAAATCTCAGGTTGCGAAAGGCTCCAGCACCTGCCTGGGAGCATTTAATTACCCTGACAATGGCTCCAAAAGCAGAAAAGCCACCAGGGCCAAGAGAGCCCTGCAATCAAAAACCCCCAGGGGAGGCACTGGCTCAGCCTGCTGCTCCTGGGCGCCTGGGGCCAGCACCTGCAGGTTTCAACCATTTCCCAAGAGCAGAACCATCATCCAGCCCTCTTGGGGACACTTTTTCCCCCCCAGAGCCTGCAATGCTGCACAGGGTGCTGGCAGCTTCTTTATGTTGTTTTTTTTTCTTTGTCCTTTGGGCTGCTCTTTTTGCCAATAAACGCACTTTATAAAAACAGAAAGCAGTGGACAGGTCTAATCTCCTGAGTCAACACGTGCTCTTATCGCTGAGGGTGGTTCCCACCGAGCAGGCTCGGGCTGTCCTCCATCCGAAGGCAGTAGTGTGTGCACACACTGCAGAGCAAATCAGAGGCAAAACTTTCCCGGGTTTTCCAGCCCCTTCCCAGGCCCTTTGGGGAGCACAGGAGCAAGCAGAGAGGAACTCTTACAGGACTGATCCTGCTAGAGAGGTACAGCAGGCACTGCAGGACCCCGCAGCGCAGGCGCATGCCCAGCATACAAAGCAGACCCCTCTCATCATATCTTCCTGTCCTTTCATGTCTCCATCCAGACATCGCTCAGAGCTCAGCTTTTCCGAGGTTGCTGGGTAACAGTCACTTTCCTTCTGGCTACATGGGCTTCTTGAGCGAAACACCACAAATTGTGGATGGCATCCCTGGCTTTCTAGGATTCTAACCACCAAGTCTGGAAGGGAAAAACCCCAACACCCCAAGCTGTGGCAATCGCTGATTCAAGAAAAGTGCTTGCGAAATTGCACAGAAAGCACTTGGCAAAAGTGACCTGAAATGCCTGCCTGGAGGTGCACTGAAGGAGGGAGGAGTGGGGCTGTGTGCCACGCTTCAGATGCAGACCAGCAAGGGCCAGAAGAAAGCGGGACCGAGGGAAGTCTGTGCGAAACCCATGCTCCGGAGGCAGAGACCCTCAGGGCTGTGTCCCAGCTCCCGCATGGGCCCTCTCCCCACTGCTGTCTTATCCCTTTCCGCTTCCCACCGCTCAAACCCCCTGCCCCGTGGGCTGATGCAATGCCAGGGCCAGGGCCACGGGTAGCCATCAAACACATGGGCTTTTTCGGCGGCACAGAGCAAGGTGGATCTTTGATGTGCCCCAGGGAGGCCGTGCTGCGTCCTGCTGCTTTTCAAAGGCCCGTCCTTGGCTATTGTGCTCGCATCCGGAGCTTGTTTGTACGCTCGTCCGAGGCCCCCCGCCCCGCAGCCCCCCTGCCGCAGCGGCAGCCGCCCTACCTGCCAGATAAAAGCAGCCAGGCTCGCCGGGCAGAGCCGCTATCGGAGCAACGGCCAGCGGCACAGACCCGCGGTGCAGCCGCTGAGATAGCGGGAGCTTCGCCGGGCTGACCCTCTGCCGCTAAAGGCTCCAGGTCAACAACAAGCTCCTGCTAGATCTGCACCGGCCCCGGCTGCCCGGGCACCTCGTCTGTTGGCAGGAGCGGTATCGGCCCCGCGCACGCCAAGGATTTGTCCTCGTGCCGCTGCGCTCCCCTCGGCTGCACCTGGGGAGGGCCAGCTTCTTGCCACAAGATGTAACTGCCGGGTGGGAAGCAACGCTTAAGCCTTGCTCTTGGCTAATCACCTCATCTGCCGGCACCCTCTGAGCAGGGATAAAGCCGGGGTGAGCGCCCGCCCTCCTCCCTGCAGGCAGGCTCCAGGCGTGCAAGGAGCACAGAGGGGTCCCCAGGACTCTGGGGGTTAAAATCCCAGCGAAACTCAGTCTTTGCAAGCAAGGAAGCCCCGTTAAAAGAGCCAGGCTGCTTTCGCCCCCCTGGGGCAGTGTCCCAGCCTCTCTGCTGGGCCTCTGTGCCAGCCCCTGGCAAGCAGAGCAGCGGTAACGAGCACCATCATGTCCGCTTCCCTCCTTGTGTGGTGGGAGAGATGGGGAGAGGAGCCTCCTCACTGCAGGGAAGCAAAAAACCCTGCCCAGAGGTCTCTGAGGAGGGGGTCCATGGGACACCCCAGGTCTGCCCATTTACAGGAACAAGGGACTGCACCGCCCTTGGCCCCACGGCTCTCCTGTGACCCCATGGCTCTCCCTTGGCCCCACAGCTCTCCCCCGGGTGCTTGGTGCTTTCTGGCTCCTCTCCGGCTGACGGGTGGGAGCACCGGGGCAGCTGCGGACAATGTGGAGAGCCAGGCTGGACCCAGCTGCTTCCCTGGGAAGGATGCAAAGACGGGTGTTATTTCAAAGGGAAGATGGAGCTGCGGCCAGCTCTCAGCGTTACCTGCCGCATTTCCACTCTCTCAAATGCCTTTTACTGGCCGCTCATGGCCCACCCCATGCCTCCTCCGCAGCCCCATTGCTACCAGAGGAGCGGCAGAAGATGCTCTCCCAGATGCCACTGCCTGCCGGGATCCCTCTCCTTCCCCAGGCTGCACCGCAGCACGTGCCAGGACTGCGGCCAAATAACCAGAGCTCCCGGGCATGGCCGTGTGCACCTGGATTGCCGGGAGCGAGCAGGATGGGGTGACCTCTTCCAAAGCAGCACAATGGCTTTTCCTGCAAAGGTCAGATCCAACTACTTCACCCCGCTTTCAGTCAGGGCAACTGAGAAATGCAGCAGCAATGGCAAAGAACACAAGGTCTTCTAGAGGATGGGGATACTCAGAGTGTTGTGAAATTCTTGGATATTGCACTGCTGGCTGGGGGGGACGGGAGCAGAGAGGGCAGGCTCTCCCAGGAGCCATGCCTGCCAGACCCAACATGGAGGGGGGTTGCAGCACAATTCCTGGATTGTTGCAAAAACCTGGATTTCCCAGCTCCCTTCTGGGACCTGTAACAGCTGTTTGCACCCCAGCGCAGCCCACGAGTTAAGCAGGGAGCACAGCCGATGCGTCGTTCAAATCTGCTCCCAGGAAGGCAGGAGCTGGCACTGCCACTTCTCCGAGCGGCTGTGATGCAGAGGAAGCGGCTAACACACAGGGCAGAAGATCAAAGTCCCTCTTTTGTCCCCAGGTGCCTGTTGTCTGCCTGGCCCTGCACCCTGGGGTGCCTCACAGCCTCTGCTTCACAGAGCACAAAGCCCAGAGGAGCTCTTTGACTACTTCCCACCCCACAGGCCATCCCATCTCCCACGACCATCGGCCTCAGCCCAGCAGCATGCGCTTAGCTACAGCACTCCCAACTTGGCACCATGCTCCCGCACTTGGTTCTTGGCTTTTCCATCCCTTCACAGGTTCAAGAGCCATGTTAGTCCCAGTATTTCTTGTCATAAAAGTGCTCAAGTCACGTCCCAGTGTTGTTTTTGATAAGCTGCTCACAAAGCACAGGGCATCATTTCCAGCCTGTTTATCGCTGTGGCTCTTGTTTTCTCTCTGCTTTTTAACTGCCTTCCCAAATGTGGGTAGGACAGCTGGTCACACAAGGGTCAGCCATGCTGCAAAACTGAAGTGAAACTGTATTTTCCTTCCCACATTTTGGTCTCATGTTTCAGCATTAATCCCGCAGGAGGGACACCATCACATCATGGGGTATTGCACAAAGGAACGCGCAGTCATTTGAGTCCAAGTCAGGGGACTCACAAGCCCCTCAGGAGTTTGAAGGAAACGGGGACAAACATCTCCTAAAACACCAGGGCCAATGAGGGAGAGAATCAGGGAGAATACCCTGATGGAAGCTAGGCTGAAGCGAGGTGTCAGGACAAGCACAGAGGCTGAACTGCAGACAGGAGCT